>NW_026575140.1:86851016-87480422 GCF_905146905.1 Nyctereutes procyonoides | reverse complement strand
CCAGCCACCTTTGGGATCACCTGGAGAGTCTGTTGCAGCAGCGTCCTGGGCCTCAACCCTGGGCTCCTGATTTAGCACATCCGGGGAAAGGGCTGAGAAATTGCATGTCTTACGGATTTCCTGGCCATGCTGGTGTCACTCGTCCAAGGACCACATTTCGAGAGCCACTCTCTTAGAATATGCCTGTTCACTTGTTGGTCCCTGTCCTATAGCCTGCTAAGTAGATATATCCCTCCAGAACTGAGGCTTTTCTTTTCTCTTACTGGTTTCTCATCACAGACCCTGGACCTGCGATTATGTCTCAGCTCAAGGCTTAAGGCCCAGATTCCTACCGACTTGCTTACGTTCCCGAACACTGTGTATTGACCTGGGCTGATGGTCTTTTCTGATGCCAGCTAATATATTGATTCTGGACAATTTTTATGTATTTCGAGTTCTGTCTATTGTATATTTTACCAAAATCCATACACAGTTGCCTCCACTAGGCCTAACCCACTCGGATTTCCCCACTGCAGTTAATTGGCAACAATGCCCAAAGATAAAGCACCAGCGAATTCAAGATGTCATTGTCAAATTTCCTGTTCCCAACTTCCTGATTTCATAAGATGGATACATGACAAAGATGACATTTTTCTCACCTCTGGCACTTTATGCTGGCAAATCCAAATTGAGAAGGAGGATGTGCAGTAGACATCGCGTTACCTTTGTGGTTTAGATTTTCTCATATGAATCCACCTGTAAGCTTGGTGGTGATTGCAGAGTCATGAAAAAGAATGTCTTGGTTCTTAGGAATTTAAGAAAGGGCCAAACTTCAGCTAAACAAATTAGAAAATGGAATTGCATTATTGGAGTTAACTGACTTGAAAAAAAAATCAAAACCCCTGATTTGGACGTACTTATTTTTATTTTTATAAATGAATGTATCTCAGATACCAAGGATGATTCCAGTTTTATGAAGTTCAAAAACAGGCAAAACAACTCAATGATGTTAGAGGTCGGTATGGTTATTTCTAGTCATTGGAGGAAGAGTTTTGAGAGTTAATGCCTAAAAACTGGCATAAAACAATTTGGAGCGTGGTGGGAATGCTCTCTCTTATCTGGGAATGCTCTATGTTACACAGGTGTAGATGCTAAAAAATCATTGAGCTGTGCTCTTAAGATCAGTGCCCTCTACGCACTTTACTTTTTCAGCATTATATCTCAATGAATAGAACACTAAAAAAAAGTGATGCAAAACGGCTTAAAAATGAATGTTAAAAGTAGCATTAGAGGAAAGGTAACAAAATTTTATTCATTTAATTAAATTACTAAATTAAAGGTGATGTTGTGCTTTTACCCTCTTGTGAAATTGTTTTAAAGACCAGCGGCAAGAAAAAAAAAAAAAAAAAGACCAGTGGCAGGAAACCACTCTCATAACATAAGGAAACACTGAAACAACAACAAAAACGCCCACTCCCAGGGGGATGAAGATGTAACTTCTCTCAAAAGTCGTGGATTAAAAGCTTGTTTTACACATAAAGAACCGTTGGCTCCAAAGTCTCATTTATCTCCTTTCAGCGTGAAGGTAGGGCAATTGAGAGCCATCGTGCAGGCCGTGAACCTCCTTACCCGTTGCCACCATGACCGCAGAAACCCTGGGCCAGAGCGACAGGTCGAGGTGTGCCCCACTGTCCCCTGCAGCGTAGGGAACGGGCAGGGTGGTGAGCTCCCCATTCAGACTCTGGGGAGGGTTCGTGGCTAACCTGGTCCCAAGGACCACAAGGACCCGAAAATCTACAGCTTCTAGACTCAGACGGTCTCGAGGGCTCCGGATGCCGTCCTGTGGCTCTGTCCTCCCCGGGTCCCAGGCAGCCGCCCCGTCCGCTCGCAGCGCTGCCCTGCAGGACGCACAAGGACCAGAGGTGGGGAGGGGCAAGTCAGGCTCAACAGGGAGACATGCTAACTACTCTCTAGTTAACCAAGAACATATATGCCCGATGCCCAGACTTAAACTTTAATCGATAGATATTAATTAACAGGGAGAACAATAACTGTCTTATTAAATCAGCGGTGATAAAAACAGGCCATTGCTGCTGCTGAATGCTAATTGTCGGTTGATGGCTCTCCAAGCTTCTGAGGGGCAGCAGGCACATTCAAGGTATAATACGGCATTTCCAGTACACGCTGTGATGTTCCGTCCTCGTTATGGTGTCTTAATAATCAATTGGACTTTGGCATACGATATTTGTCTAATTAACTCCACATCGACAGTCAGGAGCCAGCCTTGCTGGATGCAGATGATGGATTCGTTATGGTAGCTTGGACTTGATTATGGGAGGGGTACATTCTCTGCGCACTGGGGGGCTCATCTCCAGAGTCCAGAGTTGGTAAAACAAACTCAGGGCCTGATGTGAAGCTCATATCGCATTTCACAATAAAGTATGAAAGAGAAGGATGCTATTCCTTAATTACAGGTTAGTGTCCCACTTATTGGAAGGGCGTAGTCTCTCGTCTGCTCTGCCTACCACCACGCCCTGCCCACCCCAGGGGTCTCCTGCGGCCCCCACATGAAGGCAGAGGCAGAGGCTTTCTGCGTGCTGTCCTCAGACACCCCCCGCAGTCATGGACACCCTTCTGTGACGTTCTCCGGGCCTCAGCCCTCACGTGGCATATTGGCCTTCTCTCCTATCATTTCGTACCTCTTCGGCTCATCACTTTCCTTCGGCTCCTGGAAGCCTAAGTATACACATTTGTGTGCATTTTCTCATCCTCGTGGGGCATCTTTTGTGTGCTTTCTTTTAATATCTGTTGTCTTGGATGTTTGGATTGTATGTTCACGTTCAGGAACCATGAATTTTATTTGCTTTTTTCTATCTTGGCGATTAGACACAGGAATTCAGCGATGTCCAGAGCTGTCTAGAGTGCTAGCGTATGAATGGTGGAAGAGTAGCTGCATGACCCTGGTTGTCATGTTTCATGGTGCCAAGGATTTGGTGGGCTGTGGAAACTCAAAGTCATGGAGGAAAGGGCGCTGGGTCTTGGGATGTCAGCAGGAGCCTCTGATAAGGGATTGTATCTCCTGGTGATGATGACATTGTAAAGGTGATTTTTAATTACCTATTTATAGTGTCTTTTTTTTTCAAAAGAGTGTAAGTAATCTTATAAGGATACAAATATGTCATACGTTAGTATGAATCAAAGGTTGGTAAGGCTATTCCTCATAATACAGTAAAATATAAATGGCAGATGGATTGGGGAGCTGAGTATTAATATAAATATAAAAATTTTGACAGCATCAAGAAAGTAAAGAATTTTATACATCCATGTGCACATAATCTTGGGAGTGGGAAAAACGTTTTGTAATTAAGATGAGAAACTCAAAAGCAATGAAGGAAAAATTGATATATTGATAATTGGCCTCATTAAATACAAAAGATCTAAACAGAAATAGATAACATAAGCAGTTAAAAGGCAAGTAGTAGACTGGGGAAAATGATTAGCAATATTTATAACATTAGTATCTGGATTATATAAAGAACAGCTACAAATCACCCACAAAAAGACAAATAATCCATTAGACAGTGGATCAGCAGTTCACTGAAATAAAATACCGCATAAGTATGTGAAAAGATGCCGAACCTCAGGAGTAATCAGGAAAATACAAATTAAAACAGAAAACACAAATTACCTCTCAAAAACTAATTTAAAAATATCAGTTTGTGTCAGTGAGGACTCAAAGATTATGCAATTCTTGGGCACTGTTGGCGAAAATGTTAATTTGTTCATTTTTGGAAAAGGCCATTGGTGATTCAGCCTACGAAAATTAGAAATTTAAATACCAATTGACTTCTGGATTTAGACAAATCTTTGAGAGGTACTCCTGGTGATCCAACCCCAGACAGAATGGTGGCTGGGCAAAAATTTGGACACAGAAAGTGAGTACTTCGTGTGAAGCTTTGCCAACTTTTCTACGATGTGCCTTGCAGGTCTTCAAGAGAACGAAGTAGGGCAGCTCAGAAACGTGCACATGGATGTCAGAAATGTGCACATCTCACCGGGAGGTCAACAAGCAGATTGCATGATAACACATATGACATGTTTGCAAGACAGATACATGTGTATGCGCGTCCCCATATGTGATGTCTGAAAAGCAGGTGGATCTAGGATCTCTGAAAAGGTGAATGGGGATGCGGTGGAAAGGAAAAGGCAGAGAGCCTGTGTTTTGTGTGCTTCTCTGTGACACGAATCTCCCAGATATAATGAATTGATGTCATTTAAAAAGTGTTCTTAGAAAGGAAGGAAAATGAGGAGTAAAGAGGAGATAAGAGAAAAAAAAAAAAAGGAGCATGGCTGGTGTGCGGGACCATGTGGACCTCGTGTCCAAGACCGGAGCGCCATGTGACCCGCTCAATCATCCGCAGTGTCGGTCTCATGAAGGTAAATTACTTGCTGGGGAGAAGCATGACTGTCTCCCAAACCAAGACCATAGCAAAGCGTTTCTGAGAGTCACACGGGCCTTGTGATGTGTGATACTGTGTAGTCTTCTGTCCTCTGCATGCTTAACCAGCTCCGCGGGGGACTGATTTCACACGGATCCCCATCCCGTCTGCCCGTTTTGTTCAGGACTCGGTGGCTGCTCTGGGCTCTCGCTGTAATCAGCTGAACCGTAGGCACTTGGATGTCCTGGTCTTACAAGAAGCTTGAGTGAGGTAAAACCTGGCAGGCAGCCTCCATGTGGCGGAGCTGCCGTAGGGAGCCTGCCTTCCGGAACAGCAGCTCACCCCTCTGTGGGAATCCTTTGGTTTCTCAGCCTGTTCTCAAACTCAAAGATTAAGGGCAAAGGGATAAAGATATTGAGGCCGTAGTAGTGACTAAGTTGAATTTTTGTTCGCTCTTCCATACACAGAAGCAAGAGATTGGATAGCATTCAGTAAATTTCAGCAATTACATAAACGTCATACTGGAATAGGAAACTTATGGTCACAATGGATTGACCACATTACATAGTAAGATAAATAGCCACACTCTTTATTTAAAAAATAATGAAGATGTGCAATCAGATGTGCACACTTAGCCACACTGAGCCGTCGCCAGCCCAGAATGGATAAAATGTTACCTTAAAGCTGGGAGGACACCAGGACCGTGGAGGTGTTGAGGGGCCCCAGCGCGGATCTGAGGCAGGGGTGTAGGGTGCCAGCACATTGCCAAGGGGCATCGCCTCCACTTTGCAGTGGAGACAATTGGGAACTTGCTTTGTGAGAGCAGTGAGATGGATTATATGGCCTGTGGCTCTTTGAGACAATCAAGTTGTCCTTCACACTCGGAGTGGATGTAATTAACTGCACTGATAGGATGTTATGCCAATAGCAACACGGAAAACAGCGGAAAATGAGTCAAAAGGATGCCTAATGAAATGAAGAAGGGGGGAGTGAGTTAGCCAAGTGTGTGAGGTGACTCACCCTCTCTTGTGTGGCTTAGAGAATGCCTTAGGTCCCATGACTTTCTCAAGCAGATGTGGGTGTTTAACTCCAACAACAAAGAAAGGGAGGGGAAAAAAAGGCAGGCAGGAAAGAAGGAAGGAAGAAAGAGAAAAGAAAAGAAAAAAAAGAAAAAAAGAAAGAGAACAGAAGAAAGAAAGAGCCTGTATGCCCTTCAGTCTTCTGGAAGGTGGTAGGTGATTTCAAGAGGGACTATTTTGAAAGCCAGGAGTTCTGGGATTCCAGTCCCAAGACCACCTGCGATCAGCTGAGCCTTCTCGGGGAGCCCGATTTACTGCACTGAGCTGAACGTCCTCCTTTTAAGCCAAGGAGGGGAAATCCGCTAACCTCAGCTCATCTTTCGGCTCTAATGGTCTCCGCTTCTTTACGATAGTAATTCACAGAGAAGGACCGAAAAGGGGAAAGTGAAGTGAATCAAATTACCTTCAATGAAGTAACATTAGTCATTTTGTTTCCTGATGAACCATAATCAGAAGTGATATTTGTAAGCAAAATGTACCCGTGTTTACTATCGGATCATAATTTTAAGTAATTAAATACTAGTTAATTGGTTTCCTGAATAATAAATTTATTTTCCAGTAATTGTCCTCCATTAATGGATGCACTCTTATAAGTGTTTTTACTATAATAAGTCATTAGGATTTCCTGAATAATTACTCTCCAAATCATTGATTTTAAGTTACTTTTGCTAATGCCAGTGCATAAAATCTCATAATGTTGCCATGTATCAATTTCAATCAATGTAGCTATGACAATTTGTAACTTGTTTATGTTTTAGTTTTAAATATTAATCAAAAAGGGAATATAAAAAAAAAAGATTACCGTAATAGGTAAACTATTTTCTCGGTTGCAGATAACATTTTCCAAATTATGTCTCCAGGCAATTCTGACTGTATTGAAACCTCCTTAAAGGGTTATTTTAAAGATCAGTTAAGATTATTAATATGAAAACATCAAATGGTTCCTGACATATATTTAGGCTATGGTAAAAAGTTGTGTACTGATTTGTTCATTTGTTTTCAGAAGGCCCTAGGAAGGTATAGCAATGGATTTTTTATTATAAATTTATTTTTTATTGGTGTTCAATTAGCCAACATATAGAATAACACCCAGTGCTCATCCCATCAGGTGCCCCCCTCAGTGTCACCCAGTCACCCTCTCCTCCTGCTCTCCTCCCCTTCCACCACCCCTAGTTTGTTTCCCAGAGTTAGGAGTCTCTCATGGCCTGTCTCCCTCCCTGATATTCCCCACTCATTCTTTCTCCTTTCCCCTTTATTCCCTTCCACTATTTTTTATATTCCCCAAATGAATGAGACCATATAATGTTTGTCCTTCTCCGATTGACTTACTTCACTCAGCATCATGCCCTCCAGGTCCATCCACGTCGAAGCAAATGGTGGGTATTTGTCGTTTCTAAGGGCTGAGTAATATTTCACTGTATACATAGACCACATCTTCTTTATCCATCATCTTTCCATGGACACTGAGGCTCCTTCCACAGTGTGGCTATTGTGGACATTGCTGCTGTGAACATCGGGGTGCAGGTGTCCCGGCGTTTCATATAGCAATGGATTTTATCCTATGGGGAGTCACTGAAAGGTTTTGAGCAAGGTCGTGATGTTTTAATAGGTCATTCTGGCAACAGTAGATGGAAGATGGAATGATGTGGGCTAAGATGAGAGCCAAAAATAAAAACAAGCAAACAATTCCAGTTAGGATATTTTTCAAAATAGTTGATGCAAGAGATAAAGCCTAAAACTTGAGAAACTTGTGGGTGTGCATAAGTAAAGGTGATTGTTTTGCGAGCTACTCTGGGGGTTGATTCACCAAACGTGGGTACCATATTGGATCTGCTGGTAAAGAGAGAATCCTGTCTATCTTTTAACAACTGATGGGCAACTGGTTCTGATACTTAACCTACATAAGCAACCAAAATACAGTTCAGTAGAGCTTCTTCTTCCCTCGGTTGTTAACTCCGTCTCCTTCACTATTCCCAGAAATTGATTCCTTATATTTGAGCTTTACGAATGATACATGCAATGGAGGTTATTAAAATAAATGAAGAGGGATGGGGTGGAGGAGGTAATGCAAGGAGGTAAGTAGGGAGGAAGGTGGCAGAGACAAATAAACATCCCAGGCAAGATTACAATGAAGAAATATAGGCTTCACTGAATTTTGCATGACCCAAATAGTTTAAAAATGATGGAATAAGGCTATATTTTTTAATGGCAGTACCTGAAAATACTAATCAAGCCAAGTCATTCTTTGAATTATTTTAAAATGAATTTTAATGTTTTTTTCATTTTTAAATGATTATATTGATAACTAGTTTCCAAAGAT
Organism: Nyctereutes procyonoides; assembly: GCF_905146905.1. Classification (NCBI taxonomy): domain Eukaryota; kingdom Metazoa; phylum Chordata; class Mammalia; order Carnivora; family Canidae; genus Nyctereutes; species Nyctereutes procyonoides. The sequence goes on along the minus strand of NW_026575140.1, from coordinate 87,472,605 downwards.
TTAACTTGTTTTGCATAAGTGCTTTATGAAAATATACATTTTATAATAATGACACTGATGAAGGTGTAATGATTGCAAATGTGGTTTTCTGATCTCATCACCAAGAGGTGGAAAGGAGTTCATTATACCCTGGTTACTTATGTATATCCGTCCAAATGTAACGATTTCATTATTATTCAAAGCTATCTTACTTACTGAGTTCATGACTTACTATATTATATAAATATTTTTATGATATTTCACCCTTTTAATTTTTAGCCTTAAGAAAGATAAAGTCAAGATTCTAATATTGTAGCTATTTTTACTTTTTTATAGTTTTACTATTTGTGTGTGTATGTGTTTCCTTTTTTAATTGGAGTTTTAGGGGATCTGTTCCTTCTCTATGTGAGAGAGATTCATTCCATTTTATTCCATGACTTTGTATCGTGGGAAAGACTCAAAGTTCTAATAATCCTCTGAGCCTAATACACAATATCTAACTGGTGTATCTCAATTCATTCCATTTTTTTCAGGCTGATTAAGGTCTACCTCCTCCATTTGCTCTGTTCTGAGGAAGGCCAAAAGATAACTCACCAGATATCTTTGTCTCTGTTTACCTTCTTAACAATGTTGCAAGTGCTTTATTTAAATAAACAGAAAACTTCAGCCTTATCATTTTTACACTCTAAATATAGAGAGGGGAGACTTTCTGCAAAGTCTTTGAGCTGTACTTTTGCCCTTTGGATGTCCTTGTGGTGAAAGAGGCCATGGAATGCGAAGACAGAGGTAAAGGTCCCATGGTTGTGTGGGTTGGGGTACATTGTATGGCTGGAGAGTCACTTACCTGGTCTTTGCTGTTTGGTGGTGCCCACAGTTATCTGGCTTTGACTTTCTTTTGCTTATTATGTCAACCCACTTAATCTAATTCTCTTAGGAGAATTACCAAAATGATCAGGACAGCTCTCCTTGGGATATGTGAATGAATCTGTGAAAAGTCAGGACATTTTGCCAATTGTGCTTTGATAGGAAATTATACATTCCAACTTCTTCTGTTCAGTCCCTTCCTATACCATAGAATGATTATTTGAGGAGTCATCCTAGCTTCACAGAATTTGTGCTTCATCTTCTGGCTATTTGGCAGCTGAGAGACTGGGACACGTCTTTGTTGCTCATATGGCTGGTTTCCAGCTGTTGAGGTAGTCAAAATTCCCTGGTAATTTTTCACAAAGGTTGATCTTGCTCGTTGTCAATGGTGGTGGTTAGGAATGAGAACAGAAGTGATTATACTGTTTACATGCGGATTCTTGTAAGAAGTAGCAGAAGTATTAGGGAGAACTGTGGGGATTTCTGGAGTCAGAGATGCAGGTTTACTGTAGCTCTAATATCCAGATCTATAATCTTGGATAGTTGCTTAACATTTTTTGCTTCAATCTCATCTTTAAGATTGGGGGTTCATGCTAGGTGATCCTCATCATCCTTCCCACCTTTACATTTAAGCATCTTTCCACCTTTCTCCAATTTAGCCTGGCTTTTTGTCCACTTACTACTGTTATCTAGCTACTGGCATGCAGCTATGATGGTCCTGATGGTATATGTAGGTACTGAATCTTTTAGGTTCCTAGACCCAATTCCAGTGCATGTGTGTGTGTGTGTGTGTGTGTGTGTGTGTGTGTGTAGGCTTCCCCACACTTACAAGAGATTCTGACACTATCTACCCAGAGATAACATCAGATTTACAGGTAAATCTGTTTAATAAGGGTTTAGTCGCTCAAGTCTGCCCTCCACCTCAGATGCCAGGCACAGAGTCAGATTGTTACCTGAGCTTCTAACCAACTGGATATAAATCAGAGGTTTCCACAATCCCCTCCTTGGGTTCAACTGATTTGCTAGAACAGCTCACAGAACCCACAAACCCCGTGGATTACTGATGTATTACAAAGGATACTGAAGGATACAAATCAAGAGCCCGGTAAAGAGAAACATAGGGTGAGCATGTATTTTTGTGGTGCTTTGGACCTGACGCAGTGGCACATGGAAGCATTCTGGTTCCCTCAACCTGGAAGCTCTAAGAACTCCATCTTTTGGGATCCCTGGGTGGCACAGCGGTTTAGCGCCTGCCTTTGGCCCAGGGCCGATCCTGGAGACCCAGGATCGAATCCCACGTCGGGCTTCTGGTGTATGGAGCCTGCTTCTCCCTCTGCCTGTGTCTCTGCCTCTCTCTCTCACTGTGTGCCTATCATAAAAAAAAAAAAGAAAAAAAAAAGAACTCCATCTTTTTGGGATTTTATGGAGGCTTCACTATTCATGTCATTAAAGCAACCACAGGACAAAGATAAGTTCTTTGTCCAGCACCCATCCTTCTGTGGGGTCCCAAAAGTCACATCGTTAACATACTGATTTGCGCTCCTTATTGAAGAAATTCCAAGGGCTTTGGGAGCTGTGAGCCATGGACAAAGACTAAACATGTATTTCTTACGACAAATCACAGTAACACACTGGATGATGGAACATATAAGGGGAAGAGAAATGACCTGCAAATACAAAGATTTTGATTCTCCATTAAGTTCTGTCAGAGTGAAAATGAACTTATCTTGTGTGTACATATAACTTTATATCTAAAGCTCTCATACTATTACTAATAATAATACCCAATTCCTTCTTCGTAGGAATACTTGTAGAAAGAAACCATGGGATGAAAAGATCATTTCTCTCTCCCACGGTAGGCAGTGGTCCCCTGTTCACCTGCCTGAAGAGTTGTGTTGGAAGAATTTTGGTAAAAAGAAAGAAAGTGACACCATCCCCACCACGCTAGGGGAATGTTCAGGGCACCCACTCTTTGCACCCTCCCAGTGTGGAGATTTTAGAATTTCCAAGTTTTATTCTGTAATATCCCTGCTTTCAACTCTGCCTCTGGCCATATGAAATCCTGAGACTCTCGGCCGTGTAATTAACTTCACATTTGAAAAGTCACTGCTGTGCGGAGCTCCAGGTCCTTGCCGTTGCTTCGGGCTGCTCGGGGGCCAAGCCTGCCCACATGGGGGTATAATGGCCGAGAAATATGTGCCAAGGCCTCCCTCACCCCCTGGGCCACTGCCAGGCCCAACGCTTGCGGAGTGCACTGGGGAGCGTGGCTGAGGCTTACCTTGGTCCTGTGGTTGCTTTAATTGCAGTAGAAAGAGTTTATTGAAGGCAGTCCTCGGAGGAGGAGGGCCTCCTCTACCAGGATTTCACATGCGGGAGAGATTTCTATTTTCAGTACCGACTCTCTCGATGGAAATCTCTTTCTCTGGCTCACTCCCTGTCTGCTGAATAAAAATTCTCTACACAGTGATGGTTAAAAACATCAATTAACTCTAAAACAATTATTATTTTTTGAAATGCCATTTTATAAATGTAATAACACGACACAATAATCCAGGGTTATTTAACAGAGCATTTACCCTGAAAACAGTCATTACTCTTTAAATGCAGTAGACTCTAGAAGCCTCTTAACATTAAATGGCAAGTGAGGCAGAAGCAATATTGTCAGAAATGCCACATCCGCTGCATATATTAGCAGGAGCAGGCTGGCGATCGTCCTGCCCACTGGCTGCCATTTTCTTGGCATTTCTTGGGGCCCCAAAGCTTTCTTGCTGCGAGTGACAACGGTCGACACTGATATGACAGGCTGACAGTTGAAAGAAATGCCCTGTGAAGCATTTCCCCTCGCGTGCTCACCCCCTCACTCCTCCACAAGGGACTGAAATCTGCCTTCATGGTCGGTAGGGAGGTGCTTCTTGCAAATTCTATGGAACAAACCGCAGACGGCAACCGCAGGAGGGACGGGGGCGGGGGGGGTCTTGTCACTTGATGTCCCGTGGGTTGTAGGTGTGTGGCCGTCTCCCGGGACCTTTGACACAGGATCCCAAAGCTTTCCTGGCTCGACGCATGTCTTTCACAAGAAATGCCTCCTCCTGGATTTTTAGCTAAACCTGAACCTCACTTCTATTTTTGGATCTAAAAGACACATAAAAGTGTTGTGACCTACATGAAATTTCTATGACACTCAACACTTGAGGTCTTATGGTTGCTTGTGGAATCATTAAAACACCATTAGACTGGCTATTTCTTTTTTCAAGCGTAGGTGTGTGAGATGTAAAAAAAATGTACCCCTCAGTGTAGCCTCCCTGCAGGTGACTGTTCCCACTGTGTAGCTAGGAGGGAGCCCGAAGGATTGCAGCCACCGGGGCTGCCCGCCTACAACTCCGCATGGCTGGCGGGTGTCCTGCGCTGACATTTCTGTCTCTGAGGTGTGTTTGCCCTTTCGAAGAAGAACAATTGAGCAGTGACACCAGAATGATATTGTAATTGGGGCTGCCAGGGATTGGGAAGCCTGTGATTCACGTGGTGGGACTCCTTAAGCTGGCTCCCACGGTGGGCTCTGGGGTAGCAAGCCTTTTACATTCTGAGGGTTCTGAGGCTCAGCACTCTTGGCTGTGATCCCCAAAACACAATGTCTAAAGAGTCCAAGTAGATTCTAAGAGACTCCTCTGTCTTCATTTATTAATATGAATGGGCAAAATTTGATGCAATTTTACTGCATATACAAATCAATTAGTTAAGTCTTTCAAACCAAGAAACATCTTGTCTCTGTGTTTGCACTAAAGGAACCAAAGTGGCTGGTGAGAATTTTTTTGAAAGATTTTATTTTATTTTATTTTTTCATGAGACACACAGAGAAAGGCAGAGACACAGGCAGAGGGAGAAGCAGGCTCCATGCAGGGAGCCCAATGGGGCATTTGATCCCAGGACCCCGGGATCACGACCTGAGTCGAAGGCAGACGCTCAACTGCTGAGCCACCCTGGCTGGTGAGAACTGATAGGAGTGTGGTGAAATGAGAGATGGCAAGCACCCTAACTAGGCTCTGTGGATCCATTAAGCTACACAACGTGAACAAGCACAGGAGCTCTCATTGAAGACTCTAGAAGGTAATGGGAAACCCTGGGAGAGGACGTGCATAGACTTTTAGAGCAGGAGCAAACCTTAGAGGTCACATATACTACTTTTTTAAAATTTTAAGATAATGAATATACCAGGGCCTAGAGAAATTGAGTGATTTTCCCAAGATTAAATAACTAATTGGGGAAGGGGAAGAGAATCTGAGTATGGGGCTTCTGGCTTCAAACTGTGTGTGTGTGTGTGTGTGTGTGTGTGTGTGACCGTGACCTCACATTTGTTGGGAGAGGGTTCATTTCTTTCTTTCTTTTATGTTTTTAACATCATGGTCCTGGGCGGCCTGGGTGGCTCAGCGATTTAGCACCACCTTGAGCCCAGAGTAGGATCCTGGAGAGCTGGGATTGAGTCCTGTGTCAGGCTCCCTTCATGGAGCCTGCTTCTCCCTCTGCCTGTCTCTCTCTCTCTCTCTCTCTCTCTCTCTCTCTCAAATAAATAAATAAATGCATACATACATAAAATCTTTAAAAAAATAAAAAAATTAAAAAAACCAACATCATGGCCCTTTTGTCAATCTCCTACACTTGATAGGACTCCATCCTCTTTCTAGAAGTCCTCTTACTTTTACTACCATGCGGGTCCTTTTTGTCTCCTAGAGGTGCGCTCCACTATTGATGATGGTAATCAGCAGCTTCTTTTTGGAAATAGCTAATCCTGATATCAGACCCCTGACCACAAAAGATTTCAAGTGACACACATAAAGTTCCCCATGAAATAGCTTCTAGAAGCACTATATGTTTTTGGAACTCATTTACTCAGACTTTTGTTTCTCACTGATTCATTGAACATCTCTTAGTCGTCTACCATGGTTCAGAAGATGTACGGGGTATGGGACTACTGAAGCCCATTAGACAAGGCCTCTGCTTGCAAGGATGTTGCCATTTAATGGCGGAGGAAGTCACATAAACTGCTAGTAAGGTCACAGTATGCTGCTGGTATAACCCAAAAATGGGCAAAGAGCAACCAGAGTGTGGGTGATCAAGTGGTTTATTCTACCAGAGTTGGGGCAAGGTCAAGAGAAGAGGTAAGGGGGTGGGGAATCACATAGATAGAGCCTCATTTACAAGAAGTTGTTTCTCATTGGAGACAAGGAGTGAAGTGGAAGGAAAAGCATTGCAGGAGGAGGGAACAGCATAAGGAAATGCATACGGCAAGGGCCACGCAAGGAGTGACCAGGGAATGGGAAGTGTTGGAGACAGTAGTAGAAAATGAGGCTGAGAAAGTGGGTAGGGGCCCTGTAGCAGAAGGGAATGTGTTCCCTTTGGGAGCTAGTGACATGAGTCATCAATTACATGAGTGTTTCACGTAAAAGTGGGTGGGCAGGTGTAGGATCTAGGAGTGGCAGGTGGTGAGCAGGAAGGTCCAGCTAGCAGGAGCTGATTGGATGCTCTGGGTGGACCTCAGTAGTTAGGGTAGGAAATGGTCGTCAGTTCTGAGAAATAGACACACTTGAGTCATCACGTAGACAACTGTTGCTGTTCCTGCTTAAACAAGTATGAATACCTTTGACCATTCTGCATCCTCCATTTTGCTTATGTCCTCACTCTTCTCTATTGCTGACACCTCAGCCAGTTTCATCCCGGCTACTGTAGAGTTCAGGCTTCAACGAAGGAGAGCAGTCTTTGCCAGCCCAAAGAGGTATTTATAAAAGAGGCAGCACACGCGCCTTTCTGGAAATATCTAGTTCCATTTTTAGCCTTCCCCTGAGTTTTCCCGGCCCTGTAACAAGGGCACTGCCTTTTTTCCTTTCCTGTGGACTCACTGACCTTTTTCATGGCATTGGGTGAACACTGCTTGCACCTCAAGGGTATGGATTAACTAGCCGCTTCCTGGGAAGCAATCTCGAATGGCAAACGAGCCTAATGGAGTAATATTCCTTTCCCCTGTTATTATGCTGCCACCAAACAAAGAATTAGTATTGCCCCTAAGACTTGACTCCACGAGCATAGAGACCCCCCAGAAAGATAAAGCTTTGGTAGAAGACGCTTTTGGGGTTGTACTTGGGGAAACAAGGGCCCCTTAGGGCTGACTGTTCACAGAGCCCTGAAGATAAAACAAAATAGCTTTATTTAAAGATTTATTTAAGATGTTTTAAAAATTGAGTAGAACATACATTTTTAATACTGATTGATATTATTGTAAAGCATTCTAATGAGAATCTGCCCCACGGGCCCTTGCCGGCTACACAGACGGAATATTCCTTTTCATTCCTAGCATGAGTCATATTTTAGCCATGGACTAATCCATTGATGAAAGGTGCCCCCGTTCTGGTAGGGGCAGGGGGAAAGAGAATGGAGAAAGGCAGCAGGGAGAAGAAAGAAGGAGAGAGCCATGGTGGATAAAAGTCACGTTTCAGGCTGCATTTCAAGAAACGTTTCCAAAATACAGAGGCTTCACGCTCACAGTCGGAAACATTCCTTGTGGTTTAGAATACGTGTGCGTTTGAGACGTTGAAGGCTGTGAACGCGAAGACATGCGCCATTAATCAAGTCATGGTTCCCACTTATGGAGCGTTGACCCTGTAGCAGGTGGGGACTTCCTGCTTGTACATACCTCAGTCCCTCTAATTCCCAAGACAGCCACGATTTTGCTCTCATTACACAGAAGTAAAAGACAAGGCTTAGAAGCATGTGATAGTTCACACCTGTATAATGGGAATGAAAGCTTATAAGAAAGGACTACAACTAGGACTTATAAGACGTCATTTCGACCCCAGGGCCCACTTTTTTTTTCTTTTTTAATATGAAGCTATCTTAACTCTATTGAAGTCTTCCTAAGATGAGATCAGTTGCATAGTCTTGCATCATTTGCACCACGGATCTTCATGTCTGTGAATGATTGACTTAGCATGGCGGTCAAGCCTTGGGGTCTGGAGTGAGAAGAGTTTTCCAGCCCCAGCTGTGCCCCTGTGTCTGTGGGACATTGGGTAGGTTCTAGGTCTCTGAGCCTTAGGGATCAGAACACCACAGGTGCGGCCTTGCCACCGCCTCCAGCGGTGTGGTTAATGCTACGGGAGACGGTCCACCTGGGACTCACCCGATGCAAGGCTCCAAGGCTGGCCAAATGCCCTCCCCAAAGGAAGCTAACGTGCTTAAAAGGAAGGGAGCCTAGCCTCCTAATGCATGTTTGCTGCATTCCTAAATGCACCCGGAACTCTGCTGGGTCTCCAAAAAATTTTGCTTTGGGTGGAACATCTTGGCAAACTGTCTAAATCGTTAGGTCCATGGAAAATCCCCGAATTCAAACAAATGCGCCACCTCTGAAGGGGTTTTATTAGGCAAGTTTCCCACGGGAGGCTCTAATTGCTCCCACTCACAGGGCCCCGGGGGAGCAGCCTGCTAACTGAGTCAGGACCTGCGGGGTCGGCCTGGCCAGCTGTGCGCGGGGCCGCAGTCTCCCGGGGGTGTTCCCGCCTGAGCAAGGGGCCTTCTGCAGGCGTCTGCAGTATGTCTTGCTTTTGAATTTATAGAAGCATTAGTCTGGAATCCAAACAAAACACCTAGTTTTAATAGCTTAGTCAGTAGGTGGTTCACCAACAATTTCAGAAGCTGGAAGCAATAGTACTTTCCCGGAGGAGTAGCAGTTGTTATTTGGAAATAATTCTCCAGATTGCATTTATTTCACAGCGTTCTGAGGTCACAAATTCAAGAGCAATGAGGACTCTATTCAATTAGACACTTCGATCAGAAGAGATCTGTCAAGATGACATTCCATCTAAAAAATGAGTTGGGATGGAGAAACAATTTAGCTGCTGCTCCTGTTATTTAGGTTTTGTATTATTATTTTACGATTTGTTGGGAGTAAGGAAGCTGGCCGTGGCTGAGTGCTGGGCAGCTCAAGGCATTTGTCACTCGATCAGATAGAAATGCATTTCCTGTTTTTAGTGTTATGCTGTATTAATGGCCAAAACAGGTGAAGAGTGTCTCCTGGCCGGATGGATAAATAGCTGCTAGCTCCAAAAGGGGTGTCCACGATTTCTTCCAGCTGTGGGTCAGGCCATCTCTTCTGTCCTCCCTCCCCACACCTCAGAGGAGAACTCCTCTGTGTGTGCCAGTCGTGGGCAAAACTTGCGAGGCTCACAAGGAACACTGCCCTGACCCCGTCCCCTGGGAGAATATATCGACATTCAAGTGTTATAGAAGATAATATGTTTCCTGAAGCCACATAGCCAATTTCTAATTTCAGGTAGCGCGTGCCATCTATCAAAGACAGGTCTTGGAGCTGCACTTCAGGAACCTTCCGTGAACCACTACTGATAAATCCTGCACACCCACGCATGCACACCCTGCCTTCTCCCCTGCAGGGCAGACGGTAGAACAGTGGCGAGTGGAGAAGTTGGGGGAGAGTGTTCCCCGAGATGGTTCCTTGTCACAGGTGTAGTCTCCCACTAGTTCAGTCTCAGCGGGAAAGCCGGGATGGACTGACCTCAAAGCCCCAGTTTATCCCTTACCTGCTTGCCCTCTCCTTTTCTTTTCTTTTCCTTTATTTTCCTTTCCTTTCCTTTCTTTTCTTTTCTTTTCTTTTCTTTTCTTTTCTTTTCTTTTCTTTTCTTTCTTTTCTTTTCTTTTCTTTCTTTCTTTTCTTTTTTTCCTCTACAGTTAGAAGTCATGCGTCATTTTGAAAGAATTTCTGTGGTGCCAGGCACTGTGTCTGATGCCAGAAATTTCTAATGTGCTTAGGGCTGGAAGATGCATTAAAGCTCATGCATGCGTACTCTGGCATATTGGAGCCCGTGGTCCAGGTGGAGACAGCAGTGGCTCAGGGGGCCTTGGGACAGGGCAAGGGCACTGTGGTCCTCAGGGCAGGTTCCACCTGTGGCCCAGGCTGCTTCCCAGCCTCTTCCTCTTCCCATCATTGCCCCTGCCTGTTAGAAGCCACCATCATTTGACTGCAATCCGGCTTCTCAAGCTATTGAATAAATGGAAACAGGGAACTAAATGAGGGCCGGCCAGTGTAGTTCTAGAGCTCAGCCCGGCGGAGTTCACAGCATAAATATTTTCTCAACATCTCCTGTTCTCTGGTCACACGTGGGCAGCCCTGACACCGGTCTTCTCTTCTTAGCCCCGTAAAAAACAACATGTTATCATTATCTGACTTCCTCCTGCCTTCCCTCTGCCCCAGGTGAGAGCCGTGGTCTGGTCCTCTGGTCTTTGTCCCTTGGTTCTGGGTAAACTGCACCTAAAGCGGTTGAGCAGCTGAGTCACAGGAGTGACCCTGGTGCACACCCACCACGTGCCGGACTTAGCACTCTGCTAAGCGTGTAGCACTGAGCCTTTTACTCACCCAAACTCTCCTGAAGAAGTCTTTTATTTTTACTTTCTCCAGGCTAATTGAGCTATTAACCAACTCATTGCAGAGCCCTGACTTCTTGAGCCGGATTCTTGCTAGGATAACAACTTTGCATGTGACTTACTAGCAAGGCCCCTCAGCTCCTTGAGTCTGGGCTTGTAAATGAAGAATGTTCAATTTGAAGGTCTCCAAGGGAAGGCGGGGAAGCTCCAAAGAGCTATCATCTATAGATGCTTGGGCCTGAAGCTTTGATTTATTGAATGCTTCCTCTGAGCTGGCCTCCCAGTTGATGGCTTTCCATCAAAAATTAACATTTAAAAGTCTCTTCATTTACATAAACCATGCGTCAGTTTGCCCCAGACCGAAGTAAAAAGGGATTACATAATACCCCTGGTACATGCACTAGAGGGAGAGGCTAGTCATCATGCTGGTGATTCTTTTTCCAAAAGAACTCAATAAACGATCCCTTTAAATACCAAGATTCCCTTGTGAATTCAAGGTATGATTCGGTTTACGCATATCTTTCAGGAACACATCTGTCATGTGTAAGTCAAGATGCGTTGGAATAATCCACTTGCCATCCTGAAAACTGTCATTTCTCTTTCTTTTATGTCTCTTTATCTTTTCTTTTTCTTTACCTCCTGGTGACTCTTCTGTCACAGAGAAGTAGAAAGGCAGGGTAAAATCTGAGGATGCCCAGCACGCATTATTGAGAAATGGAGGGCCATGTGGAGTAGTGGGCAATCCTACCCTATATTTGTTGTCCTTACTTTACATCATGGCTAGTTGTATTTCACCACCCAGCTCCGTATCATTAAGTGTGTATATGTTGCAAAGAAATAAAGAAAGCTAACTTTTTTTTTAACATTTTATTTATTTATTCATGAGAGACACAGAGAGGGAAGCAGAGACACAGGCAGAGGGAGAAACAGGCTCCCTGTGGGGAGCCCGATGTGGGACTTGATCCCAGGACCCCAGGACCACGCCCTGGGCTAAAGGCAGACCAGATGCTTAACCACTGAGCCACGCAGGTGGCCCAGAGAGCAAACCTTTATTGAGAATCTGTTACATGACAAATACTAAGCAGTGTTACTTGGTTATACGATTTTATTTAATCCTTCGAAGAGTTTTGTGAAATAGTTACTGTCCCATTGTTTCCTTTCAGGAAACTGAAGCTAAAAGGAGCAAGATGATTTTATTCAATCATTTATTTAGTTTAACAAGATACTGTATTGTTCTTGATTATTCATTTTGGTGATATTTTAATTATTTAACTGAGGTTTACATTTTATTTAGCTTTTTTTGTGTGGCAGGTACTGTATTGTCTACTAGGACTGGGGTCAGGAGCAAAACCAGGGAAAGGGGTGGCATATTAAGTAATCACACAAACCAAGGTGTGATTGCAGCAGTGCAGGGAGATCCAGTGAAGAGGCCCCTGGCACTAGGGGGGAGATTTGAGAGGAGGACTTGCCCAGTTAGGAATGCTGGGACACGCTCCCCTCAACACAGAGCTGAGTGAGTTGGAGCTGGTTTCCTGAAAAAGGAATAGAATGTGCAAAGGCCCTAGGGCAGGAGGTCATAAAGCAGACCCATACAGCTGGAGCAGAGAACAAGAAGATAACCCAGAGTCTGGTAAGGCACATTTCAGAGCTTCATTTTTATTAATCCAATAGAAGACAGGAGAAGGAGTGGGGGAGGAGGGAATGATGACATGAATGATTTTTTGTTTGTTTGTTTAAAGATCATTCAGGCTGCAGTGTGGGAGAATGACTATGAGGGTACCTGAGTGCACTTGAGGATGCCTTTGGGAAGCAATGCAGTACTTCAGTTGAGAGATGAGGGTGGCCGAGGTAGAGTGATGGGTGGAGATGGGGAAAGTGCACAGATCTGAGCACTTCAGAGATCAAATCAGTAAGACTTGGTGGTCGCCTGGGTACCAGAGAAGATGGAAAGAGAGCTATCTGGGATGACACCATTGTTTCAGCTTGCCTTATTGAATGGCTGTTGGGCCTTATGCTGAAATAGAAAGTACAGAAATAAGACCCAGGTGGGGAGTACATCATGAGCCTGTCATGAGCCTCTTTGGACCTGGCCATTTTGAACTGCTGCTAAAAAGCATGCAAGACCTACTCAGGAATGCCTTTGACCAAGCCTTGGAGAGCTTAGGTATTTGGTGGCTCGAGCCTGGATGAAAGAAAGGCCAGGATCAGCCAGAAAGTTAACAGGAAAACAAGACTCTTAAAATATGAGAAGCCCCAGGAAGACTGTTTCAAGAAGGAGAGAATTGTACAAAGAACCAAATGCTTGCTGGTAAGTCGAGTACAAAGACCTAATGGATTTAATAAAAAAAGTAATTGGTGGCATTAATGGAAAGGCTTGCAGTAAAGGATGAGACCAGAGCTCAGATTTGAGTATGCTGAGGCCTGAGTGGGTAGACTAATGGAGACGGTAAACACAGACCATTCTTGTGAGACACTTGGCTGTTTAGAGGAGAAAGGGGTAAAAGCATGAAGGAATGAGAAGTGGGGTCAGTCATTGTTGTTGCTGCTGTGTGTATGTGTATGTGTGTGGGGGGTGGGGAGAAAGACCTTACCTTCTAGACACTGACAATTTAATGGAGAAGCCAGACAGAGAAACAATTATATAATGCTTTGATGAATGGGAACATGTAAAGACAGACTCTAGCTCTGTCTTGAATGTATGGAGCCAGGACATAGGAGACAGGACACACAATCTTTGGGAACTGGTTTAATATGGGATTCTTTTTCAGTTTTGATTTTGGGGCCCCAAAGCAGTGGGTGCCAGTTGTGTCCACACTGTAAAGCAAGGTGCTGGACCAGTGTTAGTACTTGTAGAAGAGTTGACTAAACAATTGTAAAGGTGGTTTTACAATCTCACCAACTGCTAACTTCTAGCTTCTGAAGGCTAGAGGTTGTTGGTGAAATGAGAGTTGGAAATTAGAGAGAGGTGTTGAGGCTTCTCTCACAGATGGCTTATGATGGTCTTTGAGTTGTGCCCTTCCCTGGGAGAGGGGCTGTAGAAAGTACTGTCTCACCTCGAGACCAGATGGAAGATCTACAAGTAGGCCATGTGCAGAGCTTAATGGCCCCAGGGGACCAAATGCAAGAGCACGGGTGCTGGGCTGGGAGAGCCTTGTGGCAACAGAGAATGGGGTTGCCTTTGGGAACTAACTGCCCCTAACAATGGCGGTACAAAGACTTGAGTTTCCTGAGGGTGAGATATGAGCCATGCTAAAAGCTCAGGCCTTGGGTTTTTGTAGACCTTGTTGGAGGGAATGGCCAAATGATTCAGTAGGGTAGAACAATAGAGTCAAAAGGTGTCCACTGGAGTTAGCCAGGATGATAGGTGATCTTAGGGAGAGTGATTAGTGGGGCAGAAGGTTGATGACAGAAGGGTCATATTTGAACTGGAATTGAAATATATGCAGTAAATGAAGACAACTCTTTATTGAAGTTGGGCCAAGGAGACAGGTACAAGGACATCAGTCATAGGAAGGGTTTTGATTTGGTTTAGTTTGATTTCAAGAATGCTAACCTCAGAGTGTAACCCAGAGAAAGCTGGGCTTTCTTGCTCCCAGTTTATGACCTGATTCTATATTATGAATCATTCAGATAAATAGCAATCCTCCAAACAGCAACAAATATTATTGGAGAGCAAAATAATATTTACTTTTGAAAACCAGAAAGAGTCTCTTTGTCTCTTTATAACACACTTTAAAGCATTTTAAAATGCTTTCCCCCCATATTTATTTCTCTCTCTCTCTCTTTTTTAAAGATTCCATTTATTTGTTTGAGAGAGAGAGAGCCTAAGCAGCAGAAAGAAGGACAAGGGAGAAGGAGAAGCAGACTCCCCTCTGAGCAGGGAGCCCAATAATACACTAGATCCCAGGACCTTGAGCTCATGACCTGAGCCAAAGACAGATGCTTAACTGGCTGAGCCCCCCAGGTGCCCCATCCCCCATATTTCTCTTAGTCTTGTATGCCTAGCATCATTATCCCATCCCAAAGAACTTTCTTCTCCTTCTCAACCAACCAAAGTCTCTTCTGAACCCTGTTGGAATAAGTTCATGATTCTTCTTCATTCTCTTAGATTTACCTTTAGGAGCTATTCTTTTCTTTTACAAGGGGAACTCTGCCTTTTTCACTATAAATTTAGTTATTTCTTTCTTTTAATTTTATTTATTTATTTACTTATTTATTTATAAATTTATTTTTTATTGGTGTTCAATTTGCCAACATACAGAATAACACCCAGTGCTCATCTCATCAAGCGCCCACCTCAGTGCCCGTCACCCAGTCACCCCCACCTCCCGCCCTCCTCCCCTTCCACCACCCCTAGTTCATTTCCCAGAGTTAGGAATCTCTCATGTTCTGTCTCCCTTTCTGATATTTCCCACTCATTTTTTTCTTCTTTCCCCTTTATTCCCTTTCACTATTTTTTTATATTCCCCAAATGAATGAGACCATATAATATTAATTCTGACCTTTCCATCCCTCCAACCCCCTTTTGGCCCATTACTACTCAACAGAATGATAGAGCCTTTCTGGGTAATGATCTAAAGAACAAACACTTCTAACTTTTAGAGGGATGGAAAAAAGCACCTTGAAAATTCATGTTTCAATATTTTAGCTTTGCTTTGATACAATTATTCTTATATGTTGCTTGAAAAGAGCCAGAGGAAATGGAGCTGGCAGGTTGGTAGAGCAGTCTTTAGGAAGAAAGAAGGGTGAGGCCAGAACGCAAGTGAAGGGAGGGACAGAAGGAGGATCCTTCCTTTGTTGCAGCAGGGATGGGGTTGGAGGGGATGAGAGGGATACAGAGAACATCCTTGCAGGTAAAAGTTGAAGTAAAAGAAGTCTGGATGTTAAGGGAATTTCTTCCATGAGGCTGATTTCCTCATCCAGCTAATAAAAATGGTGAAGACAGTATTTGAACCAAATTACTGAAGACAAGATTTTAACCCAAATAGTCATTCATTCATTCATTCATTCAGCAACCTTTCATTGAGCACCTACTCTATTCCAGGTCACATCTTGGCAATTGGGGCATAAGAGTCAACAACAAAGATAAAATCATTATTCTCATAGAGCTTATATTCTAGTAAATGTGGGGTCAGAGGAGACTATAATCCCTAAAACAAACTCGATTTCAATATTGGTAAGTGTTTTAGGGAACATAATACAAGGCAATGGGGAAGAAGAAGCCAACGGAACTGAGAGCAGTTACTTGAGCTACAGTGTTAGAGAATATCGTCCTGAGCTCAGATCAGAAGTAGAAGAATATTCACAAATGCTGTGTTCCAAAAATGTACAGATGATTGTCAATGAAGTTGATAATTGAACCGAGAGAGAGAGACACTTTTGGGAATCTAAAATAATTTTTGTAATGTAGATTTGCAAAAAAAAAAAAAAAAGGAACCAACAGACACTTAGAAAGAAGTACCTTACCTAATTTATTTCAATGTCCTAAATTATGTATGCTGATTTCTCTTTAAAGCAAATATCTGAGTGTTGCTTACAAGTTGCATAATGCCACCAAAGAAGACAAAAACAGGGTACGGTTACGCTGACATACATTAGGGGAGAGAAAAAGGGGTGGAGATGTAAGGAATGTTAGTATTATGTTGAGATTGCCGAATTCTGACTCTGTACTTCCTACATCTTTTCCTAGGGTGATTTTTCTTCCTTATTTTTAATTTATTTTATCTTGCTCTTTTGTATGCATCTTTGCTATTCCCCTTAAATTCTTTAGGGTAAAGAGATGTGTTGATAAATAAATAAATAGCATATTCTTGAAACTCAACTGCTTTTCTCTCCTGCTTCTTTACTTTGCTGATTTCCAAATACTGATCTGGAGGTCTGCATCTATCTTGCTGAATTAAAATTAAAGAACCCTGGATTTTTTAAAGGTTGGCTCTTTTTCACCTTGACTCCCCCAGAAGCTCAGCATGGAATTTGAAGGGTGAAGAAAGGTATTGTCAGTAGAGATGATTCTAACCTTTGTAGAATATATGATATTTTAATCAAGAATACCCCCCAACATCAGAATTCCCTTAAAATAAATAATGGGGCATTAAAAATCAGATTATAAAAGGAATAAGAGGCGAAAGATAGAAAAAATTACAAAATCCCCTCAAATACAAAGTTGCATTGCTAATGAAGATGGAAGCTTCATCTAGAATCTCTTGCCACATATGAAGTTTCAGGTTTTGACCAATTAAAAAATAATCTTGTTAGTTCCTACCAAAATGGTACATAACTAAGTGATGTCTACTCCCATTTTCCACACATGAGGTTGGACTTTTGGCTTACATCTGTGGTTTCTATCACCATTGTATCTGGCCATATGGGCAGAATTTATTCAGAGAAACTCCATCCCCATCCTAATTGAAGTATGATGTTTTAATGAGTTCTTCTACGAGACCTCCACCCCTCCAAGCTCCAGCAGGACGACACAAAGCCATGGATGCGGAGGACAAAAATATCCATGACAAAATGTACTAATGCCAATAATAGTCTGGGTACTGGCTATAGGAGGGAAGCATCTAGAAGGAAAACTTACTAGTTCAGCTTTGCTCTTGGCTGTGTATCACTTTAACCATCCAGTGACCATATTTTTCTAATGAGATGGGAGGTGCTGGCAAAGATTCCCAGGTCCTCAGCTGGAAGGTGTCTATAATAGTAGTGCATCGTTGTCGTCCTTTACGCAGATTAGAAGTCTCTGCTAAGTGAAGATTCTCCATCTGAGAGGCAGAAGCACCTGTTGGCTAAGCATCTACAGGTTATTCCTGATGAACATTTGAATAGTTTGCAACCTCCTAGTTCTTTTATTTTTAATAAATTTTTTATTGGTGTTCAATTTGTCAACATATAGAATAACACCCAGTGCTCATTCCGTCAAGTGCCCCCCTCAGTGCCCATCACCCAGTCACCCCCACCCCCCGCCCACTTCCCCTTCCACCACCCCTAGTTCCTTTCCCAGAGTTAGGAGTCTCTCATGTTCTGTCTCCCTCTCTGATATTTCCCACTCATTTTTTTTCCTTTCCCTTTTATTCCCTTTCACTATTTTTAATATTCCCCAAATGGATGAGACCATATGATGTTTGTCCTTCTCCGGTTGACTTATTTCACTCAGCATAATCCCCTCCAGTTCCATCCACGTCGAAGCAAATGGTGGGTATTTGTCATTTCTAATGGCTGAGTCATATTCTATCATATACGTAGACCACATCTTCTTTATCCGTCATCTTTCGATGGACACCGAGGCTCCTTCCACAGTTTGGCTATTGTGGACATTGCTGCTGTGAACATCGGGGTGCAGGTGTCCCGGCATTTCACTGCATCTGTATCTTTGGGGTAAATTCCCAGCCTAGTTCTTGACCGTGCTTGGAAGGAGGATGTAAGAGGGTGTCTCAAGAGCAGCAGGAACCAGCATCGTTTTGACTTCTTCCCGTGCTTAATGTGAACTGTCTTGAGCAAATCAGCTTTCTTCATGTGCCTATCCTTGAGGATTTCTTTGAAAAGGTATTTAAAGTTGGAGTTGGGAGGCACACAGGTAGATGTTCTCTATAGACCCCCTGGAAGCCGTCCTTCATTCTTATACTGTCATCCTCCCTTTGTGCCTAAACATAAGTCCCGAGAAAGCATCTCCAGCTGCCAGCAGCCCTATAAACCATGGCACTGCTTGCAGATGAAGAAGTAAAACATATGATTTCTAAGAGTTTAGGACTGATTTGTCCTTTTCATCTATTCTGACATGATTTAATGTTCCAGAACTTGTAAAGGGAACAGATTTTTTCTTTTTTTTTCTTGTAAAATTTGTGAATAATTTATCAAGTGACTGAAAGAACTGCAGCTTTAAATTATTAAAATGCATTTTGGTTTTGAAAGAAGACATTAGAGATGTTTGCCTTGGCCCATTGTTATGCCTTTGTGTAGCAGCAAGAAGCTCCTACAAATTCAGGGAATGGTAAGGTGATTTTCAGTGATTTATGGGGTGACTGAGAAGGAGCCAAAAAAAAAAAAGGAGCACCAAACAAACAAACGAACGATACAGACAACTTTCATTTATTTAAGACAGAGCCTTTTTCCGAAGCAAATAACCTTTTGTCGTATCTCCAGAGAAATGACATTTCCTTTTCCTTCCCCTGCTTTGCAAGGACAGCAGATGGGTGGGGGGATAAACTGAAATAAATGGAAAGAAAGGCATTGGTAGACTCCTTCCCATTCCTTCTCAGTGTCCATCCTTCACGGAGCCAGTTGAAGGCATGGCTGTGCTTCCTTCTATTTGTCACACGTCAGAGATGGTGCATAGCCTTTGATCTCCAGAGAATATTATCCATCCCATTTAGTCTGACCTAAATAATAAATTCATACTGGGCCAGGAAAATAAAGGAAGCCTGGAATTTTTCCCATCTGGCCCGAGGGTCCCTGGTCTGGCCCAGCTGTCTTGGTCTTGGTCTTATGGGTGTGGCCTTTACAGTGGTATCAGTTGACGGGAAGAGAGCTGGATCCCCTGTGCCTGTACTTGGACCCATCAGCTCCTACACTTCGCTTTCCCTTGTTGCTTCCCTCTTTTCTTTATCCACTCTTCGATTTTTGCCAGTAATTCCTTTCAGTGGTGCCATGGAAAGGCTACATTTTCCTCCAGGCTTTCCCCAAATCTTACTCTTATGTGGGATGGAGACCTTCTTCCATCTTGGTCTTAGAAACAACAAGACATAGCCTCTGGCCTGGCCTTGACCTTCATATGCTAAATATAAATCCCTAAGAAAAATTGTGTGGTTGGAAATACATCGTAGATGACACAATTTAGTCAGGGGAAGTACAAAGCTAAAGCATAGTGGAAAATGTGGCAGAGGTGCTGCAGTGTGGGCAGAGGCCTTTTAAAGAGCATTTCCTCATGTTTTTGACACTCTTTCTGAGCTGGAAAGCATTTCTTATCACACAAGCGCTATCCATTTTCTCTCATGTTCCCATATTTTACCCTGAGAGGAAAAGTGAGGGCTTTGCTCTGAGAAGAAGAAACGAAATCTGCTACCCCCACTTTCCCTTTTGGAGAGGCCAACATGGGCACCATCATCCTCACTTGCAGCTTACAGACATTGCAATACTCATTTCATCTTACATGGCTGCCTCCTGGTGGTTGGAGTCAGGCCCGGGTTGTGTGATGGACTTTGAAGTTTATTCTGTATGGTTAGGCCTCGCCTTTGGGATAACTCAACAAAGACCGGGACACTGGAGCTGGGTTCCGCTCATTCTATCTTTGGTTTCTCGTGCTCGAAATAAGGAATTGGAAGAGGAAATATATGGATTGGGTCCTAGAACAAAATAGCTTTGTAATTTGGGGAGAGGAGGGCTTGGACCTCATTTAGTTCCATCACTTCCTTCTAATGTGAAACTGAGGTTTCTGAGAGTTTCAGTGACATGAGTTCATGTCTGCTCACCAAGGAGCTGGTGCTCGTCCCATCATAGCACCCTCTCTACTGTCTCTAAGTGGAGCATGACAACATTCTGGGATGCATTCACGGGACATCAGGAAACCTCTCGAGAGAGAGAGCTTATTTGAGATGGCAGGAGGGGTTTTGCAAAGGACAGAGGCAAAGGGACATTATATTTTTTAAAGATTTTATTTATTTATTCATGAGAGACCCAGAGAGAGAGAGAGAGGCAGAGACACAGGCAGAGGGAGAAGCAGGCTTCCTGTGGAGACCCTGATGTGAGACTAGATCCCATCACCCCGGGGTCATGCCCTGAGCCCAAGACAGAAGCCCAACCGCTGAGCCACCCAGGCGTCTCAAACAAAAATAATCTTTAAAAGTTCCGTCAATGGGGATGACTGGGTGGCTCAGTAAGTTCAGTGTCTTCCTTTGTCTCAGGTCATGAGCTCAGGGTCCCGGCATCGAGCAACGCATCAGGCTCCCTGCGTAGGGGGTGGTCTGCATGTACCTTTCCTTCTGCCCCAATCCCCAGCTTGTGCTCTCTCTCTCTCTCTCTCTGTCTCAAATAAATAAGATCTTTTTTTGATTTTTTTTGATTTTTATAAATAAGATCTTTAAGGAAAAAAAGTCCTGCTAATATAGGGTTTATGGGTTACGTAAAGCACAAAGTTAAAAAGCAGCCTGTGCGCTATAACATGGTATATGGAAGGGAAAGGAAATTGTGTGCATGTATGAGTGTGTGCATGTGTGTGTGCGGGGCGGGGGAGGGGGATTATATATGCACAAGAAAATCCTGGTGCATATATACACAAGAAGCTCTTAAGTTTTAATTCTGGCTACTGGGAATGAGAAGTCGATATTCAGGGAAGTATTAATTGACTAGATAAATTTTCTTTTCATGTTACCTCCTTCCCTACTGTTTGATATTTTACAATGAGTTTGTGTTCCGAGATTAGCACTTCCCCAAATTCTAAGGCAGTGAAAATTCTACATATGACCACCAGAGAAAACATTTTCTCTATTGCAGATGCCTACTGAAATTGTGTATTTCAACTACAGCACAAAGCCAGTGAAAAAGATTTAAAAAAAAATATTTGAGGAAGCCCTTTTACCCCTAACACCAGCTTCAGTATCTCTACGGCTCGGTCCTAGGTGTCACACACAAAATAATGTAAACTGTGATGTCATGTGAAACAGATGATATTATTAGAGTATTAATTATATTTTCTTTCTGCACCTCCTGACCCCCAAACCAAAGCAATATAAACAGCATGTTTAACCACGGGCAGAAATTAACTCAGTCACCCAAGGAGAATGGTAATTAGCAAGATGTGGTTTTATTTTATTTTTTTTTATAAATGTTTTTTTTATTTTTATTTATTTATTTATGACAGTCACAGAGAGAGAGAGAGAGAGAGGCAGAGACACAGGCAGGGGGAGAAGCAGGCTCCATGCACCGTGAGCCCGACGCGGGATTCGATCCCCGGTCTCCAGGATCGCGCCCTGGGCCAAAGGCAGGCGCTAAACCACTGCGCCACCCAGGGATCCCAAGATGTGGTTTTAGATGATGGGACACGCCAGCTCTTTGCACGTAGGTGTCCGCATTGTGTTCTGCAGCCATTGGAATGCAGACCTTACCAGTTACCCACATTGTAGACGTCTCTTTCAAGTGGCACCCACAATAGTGCTCGCAGATCACGCCACAGTCCACTTAGGAAGTGATCTGATGCCATAACTCGCATGGAGGTCCCTGGCATTTGGCGGTGGGCTGCATTTGTGCCTCATTGGTAAGTTGATTTATAGATGGAAAGAGGAGGTGGAGGAGAAGAGGGGAGTGTATGACCCTGGGAGTTGTCTACCGCCCATGGTGAACGTCCAAGCTAGGGTTGCATGGTTTGGAACAAGCTTGGGCCCCTGGAGCCTTTGGCCAACATTTAGTTGGGTACAGTGTTCTCTAATTGAGCCTTTTCCCTTTAAGCAATCTCTTATTAGAACCCACAGTTTCTTAAGTATGTGTCACCCATCTGAGCAGCCATGTCCCATTTCAGCAAAATGGCACCTTTGGGTGTATTCACTATATATTTTAATAGAGACAGTTTTGTCATGTTTCTGAATTCTTCTGTGTGTGTGTGTGTGTGAAATATAGTAGATTTTTAGTTGTAGCCACTATTGAAATCTTACATAAAAATAGGAGGATTGCTCTGAATTTGTATGTAGCTGTCAACAGTTTTCATCTCGACAAACCAAAACTCTATGCAATTTTGTAACTTGTGATATCCACTCTTTAAACCAAACCAAACAGCAAACAACTGAACAGCAAACCAAGTATATCTTCACAAAATTCCCACTTTACATGCTTCCCATATATTATATTTTCTCTTCCAAAATCTCATCCAATAAAGAAACTCCAGGGAATATTTCTCAACCTCAGTATTTGTCTGTATTATTTGCCTTGTTTCCTTGACCAAGTTCCAAGGCAACCAACCAATGCACTACTAACAGCCATAGACAATTACCTTCTTTTTTTGGCTTCTCAAAGCCATTCAACATTTTTGATTACGCATTCCTAGCCATCTGCTGACCCTGGTGTGAGAGGCACCTCACCATCTCCTCCTCTTCATGCGAAGCCCATGCCCTATGGTGAGGCTCATTCCTTCCCCATCCTAGAAAGGGAGACATACATAAAGGATGGCAGTTAGGCTTCTAATATATATTTTCTCTCATATGGTGATTTCATTCATGTCCTAATGTGTTAATTTCCCCATATGGACAGCCCCAGCTTTAATCTCTTTTTTGGAACTTTGCTTCTATGATTATATAATTTTAAGATTCCTTCTAGCCCTATAAATCTATGATCCTATTATGTCTAACTGCTCACTAGATATTTCCTCTTGGATGTTCCACTCTCATCTCTAACTCACCATGTCCAAGTCTAAACACATCATGTTTCTCTTCAGAATATAGGAGGCATATTGAAAGGAACTGAGAGAGGCTCAGCAGGTCTAGGATCCAGTTTTGGGGTCTCCAATTTATTTGGGCAATTTGTACAACTACCTTGATTTGTAGTTTCTTCATCTGGAAGAATACTTTTTTTTTAATATTCTAGGGGTTTTCTAAGTATTAAATGAGCTAAAGGTTGTAAAATTCATAGATGAATACTAGAAATATTAGTCAGCACGTAATAAATTTCGGTTTTCTTCCCCTTGTGTTCCCCCGTCTTCCGGATCTCCTTGCCCTTGTCATTCTCTTAGTGACCCAGACCCTAGACATAAACAATGTTCTTGGGTATAAGCCCAACTTAAATCAAATCAAGTTTTATAAGTCCCTCTTCAAAATGCCATTGATACCTGTCCTTTGTATTTATTCCCTTTGAAGTCCGCCTAGCCAAGAGCTGCCTCCCTTCACGCCTGGGGTGTTACAGCCGCTCCCTACAGCCTTCTACAACGGCTTTCAGCTTAGGTGGCCAACTAATCCTGTACTCCTTTCCAGTATCTTCCTAATTTACCTGTCTGTGCTTTCCACAGAGGATGACCAAGCATGTGTGCCATGTGCACTGCTTGACCTAGAAGTTATTTAGATTGTTCCCTCTCCTTTATTAAAAAAAAAAAAACCCAACCAACATACAAACTTAAATGGCCTCCCTCATGCCTGAGAAATTGTTCTTAGGCACCCTGCTCTGTATTTTACTGCTGGCTTCCCGTGGCTTTAGTGAAATCAATATATTAATTTCTTGCATAAGACGCAAGCAACCCACCGTCATGCCTCTTGTGCGGGCTCCTCCTTCTGGAGGTGTCTTGTCCTCAGATCTGACCACTTTGGCCATAACAGGAGATTCTTCCCTCCTCTGTGAACTCTTTCCCAGTTATCACTGCTAAGGCTCCTTTCCCTTTATTCCCATAAATGTGTTATATACTTTTTGGATCCATTCATTGGGCACTTAAATTCATGGGTATAAATGCTTTCATTTGCATAATTCCCACTACCTGGAAAGTCTTCCAGCCATTTACAGAGTTAGAGAATTCCTTATTCTTTTCATTTTAGCAAGGTGAAACATTCCCTCCTTTTGGGAACCTTAAATGGCCTATTCACCCTCTTTTTTTTTTTTTTTTTTACATTTGGTTTTGTGGGCATTCATCACATTCTTCACATGCCTCTATTACAGAATGGACTGTGCTGTGGTCACTTTCTCTTTCAGTTTTCCGGGTGGTTTCACATGGCAGTCTTGGTCTGTATTTCTTATTCATCCTCAGACCCTCAACCTCAGTGGGCCTCCGAGCATATAGAAAGTGCTTCATAAATATACGTTAGATGAGATAAGAGGGTGGAGTGGGGGGGACTTAGTGAAGTATGATGGGCAAGAGTATGCGATGAATGTCACGATTCCTGAATGATCTAGGAATACCAAGCATCTCTCCAGAGACATATGAAGGCTACCTGAAACCAGAGCACGGGATGAAAATGTAAGACTGGAAAAGCAAAGACAACCTTCATCTGGCCATTTGCTGCCTTCTTTCAAGCTTCCTGTTGGTGTCTACACCTCCTTCCTGTCTGCAAACCCACTCACTTCCATCTTGATAGGGATTTGCATGTTACTAAAAGCGCGACACCCTGGATTTGGTTTTGTACTGTTTTTGTTTTATTTAAAAGTAATTTGCCTTTCATTTACTTATAAAAATATTTACATGGTTAATTTTTTATTTACTCTTTTATTGCTTTGGCATTTTAAATTCCCTTGTTAGGTTAGGAAACACACAACAATCTATTTCTGGATCTTATTGATCTTTCCTCTTTCTTGCTCTCTCCCTCCCTCCATAAGAGGGAATGTCTCTCTTGAAATGTCCCCAGCCTGAATAGCAAATGACTTCTGGCTCCAAAGGAAATCAGCCAGAAGGACGAGGAAGAAGTTGGGTTAAGTCTCCTTAGCCCCTAACCACAGGGCTAGAATGCAATGACAGTAAAATGTACTAATTTATCTTATTTTACATAATTAGAGTTAGGGGCTATTGAACACAGAATGCAAATGTATGCTAAATATGCAAATCAGCCACATTTCCCAGATTCAGAGAAGGGAAAATGTGGTAGCCTTATGTTAGATGGTTCCCTCTTATCTGTGAACACAACTTTTCAGCACTACAAATGCAAGCAACTGCACAGTCACAGTTGGGGCTGCTAATTTGGAAATCCAGTTTAGGCTGATTTGAAAAGACAACAACATTTTTGCAATCACTGGTGTATCCTTTATGATAGAACTGGTCGTGCCATTTCTTCTTTTCTGAAGATATAATTTTTTTTTCTTTTTTCTTTTTTTTTTTAGTTGGGATCCTGCCCAGATCCTTTTAGTACAAGGTCTGGGCCTAACGAAAAAAAAAAAAAAAAAAAAAAACAGTCAAAATTTACTGGGAATTCCCTCAACCTGACTGGTTTATGCAGAGATGAGCCCTTCCCAGACTCCTGCCCAGATGTAGGGACTGTGGCCAGCAGACAAGTCTCTAGTTGTCACCTTCATCAGAATCCTCTCGGCTCCACTGAAGCTGCTTCTGTGTGGCTCCGCGCCCGTGTCCAGGGCAGCTCATAGCCGGTGACCATGCCAGGAGGATTATAAACCTCAGGCTGTTGTGGCACTTGGGGAGGCAGGTGTGATGGGCATCTACCTCTCTGGAGTTCCCACCAGGTTGGCCAAAGTCGTGCTAAGTCTGCTTTGCTGGTTGACTTCCTTCTTTCTGATTCTGCTTCCTTCCTCCTTTCCCAGCTGTGGGTTCCTAGCAACAACAACAACAACAACAACAACAACAAAAACCATCTCGAACCTCAGATTTCAATTTGGCATCTGATTTCAGAAACCACATCTGTTACACAGACCTTCATTACCTTGCCCATTCCCACCCCCTACCCAACCCCCCATTTTAGAAAACTTTTTTCTGGAGCTAGATCTCCCCTCCCAGATGCCCTTGTAAGTGGATCAGGTAAATTGCTTTCCAGTGCTTCATCCTAACTAAGGTTTAAACGGTGAAATTTCAGGCAGTAAGGACCCCAGAGTGGCGAGGACAGCTTATTTGAGCCCCTTTCAAATCGTGTCATGCGGATGACCACACAGTGGTAAGGTCAGACTTAAAAAGCAACTATTTTTAGCTTTGTATGCCACCCCAATATTACTCTGGCCAAAATTGGCATGAGGCTGGGAATGGATAGTGGGGGTGGGAATGTTGTCCGCAGGTTAAAGCAATGTCAAACTTTATTTCAAAGGTAGGGGAGGAAACAGGGAGGTCCCGAATGGGTGTCGGTGTCGAATTACTCTCTGGACTCTGTCAAGGAAATTATGTACAATTACTTGCAATTGGTATGCAACGTTATTATAAGGAGTAGAATAATATGACCATTCTACTAGTAATTTGATTAGTAATTTGTAGTAATCTCTAGTAATTACTGTAAATGCTAACCAGTTCATTTCCTGAACCGCATTACCTTTTGGGTGTTCACTTTATTTCATACATTTTAATTGACTTTTTGGTAAAATGTGCTAACAATATTTTGCATCGCACGGCCTTACCTAGGGCTGAGAGGCAGAAACAGCAAGCCGGTGTTCTGCATTCTATTCTGAGCATCTGAATAGATGTTGCTGATGTATGCAGTATGCAGTATGGTTGCTGATTAATTCAAATTAATCCCTGTGTGTCTTGGTTATGGTTATATAATCAACTAAGGCGTCTTCCTCTTCTTCTTTTTTGAACATTCAGTATCTTTGTGATATTATAATGGGGGAAAATAAGATACCACATTAATCAAAAGATAAGGTCCACTGGGTTTGCAATTGGAAGAGATAGATAGGCACAGACACACTTAGATTTGTAAGAGTTTTAACAATAGATGAGAGGCACTCAAAAGGGAGTCTGTGTGTGGTCTGTGTGCATGTGCAAACACAGATTTCGATTATTTAATTTCATGTTCTTAGTGACTTTACAAATTGACTAAAGAAAGCTCAGGGACCTGAAAGAGAGAAGTCAAGAAAAAATAAAAAAAGATGAAGGGATATTAACCAGATGATGCACGCTACCATTTGGAAATAAGGTAAAGTACAAGTATTTAGTGTTTATCTGGGAATGAGCTCAATTATAACTCTGCAGGTTAGGGATTCAGATTCATTCTGGAGAGATGAAAACATGTAATTGGCACAACTCTGAAATCTTTATGTTTGTTTTTTTTTGTTTGTTTGTTTTTTTTTTTTTTGTGAAATAGGGCTCAGAATATCCCAAATGCCAGAGTTACCATACAGAAGGTATGACGGGATAATGCATGTTTTTATTGCTTTGCTGCTTGTTTTCCCAAAATGATCCATGCATGAAATAAGCTGTTAGAATAGATCCCATTATTATCACAGATACAGATAGAAGAAAAATCTATTTACTGACCCTGAACTGGCCTTACAGTTAATCCATTATGCTCTTTCTGAGGACAGCTGTTACCTGGGAGTTACTTTCTAGTTCCTCCGTACGAGGGTTTTAGTAGATGCTCAGTGCAACTTCACACTGAAGTTTGTTATTCTCACCCATCATATTTTTATCACAGAAATGTCACTCTGAAGGCAGAAGCTCACTTTTCCAGTATCTTTCCCACTTTAATTCTCGCAAAATGTAATTTGGTTCATGGGCAGCTACTAATAACTTGCAGAGTCTGACTTCTATTTTAAATCCTCCTTTCTAATAACACTTTATTTATTATCATTATTTTTTTAAATCTGCAGAAGCTTTTGTGATTCTATGCCTATCCTTAATTTGTTGATTTCTGAAAAGCTAAGAGGTAGAGAAGGTCAGAGTGGCCTTCAGTTCGTTCACCCTCTGTCTTAACAGTTATGAGGTTTTCTCAGACTTTGCAGCATTGGCTCTATTTTTACTACTAATATTTCACATGTCTTTTTCATCTAGGGCCTAGTACAATGTCTGACATACAGTGAGTGGAAGCTCTGAAATCTCTGTAGAACAGTGATAGAAACAGATTCAGCAATTTCCTTTTTGCTCTGTTTTAGATTTCGGACTCCAGTAAGGAGAATGGCTCACTTATCCTAACCTCATTTACATGAGGTTCCTATCCCTGAGTCATGTGAAGCCATGTGTGTTGAAAAAATGTTATTCTAATACTCTGGTCACCCACATCGAGCAATGACTTCAGCCTAGTGCATGGACCATTTGTTCACCTCTGAGACTTTGATGAGTTTACCCTTTAACCAGAGTGTGTAAAATGAAATCTGAGGCACTTACTGCTGAGATCC
The DNA here is from genome assembly GCF_905146905.1 of Nyctereutes procyonoides. Taxonomy (NCBI): domain Eukaryota; kingdom Metazoa; phylum Chordata; class Mammalia; order Carnivora; family Canidae; genus Nyctereutes; species Nyctereutes procyonoides. Next base: position 87,444,621 of record NW_026575140.1, on the reverse strand, counting down.
TTGAATTTTACTCATACGGCAGTGTATGCTGTACTCACCATAGTCACACCTGTACAGGATGCTGGAATGTTCCAGATCTGGAGTTAGGGTGGGCAAATTAGTATCATTATTTATATTTGTCAGAGAGGAGAGAAAAAAAGAATAAAACAAAATACAAATAATTAGAAGTAGAAGCTTCTAGGTAATATTCCTATGACCACATGTCTACACTTGATAACAATTCACATTAGTCTAGTCAATAGTATTTTGAAAGAAAAGATGCTTTGCTCGACCGACGACCTGAGACTGGGTGAAGTCTGGGGTAGGAGACAATATTAGCAGAGATGCTGACAAGAGCCAACCTGATGTAATGAAGGAAGCAGGCCACATCTCCATCCCAGCCAACTCCCCACAGGACAGGAGGTCGCCTGCTAGGAGAACCCCAGGGAACTCTGAGAGCTTTTGGTCCTCGCTTTTCATATGTTACATATTCTCTGTTAAGACTTCTTAGAACAAGTGCATGGAGTAAGTAGAACAACAGTTGCCACCCTTTCCTACAAATACGGAATTAAGAACTGAGAAGTCAGTGAATTCTTGAGGTGACAGAATTAATTTGCAGTCATGCCAGGATGAGACTCCAATGTCCCTGGCGCTGGGTGCTGCTCTATGCTCAGTTCATTATTTGATACCATGCTTGAATTCTTGATTATCTGAAGGCCTCACATTTTCTTTCTCTCTTATTTAAGTGAAGATTTCATCACCATTTAGGAAAACCACCTCTTCAGTGAAGGTGTTCTGTTATACCAGTTTTTCCCTTTCTCTCTTTTTTTGTCTTCTTCTCTTTCTCCTTCTCTTCCTCCTCCTCCTCCTCCTTCCTTCTCCTCCTTCCTTCTCCTCCTTTCTTCTTCTTCTTCTTCTTCTTCTTCTTCTTCTTCTTCTTCTTCTTCTTCCTCCTCCTCCTCCTCCTTCTTCCTTCTTCCTTCTTCCTTCTTCCTTCTTCTTCCTTCTTCTTCCTGGACAGCTTTGACGCCATCAATGACTGCCATCAAAAATGCTGACCCTGAATTTCAGAACTGAATGGTTCAAACCTCCTCTGCGGGTTGCAAAGACAGGCCTCACATTTTGCACATCCGTCTCTGCAGAATGTGGCTGCTGCTTCTCACTTTGTGGGACACATATCACTTTTAAAAGGCTACTGCTGCCTCTCTGCACACGGAGATGTGGTTGGGTAGTTCCACCAGCTTTCTGTTGCAAGTGGTAGTCAGAGAACGTTGAGCTTTTTCTCCCACAAGGACAACCACTGCCAGTCATGCTTCCTGATCTAAGATCCCTCCCTGGAGAAGAGCATCTTTTCAGGTTACTTTCTTTAGTAGCCTGTGGTTGCAGCCCCTCCCTAACTGTATCTGCCTTGAAAAGCAAAGACCACATCCTTTAGCCCCAGAGATCCAGATTGGTGTTACGCGCATGCTCCCTTCCTGAAGCTACTGTGTTCTGATTCCTTAGAAAGCTTCAGGCATATTTACCTTTTCTTTTCATCTTCAATCCCCATCCTCCGTTCTGGGCAGGGCAAGATGAAACTGGGGCACTGGCTCATTCCTAGCCTTTCCAAATATCCTACCGTCGGCACATTTATATTAGATATTGATTTCTGTTTAATAGAATAAGCCAGGAAAAATCTCACTTTGTTGGCGTTCAAAGGATAAACCATAAAAGCCATTAAGAAGTACTGTAAGCATGAGAATGATGAATGGGACCTAGGGTGCTGTCCACCAACTATTTCCAGATAACGTCTTTGAGAGATTCCATTGCTTCTGGCTGCGGTTCAGAACGATTTATTTGCAAGGTGAAATTCTGAGTAATGATGCTGCCCGTGTAGCCCTGACTGACGGTGTTAAAGAGACAGAACTGGACGGCCCTGAACTCAGATCTTCAAGGGCTTGTGCCAAGGAGTAGCTAGGATTACGTTAGGCTTTGAAAGCCGTAGGTCTGCCCTCAAAACACCCCTCCTTCTGTGAGCCTGGAGTCTCCTTGCCGTGAGGACCTGCTGGGCCCGAGGCTTTCTCAGGAAGAAGTGATTGTCAGGAATTATCGATTCCCGACTTGTGTGAAACCAGTGTGAATTTTTCCCTTCCTCACATTGGACTCGGTTTGGACCGAGGCAGTAGTAAACCTCCTGAGAACAGTGCTCTACCACAGGGTACCAGAATTCTACTTCCCCCCCTTTTTTTTCCTGTTTGCAGGAATCTTACACAAAGTACTTGAAATGTTCCACCATTTCTCAAGTTTTCTTTTTACTTGTTAGAATGATTCTATCTATATTTATGAAATTCCCAACAATTATTCATTGACACTGGGGCTGCGATAATGTTGTACATACATCAGTATGATTTTTGGTGCTTGAAGGCTTAGCCGAATCTCTCCAGCAAAGTGATCAGAGGAGCCCAGACTGTCTTCATAAAGGGAGAATCCCAACTGCTCAGAACGGCACCTGCCATGGATGCTTCGGTATTTATTAGATGAATGGATAAGTGGATGGATGGACGGACGGATGGATGGATGGATGGATGCTACCATTTTTGACGACCTATAATACTGTGCCAATAATTGATTTACATAACAGAGTACATTTTGATATCATGATTCCCAATGTGCACTTGAGAAGATCAAGACTCAGCAGTGACTTTTCCACGGTGATGGGGACAGGGTTTAAATGCAAAACTATTTCATTATTTAATCTAATACAGAGAAGAGGGGTTCAAGGGTAGGTAGCATGAGAACATCTGACTTTCTACTGTAATTAATTATACACTATTGCAAAAATGGGAAGTTTCATGGATTCCGAAGTGCATATCCCCTTTTCTCTGGGAATATTCCAAACATAATACGTGGCATGCTTCAAAGCCTATGTAGATTATATATCAGACAATCCTAACATTCCATTAGGATCTGAGGCTCTTCCTTATATATTTACTTGGGCTGCTATTTATCTGAAATCTTTTCTGGTAGTTGGAGAAGAAGGAGATGGTTCTAATTCAACCAAGAAAGGCATTTTTAGTTGTGTTAAGACTTGAGCCCGTACTTCCCAACCTTTGTGTCCACTTGGACTCACTGTTTGAGGAAGCATCTTAGATTTTTGCCCCTACCCCCACTTTCCAGACCTGCCGGGTACCAGGTACCTCACCCGGACACAGATTGTCAAAGCGATTTTCTTCCACTGATCCACTTCTAGGGCTTCATTCAAAAGGTCTTTTTTGGTTCCAGTGTTGCTCAACCAAAGCCCAACTACCAGTGGGTTTACCTGTCTGTTCTGAGTCTTGGAACAGCTTTGTTTTCCCCTTAGACCCAAAGGCAAGAACGAGAAGAGGCTGTTTCCTAAGAGCAATACAAAAGTCTCTCTGGAGTATTCTCAAACAGCTTGCAGTTGAAATACGTCTTCCCAAAGAAGATAGCTTGTCCTTTAGGGGAAAAAAATGTTCCTTCTTTACTCCTTTGGATTTTAATGGTTATTTTCTCTCAAGTGCTGCAGGTTTCTTCTGAGGAATAAGCAATGCCATCCTGACATCCAGGAAACAGATAGATTTTCTATCAACCTAGCCAGGCTCTGATAGTTTGTCATTGGAGATAGGAATGATGATGATAATAATAGTAAACATACCCACCCTGATTATGATTGATAAAATGTCATGGGGAGAAAAGGGGGGCATGTCATTGATTGGAGTCATTGAATATAGATAGGGACTCAAGAAGGGGGACCTGTGCCAGGAAAGGACACAAACCTCTTTTCACGGAGAAGAATAGGAGACCTGACCCCGGGCTGGTGTGGAAAAGTGAGGGCCTGATCCAGAGAGAAACAGGATGATTACTTATTTCTTTAGCAAACAATTTTTTTTTGCAAATGATTTTTAAAACAGCAGAGGAGCAAGGGAGAGAGGTAACTTTCTTGTATCTGAGCAGTATTTTATTTTTAAAAACAAATAGTTTTAAAACATATAGTGCTCTCTAATATAATTATTTTAATCTCTGCCTCACCTTCTCCTTTGACTTAAAATTTCTTACTTGCTTTACTTTTCCTCTCATTTCACATCTATCATTTTTCACGTGTTTTTAATGATATATTATCCTTTCTCCTCCCCCCCCCCCGCAACCCCACCCCAGCCTCCAGGGTAATTTCTTGTCTTTCTTCTTCTATCATTATTGTTCTTTATCCCTCTTCTGATTTGTTTCTCCTCCCCCTTTGCGTTGGCTTTGCTACCACGTACCCCCTTCCCGTTGCCAGTGCCACAGACCACTCCGCTGGGTGATCAGGATGCCTTTGTTCCAGGATTTCCATCCCAATAAACAAGCTAGGACTTGTATCCCATTCTGCTCTCCCAGGAGGAAGACTGTGGTATGGAGCAAAGGGCCCACAGAGAGCATGTTTATAGCAGCACTTGCAGGGTTCTTGGGCCCAGAAAGAAACTAAAATGGTTTACTTAAAGGAATGCATGCCCTCTAACTTGGTTCCAGGCTCATCATTAAAACATTATTCGGATTTACTAGGATGCCTAGTTTTAATCTGCATTGATCAGAAGGAGAAGAAACAGGCTTCTGTTTCTCTGCCATTAAGTAGAATCATGAAGTGGCTAAAATGAAGTTTTCATGAAATCTAAATTCAGCCTCGCTTGCATAATGATCATGGGAATCTATCAATTGGACTTCTGACCACTCCTGGAAGGAAGAGTAAATCTTGTTCTTGACAAGAAAGGAAGAACCCCAGCCTAGGGGGAGCCTCAGCTTTCACAAGACAATAAGGCAGAGGGACATAGAGTGGATCCCTCTGCACCACGGCCTTTGGTTTGAGGACGACCAGCAGCACTTGTGTTTCCTTGCAGGAAGGGGTGTGTGTTTGTGTGTGTGTGTGCGTGTGTGTGTGTGTGTGTGTGTGTGTGTGTGAGTTGCCTGTGCACTGCTGGCCACAGGGCCTCCCAGACATCGAAGCTCTTCCTGGACTGGAGAGGTCTCATGCTATGGCGTGCCCAATGACACTGATGCCGCAGGAGGCACAGGAGCGTGGCGAGAAGGGCAATGGCATGATCTCGGGAATGCAGAGCCCTGTTCCTAACATTCCTCCATTCACTATCTTGCAGATAGAAACTCCACGTCTCAGAAGAGCAGGTTAAACAAACTGGGGATCTCAGATCTTTTGCATCTGAGGTGTAGCCTGTGCCTAACAGTTCTGGGGCCTCAGATCCAGGCCATAAACTGGGAATGAGTGTGGTGCCTCCTCAGGGCTTTATTATGGGATCAAGTGATGAGAGTGCCAGTCTCCACCTGCCAGAAGCTGGCTTGGAAACTGGACCCCATCGGCCTTCTCAGCCTTTAGCCCCTTCCCTGTAGACTGAGGTGACATCATACCCTGCCCTCCTCTGCACAGCTTGCAGGTGTGGGGCTCCTAGGGTCATCACATACTTGCTAAGACCCTTACACCTGTAATGGGTTTGCCAACGCACTGTTGCAGGGTTGCTGCGGGGCTCTTGTCTCACGGAGCCAAAGAATGAATCTCACGGACACAAAAGGGTGAAGGGACATGAACGTTTAAGTGAAGGTAAAAATATAAAAGAAAGATAAAGAGGCTCCCAGAGTGCAAAGGGTTCCGAATGAGCTGCCACTGAGGGCTCTTGTAGACAACTGACCAGGGTACTTGACATCACCACGCATAGCACCAAGTTTACTTCTTCAAAGTTTGGTGAATTTGGGGAGTCAGTTTGTAACTCTCATAAATACATCTGGCCTTGTTTAAGACAAACAAGGTGGTCTCGTTATGTCCCCTTATCTCTGGTTTTAATTGTAACTATCATGAGATGATCTTGTCTATGACACTTCTCTATACCTGGGATGCCTGTGAGCCTGGCCACGCCCTTCCCTGCCTACCTACCTCTCCCTTACCGAGCGCGCTCACTCCCTTACTCGATGCCACATCTGAAGCCACCCGCTGCCTGCAGGTCTCCCAAAGACTCATGGTCAGGAGGCGGATTTAATGGCATAGCAGAACATTAAAAAACAAAAACAAAAACAAAAACAAAAAACAAAAAACAACCAATACACTCTTAAAATGCATATAGAGTATAGGCAACATTCATCTGAATATCTTGAAAAATGACGAGAATGCTTCCTTTTGTTCATCCTCTCAAGAAATAACTTTTGCACACGAACTATGTAAAATCTTGAACATAAAGAGCAAACAAACTAACAAAATCCTTGTCCTTGATGGACACAGGTCAATAATTTACAGCCATGTGGTATGTTAGCAGCAATGCCAACGCAGGAGAAACCAAGGATTGAAGGGGGTAGGAGGTTCAGGAAGGAAGAGATGGAGTCTTAGTAGGGATGAGACTGAATTTGGAAATGAGGGCAAGTCAGCCAGAACCAAGTTTGGCAAAGGATCCTGATAATCCCCCTTGGGTGGAACAGGCCTGGTTCAACAGCAAAACAAAAGATGGTCACAGCCATGTGAATGAGATGTATTCACAGAGTAAGGAGAGTCCTCCTCAGTCTTCCAGAAGGTTCTACAAAGCTGAAGTCAATTCTGGCAATAGCAGCTGGAGGTCTTCACTGGTGAGTATGTACTCTGAGCTCTGAGCTCTCTGCCTCGGGCGGGGGCGGGGGGGCTCCAAACTGCAGTCACCCGGTGACATAGGAGTGGTGCTCACTCCTGTCGATGGAGACAGACAATAAACAATGGGCCTAGCAAGTAAGTCCGTGACGGAGTGTCCACGGGCTTAACATCACTGCCCTCAAATAATAGGGCAGTCTTGAGGCAGTGATGCCACATGTGTTGGAGAGAGCGTGGGCTCTGAGAGCGGGTGGATGTCCTTGTCGCTACTTTCCAGCCTTCCATCTTGGATCAAATTGCTTAAGATCTTCCAAGGTTGAGTTTTCTATTTTTAAGACGATATTGATGATCTCTCTCATGTAGATGCTGAATTATTGTCATGCAGTCGAAGAATCTCTTGTGCAGAACATAGGAGAGAGTAGAGTGCTCGAGTAGATCATAAATATCATTATTCCTTACCTCTTTGGTTAGGTTTATTCCTAAGCATCTTATGGTTTTGGGTGCAATTGTAAATGGGATTGACTCCTTAGTTTCTCTTTCTTCAGTCTCATTGCTAGCGTGTAGAAATGCCGCTGATTTCTGGGCATTGATTTTATATCTTGCCACACTGCCAAATTGCTGTATGAGTTCTAGCAATCTTGGGGTGGAGTCCTTAGGGTTTTCTATGTCATCTGTGAAGAGGGAGAGTTTGACTTCTTCTTTGCCAATTTGAATGCCTTTAATGTCTTTTTGTTGTCTGATTGCTGAGGCTAGGACTTCCAGTACTATGTTGAATAGCAGTGGTGAGAGTGGACAGCCCTGTCTTGTTCCTGATCTTAGGGGAAAGGCTCCCAGTGCTTCCCCACTGAGAATGATATTTGCTGTGGGCTCCTCGTAGATGGCTTTTAAGATGTTGAGGAATGTTCCCTGTATCCCTACACTCTGAAGAGTTGTGATCAGGAATGGATGCTGTATTTTGTCAAATGCTTTCTCTGCATCTATTGAGAGGATCATATGGTTCTTGTTTTTCCTCTTGTTGATAATGACAATCTAATCTTTGTGTGCTGGATCTGCAGCAAAATTATACCCATTTTTCAAGTGTCAGACTGGATATAATTTCTTCATGAGCTCCTGTCATTGGTACCCCACAGCATAAAACACTTATTGTTTACTATCTGTATTTCTTCCTAAACTGTAAGCTTCATATACCACATAGTAATTAGGCAGCATCAAATAACAGTAAACTTCTAATGTAAATGACATTTTGTTACAGGCAACCAACTTCCATGAAGAGGGGATTTCATAAGTGGCTCCTTAAAAGTTTCCTGATACATAGATGTTAATATTCAATAGGTATATATCCTATCAGTTCTAAAGAGTTTATATGTGGGTGGATTGAATTTTTATGAACCAAATCCATTTTTAAATGTACTGGAAGATTTCTGGATATCTTAGCGAACTCAGCTATATGGCAAATTGATTTTTACATGGAAGATGCTTTTATGATAAAAAATAGTCAAATTACTGTTAAATAAATAAATAAATGTCATTATTTACCCTGAATAATTTTGAACAATAGTGTAGGTAATAATAATAATTTCTACCTAATTTAGATACATAATGTTTGATTGTTTTAACTCAGACATCGTTTATCACTTTTTTAAATTTTTTTTAAAATTTTTATTTATTTATGATAGTCACAGAGAGAGAAAGAGAGAGAGGCAGAGACACAGGCAGAGGGAGAAGCAGGCTCCATGCCCCGGGAGCCCGATGTGGGATTCGATCCCGGGTCTCCAGGATCGCGCCCTGGGCCAAAGGCAGGCGCCAAACTGCTGCGCCACCCAGGGATCCCTTTTTTTTTTTTTTTTTTTTTTTGCCAAAAGTTGTCAGTGGGCATAAATATGGTAAGTCACCTGTGTTCAGACATCCCATGACATCGGGTATTTTTCTGCATCTTTGAGACAGTCAGGTTACCCATATGTGTGTGGCTGACTCCATGTGCTTGGTGCACTGAGAAGGACACGCACGGTTGGGCAATGTGTTTCCTTCCAGAATCTAGCCGAGGAGATGGTGGTGTACATGAGACCATGGATGCAAGGCAATGCCTTGGGTCAGATGAGGGGTTTGGGTGATGCTGTGGAACTTGGTCCGTTCGTAGTAACACAGGTGCTATCGCTAGTGTGGGGATCATCGAAGGTACCCTCGCCAAGGCGGAGTCCAGAGGCTGGAAGGGGGAGCTGTGCCGCTCGGTGCCACTTATGGGCAGAGTGGTCTGTGATAGGCCCTGGTGGGAGAACCTCGGCGGGAAGGGAGAAGCAGTCAGGCCCTGGCGGGAGAAGCTGGGCGCTGCTCCTCCACCTACAGACTCACTGACCAGCTCCGCAGCCAGGGCGAAGCTGCCGACTCTTGCTTCCCCTCCAGCGGCCTTCCGTTCAAACTACCCCTCCCCTCGCCTCCTTCTCCACGAAGCAGTGCTCTCTTCCTTTCTTTGTTGGGCTTGCCTGTAGGTTTGCCGTAGCATACGTGTCCTGGGTTGCGATTCTCTGCTTTTCCTAAATAAACCCATTCTTTGCTGGTAAAATAACTTTTATTTTCTTAAAGTTAATGCTAGCAAATTACCAAATTTTGTTTGAAGATTAAAGACCTATTGTCTCATTGTCCCATTTTTACCATTTCTGGGTCATTCGTCCCAGGTAGAGGGTATTTTTAAGACACAGGTGCGTATGCATGTATTTACACACACACCAGGCAAAGCTGTTTGCACCTTGCTGTCAGGCACGCTACAGTGTTCTGTCCCTCTCCCCTGAGGACTTGGGGGTCTGCTCCCCGGCATGGGGTGTCCTTCATGTGACCACAGGGTGCACCCTGGAAAGCAGAAACTAGTCTGAGATAAGCCTTTGTCCCACCACGTGATTGCACCTCCCTGCCTCCCTAATTTCCTGCCGTGTGTACAGCACAAAGCTGGAAACAGAGGACAGACTTACCGGAGCACCTGGGGATGTTTCCATGAGTTATCTATCATTCCAGAGTCCATAGGAAAAAATATTTTAAACTCCCTGGGGTGTCAGGGGCGGGGGCGCGTCCCCTTACGCTCAGGTTTCCAGCCTCACCTCCTGTTTGGAGTTCCTCAGAGGAGCCTTTCCTTCAGGTGTTCTTGCAGCGAATCACAACACCACGCCCATGAAAACTCCCTTCCCAAGTTTACAGATGCAGATGCCCTTCCAGCAAATGTTGGCAGAAACCACGTGACCGAGCAGCACACCTTCCCTATCTGCCTCTGGGGCAGTGGGGAGGGCTATGCTCATAGCCTGCCTGCCCTCTTGCACTGGGGGAAAATTTGAGATCAAGTTCACACCTATGCATACACACCTGTGCAACAAACCTCTGCACACACATGCACACACCTGTGTACACACCTGTGCACGCACACATGCACACACCTGCGCATGAACACCTGTACACACCTGTGCACTCACCTGTGCATGCACACATACACACACATGCACTCACCTGTGCACACACCTGCATATGCCCACTCTCAAAATCAAACGATTCTCAAAGACAGTATGTTTTCCTTCCCCTAGGCCAGAACAGAATCTTAGGCTGGGCCGTCCCACTTCGCTCTGACTGCTTATTCCTATTTGAGACACAATCAAAGGAGGTAATGAAGTTCATTCTAATTATTTCTTTTTTTAAAAAAAATACGGATTTTTTAAAATTTTTATTTATTTATGATAGTCACACAGAGAAAGAGAGAGAGGCAGAGACACAGGCAGAGAGAGAAGCAGACTCCATGCACCGGGAGCCCGATGTGGGATTCGATCCCGGGCCTCCAGGATCGCGCCCTGGGCCAAAGGCAGGCGCCAAACTGCTGCGCCACCCAGGGATCCCCCATTCTAATTATTTCAAAGGCATGTACATTGATATATGGGCAAATCGAGTCACCCGTCTAAAACAACATAATGCCTCCAGCAGTGATGCGGTTTGTGATCCAGATAGTCGGATTATCATCTACTTTTCTTTCGCTGAATCTGACGCATCCCATGATGCTAAGCATATACGACATGGTCTTATTTTTAAAAATCATAGTAGCAGCAAAAAAAAAGAAGGAAAGAAAGAAAGAAAGAAAGAAAGAAAGAAAGAAAGAAAGAAAGAAAGAAAGAAAGAAAGAAATTAGAAAACAAGCATGATCTTGTTAGCTGGAAATACCCTCAAAATAGCCTTTCCTCTACTATTTGTAATCCTTGGCCTCATTGCTCAATTGGGAGAAATTGAGAAGGGACAGCCAGCTGTTGGTGCCTCAGTTGCTTCAGTTATGAAACTGAGAAAATAGCCCTTTACACCTCCCATTTCCCACAGAAGTAGGGAGGCTTAATAAGTTAATGCAGGAAAAGCACTTTGCACTCCCAGAGTACATTTCACTAAAGAATATCAAAGTATTACCGTGCCGATTATTAATAAATAGGCTTGGCCCGAGCCCGGAGCCCGAGAGAACAGCGTCGTTACTCCCCCGCAGCAGATTGGGCGCCGAGTTCTGCGAGCCTCCTCGCTGGGCCTGCCAACAACCTGCTCATTAACCTACATAATAACACTGTTTTCTACTTTTCCGCTGCCTTTCATTCGGGGGACTCCAAATGCCCTGCTAGCACGATTAAATCAAGGATCCTTACACATAGGTGAGGTGTCACGAGTGCCATTAAGCTTAGCAGGTGGGTGGGTAGAGGGGCCACGGGGACGGGGAGGTAGGGGCAGGGAGCGGCGGCGACTTCCCGAGCCAGCCCCGCTCGCCGGGTTCACGTGCCTGCCCCAGAAACGGATCCCCCCTCGGCTCCGTGGGTCCTCCTGAGCCCCCCCCCACACCCGTGGAAGCCCTCTCTAAAGTGTAAGACAATTGCAGTGGACTCACGGGCAGGCTCTATTTTCAGCTACTTCCATAAAGAAATCAATTCAATTTGTCTGACAGTCTACTTTTCCTGAAGCTCTGCTGGCAGAAGGTTTAACTTCCTATCATCTTCTTCAGCCCCGAAACACAACAACCGTTTTATTTCATCCTCAATGAGAGCAACTTCTATTTATCTTGGTGAGGCTCCCGTGCTAGCTAATCTACAGTCACCCGTTGGCTCGCCTTTGTTCCCCGCACCTTTTGGCGATTGCATCCTAGTGCGTGGGACTCTGAGTCCGTGACAGAGGCAGCATGCTGTCACTTTAATGAATGGGGTTCTCTTGCGGTGCCACTCTTCCCAACAACGGACCATTTCCATAGCCATCAAGATGTCAGATGCAAAATAAAACCGGTTGCGGCATAGTACTGTGCAAAAAGGCAATTCAGGTTATTATCGAAGTGTGTGGCTGGAGGCACTGGGAGACGTTGCTCTGCTCTGCTCTCTACCTTTTTCAGATTTCCCCCAAATGGACCAAAATTAGCGCCAATTACGACATAGCCTTTAAACCACAAAGGACCTAAGTAAGTGGAAGGAAAGGGGACGCGTGTTAAGAAAATAGCCAGGTCCGGGCTCGTGTCTCTGGGTGCCTGGTGGTTGGCTGCCGTCGCAGACCTTTCCAGGTTGATCGGTGGTGACAGACATGGCAGGAGGAGCAAGGGGTCTGGCGGATTTGGGTTCAGAGCTGTGTGACCTGCAGGAAGCTGCCCGGTGACCCCAGGCCTTGCTGTTGTCCTCACCTCCCAATTGTGGGTAACGGAGCCGACCAGCCGCCTCACAGTGAGGAAGCCGTGGTACTCATGAGGGAGCATTTAAGACTCTGGTGTAGATTCCAGAATTCCTGGCAGGTTACCCATCACTATTAATATTATGGACCGGAACTACACTTCCTCACAAGGAAAATCCACAGCAAAAAAGATGCAGTGCACCGGAAACACGGACAGAGAAGACGATTTGCTATCCCCAGTCGTCCCTCGTCCATTACGGTGACTCCTTTACTATGGCACAATATGGGGAGAAAAAGTAGGAGATTGGCAAGAAAAGGTAAGACCTGGAGGTGACTCATCAGGACTCTCTTCCTGACGTCGTGCTTTCGCAAAGATCCCCGCAGCGCAGGAAGGCGTCACGGGAGCAGTGCAGGTGCGCCCACCCCCGATGCCCTTAGGGTGAAGGCGTCAGGGTAGTGGTGAAGGTGCACCCACCCCCGGATGCCCTTAGGGTGAAGGTGTCGTGGGAGCAGTGAAGGTGCGTCCACCCCCGATGACCTTAGGGTGAAGGCGTCACGGGAGCAGTGCAGGTGCGCCGACCCCCCGGTGCCCTTAGGGTGAAGGTTCAGGATGTCAGCACAGGTGCAACCACCCCCGGATGCCCTTAGGATGAGTGTTTGACAAGTTGCTGATGGACTGTATAGACACCCCGGCCCTGCAGCATCCCCGGCTGCACGATGCCTTCGCTTGGATAAATGACTTCACCTTTTCCTGCCTCAGTTTCTTCATGAATAAAACAATATAGACCCTTTCGTGCCTTTGCCGTGATGCCATCAGCGTCGAGAGTGATCACACGTGCGAGTCGGTGCACAGGCCCCCTCGGATTGAGGATCTCATCAAGGTGGGTCTTGCTTTTTATGCGCCTTGGTTCTGGGCTCCCGTCTTCCTGCAGGGCGGAGAGAAGGCGGCACAGCCCATCCGCGGAGTGCTCCGAGGGCAATGGCTAAGAGCGGCGGGGTGAAGTGAAATATGAAAAATGTCAGTGGATCGTCCTTCCTCCTTTATCGTATATTAGTTGACCATAAAGTTCAGGGTCCACTTCTGGGTTCTCTGTTCTGTTCCATTGGTCTATGTGTCTGTTTTTGTGCCAGCACCACACTGTCCCGATGAACACAGCTCCGTAGTACAACCTGAAATCTGGCATTGTGATGCCCCCAGATATGGTTTTCTTTTTTAAAATTCCCCTGGCCGTTTGGGGTCCCCCCTGACTTCACACAAATCCCAAAATAATTCGTTCCAAGTCTCCGAAGAAAGTCCATGGTACCTTGATAGGGATTGCACTATACGTGCAAACCGCCCTGGGTAACATTGACATTTTCACAATATTAATTCTGCCAATCCATGAGCATGGAATATTTTTCCATCTCTTTGTGTCTTCCTCAATTTCTTTCAGAAGTGTTCTGTAGTTTTTAGGGTATATTTTGAGAACCATTTGAATGGTAAATGGTTCTCCAACCTTTTATTTTCAGGTTGTAGGTGTCTTTCTGTCTAAAATGAGTCTCTTGTAGACAGCAAATAGATGGGTCCTGCTTTTTTATCCAGTCTGAAACCCTGTGCCTTTTGATGGGGTCATTAAGCCCATTCACGTTCAGAGTTACTATTGACAGATATGAGTTTAGTGTCATCATGATAGCTATTTAGTCCTTGTTTTTGTGGATTGTTCCACTGAACTTCTTCTTAAAGGGGAGTTTTAAGAGTCCCCCTTAAAATTTCTTGCAGAGCTGGTTTGGAGGTCACATATTCTTTCAGTTCCTGCCTGTCTTGGAAGCTCTCTATCTCTCCTTCCATTTTGAATGAGAGCCTTGCTGGATAAAGTATTCTTGGTTGCATGTTCTTCTCATTTAGGACCCTGAATACATCCTGCCAGCCCTTTCTGGCCTGCCACGTCTCTGTGGAGAGGTCTGCTGTTACCCTAATATTCCTCCCCATGAAAGTCTCTTCGATGAATGGTGCTGGGAATATTGGATGTCCACATGCAGAAGAATGAGGCTGGACCACTCTCTTGCACCATACACAAAGATAAACTCAAAATAGATGAAAGATCTAAATGTGAGACAGGATTCCATCGAGATCCCGGAGGAGAACTCAGGCAACACCCTTTTTGAACTTGGCCACAGTAACCGGAGAAGGACAAACAGTGTATGTTCTCATTCATTTGGGGAATATGAATAATAGTGAAAGGGAATATAAGGGAAGGGAGAAGAAATGTGTGAGAAATATCAGAAAGGGAGACAGAACATAAAGACTTCTAACTCTGGGAAATGAACTAGGGGTGGTGGAGGGGGAGGAGGGCGGGAGGTGGGGGTGAATGGGTGACGGGCACTGAGGGGTACACTTGACGGGATGAGCACTGGGTGTTATTCTGTATGTTGGTAAATTGAACACCAATAAAAATTAATTTATAATAAAAAAAAACAAACGTCTAAGATTGAGCAGGTGGTGCAGGGATTTATTAGTCTTGCTGCTGCTTAAGATGAGCTTCCTATCTAAGTTCCCTTTCCTTATTAAAACTACCATCAACCAAAAAAAAAAAAAAAGAAAAAGAAAAATGTCAGCCGGCCACCAGGAATAAACAGATTCCTGGCAGAGCCGTTATGAGATCGTGGAATTGCCTCTCTCCGGAAGCGGGGGAAACATTTACTGCTCAACTGGATAAAGTACTCTCCGGGGCCAGATGACCTGCCGTTTCCTTCTACGTTATCGATGAGTTTCTTCTAATAATAATAAAACGGCTGAAATTGGCGACCGCGCTCTAATCATTCAAGTTTAGGTTTGTAGCCACATCACAGTGCCGGCTGGCCACGTTCTCGGGTAGGGAGGGCATCTCCACGGGGCCCTGGTTTTGGCGACTTCTCCAGTCAGTTTGCAGCTGGATCTGTGTCTGCGAAGGGCGGTGTTAGTGTCTACACTACACCAGCATCTCATAATGTTGAGTGGCTGTGCTTCTTTTTTTTTTTATCTTTATTTATTTAAATATTTTATTTATTTATTCATGAGAGACACACACACACACACAGAGAGAGAGAGACAGAGAAAGGCTCAACCCTGAGCACCCCCCCCCCAGACATCCCGAGTGTCTGTGCCTCTTACACGTTGGGCTGGACTCCAGCAGCTTCCGCGACCCCCGTGACAGCGGGAGGCTGCTTAGGTGCCAGTGCGGAGGCCAGGCGGGGATGCGGGGATGCGAGCTGACCAGGGACCGCACATCGTCTGCTGAGTTAAGCATATAATTCAGCTTCTTCTATTTGTTCAATTGTAGTAAACATTTTTTCACGGACGTTTTACAAGGTTTGCAAAAAAATGCCTCCTTGGCAAAAATGGAAAAATGTACGGTTTCTTTTTTGTCACGGCTTTCAAAAATTAGACTTTTTCAGTCGAAAAAGCTTATGGAAAAATGAGGAACTTCTCACAAGACAAACCGCATTTGATTTTCACAGGTGTGTGATTTGTTAGTGAATTCGGTTTGTAAGAAGATATATATTAATATATACGTCTGACATTTTTTTCTTTCTTTTTAAAACTAAGTTTTGAGCTGGGCCCTCAAAGACTTTAGCAATCTCTCCAAAGCTTTTTTTTTTTCTTTTGGTGGG
This sequence comes from Nyctereutes procyonoides, assembly GCF_905146905.1. Lineage (NCBI taxonomy): Eukaryota > Metazoa > Chordata > Mammalia > Carnivora > Canidae > Nyctereutes > Nyctereutes procyonoides. The sequence goes on along the minus strand of NW_026575140.1, from coordinate 87,428,774 downwards.
GTGGGGGTAGGAATACCGTGTTCTAGAATCCTAGCCTCTCCTTTGACTTGCCAAAAAAAAAGGAGAAAATCTCACTTTCAGAATTCTTACTTTCTAAGAATAATATGCTTGTTTCAATAAATCAAAACCTAAAATGATGATGCATGCAGGAAGGAGGTAGGGACTGGCCAGGCAAATGCTCCTCTTCCACTTCCCCGTCCGCTTTCTGCAACAGCCGGGGGGGCAGGCTGCCCGGGTCCGGCCGCGGCAGGACTTCTGGAAGCTGGGCCTGGCTTCCTGCAGCCTGGCACTCCTGGCTCTCAGCCGACTGCCTGGCACACAGTGGATGCTCAATAATTGTCGGTGGTAATCAGCTCTGAGGGCCTTTCCAACCCTGTTGTCCTGATTTAAAAAAAAAAAATTCTAAAAAAAAAAAAATTCTAGGAAAGACTCTCAGCCTTCTATAAAAACTACAGTGAGGGTGTTGAGTTTTTTTTTGTGTGTGTGTGTGTGCTTTTTTTTTTTTTTTGCCTTTTTAAATATTTATTATTATTTATTTATTTATTTATTTATTTATTTATTTATCCTAGAGAACTGTGTTGAATTGAGGTGTGAAACCTGCAGTCTGTCCTTACCCGTGACTCCAGATTTTATGCGTGTTTCTTTCTTTTTAATCCCAAGTACGTTTTCCTGTCCCGTGTCATGGTCATCATTTGATCCAAGTTCACTGAATTCCAGCTTGTAATTTCTGTTGGCTCCGATGCCCTATAGACTACCGACAGCACAGAGTTTTTTGACCCCGTCTGCACAGTATCCTTTGCAGTTAAAGTACTTTCCGTTTGCACTTTATCTGCAGGGTCACATGGGCCGCTTGAGTTGCAAGCAGTGGCTTCACGGCCCGTATGTTATAGATGAGGCAACGGAGGCTCAGAGACGTGCAGTGAGTTGACGGGAGTTACACGGCGAGTTGGGGACAGTTGTGGGCCTTGAATGCACGTCCTGACTACAAATCCGGTGCTGTTTCTGTGATGCTGCTGGTGGGTGCTCCAGGGAGTTTCTGACTCTTGGGTGCTGCTCACGGTGTTTCCACCTGAGCCATCAGCCTGCCAGTGTCTGGGGAGCAGAAAGCTCACCATCCCCTGAGGTTCCTGCCATCCTGGACTGCTCTGACTTAGAAAGTGTCCCCGCTGAAAATCTGTGAAACTACCTGGCAGCCAACAAACCAACTCAGGAACATCATTGAAGACCTACCTGGGGCCAGAGCTACTGTCCCTGGGTCACCGACTACAATTCGGAGGTCAGGAGAGCCTCTGATGGTCAGCGGGCTTAAATCTAAAGCTGCAAAAGCTGTGGCCTCTGGAAACAAAAAAACACAACATGAATGGGGCACAGAAGAGAGTAAGGAAAGAGAAGATGGAGGAGGGAAAGGGAGGGACACCTGATGGAGGGAGAAGGGAAATGAAGTCAGGTGGCGTGAGGACCAGCAGGAGGACGTGACGGGGACGTGGGGAACCCTCAGGTGGATGGGGAGAAGCCGAGAGCACAGGATGGGTTAGAGCCACTTCTACACAAGCGCACCAGACAAACCACCAGCATAGGCTCTGCTTGTCGGGAAGAGTGTGACCACGAGCTGTGGTGAGCTTAATTTTTATTTATTTATTTATTTATTTATTTATTTATTTATTTATTTATTTATTTATTTATGATAGTCACACACACACAGAGAGAGAGAGAGAGAGAGAGAGAGAGAGAGGCAGAGACACAGGCAGAGGGAGAAGCAGGCTCCATGCACTGGGAGCCCGACGTGGGACTCGATCCCGGGTCTCCAGGATCGCGCCCCGGGCCAAAGACAGGCGCCAAACCGCTGCGCCACCCAGGGATCCCTGTGCTGAGCTTAAAATGTAGACACGGCTCAAGCATAATGAATCGAAGTCATTTCTCTTGTTGTTGCTGTGGTCTAGTATGGAAGAGTTGCCTACGTGCCATTGGCCATTCTCTGTGTCTGGAGGTGAAGTCGGCGTGGCCTTGGGACACAGTGACATGCGTCCCAGAGGACCCCACGTGTAGCCGTCATGGGGGCTGAGCACGTGTGCTTGGAGCCGATCCTGGCCTCTTCTCATCCTGACCCGTCTCATTAACTGTCCCGCATGTCACCACCTGCCCCTGTGGCCACAGCCGCTGCCCACTGGTGCCTGACTGGGAAGGGAGAGCTCTGAACCCCAAGCTGTGCTGTGAAAGCAAAATTGGGGGCAGAAGGAGCTTTTCTCCCACTTCTTGCCCTGGGCCCCAGAGCACACTGCGTGGGTCGTTAGGCTGTTTCTCAGAGCGTGGCTCATTCCGATCGGACCCTTCTCTCCGTGGGGACTCAGAACCCCTTCAGCAGGGAGGATGCGGGCACACACCATGCCATGGCCTCACCGCGCACCTCCACTTTCTGCTGAATGTGCTTATTTGCTCTGTGTCCAGTCTATATTAATTTATGCAAGTCTATTTCTGGTCACAAACTGGAAGATTGGAGGCCAGAGAGCTCAGTGGGTTCAGGATTCCCTGCTGCAAAAACATCTGAGTCCACGTAACACCCCCTGCAGCCTAACTACGCAGAGTAAAGGTCTGACCTGTAGTCGCTGCCCTGTGAAGCCGATATTGATCCTGCCCCCAGCAGAAGTGCACACGCTGTACGAGGAGAGTCGTCTTGAAAGCAGTAAGAGGAAGGCTTTCTGGAGAGAAAGTATGTTCTTAACCTCAAAGAGATATCTCAGTGTCACCATGCAAGATAAGGCTTTGCATAAAGGGTTAGCTTTATGATTTATAATCTGCTTTTTATGAAAGAATAGCCTGGAAACTTTAGGTCACGGTGTCGAAGGATTTGAAATATTTTGATCCGAAGAGAAAAGCTTTTTGGAAGTGTTTAGGGGGCAGGGAATTTTTTTTTTTCTGTAGCTCTCAAGGAGGAGGCAAGAGAAGGTTAGCATAGTGCAGGGATGGGCCCCAATAAAATCTTATTAACGGGCTTTGAAGTTATAGTATCACCACGTCCAGAGTATTTCCCCAGCCCCCTGTGTGCCCCGGCTAAGATACGAGGCCGCGGGCGGTGGAAGGAGCCCTCGGCACCTGTCGGGTCCTGAGTTCCTTCCTCCCAGCCATCGGACCCAGGAGCACCATTGCATTCCCTGGTCTCAGTGTCTTCACGTGCACGTAATGAGCTGGAGGTGATGGGCTCTAAGCCCTGCCCTGTGTGCGCCGACGAGGGATCTGCTTTCCCTGGTGACAAACCCAAACACCATGGAATATTGCAAAACAGAGCCAAACTGGAAACAGAGGATGAGCCCTGATTACTCAGACCTCAGTTTCCATCTGTGGTGCAAACCCAGACGCAGAAACGGCTTAAATGGATAAGTGCTAAAAATACTTGGGTGCTTTAGAAACACTAATTATTAAAAGTAATAATTAGTACATTGGAAAAGTTATCTCTGAGATCCGTGGCATTATTTTCTGAAATCACAGTGCTCCCTTGCCAGCTATTTAAAAGCCAGATTGTTCTAGTTTCTGGGCGGCCTTTCCTCTTCATTGTAAGTTGCAAAGTTGGTAAACATACGAAATGGGAATGGTTAGCAATCCAGGTTACGAGTCTGTTCAGAGTAATATAACTTCACTCGGGATCGTTGTCAGAACCCATGGAGCTCACTTAGGGCAGAGTAACATGGATAAAACGTGTGTTGCTCAGTGGACCTCCTGCTCCGGGCCAGATTGTGTGATGCAGGCAGACAGACATGTGTATGTCCGTTTGGGTGGGAGCGTGTGTGGGGTCTTGCTTGCGTGCAGCGCATAGGGCAGCAGAGCTGGCCGGTGCCCTCGGTACCGCCGTGCCAGGCAGGAGGGAGTTCCCTGATGTTTCAGGTAAGGGAACTGAAATTCAGAGAGGATTCACCTGCTGCCACTCCGCGAGTAAATGAAGGGGCCTGGGATTGACAGCGGGTGCCTGGTCCCGAGGATGCCCGTTCCCACATTGTATCCCGTGCTCCCGCCTGAGGGCCTTGCCGTTTCTCGACTATTACATTTAGCTTCAGTGAGTTACACAGGTCATTTAACATCCTGAGCTCTGGTTTCCGTATCTGTAGAAGGGGGGGCCGCTGGCGGGGTCGGGCTGCACAGTGGGTGGGACGCTGTCCCGTGGTCCCGGGGGGGCCCGGGCCTGGCCGTGCTTGCCGGAGGGACGTCTGTGTGCTGGCGAGGGGAACAAGTGTCCCACCCCGTCCAGGAAGGGAGGACGTGCCTACTGGGGGCCTCCTGTCACTCTCCGAGTCTGCGACGTGTCCGCTTGCTAAGTTGGCCGACGCTGCCGGTGACAGTGGCCCTAGTTACTCCGGCCACCGGCCGTCCCGCGTCCTCAGGAGCTCAGACTGCAGTTGTGTTCAAGTTAAGCCCGCGGTGCTAACGACGGGCCGCACCCAGGCCTCTCCTGCTGCCCACCCCGCCATGAGGCCGCGCTCCTCCAAGGGCCTTGACAGGGAGCTTTTCCGCTTCATCTTCACCTTGCAGCCGGCTGGGCGGGTGGTGCGGTGTCCCTGTCCAGACCTCGGGGGACAGGTGCGGCCCCCTGCCCAGGCCGCCGGCGGGAGACTGCGTGAGGTCCTCATATTCCGCCTCCAAAGTTCCTCCAAAGTGACTACACCGTTTCCAAAGGGTCAAGGCAGACGGTGTTCGCTTGAAAGTCAGCTCCTGACTCAGGCCGGTGGCCGGAAGGCGGTGGGCAGCCCGGCCCTGTGGGCTGTGTCCTGCACCCGGTTAGGGACTCTGTGGCCGTCCCTAAGCTATTCGGGTCACCGGGTTAGAATGACATCACTTAGACAATCCCGGCACCGTCCTTTCAACTTCCAGGTATCTCGCTTTTCAGAACTAGTGAGTTCCATAAGTACGTGTTGGTGGCCCTGAAGTGTGTCCGCCTGCACTGAAGTCAGGCTTTTCTGAAGGACTGTGGGCCCTTGACCGTATGGAGTACTGTTTGGTGGTGTTTAGGGGCCAGGGACTTCCTCCCATTGTACAGTGTGGGCTTCGGGGCAATTACCTTAATGTTTTATTGCAGTTTTCCTTTATTTCTTTAATGAATGGAAAGTGAAAGAAAGGAAGTAAGGAAAGAGAGAAAGAAAAGGAAGGAAGAAGGAAGGAAGGAAAGGAAGGAAGGAAGGAAGGAAAGAAGGAAGGAAGGAAGGAAGGAAGGAAGGAAGGAAGGAAGGAAGGAAGGAAAGAAAAAAGAGAAAGAAGAAAGAAAGAAAAAAGAAAAGAAAGGAATGAAAGGAAACAAAAGGGTTAGCCCCAGTGGTTAGGAAACCAAGATACGTATTTATGTACAGCCGGGCTCATAGAGTGGTTGAGACGAGGGGGATGGATCGGCGCTCCGGGAACAGCGAACCCTTACACCAGAGATAAAATGTCAGGAACGGGTTCTGAACTGTAAAGTGTAGTTAGGAAATGATACTGTTTTTGTTGTTTTCTCTTGTAATCAGGTTTTACCAAAAGCGAGCCTGTTTCAGACCCTTCACATCAGTGCTTCATGGGCAGGAGGAGGGGGGACGTTCCAGAAAGCTCTGTCTGGCAAAGCAGGGCGCCGTCTGTAATCGTCAAACCCCTGCGCTGGGGTGTGTGCCCTCTCAGTCTCCCCCGAAGCGATAAGCACCTTCCTTCATCATCATCATCCTCACTATCCTTTTAAATCACAAGAGTTTCAGCTGCTTTATTTAAGGTTTTAAGTTTGTACTGTGGTTCTAAGCAAATAGTGAAAATGAAATGAAAGTAAATATCCGTATTTCAGAGAGGAAGCCCCACCCATTCCAGGGGAAAAAAAAGAAACATATTTAATATTTATTTATTTATTTTCATATTTAATATTTAAATTAATCAAAGTCAAGTCTTCTTGGATCAGAGAATGGAGTATACAATGTTCTCTTTTGATTTCCAAGTGTATGTATATTAACAATGATACTTGGAATCTTTTACATGTCTATGCGCATTAGCCCTGCGGTCAAAGACGTTCCTGGTCGTTTATGAAACACTCATAACGACTCAGTGAGCTGGGTTCGAAAAAGTGCCTTTAGAGTCAAAAGCAGTAACTTACAATGTAAGAGGTTTTTTTTTTTTTAAGAATTTATTTATTTATTTATTCATGAGAGACACACACACAGAGAGAGGCAGAGACACAGGCAGAGGGAGAAGCAGGCTCTATGCAGGGAGCCTGATGCGGGACTCGAACCTGGGTCTCCAGGATCAGTCCCTGGGCTGAAGGTGGTGCTAAATCGCTGAGCCATGGGGCTGCCCCGATGTCAGAGTTTTATATTGAAAACCACCTGCATAAGTATTTCTTCAATTAATATGAGAAGAATAAGGGATCCCTGGGTGGCCCAGCGGTTCAGCACCACCTTCAGCCCAGGGCATGACCCTGGGGTCCCGGGATCGAGTCTTACATCGGGCTCCCTGCATGGAGCCTGCTTCTCCCTCTGCCTGTGTCTCTGCCTCTCTCTCTGTCATGAATAAATAAATAAAATCTTTTTAAAGAAATAATATGAGAAGAATCCATAACCCCCATGATTGCTGCTGAGACAATGAGAATCTGAAAGTCTAGATGAGGCTGGCAGCGTCCAGACTTGGATTTAGATTTCCGATGCCAAAGCCAATACTCTTCCTGTTGTGGTAAAAGAAAGGCCTGCAGAAATCTTTCTGTCTGTGTGGAGCAGGGCCCAACAGCCTTGAGTGGAGGCTACAGCCTTCCCTCCTGGGCCCCTTATACGGACGGGCCTTTCCATGTTTCCCAGCAATATCAGCAGTAAGCCATCATTGTCAAGGACACCTGTGTCTCCTTTTATGCCGAATAAGGAAGGGGGATGCCTAAGGAGGCTGCATGCACCTGCAGCCAGATGGGAGGGGGTTGTGCAGGTGTTTCGAGAGAGTCGACCCTGTGGCTGGGAAGGCTGCTAAAGAGAAGGCCACCTGGGAGTTGGGAGAAGCCATCAGAAGAGCCAGAGAAGAGTCCCAGTGCAGTCTCTTGGTGAAGAGCCCAAGGCCTGAGTGTTGTACAGTGATAAGCTGTGGATCTAACTTTTCTAAGATTTTATTTATTTATTCATGAGAAATACAGAGAAAAAGAGAGGCAGAGACATGGTAGAGGGAGAAGCAGGCTCTCTGCGGGGACCCTGATGTGGGACTCGATCCCAGGACCCCGGGATCACACCCTGGGCCAAAGGCAGACGCTCTACCGCTGAGCCCCCGGGTGTCCCTCTAACTTTTCTTCATATGTGCAGCATTGCACTTAGTACCCAGAGAACTAGGTCACATGATTTCTTCCTTCCTAGCTCCCATAAGTGGCTATTTTCATATATGTATATTGGATCCATAAGGAACTCTCAAGTCTTCCCTGACCCTGTCTCCCTTCAGATACCTCACTGTCTCCCCTAAGGAAGACAGAGCTGTCCTCATCTCCTGGGGCCCTGTGTCTGCCCACTTCGTCTACACAGGGCCTTAGATCAGCAATTATCCCAATTTTTGTCTCAGGACTCCTTTACATGTTTAAGATGATTGAAGATCCCAAAGAACTTCTGTTCATCAGAAGTTATATCAATGCTTCCATATTAGAAAACTGAGAAAAAATTAATGATGATTCATTCATTTAAAATCAAAATAAGAGCCCATTACATATTAACACATTTCCCCCAATAAATTAATGAAAAGAGTGTCATTAAAGTTTTGAAGATCTTTCAGCAAACAGCTGCATTCTGAATGCTTCTACATTCAGTTGTTGGAAAATATCATTTTCTTTGAAGTGAATAAAGACAACCTGACTTCAGAAAGATTGTATTTGGAAAAGTAGGGAATACTTTAATAAACTTTTAAGATAGTTGTGGATTTATTCTTTGATACTATACCCAAACTCAGGAAGTGGTAATTTCTGAAAGAGTAATTGCAACCTGAAATCTGAAACCATACCGACTAAATTGTCTTACTCTGTGCATTAAAATCCACCGGTCGCTGTAGTGTCCTTGTACCTTTGTGTGAGTCTGGAAGTACTTCAGAATAAATGGTCTTACAAAGTGGGTGAAGAATTTGAATACACACCTCTCAGAATGGATAAAATCAACAACTTAAGAAACAACAGGTGTTGGAGAGGATGTCGAGAAAAAAGAACCCCTGTGCACCGTTGGTGGGGATGCAGACTGGTGCAGCCACTGTGGAGAGTAGTATGGAGGTTCCTCAAGAAAGTTGAGAATAGAAAAAAAAGAAAAAAGAAAGAAAGTTGAGAATAGGACTATCCTAGGATCCAGGAATCACACTACTAGGTATTTACCCAAAGAATACAAAACCACTGATTCCGAGGGATACATGCACCTTTATGTCTATAGCAGCATTGCTTACAATAGCCAAGATATGGAAACAGCCCAAGTGTCCACTGATTGATGGATGGACAATAAGGATGTGGTATATATGCAATGGAATATTATCCAGCCATCAAAACAGAATGAAAAAAAAAAACCAGAATGAAATCTTGTCATTTGTAAAAAAAAAAAAAAGAAAGAAAGAAAAGAAAAGAAATCTTGTCATTTGTAACAACATGGATGGAACTAGAAAGTATAATGCTAAGCGAAATAAGTCAGAGAAAGACAAATACCATATGGTTTTACTCGTATCTGGCAAAGGGGGGAAAAGAGAGAGAGAGACAGCATAAGAAACAGACTCAACAATAGAGACTAAACTGATGAACAGAGGGCAGGTCGTGGAGGGATGGGTGAAATAGGCAATGGGGGCGAGGGAGGGCGCGCGCAGTGATGAGCACCGGATGCTGTAGGGAAGTATTGAATCACTATGTTGTTCACCTGAAACGAATATAATGCTGTATGTTAACTAGAAGTAAAATAAAAACTTTTTAAAAAAAGGAATTTGAATAGATTTTCTTCCATAGCAGATACACAAATGGCGAATAAGCACATGAAACATGCTCAACGTCATTACTCATGAGGGCGAGGTAAATCAAAATCACTGTCGGATTTTCATATCCACTGTGATGACTATGATCGTTTGGACAGGAGCAAGTGCTGGGGAGGGTGTGGACAAACGGAAGCCTCGTTTATTGCTTGTACGGAGGCCATGACATGGTCCCCTTGGTGTTTACCAAAATGTGAAACACAGACTCACCATACGACCGGCGGTTCTACTCCTGTGTGTCACTCCAGAGAAATGAAAGCACGTGTCAGTACAAAGATGTGTATGCACACGTTCACAGTGGCCCCAAAGTGAGAACGACCCACGTGTCCTTTGCCTAGTGAATGGACGCGCACACAATGTAATGGAATACTATATGACATTGGAAACGGAGTGCTTGTATGTGCTACAGCATGTGTGAACCTTGGAAATACGATAAATGAAAGAAACAAGTCAGAAAGGAATACATACTTTATATTTCTATTTATGTGAAATATTCGGAGATGGCAACGCCGTAGAGAAAGAAAGCAGACTAATGGCAGCTTCCCACCGGGTGGGAATGGAGGCCACTGTAAAAAGAACAGGGATTCCTTTTGGGCTGCAAGGGATGTTCTAAAATTAGGTTCTCAGTTCACGATTCTGCACGTACACTTCATAGAATTGTATACTTAAAAAGGGTGGATTTTATATGTCAAGTTCAAAAATATCCAAAGTACCAATTTTGATATTTATTTCGTTATTCGAGTGCAGCTGACACACGATGTTATGTTACCTTCAGGTGTACAGCACAGCGATTCAACTTCTCTGTAGGTTATGCTGTGCTTACCACAAGTGAAGCTTCCATCAGTTACCATATGGCTCCCGAGGCAAGAGAAACAAAAGCAAAAATAAACTCTTGGCACTACATGAAAATACAAAGCTTTTTCACAGTGAAGGAAACCAACAAAACAAAAGGCAGCCTACTGAATCAGAGAAGCTATTTATAAATGAGAGGCCCAATTAGGGGTTAGTATCCAAAATATGTAAATTTTATTCCCCTGTCATTTGCTGGTCTATCTTGCACTTGGATATTTTACCTTAACTGACTTTGTAGAATCACGTGACCTTTTAGAACGTATTGATTCACAGAGTAATATAGATCTTCCCAGTATGGACACACCTCATTATACAGAATTTTAAAAAATAATATTAATAACACCACTCATCTCATCCTAAAAGCATGTAAGTACTCGCAAGCTGTCAAACTCATGGTGACAAACTCAGGTTTTCCAGAATTCTTATTTTCCCCTTGAAAGTTCAAATTGTACCACTGGCAATAAATACTATCAATTGTTTTCCTTGAAGTGACACTTCATTCATTTCTGAGAAAATGTCTGAGATACCGATTCCGAATAACCAGAGTTTGTCTGTATTCATTCAAGGAAAAATAGTGTGTCTTGAAAAATGCAGCTAGTGCAACTCATAATTCAAGTGATCACGAAATTGCTTTTCTCCTGCTGGCGTTTTGTGGGGGTTGAGGTAACGGCCGAGAGCAAATATTTTAGGCTTCATGGGCTACAGGTCAGGACGATGCGGCCCCAGACCAAAGCTTGCCAACTCCTGCTTCTGGATAAGCATTGTTCCTTGGAATGCAGAGGTGCTATTCGTATGCTTTTCCTATTTTGTCATACAGAGTGTTAAAGTATGTACAGTCAAGGGTCAAGATATATATTAAAAGTATTAACTTTCATTGCTTTATCAAGGACATTTGTAAGTGAAACAGACTCCTTTCTTTCTTTCTTTCTTTCTTTCTTTTCTTTCTTTCTTTCTTTCTTTCTTTCTTTCTTCCTTCTTTCTTTCTTTCTTTCTTTCTTCTTTCTTCTTCTTTCTTTCTTTCTTTCTTTCCTCCCTCCCTCCCTCCTTTCTTTCTTTCTTTCTTTCTTTCTTTCTTTCTTTCTTTCTTTCTTTCTTTCTTTCTTTTTCTTTCTTTCCTCCCTCTCTCCCTCCTTTCTTTTTTTCTTTCTTTCTTTCTTTCTTTCTTTCTTTCTTTCTTTCTTTCTTTCTTTCTTTCTTTTCTTCTTTCTTCTTTCTTTTTTTCTTCTCTCTCTCTCTCCTGTGCAGGCATCGTGGTGAAGCATGCAATGCCAACCAATAAGACCCTTTGGTGCCACTGCTTTGATTCACACTAAAGCACAGAAGTTTTGACCTTATAGACCCTCTGAAAAATCTCAGAGACCTCCAGGGCTCTGCAGATCATGCTTGGAAGACTGCTCGTCTAGATGTCTTTTCTCATTCTTCCTTCCCATTGAATCTTCCCAAGAGTAATCACATAAAAATAACTCCCAGAATCTATTTGACTTTAGTTGACAAAGGGTCTAGTGGGTGTCATTGAGCAAGATACTTAAACTTCCCGAATCTCAATCTCCTCATCCATCAAATTGCTGAAAATATTAGAACCCACTCTTTTTTTTTAAGGTTAAATGAGATTTTAAGTAAAATATTTGGCAGAGTACTGGGGATAGTAATTGTTTTGTTGTCAATTATATTCTTTTTTTCCCCATATTATGAATTAATTTCCTGAGTGTTGTTAATTATGTGCATGAAGGAATATCAGACTCAAAGTGAACTCTCTTGCTGGCTGACTTTGGCCACTGTGAGGGGAAAGCAGAGAAGTCTGTTTGGAGGTAGCCCATCCATACTGGACCCGCCAACAGAGCCCTTAGGATGGCAGTCCCGCTCTTCTCCAGACTTGGAGTATTCATCATTTTTAAGCTCTTGACAACCTTTGGCATATACATGGGATTATAAAGGAAACCAATTGTATCTGTGTTATCAAAATATTTTAAAATGTGATGTTGCACGGGCCTCATGATTAATGCATTAAATACAGTCTAACAGTGAGTCCAACATTAATTTGAAAAAGTGCCGAGTGAAACGGGATATTGGCAACAAGGATATTATGATACGAAAATAACTGTGATTTCTACAGTGATAAAGCCACAGGCACTGCTGACAGTCCTGTGATAAGTTCCCTATATTCATAACTGCATTGCAATTAGAGGACAGTGGGAATGAAGTTTTAAGTTTCCTCATCATTAACATTGATAGACCTCCCTGAATTCTATTCACAGTCCCGTTGGGGGGGCCCTGGACCCTAGGATGATAACCTCCACTCTATATTATCTCCTTTAACATTCTTGTTTGCCTAGAGTTAGAAAGTATGTAAAAGGGAGGGACAAATGCTGGAAAACTGTCAACTGTCTAATGAATTGGGGAGCAGAGGCCTCTAGCCAGGCCTGGTGGTTTTCACCTGGATTAGGATCATGTGGACGGCGAATCTATCTGCTGCATGATTCTTCACCTGCCGTATAAATTTAAGCTCAGTTGACCAAGATTTAGGAGCTAGGAGAGCTACAATATGCTTAATTACAATTTACAAAGTTACAAGGCTTTTCTGACTCTTCAAACAATAACCTCTCACTCTGTGGGTCGTTTCTGCTCCAATCGCGGATTGAATTATACAAACTGTACACATGAGTGATTTTAAATCTGAACTAAAATGTAAACATACACCTCCCCCCCCCTTCCACACAGTGTAGAATCGTAAGATAGACAAATTGTTTAACTTCCAACACCCTGTCTGGCCCTAATTGATTCTTCTTACCCAACTGTGCATTTTAACATGTTCCAAGTTGGAGAAATCTACCAGCACTAATTCGATGCTGCAACTGTTTATGAGCCTTTTAATGGGCAAAGGGGAATTGATCTAATTTCTCAAGATGTCTGGGGAATATGTTAAGTGGCACCTGATTGGTGTACTGGGATGAGGTAAGAACAGTCATCCATAACCATTGTGGGTAAGAAGCGCTTACTTTCGTTCCACAAGAAGCAGATCCTGATGGAAAGCGGAGTTTTTCAGGAGGGACCTGAGACCTTTTTCATGAGGATGTCACTTTGGAGGATTATTTGGGTATGAGGGAGGGCTAAATACAAAATCTGAGATGAAACACACACACTCCAGTTAGAACTTCCTTGTTGGGGCAGGACACATGGTCCTCCTCATCCTCACTGGAAGACTACAGATGAAAGTATGTGGGGAGATTATTAATATACAAGGTTAAAGTTGTTAAGATGGGTTGGAACTGGCATTTCTCCTGTTCCAGTGAAAACACAAATAACTCCGGGGATCCATGAACCTGTTTCATGCTCGTTCAGAATAAAGTCTTAGGCTGACCGGGACCTACGACATCCATCTCCCTGCCGTTGTGCAGCCTGTTTCGTGCCATACAATACTTTTGTTTGATAAGGCGACCCGCTCATCCAGCCCACCCTCCTTGCTGGTCCCGGAACAAGCCCACGTGGTCCCACTTAGGAGGCGTGCATTTGCCTTGTGCTTGCTCATCCCTCTGCTGAGAACACTCTTCCCTTCAGTCTGACCTCCATCAGGTTTCTGCACACAGGTCATCTCCTCACATAGGACTCCTCTGATATATGGAATAATAGCATCTTACCCCTCCGAGCCTTGCATGTTCTTCGGTTTGCCCCCCCACTACTCAGCAGTTTTGAGCACACTGCATAGCTATGTGTGTGTGTTTATGGCCCCCACCCTCCTCTAGGAGATCAGCTTCATGAAGGCAAAAGCTTTGCCACATCAGCCACTGGTACCTCTTTGGTGCCCGGAAGAGTGGATACAGTAAGTAGCTCAATAAGTGTAAGTTGAATAAATACATAAAAGTCAATCAAATAGACACTTGATTTCCTCATATGGGACCCCAGGACCAAGTGAAATCTTACTCTGGAATTCCTAAGGTCCTCTAATAGGCCATGGTGCAATTGAGAGTCCCTCTCAACATTTGTTTCCTTGTCTATAAAATGCACACAGTAGTATTCATGCCTTGAGATTGCTAAGACGGTGCAAGCTAGAGGGCTTTGCAAACCATGGAGCACCAGGTAAACTCTATTGTAGTAAGCGAAAACCAAAGCTCAGAAACTTCTGGGCCTATATGATTCTGTTGCCTTGATGTTGGGGTTCTATGGGGCAGTTGTAGCTTCCCAGTGCTGTGATTGTGTGTGAGGACGAGACAAGGAGGGAGGAAGGGGGGCCAGTCACTACCTTCAACAGTTCTGCCCAGCAACAGATGAGTCTTATGTTTGGGGAGGACATTAGAAGGTTTGTGTTGGCATGACCCAATTTGGTTTTCACAATTACTCTGTCAAAAGGGAAGAGGTGTCATTACTACCGTTTTATACTAGGAAATGAAACACAGAGAAGTTAAGGGATTTGCCCAAAATCGCACAGCCGAGAAGAGGAATAGGAAGGAACAGAATCTGCATCTTCTGAGCCAATTCCATTATTTTATTTAGTGTCTCTTACTACCTGGAATCAGGAAAGGACTTACGTAGGGATCGTCATTGTTTCATATACGTAAAACTCAGTGCTCGGTCCAAATCTGGTCTGGTCACAAATTCCTCGCTTTCTGGTCTTCACAAAAATCACGGGTAGGTCGAGGAAATGCTTGTAGTTCTCACGTCATCTCCTCAGAGACACTGCTGTCAGAGCGTGAGCACACACAGTGAGCTCAAGACTTGAGGGAGATGTCATGTATTCCACGCACACATGCAGAGCAGAGAACCTCGGATGATGAGCTCGCTTGGAATGTCTTAAGGGATGACTTTGCTATTTTCCAAGGTGAGTGGAAAGGTGTGTGAATATATAATATGCCACAATGGAAACCATCACCTGTCACCTCTGCAGAATCGTGTGAACCGTGTTTACCACAGGGAAGCTATTCCTTGAAGGTGACATCATACCTTTAGAACAGCAATACCATTTGTTACAGAACCGTGTATGCTGGCGCTGTCACGGAATCCCCAGAACCAGTGTTTTCTCTTGAAAGACATAATCTCAAATGGGAGTATTTACGATTTTTTCCCCAATTTCCTAAAGTCAACGTATAAAATTTAGTTAGTCGTCCCGATCCCCACAGATCCTAGCGTTGGTGATGAGTGCTGTATGCTCATACATTTTACTTCCTAACACAGTGAGTGTTTGATCGACACACTGTAGGGCAGTCTGACTTGTTTCTTGATGAACCTGTTTTGGGACTGAGGGAGATGGATGCGTTCCTCTTTCTGTCGAAGTGATATCCCTGACTACTACAGAACTCTTTCTGGCTGATTGGGGAGCTGCAAGTTGAAGCATCTGGTGCTTATGTACAAAACAAACATAAATAAGAAATCATGTACAGATGTGGCTCTAACAAATCCCAAGCAACAAGAAAAGAAGTAGCATCAACAAATGAAAAGAGAAAAAAATCAATACTAAAGGAGAAGAAAAGAAACAGAATCCTCCAAGGACTATACTTCGAAAGTTTAATTTCAGGCTCAAATACCTGACCAAAAAAAAAAAAAAACAGTGTTTTTAGTGGTATCTGAGATTCCTGAAAAAAGAGTTATGAGGACCAAATTATAAATTTTCTATTCTACTCTCCTGTCTCCCTGTGGGGATTTGGAGAGCTGCTTACCCAGAACAATGGATGCACGTAGAAGAAAAATTAAGCATTACAAATCACCAACACTAACACTTTGTATTTTCTAAAGAAGATAGGCCTCATACATTCTGTTAGGTCCACGCTAAGAAATGTGAAGTGGATTATTTTAGCCGCTTAATCCTAATAACAATGTACAGATTAGCACCATTCTCAATCTTACTCTAAGAACATTGTTAATATATATTGACAGGATGATACGCCCCTTATTCTAATATCAGGATATACATTTGACTGACAAAATAAACAGTTTCGTAAAATATAAATATTTAACAAAAGCATGAGGCGTTCAGATCACTAGCTCAGAAGCATCCTGTGCTTAACCATGAGAAAGTACCAATGCACCGCTGTCATCATGGGTCCGTGACATTCTGTAGGGTTTACCCTCGGGGTCTGAGAGACAGCTTAGGCCAAATTCTTTGAGATGGGTCACAATACCCATGTGCCATTAGGAAGGGCATCATCTCATGCTTTTACTGGCTTTAGGGGAACATATTTATATATTCTATGTACCATTTTCTTGGACCTTATACTCCAGTTAAAAAAAAAAAAGTATACCTTGTGGATCTCAAGGGATAGAATTAGGATCAATGTATGGAAACTATCCCAATCGCCTGAGTAAATACTTAAGATGCACAGGGCTGTCCCAAGTAAGAGTGGTATACATAGTAATTTTTCTGTTGCTAGAAGTTTTCAAAATAGAGGGGAAGGACTATTGAGAGTCTTGCTTCTATAACTGGCTTCTGGCACATAGTGGCTTCTCAATAATCAATATCTCCTGATGACTACATGATCGTTTAGCAGGTTAGGAGAAGGTGCTATGTTATTGAACTAGATAAATCCTAAGGCTCATGTCATCCTAAAATTGTATAATTTACTTTTTTTTCCCCCACTGTGAGTGGTGTGGCGATATTTAGCTATCTCTTAGACTTGTTCTACTTCTTGACTACTTGAGGAAATTTTAAACACTATTGTTTCCTCCTAATGTTTATGAATGAGCAGGTATTTATGAGCAGGAAGTGAAAATATTTCATGCTATCCAGCTAAAATGACTTTTTTTCCCCTAAACTCTTTTGACTTTATTTCCTTATTGCCAACTCATTTGACTAGTAGACCTCAGGAACCATTTTAATATTAGTGTTTCCAGGATGAAATGAAAAAGGCTTGGGGAACCATCCATGTTTGGGGGTTTGTCTTTTGCAGCTGGCTACTTTTTGTGTGGCCACATCTTAGTCCATCAAGACAGTGGAACCCTTGGCTGTAAATCTTGGGCTCTTAGACACAGTTTCCAGGGGGCTCACTGAAACCCTGGACGGAAAAACCAGATCAGCGCTAGCTGTAAAAGGTACTGTAAATGAATTTGCCCTAAAGTGTTATGATGCTTAATGGAAATGTGTCTGCCCTTTTCTTTAATTAACTCTTAATTTGCAGGATACTGTGAAGGCATGATGATGGCAAAGCTATTGCTCTCAGCAGTCTAAAGCATGATATAGGAGAGGTTAAAGTTCAGTGTCCACACTGAGCCAGGTAGCTTGGCTCAGCCTAGTGCCTCATGGTGTATCCAGCCAATCATGTGAAAGAAGTCTTCACCTGGAATGGAGCAAGGAGTAGAGTATATGAACCTGAACTCATTCCTAGGCCTAGAGAAAAGAGTAAGGCAGAGAAAAAGAGAGTGAAGGGGGAAAGGAGAGTAGGGGAAGAGGAGGCAGGCTTTCAATTTATCTACTAATGACATATAGAGGAATCTGTATGGAATAGAATATGAGAAGTTTCCAGAAGGTTCCTTTGAGTGTGACTAGATAGCAATTTGGGAGTCAGGACCTAGAGAGAGAATGTAGGACCCCACTAGGGAGCATCAATATCATCTGTCTCCTGAAGATCCCAACCCTGGGGGAACATTTGGGGACCTGCATGGCAACCCCCACCTAAGCCTATTGGTAGGCCAGTCTTCAATGTGGTGACACTGCACTCTGTAGCATTCTGTACATTTTTAAATGGTATTTGAGTTTGAAATATGATGTTTTGCTCCATATTTTCCTTCTGAAGTATGCTTTTCTTAAGCTGTTGTTAAAAAAAAAAAGTTTGCCTTCATCAGTTACAAATAACTGTGGTGGCCCAAGCACATGGCAAGTGACAGTGAAGGGCCATTCTACTTGCAGAAACTCAAGTTCTAACTTTATTAGGAGAAAAAAAAATGCAAATGAATTTAGCATGAGTGTGAAGTACTGACAACTAAAAGAAAACCACCAGGAATCATGCCAAGTAATGATTTTAGATTCAAGTTACAATGACCTACTTTGTGGTTTCTCAACAATGATTTTTGTGGAGCTCCAGCTCATGCCTTGGTCTTTTACTACTAGCAAAGAAATTGGAGAGGTATGTGGAAATGAGTCCCTGCTGTCTATACAGGTATAAGTCTTTTTAATTTCTTTCCAAAACTATAATGTACTTAAAAAAAAACCTCCCTTTTATTTCCCGTAGCTTTCTTATGTATCTTTTAATGTGGTAGCAACTAATCAACTCTATAGACCCTCATGGGAAGGATGTAGTATACAGTGACCCAGGAAGGATGATTCCCTTGGTCTAGGCCAAGGGTGGCAAACGTTGGCCCACAGACCAAATCTGACTCTTGTATGTTTGCAAACACAGCTTCATGGGGATAAAACCCTTCTTGATTTGGTTACATATTCTCTGTGGGTGCTCTCCGGCCACAACAGCAGAGTTGAGTAGTTGTGCTAGAGACTGGGTCCTGCGAAGCTTAAAATACATGCTATCCTGTCCTTCCAAGAAAGCATTTGTCAATACCTGTGCTAGACTCTAGACCCTGTCATCATATTGCTCATCTGGATTAATTACAGAAATTCCCAAATTGGTCTTATATCAAGTCTTTCTGACTTATTTTTGTAGGGTTCTTCTTAAAACCTGAAAGTGATTATGCCACTCCCCTTCCCGTTGTTTCCATGATGCAAATCTAGCCCCCTCACGCAGTGGCCTTCCCAACGTCATTTCTCATCACTTTCTTGCTAGTCTACTCTCTACTCCCCTCAAATGGGCCATACCCCCTTTTCCTGCACCTGTACGATCACAAATACTGACTGATTCCTTCTTCCTTTTCTTGGATCACCCCTTAGGTGGAACCCAGTGCAGACACAAGTCCACCAGGGAAATCTTCCAATCACCATATTTTTACTGTTTCTGTTCCTATTAGCGCCCTGTGCTTATCTCCTTGGTGGCCTTCATCGCTTATGACACTCTATTATCATTTCTCTGCTCACTGGTCTGTTCCACCAATGAATGGCAACCCCCTACAGGCTGGACCCCAACTCTGCTCTGGGTACCAAGAACGCATGTGTTCTACCCGCACACACGTACACACATGCACTTTCAATACTGTCTGTCCTAAACAGAGGTCCTCCTGTTTACTGGGTATGTTTCTGGCTTTGTGAACTACCCTGTAGTAGTCCTGTTGATGATAGAACTTGCTTATTTTGGGGAAGAGATCCCCAGGTGAGTCTGATGCCTCCCTGTGATCATGACACACATTTTATAACATCACAAGTATAGAAGAGTAGATCTGGTTATTGGCAACTTAATCCTACCAACGAGTAGAATGAGGTGGATTGATTAACAAATTGTTAAAAGCCAAGAAACATTCAAGCATGGGTAGTTGAGGAATCTGTATGCCTGGAAGCCGCCAATGCCTTAGGCCCATGAGCTTACACAGGTCATGGAACTTTTCTACCTCTCAAGGTCTTGACATCAGCTGACATCTCAGGGTGCTTCTAAGTCTTATGTGTCAAATGAGAGGGTCAAGCTTTAAGCACATCTGCATTTTCCCAAGAGGTCTTGGCCATGTGTGCAGACGGACACCTGTGACCAGGTTCGACCTGAACCCTTGAATGGGTTTGGTGGGAGGAATCTTTTCTATTTATAAGGCCAAGAGTTGGAGACAGTGCCCAGAGGTGGAAAAACTCTGACGAGCATACATTAAATTGCTGAAGAAGTCTTTCTCAAATCCTGGGATCAGCAGTTTCCCCCTTAGGCCCAAAGAGGCTACTGCCTTCCTAAACCCTATGGCTAATAATAGCGCAGAGGCAAATGGTTGCAGTTCCTTGGTCCTCAACCAAGTTTGTTGAGCACCTAAGCTACTGCAAATATTGCCAGAAATATTGGTCAGAGCAGCCGAGGAATGAATGCAGTGGCAACTTCCCTCAGTGCCTGCTAATATAGACAGCATTTCATCAGTGTGATCCTCTGCAACCTCTTGCAAGGATTAATAATGGGGGATAAATCACTTGAGGGAGACTCAGCCGCAGGCCCTCGCGGGAGCTCGGAGTGACTACACTGGAATTCTGGAGAAAATGAGGAAAGAGAAAAGTGACAAACAGGGCTACAGATAAATACACTGCATCCGAGGGGCCCTGGTGGATGGAGGGAACAGACCCGGGAGTAGGAAAGCGCGGGTGCTGGTTCTTTCTTCCTTGTGGTTCACCCCGTTTCCACGGCTCCTGAATCCACCTGCATGACAGAGAGGCTGTCTCCTTAAACTTTCCCCTTGGGACATAATTTTGAATGTTACTCTCTTTCTCAAGGATGCAGAGGTTGACCCAGGTCTAACCAAGACAATGTCTTATCCTGTGTGGAGGATCATTTTATAAAACAAAGACTTATAAATTGTTAAGGTCAACTGCTCCTCCTCCTCTTATGGTGTATTGTGTTTTTGAGGGACAGCCTTTCCCGGTGTACTTGATGCCCTCTCGCAGCCTTTGGAAGTTCTGAGTGTTTCCCATGGACAGTCACAAAGAAATCTTCATCCTCATCTGAACGCCTGTGGGCCTGGCAGCTCCCGCACACAGGCCACATTCACAGTGGTCCGCCTCGCCGGCCTCCTCCTCCGTCCTCGGCAGATCCTTTGCGTTCACACTTTTATTTACACTCCCAGGACCTGGAGGTCCTTTCCATTCTCTTAGTGAACGGGACCTTCCCTTTCCTTTCTCTTTGGGGAAGAGAAATAATAATAGTTAGTGGTGCCAATTGAGGAGGGCCATGGGGTCAGTGGGTGCTAAGTAAGTGAATCTCGAACTTCTGCATTATATTTAAAAAAGGAGGAAAATGTGGCAT
This sequence comes from Nyctereutes procyonoides, assembly GCF_905146905.1. NCBI lineage: Eukaryota > Metazoa > Chordata > Mammalia > Carnivora > Canidae > Nyctereutes > Nyctereutes procyonoides. Next base: position 87,408,183 of record NW_026575140.1, on the reverse strand, counting down.
TTTGGTTCAGAGGAGAAAGCAAGTGCCTTTCCCCTAACACAGGGTGAAGTGCAGGATGATTGCACACAGCCTTCGTCAACGGCTAGTTTACTGGCTAGGGCTTAGGAAGCCCTCATGTGTGCCAGGTAATTGATAGGCATTTTCCTCCCTTGATGCTCCAGCAGCCCCATGGAGTAGGTATTATTTCCCATTTTGAAGGAGGAAGAGTCTGAGATGGTGTCGTGGCAGCACGTGGCTGGGCCTACACCGACGCTGAGGGGTGTGGGGTGAGGACCCATCGTGGGCTCACCCTGCGGGGCCCTAAGGCCGCTCTCCACCTGGGCCCTGCCTCCACTGCTCCTCCCCTCCTTCCCTTCTGCCCTGTACTCCTTCTCCCCCTGCCCTCCTCAGCACCCCTGTCATCAGTCCTCTCTACCCTACCATGTTCTTCAGATTTTCTCTCTTCCTCAGAAAGAATTTTCATGGTTTATTAGGAAAAGAAAAGATAAAGTTATGAAAACAAAAACATGAATGCTATTTTAGAACTTCTTGAGCATTTAAAGATAGATCCCTACTTCCGAGCAACTGCATGATAGAGATCTTAGCACATCCTTCCTCATAGACTAGGAAAGTGAGGTTTAGGGCATGAAACCCCTGCCCCCAAAGCTCCCAGCACCAGAAGATGCCAAATGGAAACCCGTATCTCTGGACTGCGAAGGGCTTTCCACGTACTGGCAAAAATTTCAAACTTGAATCCCTGTGGTGGCACCATTAATGAGGATGAGCCAAAGGCGCCCAGTGGGAAGTGGACACTCTGGGGACCTGTGCCTTTCGCCTGGACTGGAGAGCGACTGCCTCTCAGCCCCAGGCCATGGCGGCCATGTGGGAAGGAGGACACGGGGTTGCTGGATTCCTTCAGTATCTCAAGGGAGGCCAAAAATCGGAATGCTTAGGTAAAATGTCCTGCTCTTTAAATGTCAGTAGCCCCACGTACCTGGAGGAGACTCCAGGGGAGGCCCACACGTGCCACATGAGTGCTCTCCCGAGGCCGCTAGCTCACCAGACCCTGGGATTTTCCCGTTTCATCTTAAATTGTCTGGTTGCCACTTTGACCACTCTTCTCATTTCCCTTCCTTTCCATCCTCATTGCTCCTGTTAGCTGACCATTTTCATGGTAAACAGCCCCTCTAGCCTTCTCAGGGGCTCCTGGGTCCCTGCCCGCACCTCCTCCCAACAGCTAAGATGCTCTGTGATAGAAGCACGAATGGCTGTTTACTAAAGCAGAAGGAGGTAATAGGACGAAGGAGGCTCTGTCCACAGAGCAAGGAACCCTCTACTCAGGCAGTCGACAAAGGGACGCAGAATTGGAAATGATTTTATTGCAATTAGACTTTAATTAGCTTCTGTCTTGGAACTATCGGATCGGTTCCCAAATAATTGAAAAAGCAACCATATTTGCATCTGTCGCTCCTAAGAATAGCAATTTCGTAGCATCTGATCCATATTTTATTCAGAGGGCGAGAGGGAGGAGGGATGTTCGGTGGGGGGAGAGTTTTGGATTAAGTAATCAGTGTCAACAGGAGCCGCGTGGTGGGTCAGCCCGGAGACGGCGTGAGCAGCCCTCTGTAGCCTTGCCCTGATTTCACGTGGAATTAATATGGGATGGGTGGCAAGAAGCATGTCATTAGCAGCTTGCACAAACTTATTATAGAGCTCCAGCAGCTCTAATTCAAGCATGCTGGAGAAGCAGGAAAAGCAGCCACTGCAGTCAAGTGCGGAGCATATGGGGGGGTCAAGTGAGGCATCCGGGGGGGTGTCAGGAATGTGTCCTTGGGGCCCTGCACTCAGCTAGGGGAGCCCGCAGGATTCCTGGGCACCCACTGCTCTGGCTCCCTCTCCTAGATCCTCGGCTGAGATGAAGTGTCACGCACAGCGGGCGCCGACCTGTGTCTCCCCCCGCCCCCCAATTTCCCGAGGCCATTCCGAGATCCTGATCATAACTTTGCAAGATCTCTCTTTTTCTGACAAGACAAACAGGTTTCGCAAGGCTGTGAAGTTGATGAAAATGCTCTCCCCGTGGGAAAACGCAAGCGGGGAGCTCTGTGAATTTTCTCTTGAGGAAAATGTGGTGTTTGGGAGGCTAAGCAGCTCACGCCCCTGGTTTCCTCCGGAGACCAGTTTCCCGTTCACAGAATAGTGTCTTGCAGACACATCTCTCGGCAACATTTTTCTCTGTTGGTAGGTGGTTGATAATGTCTTGGAATAAACTCTTAAGGACCCCTCCCTGCCACACACGGGCCATAGCCTTCTTCCCATCCTGGCGCCCGAATCGCCTCTCCGGGGTCTCGGGCCGGTAATGCAGCTTCCTCAGGCCTCGTCACGGGGCGGGGGGGGGGGTCATGCCATCAGCGAGTCTCACCTCCAAATTCCCTCTCGTGCTCTGTGTACTTGTCTGGCGTCTGAATCTTTTGTGCTCATGGGGACGCGCTCATGTGGCACTTGCATAATGCAAAAACGAATTCCACCAAGTCTGCTGCCTGAAAACAAATTTAATATAGGAGCTCGTGATTGTGTTTTATGCAATCAGAAATAAAATTATGCTAATAGTACTTTCGAGAGTCCTGTGTAATATAGTTACTGGTCTATTATCACGACTGTTGGCTCCGTCTCCAGCGTGGCTGGTCCACGGGGGTCCCTTCTCTGCTACCGGAGATTGCCCGTGAGCAGGATCTGTGTCGTCCACTCGGGCCGAGTGTCACCACGACATGCATCCATACAGTCTCGCGGCGCTGCTTTCCCCAACAACCCTGTGTAACTTCGTAATCTCCACGCCCAGCCCAGCCCCATCCCCTTTATTCTAGCTCATTCATTTCATTTTCTTCATAGATTTTATTACTATTTAAAATAACCATGCATTTTGTTTGCTTATGACCTCTGCTGCTCCTCTTGACTCTTAGTACCGCAGGGCCGGGCCCAGATCCCCAGGCCTGACTCCGAGGAGGCTTCTAATAAATATTTGTGTAGTCATTCAGTCGGCATTCCAAGAGACCCCCCGGTTTGGTGGGATATTCCAGGCATGGAAATACAGGCATGGACATGACAGACGAGGTTCCTTCTCTCATCATGTGTACAGATTAGTAGGCCAAGGTGGCCCAATGCAATCGGTTAAGTGAAGAAACGAGAAATGAACCAGAAACACAACACAACACAACACAGGCCTGAGGACAGTGGTGTGGCAGTGGCTTTGCACCGTCCCCAGGCGTGCAGCCTCGGGTGGAGGACGGATAGAGGACGTTGAGCATCACACGGCCCCATGCGGGGGCACGGCGGTAGGTTCGTGCTGGTGTGAAGGGGTCGGTAGCCCCTGCGGTGTGGTCCACAGGGGCCCCGGGCCTGGCGTGAACTTTGCGTCTTGTCTGCCTGTTGGATCCCCGCTTGTTTTCCAGCCTCACGGCAAGTGTCATTTCCTCTGGCCAGTCTTCCCTGTGCCATCCTCCCCAGGGAGAACCAGCCCTGTCCCCTGGCAATCTATACCACTGTTCCCTGCGCATATTTCCACGATCATCTGTAACCCGACCTTTCCTTTCTCTCATTTGTTCCCGTGTACTTCTTGATGCCTGTGGGACAGCAGGTCCCTGTTGACGATAATGATTCCCCTTCGTTTACCTAGAGTTTAGCGCAGACATGGACTTCAGGTTCTTGATGATTATTTGTTCAGTGCCAGGTGAGGCTGGTCCACGTAATCATGGATAAATATATAAGAGGAGGAAATGGAAGGCCTGAGGGAGGCTTTCATGATTCCTGTTTGCAAACCTTACCCTCAACCCTCTCCCCATCTCAGGAACCTTGCTTCCATAACCATTAACTTTATTTTCTTTGGCTCCTTTTATATTTGTCTGTATGATGACTGGTCCGCGGTTGTCATCAAGTACATTCCAACATGCCGTGGAACCCGCTTGGGCCTCCTGCTGTTCTGGTGCTTCCCCACCCCCACCCCCACCCCAGTACACACCTCCCTGCTCTGCACCGCTCCCTTCTTTACTGTGGTCTAGAGTTTCCTGACTCATTTTTGATTTTCCTGCTAGGGCTTAAATAAATTTCAAGTCATGCACATCTCTGCTTTCAGCTCTCTGTGGTTGACTCTATCTGTCTTTTGATGTCTGTATTAATAGAGAACAAATATTAGCAGATAATGTATTGGTGGCCAAAAGATGAAAAGAGGATTCCTGCTTGGTGTAATATTCGTAAAACTCTTGACTTGAACTGTCATAATCCAACGAGGCTAAATTTATTCTCAAATAGACGAAATAACACCAGAGGTTCCTCTACAAGTTATAACATCTTAATTACTGCCATTAAAAGCTCATATGCACACATCATATACATCTTGAACTTCAGTCTCAAAACCGGTATGTTATTTCTCAGAGAATCCTAAGGGGACAGAAGTCACATGGTGTGACTGAAGCCTGCTCATACTGTACAAATAATTTTTGGCAGAACACTCAATCTAACCTAATAGATAACGCTGAGCAAGCGGAGCATTAGTTCTTCTAACGCCGATGAGATCCTATAGTGTTTTCCTTTGTGTATTTTTCATTATTTGGGAAAGGCCAACATAATATTTATCTGTGGATTAGACACCATGGATACGGCAGTAAGCCTTTTAGATATGTCTGCCTAAGTTCTCTATTAAAAAATACAGGTTGGCTAGGGTTCTCGTTCGATTTTGTATTTTGAAATACACCACTCAACACTGGTCCAGGAGCCAGGATATAGACCCGTATGTGAGCCTATTAGGACACAATTGTAGAGAATAAATTCCTTCAACCTTCCACTTCCCAACCAAAGAGGGCAGAGGACATGGAACAAAAAGAAGCACATTTGCATATAGACAGTGCAGGTCAGAGCCCACCTGATTTTTGATAGGAAAAGAAGAGAGATAGAATATAATGTCTTGAATTCTTTAAGGACCCATATTTTAGTATCTAAGGGGTGTCCTCATCAAAGAATGAGCACGGAGAAAGAAGTGGTGTAAGGGGACAGTGATTCACTTGAATGTGGACACATTGCACTTGAGTGGCATGTGGCCTTCCAAGGCAAGATGATTTTTCTGTTCATGTCTTTTGCCCATTTCATGATTGGATTATTTGTTTCCTTGCTGTTGAGTTTAATAAGTTCTTTATAGATCTTAAATACTAGCCCTTTATCTGATATGTCATTTGCAAATATGCCGTATGTTGGCAAATTGAACTCCAATTTAAAATAAATAAATAAATAAATAAACAAACAAACAAACAAAGGCAAGATGACAAAAAATGTTCTCTGTGTGTCTAGATCTTTTTTAGGATCTGGGGATTGACAAACGAGAATAACACGTGGTATCTCACGGAGGGAGGGTGTGTTTATAATCTTTCTGGCTACAGTGCAAACAAATACAAATAGAAAAACCTGCTTGGAATCTAAAAAGAGTAAACTTAGAGTAGGAGCCTGTCACCCAGTTCCTGGTGCTGTCTGGGGAGAAATAGACTTTTGGTACTAGACCATCGGTCTCAGTCCTTCAGGCTATCCAGTGGACATTTCTGAGAACTCCTTGGGTACGTCGCGCTCCCCTCCTTCGTGAACTACAACATTCCTGACATGGAGAATGGCAACTTTTGATACTTTGCAGCTCAATTCTATTTTTTTTAGGGATATGACTATTTCCTTTTGTACTAACCCCCACACTTAACTAGTCGTCTAGTCGTCTGTGATTTGTTCTCCCCAGAGTATTTGCTTCATGAGAAGGGCATGGCCAGTGTGTGTGAACTCCCCATCTCTCAAGCCAGGAAGGTTCCTCACTGGTAATGAATATGCCGTCATGCTAGTTAATAAATCAGTCTTCTGTCAGGTGGGCATGAATCAATCCTTCACAGCTTGACCACCTTTGGGTGAGCTGATTAAATTGATTTTATGATCCTGCAGAATGGAGGCCCTGGCTCTGGATAGGTGGTGACCCGTTAGTTGCCCCATTTCCGAGTGTTGCCATCCAGGGGACTCAGCCTGAAATGGCTAATTGACCTCTTCTTGTAATTACCGGAGTCCCCGCAGCACACGCCCAGCTCCAGATTTGTCTTTTTAATATTAATGTCGTTGTGCTGGTAAAATTTCAGACTCATAAGCTGTGATGGGTTGAATTGTGTCCCCCTCAAAATATGCTGAAGTCCTATGTGCTGTTACCTGTAAATGTGACCTAATTTGGAAATAGGATCCTTGTAAGCAAGTTGGGATGAGTTCATGGGGGTGCCCCCTCATCCAGAATGACTGATGTCCTCATAAAAAGAGAGAAATTTGGACACCGACGCACAGAGAGGGAATATCGTGTGGAGACACAGACACAGAGGGAAGTCAGCTCTGTGAAGATAGGGGAAAACCCTGGAGGTTTGCTGCCACAAACCTGAGAAGGAACGGGGCTGCCAGAAGCTGGAAGAGGCAAAGAAGGATCCTCTCCGAGATGCTTAGGAGGGAGCAGGGCCCTGCCAAAACCTCGGCTTGGGGCCTCTCATCTTCAGAACTGTGCATTAGCCAACTTGTCTTAAGCCGCCCAGTTTATGTACTTTCTTAAGCAGCCTTGGGAAACTAATACAAAAGGTTATGGTTAGCTTTCAAGTTGGATTTAAGAGTCCACTAAGAATTCAGAGGGGATGTAGGGTTTCAAATCGGATTTAGGGACTTTTCTTAAGTGTGTCTTCCCTCAAGAGAAAAGGTTAAAGTGGAATCCCAAGGACCCTAACATCATTTTGGATCTATCTACTGTGACTCTTAATATGTTCTCTTCCTTTGCCCATTTATGAAGCAAGCTGATTCCTTATTGAGCCGAATATAATCTGGCATCAGACAATTTCTCAGAAAAATAGAGCTATGAGCTGGAAATGAATGATCTGCAATTGTCAAATAACAGTTCATTTAATCTCATAAGCTTTCCTTAAAAATTATTTGGAATCAGGATACCAGTAGGTGAAAAGTTACCAACTCTTTTTGTTTGTTTATTCTAAATTGTTGATTGTGCCGGGATAAATGGGCATTTTTGCATCTATATATTTCATTTCTTTTTCTCATTAGACCCATCTGCAAAGTGTCATTTCTACTGAATACTTTTTTAGAATTGCCTTAAGTATTTAAATATATGCAGTTATGATATATGGATGGATATATATATATATATATATATATATATATATATATATATATATATATATACTGTGTGTGTGTGTGTGTATGTGTGAGTTGCATACCATTTTGGGGTAACAAGTATTGTCTGAAGCCTATCCATGGCATAGATGGGCTGAATAATTGTCCACAAATAGAGGGTATCTATCCTTTGGTTGGGATAAAGCCAGACAGGAATCACACCTTAAATTTCACCATAGGCTTGGTCTCTTCCAGTTGTGGTTTGAAGTGTGAGCTTCCACCTTTAAAGAATGTTGGTTCAAGCTCCTCTTCCTTTATTTTTGACTTTTTTTTTTCCTGGAACTTTAACTAGCATGTTTTTCCCCCCCATCAGAAGCAAAGAAAGAGGTTGGGAATGAACATGCAATTAGATGCTTAATTGCCTTTTGATGAGACTGAGGGTTGTAGAGTGAGGGCATGTGACTAGGGATTCTTTAGCTACCTAAAGCCTTGCGGAAGAAGGCTGTGGTTCAACAGGACCACCAGGTTCATGGTCACTCTTTGAGACGGTGGCGTGCTGTAAAGACCCCACAGGAGAGGTAAGCACGGCGGGAAGGACTTGGGGCATGCCTGCTTCCCCTTGAGTGAAGAGTAAGAGGGAACTGAAGACCGAGGGGTAACAGGCGTGAGAAAGCGAAGTGAAGAGAGCAGACAGGAGGTACACTTGGGAAGACAAAACAATTGCTTAATTTAATGACCATACTTTGTAGGACAGGATGAGAAAGAAAACCCCTAAAATGGCAATACAGGTTTCCATTGTCACGAGGCTTGTACGGGGCGTTCGGTGCCTACACCAATGTGACAGCCTAAGTTGGAAGTGCTTAAAGCTTGAAGGGAGGAAAGCAGGGAGGCAGCTCTTGTGTGGAGAGGCTGCCTGGTGGGGAGAAGGCATCAGGAGAGAGGGGTCAAGAGAAGGTGACTACCGTGGTCATTTCTGGCCCTATTACCTCTTTTGATGGATGGTTGTGGAGAGGCAGGAGGAACAGTGTCTATTTAAAGATGGCAATTAAGAAAATATGTCTAAGTAGAGGGAAAATGGCAGTTCTGATCCTGGCTGTTGATGTGTCTGATGAAGCAGGACTGATTCACCTGCAAAGTTACACAGCTGCATTAATGTGGCCGAAAATAGCAGTTCTCGTCTGCCCGTGATGGAGCTGTGCTGGAGAGTGCCTCATCACCTGTGGGCTTCTGCATGTAGATTATTCCCCTTTGACTGAAAATCATTTCTATCTGGTTTCCTCCAAGGGTGTGGAATCGCTGCCTTCCATTGTCTGCTAAATGAGTGTTTAAATGCCAATTTGTTGTTTGGAGTTTGGACCTCTGTTCATTGGGTGATAGTGAGGTATATTAACCTTATGCTTTTGAAATGTTCTCTTGTATTTTGTGTGAATCTTTTTTTTTTAATGCCAAGTGTAATTGCTGTGATTTGCCCAATTGCTTTCATGTACATGTAGTGAGACAGGTTTATGATACTGGGATATACGAGTCAGTGAGCAAAATTAAGCCTTCATTATCTGTGTCTATGACTGTAGCTCAGTTATAAAAAAAATTGCAGGTGAAAAAAATTTGATTCTGAACTTAAAGAGACCTTGCCTCACACAGACATATTTTAAATATATCCTATGACATCAAAACTATTGAATTTAGTTATGCTTCCTCTGCATTTTCTTTCACCAATACTGCTGAATATCAGGATTGCTGGGTGTAAAGAGATGCATTCCCTTGTAGTTTTAAATTAAAACATATTTCCATTTTTCACTTAGGAGCTACCGCCCATGTACACTTCTTGTCCTTAGAAAGGTAAGACACATGTGCAACTTAAGGGAAAGGATAGAGGCAGAAGTCGTTAGAGGATGGGCACCCCCTTTCTGCTTTCCATGGATTATACTCCACGAATGAATCTTCTTGGAAAAATCTCTCTGGGTTCCATCTCTGAGCCAGCACCTCCTGGGGTTGTCTGTAATTGGGCATTATGATTTTGGATTCTGGTATTCTTTGAGGGAAAAGCACAAATAAAGGGTTTGATGAGAAGGTGAGAATTGCAGAAGGGATCCTAGTGAACCAACACTCCAGGACAGAGAATGTGAGTACAGGGCAATGCTCACTCTATGGGCTAGTTAATCAAATCAAGGCACCGATAGGTACTTCACACCCCCTCCCAGCCCTAATCTTACATGTCAAGGTGGGGGTACTCCATTAATTAGAAGATATAGCCCAACACAGCTTTATGAATATGTTGAGATGAAATTACGAATCACACACCTTACGTGGGGAAGACTTAAAAACTCAGAGAAGCTGGCATAGTCAGATTTGCTCCCTAGAGTAATTGGAAGGAACAGCAGATGTGCAATAACCTTATGGGCAATTGATGAAACACATTACACAGGCTCAATTGATGAGTAGAGAGGAGGGGCAGTGCAAGAGCCAGTATAAATGCAACATATGCATATGGAAATTGTGCAGATTGGGGGGGGGATTTGGTATGTGCCCCATTCTGCTATTGCAAACCAGGGGTTACATACACCCTGCCATCTCCAGTGTCACTGAGCTGCTGTAAATGTTAATGGGGAATATTTTAATTTCTCTACAGTAGAACATGTCTACACATCTATTCCTGGGCTGAATCTGGATCAGCAGCACACAGTTAATAGTATAGTTAGTATTAAAGATGTGTCATCAATACACAGTTAATATTAACAGATGTAGACAGACAGAGGCCTGAAATGCAGGGATTCAGACCGTTTAGGAGAGCGCCAGGAAAGTATGGTTTGTAAACTCTTAATTATAGACCGGGGTGGTTTATCCCAGGCAGATGTAGAGATTATCACTAGATCCGAGGTATAAGCCTGTGGTGTGGACGTCGGCAAACGGTGGACGCCAGGTTCGGAGGAAGGGTCCTGGGCATTGAGATCTCGGATCTTTTTGCTTCTCCTCAGGAGACGAGGAATAAGGGAGATCGGAGGCTTTTCTCAAATACTATTTGAGCACATGGTCACTATTTTGGAAATTTCTGGGCTTGTGTTTTTTTTTTTTTTTTTCTGGGCCTGTCCCGTTTTTCCAGCATTCATTTACTGACTCAGTCAGTAATAGTTACTTGTTCATTTATCCATATTAACAGCCCACAGGGTGTCACTGAACTTTATTATTTCTGGCCCTTACTAGATGGATAGCCTTCAGTAAGTTATCCTTTCTCTCTTCCATTCCCTTACCTGCCAAACTGAGTTAGTCATATTACCTACCTCGGTGACGATTAAATGACTTCATCCATCTGAGGCATTTAGCACAGGGCGAGCACCCAGTATTTCTGAGCTGCTATTATTTTTAAATCAAATTTCCATTTGAATTAGTTCACTGTAATCACTTGGGGCTAATTTGGCCCCTCCGCAAATGCCAAATTATACTTAGGTTAGCAGGAAAAGGCATAGCTTGACCTGATTCTTCTAATGCTGGAGGAAATAATATCTTGAGTAAAATCTGATGAAAGGAGGTGAGTTTCAAAGTTGGAGTTATCTGGGTTTTTAATGTCAGTTGTTCCAGTTCTTCACTGTGCTGCTGGAAAAGTGGTTTAAGCTCCCTGTGCCTCTGTTGCGTGTGCTCTCAAAGAAGGGTACCCTCCAGAGGGGTGCTCTATGGGGACAATGAGGCCATCTACTTGGTCCCATGCCTGCCTGTGGCCCAGCACATGGTCACCCACTGAATTCTAGTTTCCTACCCTCTGCTGCCTGCCTGCTTAGTTGTTTGTTAGGAAATTCATTGAGCAGCCTCGGATTGCTAAGTAACAGCCAAATGTTCTAGATAACTTCAGGGTAAACCTTGGCTTTCTTTGGGGCAAAATTGTTTTTCTGGCCAACATGTGGTATCCAAAAGTTTGCCATTTGTATGTGGCATGAGGACAAAACTAGCAAACAATAGAAAAAAAAAATCCTTTTTCTTTCTATTGGTAAACAGTAGGATGATTTTCATTTCTTGTTCCTGGAACCTTTTCTGTTAATTAATAGATTTTAATTTTAGAGCAACATTAGAGCTCATAGGAAAATTCAGTATAAAGTACTGAGAGTTTTCCCTCCCTACCCCCTGAGGCTTCTGTACCTTTAGGATCATGGTCATGCATTAGTGCAATACATTTGCTAGAATATACGAATCACCATTGACACATCATTATCCAACCAAAGTTCAGAGTTTACACTCGGGTTCACTCCGTGTGTTGTATCTTCCATGGGTTTTAACACATGGATAACAATACGTGTCCACTATTACAATATCCTACAGAATAGGATAGTTCCATTGTCCTAAAACTCCTTTGTGTCCACCTATCTCTCCCTGTCTCCTCCCCCAGCCCCTGGCAACCACGGATCTTTTTACTGTCTCCATAGTTTTCCTTTTCCTTGAATGTCTTCAAGTGGAAATTGTACATCACACAGCCCGTTCAGATGAGGCTTCATAGCTCATTTCTTTTTCGCACTGAATAATATTCCATTTTGTGGATATACCAGTTTATTTACCCATTCACCTACTGAAGAACATTTGATTGCCTCCCAGTTTGAGCAATTATGAATAAAGCTGCTGTAAATATTTGTGGGCAGGTTTTTGTGTGAACATAATTTTTCAGCTCATTTGGGTAAATCCCAAGGAGTGTGATTACTGAATCATTTAGTAAGAGTAAGCTTAGTTTTGTAAGAGGCTGCCAAACTGTCTTCCAGAGCGGCTGTATCGTTTTGCATTTCCCCCAACCGTGAGTAATGGTTCCGGTTGTTCTACATCCTCGTTAGGACGCGTTGTCGTCAGTGTTCTGGATTTTAGCCATGCTGAGGGGCGCGTGGCATTATCTCATTGTCCTCATGAGGAGGATGCTGAGCAGCTTTTCAGAGTCGTAACTGCCATCTCTAGATCATCTTTGGGGAGATGTCTGGTCTTTGGCCCATTTTTTTTTTTTTTAGTTGGGTTGTTCATTCCTACTGTGGAGTTTCAGAAAGCAACCCTTTAGGAGACAGGCCTTTTGCAAGTGTTTTCTTCTCCTGGTGGGTGGCTTGTCTTCTCATTCTCTTGATGGGTCCTAGAACTTTAAAAAAGTAATTTTCTGTTGATAAAGAAGACAAAAAAGTGGAACAAGAAAACTTTTTATCTTGAACTAAGTCACAAACTGCTAGGAGGAATCTGATGACGAATGGATGGATATTTGGAGACTTACCGCCCTATTACTCTTTTTTTTTTCTTAGCGGCTCTTTTTACCTTCTTCTCTTTCAAGAGCTCTGGCTTCAAGAGTGGTGATGCCTCGTAAAGGCTATTTATAGTCACTAAAAGTATTCAGACAAGTCCTCTTTGTGTGTGTTCATACAAACGGATCTTGTTCCACCCTACCTCTTATCAGAGAAAGAGTAACACAAATACCACCTTCCCTGTGGCTACACATTTTCTTATCTATTCCCAAGACTCATAAAAACCGGGACTGAAAAGGAGAAAGTCTGTGGAAATAATGCAGTAAGAGGTAAGTTAAGAGAAATATCCTCTTAACAGACAAGTGGACAGTTGATCATTAAAACAACTGAGGCCATTTTGGGCCAGGCTTTATAAACTAGGCTTTTCTGCTGTCTGGAATAATCTTAGCACAGACAGAAAGGGAAAAGGACAGACCACGTGGCTGCTGGACGTGTCTGTAAAAGCAGACACAGATGCCTTTTGCATTCTCCCCCCCGCCCCTCCACCCCGACTTTGCCATTGCCATTCACTGGGGGCTCTTTCACTACCTGTGTTCAAAGGAAACTGTCACCATCCGCCACATCCAAGCAGACTGGAAGTTCAGAAGATAAGAAGCCCTTCCTGGCGTGAGATGCACTGTGAAAAGCGTTTGAAAATAAAGTTGTTAATGACAATTGCCATCAAAAACCAGTTCTTTCAAATGCATTTTTCATAGCTTCCAGGCCGAAAAGAGCTTGTCTTGTATTGAAATTTCAGATGGTTGGCTAACTGGGTGACAGATGAGCGTATATTTAAGTGTGTGCAGGCACACATGAAAGCACACCTGTGCATCTGATTACCTGTCTATAAGCTATATCCACACCTACTCTTCCCAGAGACACACACATGATTTACAGTCTGTGGAGATTCTGCTCACAAACAGCCGCCATATCTCTAGGCCTGGATGTTTGTGGAGACTGCACCCTTCTGAGAGAGGTTGAAGATATGCCCCCAAAATAATATACAAACAAACAAAAAGCCCTGAGGTATTCAGAAGGTAGTGGGGTCAGATATGGACAAAAAAAGGAAAAAAAAAAACCCAAACAACAAAGAGAGCGAGAGTAATTAATGTGAGGTGACCCCGTTGGCCCCATGGGTGCATCTCTTCGCTTTGGCCCAACGTCCAAGCCCAGAAATATAGTCCTTTCTCTGTCTGAACATGTTTTTCCCCCTCCACTCTGTTAAACCAACAGAAATTCTACCAATTAGTAATGCATTTAGGTTAATAAGCTTCCTCTGGGATGGCCAAAGGGCTAAGAGTCATTCACACATCGGTGTAGATTCGTCTAATTAGAGTCGTTTTTCCACGACCCCCTTTTCAGATGGCAAGCTGAAATCCTCTACACTGAGGAAAGGAACTGTCATTTATTGAGAGCCTATTATGTGCCAGGCCTGGTCACTTTATATTCTGTATTTCATTGACCTTTGCAGTAGTTTCTCAAAGTCGCTGTTATCTCATATTTACCAGTGAGAACTCAGAAGCATAGATGGGCTTAAAAACTTGCCCAAGGACACCTGCCAAATAGAGAGGGTGAGGCTGGAATCCCCGTGTGTGTTGGTCATGCAGAGAGATGGTGAGGTGATGCTGAAATATTTGGTGGGGGGCAGAGGTGAGGTTTAGGCTCTGGTAGGTTTCCATGGGTCTGGAGGCCCATCCGCAGTCATCGAGTTAGACTCAAAGTAGTCCATTCATCCAAGAAATCGATATGTTTTAAATTAGACGACACCCCAATTTTTAAAAGCGCTGGGGATTTGGGCGTGGTACAGGCAGTGACTACTGTCATGGGGCTCATGGCGTAATAAGGGGAGACAGATGGTAACCAAGTGTATGCATATTTAAAAGGTAGTGTCACATAATGATAAGGAAGTGAAGAATGGGGAAAACCCCAGCAATGTGGTGGAGGCTCGTGGAGGTAAGGTGAATTGCACCTTTAGGTTATGTATCAGAGGAACACCGTCTGACCTAAGACCTGAGCGACACAACCATCCTCCTAAGCAAAGGTCTACAGGGAGAGCCTTCCAGACACAGGGGAGAGAAAGTATCTTCAGGGAGATGGAACTGGCCGAAGGCCAGTGGAAGGGGAGCTCCCGGAACAGGGTCAAGAGGTGTGGGAGGGAGGCTTGGCAAACGTAGAAGGGGGCTCCTTTTCCCCATAGTTGAAGTTTACGGCCATTGGAAGATTTGTTGAAGACCAATGCTCTTTCTCAGACTAGAAAGGTCGCACCGGGGTAGGGATTCTGTGTCTGGAGGCAAAGCAGTGAGCCGGACTATAGCATTGCAGAGGCCAAGCGAGAACTGAGGTTTGCTTGGCCTGGGAGAGCAGCAGGGGATGGAGAGAGGTGGACAGATTTTAGAAACGTGTTGGCGCTGGAGTGGGCAGCTGATGCAAGGGGGGTGAATGAAAGGGAAGAGAGACATCAAGGTGGCGAGGAGGCTCTGTTGGGAACGGCTACATGAATGCTCATCGGGTTTGGTGAGGGAGTGAAAGCCAGACAAGGACTAGATATTTCTGGAGAGGCGGTGGCTTGATGGTGCAGAAAGTAAGATTTTAGATGAGGGTGGCGATTTGTATTAGACGTTCAGACAGGGAGGTCCAGGAGGTGGTGAGCTCTCAGGATTGAGGAGGTCTCCAGAGCTCGGACCTTTTGCTAATTGTACTGACAAGAGCAGAGACGGAAGGATGTAGACAGAGAAGAGCTTAATTCTCAGGCCCATCAAAGGTCAGCTGCCCAACAGAAGGGGGCGAGGCAGCCAGGACAGGAGTAGGACAGTCGAGGGGGGGGGACAGGAGAGTGTGTGTCACAAGAAGCAAGTGCTGTGTTGTTTCAGGAAGAAGAGAGAGGTCATCTGTGGGGCACGCTAGCCCATCCTGAAACAGATGCTCTCAGTGGCATGGAGGTGGTTGGTGGTGTTGAGCTATTTCTATGCTGTGGTAGAGATGAAAGCTGGGGGTAGGGGGTCAAGGGATAATGCAAAGACAGTAGTGGAGACACTGAGTGCATAGAGTTTGGTGTGATGTTCTGGAGCGCGACAGGGCACAGTGGTCATGCAGAGACTGTGAGTTCGAGGAAAGGCATCAGTTTGTTTTGCAGGTTCTTGACAAGGTGAGATGTCCCAGATACTGTTTCCATGTTTAGGGGAGCCCCCCAATGGAGAGGCGTGTGCCGATGCTTCAGAAGAGAGCCCCTGGGCAGAGTCGCAGATCCCTGGGGCCGCCAGGCAGCGGGCTGGGGACAGTTGTTGGCCCCGGAGGCGGCCGAGAGGGGCGTCTCATTAACGGGTGGGAGGAAGAGGGTGCGGACAGGGCCCAGGGTCACAAACCTGCCGGCGGGAGAAAACGTGGGTCCCCACGTGAGCGCTTCTGGGCTCCCAGGAGTTCGTGGAAGGAAGCTAGGATGGGAGGGGATGGTGGCAGGGCCTGTGGCGGGGAGAGGGGCCGAGGAACCCAGGAGGCCACGTGGGTGGAGATGGAGGAGCCAAGGAGCAAGTGTGGCCCGGGGCGGCCGTTCAGGCGGGAGGATGACACGGCGCGCCCGGGGCGCATCGCCAGGCGCATCACCTACAACGGACACACGTTCAGAGATCAAAAGCTGACAATTTACATACATTGCAGTATAATAATAATGAATATTCATTAAGTGTGTTTGACGTGCATTATTTCATTTAATCCCCTCAACTTCATGAGCCAGATGCTTCCAGAGTCTTCATTTACAAATGAGGTAATTGAGGCCCGGAGACGTGCGGTGGGCCACCCGAGGTCTGCAGCCTGGGGCTCCCAGGCAGGCGAGGTGGAGGCCGGTCTACTGCGTGACCAAGAGGCGGCCAGCGGCGCTGCCCCCGGGCCACCTGCACGAGGCTGGCCACGGACACCTGCGCTACTTGGCTATTATCAAGGACCTCAGCGGCCCTGCGCACCTGTTATTATTGTTCCTGGGTTTTGTCGGCTTCGTTAGGCGACCTGGGATGTGGGACTCGGGTCACTGGGGCAGGGGGGCCGGCGGTCTGGGCCACGGGAGCTGCGCTGGCAGCGGGGAGCCCCCCCACACCTCACGCACGCCCGCTCTCTTGCCATCTGCAGCAGATGGAAGCCTTCCTCTTATGTCTCCCATTCAGCACTTCAGGGGAATGTTCCAGATCTGCCCAGTGTCCTAGAAAGCGGGGCTTCCCCTCCGAGGCTGGAAGTTGTCCAAGGGGTTCACAGGTGTCAGGGAGCAGCCTGGAAGGGCTTTGTCTGGTGGGGAAATGGAGGCGAAGCGATGATGCTGGCAGGTGGGGGCCGGGCTGGGGGTGACCCCAAGGCTCCCGGGGGGCTGAGCGTTCCCAGGCGCCCCGCGGCTTTGAGCAGGCTCCCCAGCTTCCTGCTAGGGCCCGGCGGCTCTGCACCCCGTCTGAGTAGGAGCAGCTCCGAGGAACTGGGGAGGCGCCTGGCACCCTCCTGGGGGCTCTGTGCTCCCACCCGAGTCGGGCCCGCGGGGCTGGGGAGGAAGGCGAGCAAAGAACGGGGCCTGAGGCAAGTGTGCGTTCCTTTACTCCGCGTTTTAACAATTGGTTGATTAGGGTGCATTTGTTTTTGGTTCCCGGCCTCGGGCAGTGGGCTGCCCCGTCTGCTCACGCCAGGTAATCGGCGCGAGTCCTCCCCTTCCCCGCGCTGCCGCCTGGAGGCCCAGGAGGCCAAAGCTGCTGGAGGCCGACGCAGATGCACTAGGCAGGGCGAGTCCAGGCTCGGGTGTGGGGCCGCGGGGAGGGGAGGAAAGGGAGAGGCCTGGGACGTGGGCAGAGAGGGGGAAAATACCTTGAATTGGAGACAAAGGCAAGTGGAGGAAAGTGTTGAAGTCAGCACAACAGCCTCGCTAGCTTAATTACGATAATGATGTAAAATAGCCCAATCAGCAATCTGGGGCTAATCTTTCATGTATTACAGGTCTCTCCTTCGTAGAGCTTCACAGCTTAAATGCATTTTTAATGAAGATATTCGAGGCAAGCAGATAATTTCCCGTCTTTCCAGGAGGGAATGGGAGCCCGCTAAATGGGCCGCTCCGCCTGCCCGGCGCTCTCGCTGGGTCGGGCTCCTGGGAGCCCATCATCTTCCAGGAGGGGCTGCCCTGCTGTCCCTTGCAGAGGCCGCGGGGTGCGGACGGGGCCCGGTGAAGGGGGAGCGGCAGCTGGGCCCTTGGGCCCGGGAACATGGGCAGCCACATCCTGGGGCTCCCCTGTCTCGCCCGGGGCCTGCCCACAGCCCAGAGGCCGCTGGGGAGCCCGGTGCCCCTGGTGCACGTGCGTGTCAGCTCCGATGCATGAGCCAGGGCGGCGGGTGGCCCGGCGTCCAGGGACTCTGTGTGCCACACCGACAGGACAAGGGTAGGGTTTCGGCTCAGCGCTCCACGACGCCGGTCCAGAAACCTAAGTGGCCGGGCTGGGCAGAAATACGAGGTCCTGGGGCTCCTTGGAGGGACGCAGCCGGCGAGGAGGTGGAGCAGTTCCTGGCCACAGATCGCGTGTCTCGCCCAGGCAAGGGCGGCCTAAGGATGACCTTTTTATAACTTGGGGAGAACTTCGATTGTCCCATTGCTAGCGTGTCCTCCGGTCACCAAACTGCCTAAGATGAAACTTCAGCTCTCTCGATGGATATAGTCAATTCGGCAGAGTTTCTGGACTCCCTGCCCTGACCCCTAGCCCACCAAACCCTGTCAGGCCCCGAGTTCCAGTAGCACACGCCTCCTCGGGGGATCCGCGTGGGCCGCAGGAGGGTCCAGCCCTGGACGATGCATTTTCAAAAGCAGACTCTATTGTCTCTCTCTCTCTATTTATCGTCTATGTCTTTTGCTTCCTTTTTTTTTTAAATGAAAGTTTTTTAAAATTTTTTTTATTTATTTATGATAGTCACACAGAGAGAGAGAGAGAGGCAGAGACATAGGCAGAGGGAGAAGCAGGCTCCATGCACCAGGAGCCCGACGTGGGATTCGATCCTGGGTCTCCAGGATCACGCCCTGGGCCAAAGGCAGGTGCTAAACTGCTGAGCCACCCAGGGATCCCTGTCTTTTGCTTCCTTAAGGTGGGAGCTTGAATGTGTCTCTGGATGTCCCTAAGACACCGGGTAACCTAATTAATTCAACCTCAAACATTCATGTGTGGAGAATGAGGAGCCTCCACTCCTTTCCCTGCTTCCATGGTTTACAGAATGATGGCGAGGCGAGTAGTAAGAACTTGCAGCAGTAGGGCTACGAGGCCTCGCAGGGGAGGTAGGCTCCTCACCGTCTAGAGTTCAATGGTCCTGCCTGATATTGGTCCCTAAGACTCAAGGTGGCAGGCACACGTCACCTTCTCCAGTTCCTCCTTTGTTTGACTCATCCGGTCACTCTGTCTCTCCTTCGGACCTTACTGTGTGTGGGCTACGGGGAAGACCCTCTGGCATCCAGAGGTGGGGGTGGGGGGTGCGTACCTGGAAGAGGTTGGAACGAGAGGGGAAGTATAAGCATTAGGAACAACCTCCATGTCATCCAAGGAAGTTTGATCACGTTCCCTCAGACCACAGTGAACAGCATAGCGACCCCCAGATACAAACATGCTCTGTTATGTGAGTTCCTTGGCTGGTTATTTGGAACTACACAGATGCTTAAAATACTGCATTGACGAAATATCCCTTATTATATTTCTTGAGGAAAGCCTAGACGATAGAAGAAAAGGGAAGCTCACTCATCCTACAACTGGAACTAAACACTGGTATCGTGAACACATAAATGGTGCCTTCTCCACAAAAATAGGAGTATACTACTCTTCGTCACCCGCTTTTTCACTTTCTAGGATACGGATATTTGTGTGTCATTGAAATATCTTTCTATGACATAATCCACAGTGGCCGCGTAGTAGTTCCCCATATGGCTATAGTGTATTTCATTTAATTCCCGCATCATTTTTCGCCCTTGTAAACGAGAAATATCCTTCTAACTAACATCAAATCACATTTCCCATGTTTAGAAGCCCGCCCGATACATAAGTAGCAGAAATGTGCATTTGCAATGAAATTGCAAGGGGTTTTCGTGCAAGGCCTATTTTAAGGCTTTCGTATTGATTATTCTGTAGATATTGATTTTGTACTTACCGCTGCCCCATTGGTCTGGGGATATTGTGCACAAGTAGACTGGCAAAATCCCCGTTCTTGTAGCTTGCAGTCCTCCAAATCACTTAATACCTTCATTTTGTCCAAATGTAAGTTTCCCATTACTTTCTCTTTCTTCTAAGGACAAAACTGTTTTTAAGGTTAATCAAAAATGTATCCTACAGATTTTTTTTCATACAACAAAGCTTTAAGTAAATGTCTTTCGTGTTTTTATCGTTCCGTGGCATATCTCTCTGTCTCTAAATGCTTGTCATGCATATCCTTCCTTTTTTAATACTTGTTTCTTCACTTGAGGTCAGGAACCTGCCTGTCTTTTTCATCCTTCTCTTTTTTAATGCTGCATAGTGCCTGACACATGGTAGGCTCCTAGTAAATTCATTGAATTAATGGATGAATGAGTGAACCAGTGCCAGTTTGACAATTTGTGGAGCACAGTATTATACGCCTGCTGCGCCAATGTGGTGACACTAATCTCCATCCATAAAGCTATCACTTCTCTTTGATTTTCTTTGCTAACATTCTCATTGACCCACTCTCTTTAATTCCTGTAAGGGCCCTTTCCTCCTCTAATGAAGCGCAACATACTTTTTTGTTTAATTTAACTTCTTCAGTTTTTTTCAGCAGGTAGTAGAGTAAAAATCCAAAATGAACACAGTGAAAATAGTGAAAAGACTCTGTCCCACTTCTGTTTTTCAGCAACCCAGTTCATGGAGACCATCTATGTTACTAGTTTTTGGTCTGGTCTATGTTTCTAGAGATAATTTAGTTGTAGAAAAAAAAATATATCTTTCTCTTTAATGCCCAAATGGTAGCGTATTGTATCACACTATTCTTTCTTATGGGTATTTTCTATTGCCTTATCTTCCAGGTTGCTAATTCCACGTCCAATCACTACTAACTCAATCTCTTTATGTTAATGACTTTAGATAGTGTGCCTTCCAGTTCTAGGATTTCCATGTGATTGTTCTCTAACAGTTTGAAGCATTTTGTTAAAATTCCCAAATCTTTCATCTATTTCTTCCATTTTTTGCTCTATTTTGTTTACTAATCTTAGTTATTGAAAGTCTTTGTTTGCTAGCTCCAATGTAAGCAATCATCCATAGGTCTGCTTCTGTGGCTTCTTTCCTCTCCTGATTAGCAGTCATACTTTTTTGCCTCTAGTGATTTTGCACTGAATACCAGACATGGCATATGAAGGAGTCATAGAGGGTACAGATGTTATTTCCACGCTCCTCCCTGAGAAGTTTCCTATTCCCTCTGTTATACGGAAAAGATTTCCCATTAAAAGATGCTAGACGAATGAAAAGATAAGAACATAAGACTGGTAATCAAGAGAAAAAAGATAATCGAAATAGATTTATATATGATTCCTATATCAGGCTTAGTAGACAAAAACTTTAAAACAACTATCATTAATACGTATATTAGTCAGTGTTCTCCAGAAAAACAGAAGCTATATGGTGTGTGTATAGAAAGATATTTAAGAAATTGGTTTGCATGATTTTGGAGTCTCGCTAGTTCAAAATCTGCAGGGTGGGCTGGAAGGCTGGACACCCAGGGAAGAGCTGGTGTTGCAGTTCAAATGTGGAATTCCCTCTTGCTCAGAGGGGATGAGTTTTTTTTTTTTTTGTTCTCCTTAGGTCTTCCTCTGATTAGATGAGGCTCACCTACATAATGGAGAACAATCTACTTTACTCAGAGTCCATTACTTTGCATATTAATCTTACCCAAATAAAAACACCCTTGCAGAAACATCCAGAAGGTTTGACCAGATATCTGGGAACTGTGGTCCAGCTAAGTTGACACATGTAATTAACCCTCACATTTATGAAATAGAGAAGTAGACAAAATAGAAAATTGCAACAGAAAATTAAAATCTATAAAATGAATCAAAGACCTTGAGGAGAATCTTTCCTTCATAAGCACTGCAAGACTGCACCTAACTTCACTAGGTCTTGAAGAAGTTTTTGCCCTAGCTCCCCAGGTTTCTACACAGCCCTAGGACACAGGAGAGCTCATAGTGGAAACTACCACACGGTCTAGGAGAAATTTCAATGTGTTATCCATCCCCATACTACTGGTAAAAGCTTTGTTGTTGCTTCTCTTTTTCCTCTTTTCTCCCCTTTGCTTCTTTTTCCCTTTTTCATGGAGTTGTTCTACCTGAATAGAGCCAGTTTCTAGCCCAAGTGTCAAGTGGGGGTGGTGAGAAGAAAGAGGGTGACAATCCCCTGAATGGTTCTTCCCTCTCTGGAACTGAGTTTACTCATCTTTATGTCTGCAGCATTCTGGTTATCTTCAAAAATGTTATTTATATAATTTATACGGCTTTTAAAATTATATTAGGAAGCACATTAGTCTCTTATGACTATTCTATTGTACCCAGAAACATAAGTTTTATGCATTTTTTATTCATATAATTCAGTGATTCTAGACTATGACTGCTCATCAAATACATGTATATGAACTTACAAAAACTGAAATGTCCAGGTCACGTACTGCATCTACCTGAATTAGAATCCACACATCACCTTTCCAATGACTTACTACTTTTCTCTATATGCATCCACTTCATGGATAAATTCACATCCTATCTTACCTACTCCCTCTGCCTATATTCACATCCTGTGGGCTGCTGTAGCAATAAAGGAAGGAGCCAAATTTCATTTATTTTTGCATTTCACCCATGCTTTATGTTCCACACAATTCTGATGCACAAATCGATGCTTTCTTATTTCCAACTTCACTCTATTTCTTGATCCCTTTCTTTCCCTTGTCCATTTGTCTAACAAACATGTATTGAATACTTTTTTACAAATGTCTCTGACAATAGGTTTAAGGAAATAAAATAATAAGAAGATGCGTAACTCAGCCAAGCTAGGGAGATGGCTGTTTAACAAGTGATCACAAAGGAGAGTATTAAAAACTATTGGTTGGATGTTTAGGAACAGGGCAATGCAGGAGACCAGGATGTATTGACTTATGGGTGAGGGCAGGGAATAGAAAGAAGGTTTTGCAGACAGTGCAATTCTTTAGATTCATCCTAAGAGTTCTCTGTTTCCAGGCTCAGAGTTTCCACAGTTGCTCTGTTACTGAGGGTCCCAGACCCTCTTCTTCTAGTTCTTGGCATGACTCAACACTGTTAGTGGGCGCCAACAGTCGTGACATATCTAGTCTCAGGGTTATGCTCTCTAATACAAAATGCCTCCTTCTCCCTCCTTGTCTCTGAGAGGACTACCACACTGGTGTTGCTGTATTACGGTCACTGCTTCATCTGTCTTGGTGATAGTTAAATCACTTCAGTTTACCTCTTTAAAGCGCATTTTGCGTATTGCAAATACTGCACTCCTTGCGTTGATTATGTCTAGACTTCTGTAGCAGTATTTTCTCTGGATAATTACTAGGCATTTCTTCCATTATATTGTTTTTTGTTGGATTGCCCTTGCTGTCTTCTAAAAATGTACTTTTATCTAATTCTACTCCCACCCCCAGTTGCCTCTGAAATTTAAATTCAGAGCCCTCCTGGTAAAGCTAAGTTGTCTCCTGCCAAATTCACTATTCTACTTTGGGGAATTATGAAATGTTCTCTGCCCTTGTCATGGGGTCACCTCTGTGATAGCAAAAGCAAACCTTATTTTCCATTAGTATCATCTACCTCACCAGCTGTCTACTTCAAAAATCCTATTTTATTTTCCAAATACAAAAAGAAAAAAAAAGAAGAAGATATAAAAACAGTACCTGTGGCTCCAAATCCTTCAGTTTCTACCTAGGACTACAGTACAGGGTCAATAGAGATGCAAAACCAATTTGTTAGTAACTCTACATTAATGAGAGTATATATACTGGCCTCCACTGCTTGGGTGGATTTGAGTTTTAAAGAAACATTGTCGTTTCACAGTGAATCATCTTCAGA
This sequence comes from Nyctereutes procyonoides, assembly GCF_905146905.1. Classification (NCBI taxonomy): domain Eukaryota; kingdom Metazoa; phylum Chordata; class Mammalia; order Carnivora; family Canidae; genus Nyctereutes; species Nyctereutes procyonoides. Next base: position 87,384,735 of record NW_026575140.1, on the reverse strand, counting down.
AGCAAAGCAGTATCCCGTCCCCACCCCACCCCAGTCATCTAAAACTCCTATTGTGTGATGACATGATATTTCTTCCTTTAAGATTGAATATGAAAGCCTCAACCATCACATCAAGCCACAGATCAATCAAAGCCACCACACAGAGAGAATTACCATTTGGCAGCATCCATCATCTTTACAAGTGCTACCCACATCCAGTACCACCTGAGCCCTCATCCGTTGTTACTACTTAGTCCTGCTTTCAAAAGTGAGTCTGCAAGTCAACTTAAGGGTCACATTCCCTTTTTTGAGGCAGGACAGAAGCACAGGATTGCTTTTCTGAGGCAAAACTTCCTTTCTAACCCTAGGTATTTCTTAATGGAGTCTCTTGATGCTCTGCTCACCTGTGATTTTTATGACATGGCTAAAGAATAGGGCTTCCTCATTTATTTGTTGACTCACTATATCTCTTTCCCCCTAGTCCTACTGATTTTGAAAAGGAGTAGAATAGCTATGGAGAGGAGACTCTAATCTAGCCTAGGATTAATAAAAATGCAGGCTGCACATCTGGTTTATATCTGGGTCATAGAGATATTATAATGCAGTCCCACAAAACACCAACAACTTTCTCGAGGCTCTTGAACTTGCTTTGGAATTCTCAGTTCTCTTCCTTTCCTGTGAGTAGTAGCCTTGCTCCCTGAACATTCAGGTATCGAGTATCTCTTCTTGCTATAAACAAGAAGTCTTTTCTGAAGTTGGAAGTAAATGCATATGTCTTTTGTGTGAAAGTTCAGCCATGAGAACTGAATGATAAATAGAATGCATAGTCACTAAATTGATGTAAAAGTAGAATTACATGAATTTATGCTTTTGAGCATTTGAGATATTCTAGGGAAAGGTCATCAAACTATGACCCATGGTCTGCAAACCAGCCCAGTCTCTGGTTTTGCTATCACTCATGAGTTAAAAATGATCTTTACATTTTTAAATGATTGAAAACAAATCAAAAGAAGAATAATATTTCATAACACATGAAAGTCATATGAAATTCAAATCTCAGTGTCTTTAAATAAAGTTTGATTGGTACACGCTCATCATTTGCATATTGTCTGTGGATGCTTTCAAATAGCAGGCTTGAGTATTTGCAACAGAGACCATATGGCCCACAAATCCAAAAGATTTATTATATGGCCTCTTACATAAATAGTTTGCCACGCCCTATTCTAAAGCAGAACTGTCCTAGGAGAGACTGCTTATCTATGATCACGTAAATCATATTGGAAATTGGAATCAATACCACTTCACATGATTTTTCATGATACTTGGAAACCCTCTGGGTCCTTAGCCCAACACCTCTCTCATTTGACAGTGCAGCTATCCCAAGCCTTCTCATTCTCCTCCATGTTGCACCGTTACTGCTGTCCTTCAGAATCTCATCAACTGAACTCACTTGCAATTTCTCATGGAGGAAAATTAAGGCATCAGGTGTGACCTATCTCAAGCTCCTTCTTCCTGACCTTTTTTTACTTGCATTTGGTGCCCATCTAGTCTCCCTTCTGTACATCTCAGAATAGCATTTAAGACCTATCTATCTGTATCGGTTTCTTCCCCATCCAGGTTTTTATTCCAACAAATATCCTTTTACTCCTCTAGATATCCACCCTCAACTGGCTTTTTATGTTACAACATATAAATATGGGTTTTTAAGAAAAAAAATTAAAGGATAAGAATTTTAAAAATAATCTTACCCCCATGTTCTCCGTCAGCTAATGTCTTCTCTCTCATTCTCCTCACAATCAACGTACCTGAAAGAGTACTCCATATGGATTCTTCTTAACCATCTTCTTCACTTCTCAACCCACAGAAATCTTAAAGAGACATGAAAGAGTATAAAGTATTTGGGGCAAAAGAATCTAAAATGGGACTGACGAGTCAGGTCCAAAAGGACCTTAAATTCAGTGGCTGGGGACTTTGAACTTGATCCAAAGAGTGAAGGTAGTCATTGAAATACTTCAGGCTTTATCTCTTACCTACTATTCTATTTATTTATTTTTTTCTGATACTTGACATGTTTGTGAAATTCCTGCTCACATCTTCATACACTTCATAACTCCCAGCCACCTGAATTATAGGAGTCCGCAAATTCTCAGTGGACCAATAAGTCAAGATGATGAGCTTTGTATTCTCCTAGAAAGACATGACAATCCTGGTGGGTCATCAAAAGGAAAGACATAATCTGATATATGTTTTAGAAAAATCACTCATGAATTTAATTTGCTTGACCTGGAAGCAATAGACAAGCTGAGAAATTATTAGAATAGGCCAGGTGGGCAATAGTGATGGCTCAGGCCAAAGGCTTCAACTTATAGCAGGGGATTCTATGGGGGTCACTAAAATCAGGTAAGAAACATAGTGGAATACTTTGGAGAAAAATGTTTTTTAAATTCATAATTAAGGCTTTGCAATGTTGCAATGATTAAGTATAACCTTTCACTACTTTTTTTTTTGAGAGAGAGAGAGAAAGAGAGAGAGAGAGAGAGAGCAAGCGAGTCTGAGACAGAGAGAATCTTAAGCAGGCTCCAAGCTCAGCACAGAGCTTGGCATAGGACTCGGTCTCACGACCTTGAGATTTTAACCTGAGTCCAAATCAAGAGTTGGACGCTTGGCTGACTGAGCCCCCGAGGCACCCCAACCTTTTCACTTCTAAAGGAGTCATATTCTACTTAGTTCAGAATATTTATGAGCAGCTGTGTACTACTGTACAGTGTATAACAGTGCTGGGGAGTGTCTTTAGGATCTCTTTCATCACACCAAGGAGAACCTTTGTTTCTTGTGGAGCCGCCACCACAAGGATCCTCTCTTCTGGAGTCTAGAGTCCAAAATCCTAATTTTCCCATAGTGCCCTCCAGCAACAAACTCCATCAGGGTAGGCAGTGAATCCAATGTAGTCTCCAGTGCCTACTACATATCATTCCAGGGCCTAGTATCACTAGCTACACAGTAGGCATTCAAATGTATTTTGAATAAATGAATGAAGCAAACAAGGAAGGAACTTGTGAACTTGGAAATGACTGTTGTCATTTATCCAACATTTACTAATTTTCTACTTAAGCCATGCTTTGTACTCAGAACTGTTCTAGACACTGGGACCTGAGTGTGACAAAGACAAACTTAATGTTTTTAGCAGGTTTAAGTTCTAGTTTGTGGAGGAGACTACCACTGAGACAGCGGACATGTTCTTGAAAGGGTATTATTGGTGCACATAAAGAGTACCTGTCTCAGAGAAGGGAGTGGAGCTGGCTTCCAGAATGATTTTCTGTTTAAAACTGAGCTGAGGGCAGACAGTAATTAGCTAAGGAAAGGAAGTATAGAGGAGGGTAATACAATAGGGGAACCACAGAGATGAAGGTGAGGATGAAGAGTTTAGTGAACTGGGGTAATTCGGCATTGCTGGGAAGAAGTGTTTTAAAGGATCAACAGTAATGAGTCCCTGGGTGGCTCAGTTGGTTAAGGTCTGACTCCTTGATTTTTGGCTCCGGTCATGGGATCAAGCCCCAAGTGGGGCTTCTTAAGAATGCTTAAGATTCTCCTTTTCCTGCTCCCTCTGGTTCTCCCCACTCTGTCTCTCTGTCTCTCTGTCTCTCTCTCTCTCTCAAAAAAAAAAAAATATATATATATATATATTTATATTTTTTAAAAGGGTCAACAGGGAGAGATGAAGCTGGAAAAAAAGCAGATCACAAAAAGTTTCTATAGCAAGGTTTTTGGATTTATACTGCCCACCCTGACGTGGTGAACCTTTAAAGAGGTTCTCTCCAGTCATGATAGAATTAAGATAAGAGGGAGACAGAAGATAAGGATACAGAAGAGATGAGAGAGATCCTACTACAGGTACCAGGTACCACAGTACTTATGAGGTGGGTTTCTGATGAAGATGGTTTGATTTTTAGCGTACATTACACATTAAAATGACAATGTAGGTGGTTAGTATTTATCATTGTACCAATCACTCTGCAGAATTAAAGAAGCTTTTGTGGGTTCACCTTAAATGGATCAAGTCTCTTCATACTCTTTCTCTGGGAAGTTATGTTCAGAGTTCTAATTAAAACCTTTAAAAATGGACTACAAAAATGCTACCTTATTATTAATTCAGGCATTGTTTCTAGGTATGTGATGGGTTTCAAAATATATTTTAGATAAATGTACAGATTTATATGACCTTTGTGCTATATAAAGTCCAAACCAAGGTTTCCTTAAGACATCATCAAAATGTATAGTTATCGAAAAAGAAACTTAGCAAATGCACAGAAATTAAATTCAAAAGAAATAAAATTATAAAAAAAGAACAAATCTGAGTCAAAAAGGAATATTTTATTGATTTTCATTAAAGTTTCATTTTACATTAACTTGAGAGTTTATATCTTGCATAGAACAGATTAGTATTTTCAGGGAGGTCTCATTTACTACATCGTGGATGGGCAAACTTCTCATTATAGCGTTTCCATGACGATCTAGTCTGTTTTGCTTTCAACAAATATTTTTGAGCAGATACTATGTGCAAATCACCATATTAAGTACTCGGGAAACATAGAAAAGTACTAGTGAAAATAGACTACTATCCTCAAGGAAAATTTAAGTTAGAGAACTAATAACACAATCTTTGTAATAACAGAGTAGGAAATGAATTAGTGATAAGATAGTCAAGATCATTGTAGTTCTGAGGAGTGAGCAATTAAATTTAGCTGGAAGTGGAATATTAGTTGAGTTTTAAATCTTGGGTCCACTTTTAATAGGCAGAGAAAAGGAAGAAGATCATTTGGTTTTCTACTTCATCACACTGTTGAGACTATACTTTAAACCATTTCCAATAACCTAATTGTTATCTCATAGTCTTTCCTCAGCTTTCAGTTCATATCCTTTTTTTGTGGAACTTAGCCTTAAAACTTGGTCCTCCCTGGTTTCTGTAATGTGAATTTTCTGAGTACCATTGAAATGCTGGTTCTTGGGTTTGTTTTCTTTCCCCTGTGGTCTGGGTCAGGACCATTTAATGCAGCAGATTATATGCTGCCTACTTTTTCTTGCCTCCTGTTGGTCAGGTTCACCTGTCAGGCATGTAGTAAATGGAGGAAACTGATGTACAATTTGTAATGACTAGTGGAAGGACTGTCCTGCTGGACTTCCGGAAGGTGGAGTAGATCAGCGGTCCTCAATCCCGGGTACTGCTCAGGGAAACGGTCTAAATCTGATGAATGCACTTCTTCCCAATCCCCTTCACTCCTTAAGATCCTGAATCTGTAAGGTTGGGTTAAAAGGGCCTGTGAAGCTGATGCATAGCTTGCAATGAGAAATTTTAGGTTAAAATTTGGGGGATCCATCCTAGGGGAGATATTTTTGCTGCCAGTCATTACATCTGCGTTGGAGTGGGTGAACAAAGATACAGAAAAGATGGCAAATCGCTGCATGCCTATGAGCATAAGCAACTGATTGTTCTGAGATTTGTTCCTTTAGTCCAATGACCAGGTTGATCTTCAGTCCATCCGCCTATACTCTTAAAACTGTTGGGCTGTTGTTATGTGTTTAAAATAGGATATGATTGTGCTGCCATCTCTTCATTTGAACCCGTGGTGGGCACTGGCCTTACCCATCTCTGAGTGATTAAAGCTCTTATTAATTTCCTGTAGGGATGTTGGCACTCTAAGGTAGTAGAGTGGTGGGAGTTCATTAACATGCGGGGCTCTAATTAGCCAGCAAAGGAATTGTTCCTGTCCTCACTCTGATATCTAGCACAGCTATAAATACAGACATATGAGAAAAAAACATGACACCATAACCAAGAGAAAGAGGTGTTGACATGTCCAGGGCAGATCTTTAAACCAAAACAACCACTGTGTTATCCTCCCTCTCGCTTTCCTGGGGTATAATCAGGCTCTTCTGGAAAACTGCGTGTGGCTGTGATGGCACAGCATGGGGGAACCTGAGGGGGGTCTAGATCAGCACTGGAAATAATTATCAATTGGGTTATATTGTTAAGTCCCTTCTGAATCTGGGATTCTATGAATAGCAAGTCTAGGGAGGAGTAAAAAGAAGTGAAGTTCCTTGGTGTTGAAAAGAGAAGGAAGAGACATTTAATAATAATTTTTATGTCTGGGTAGGACTGAGAGAATGAAGGCCACACTCTCCATTGCCCAAACTAGAGACGAAATGAGTGTAGATTACAGCTGGGATTGGCTAGTTAATAATTCAGGGGTCTTTTCAAGACACTAAAGGTTCCTGGTGCGGGGGGGCGGGGCAGCTGGTAGTGTACATTTCTTGGGGGTCACCTTAGACTGTGCCAGGTGATGCGTATATTATACCCTCACATGGACAGTGAACCCATTAGTTGGGGTTCTAGGAGACACCCTGAGGATTGTTAAATGCTGGAGTGAATTCCCTAGCAAGCTGCATGTCTTCTTCCCTGTCGGAACATCTTTCAAAACAAGAAAGAAATCCATCAACCTGAGGATAAGGAGCTGGCCTGCCTTGAGATGGAGAATTGGCTCTGCAAAGGGTCAGCCCTTAGGGTTCAAGAGAGCTGACCCTCTCCCAACCTCTCCCGGCAGGTGGCATGCATCTGAGGAACCAGGAGCACGCATTCTGAACCAAACTGTACATTCAACATGGCTTTTTGGTACTTTCTTCAAATTGGAGTCTAGACATGCTGATGCTTGGAAGTCTCCATTACTAGAACCCTTTCTTTCTTTCCACACTTGTATCCACCTAGGGAACATTTATCCGGGAGTGGGAATCCTGAATACCCAACAGAAAGCTTCCCAAGGCAAAACATTACTTGTAGTCATGTTACGTCCATGATTCCTTGATTTCACGTCATTCCTATCTGGCAGCTTACATGAAGAAATGGCCTCTGGAAGCCCGTTGGAGAAAATGGGAGGGCACAGAACCTGTTGGTACCTTTTACCAGGTGAAATAACTTGGTACTTCATGATCTGGCTTCTTGGCCAGCTCTGTTCAGACTCATCGTGCATTAAATGGGGATGAATATGTGCGATTCAGATACCAGTTCTCCCAGAACTTAGCTATAAATCATAAATAGATACTTGGAGGTGGCTTTTTTTTTAATTAAAGTTTTTATTTTTTAAGATGACATTTTAAATAAATGGGCGATCAGTGTATTATGTTTATTGGAGACTCCAGTCTCTTATTAACCCGAGGGAACATTTAGAAACATAATATTAAAAATGGTGTTAAGATTTACAGTCTGTAGCAAAGAACATAAAAAATAAACTCAATAAGCTCATGGGAATGTAAATGAAATAATCCTGGTAAAAGCACACAGTGGGTGTACCGCGGGTGTTAATTATTGCAGGCAGTGAGGTCCCTAAGTCCACACTCCATCGTGGAGCTGGGGTGGGGGTGTTCCCTCACATTTGTGCTCTCTGCCCCCCTCCTCTTCCTACCTCATTGGGCTGTTTTTCTGCATAGTAAACACCACGACCGGAGTGGACGAGAGAAAGGAATCCAATTATTTTTGCTGTTGCTCAGCTTCAGGGAACGGTTCAGTCAGGAAGATGGTTAGCATTATGGACTAAAATCATTTTCTCATTAATTTTTTGCTGCTTCTTCTGTTTCTCATTTTAAATCCCAAGTGTGAGTGGCACTTCCCCTTCAGGTTGCCTAGACAGCTGCCCTTAGTGCAGCCTTCCAGAGGCCGCTGCTGTCGGGCGGGCCGGAGTGGGGGCAGATACAGCAAACCTGTTCTCCCTGGACTTTTAGGAAAACAAGGTACTGGCATCTGAATTATCTGCATAACTGGACGTGTGCGTGTGGGCCGCGCAGTGCAGCGGGTGGGCCGGAGGCCCTGGTTTTCACCAAGGGACCCTGTCCGGGCAGGCTCGGAACTATATGAACAGGTCGATCAAGGATGTGTTCCTGTGCGTTCCAGTTCCCTTCGCCTGCATTTCCACGTATTTTGCCAAAAGGACTTCTGTGTGATCCCAGAAGGCCTCCAACTTCTTTCAATAATTTGTTGGCAGCAAGTATGCCGAAGGACAAAATAGCGTGAGGACAGAAGACCATCATGTGTCGTCACAGTCCTGTCTGTGTTCCACTGACTGGGGGCTTGGATACTTCGTTGCTCGGGTTCTATCCAAAGGAAGAGCTGATCACAAAATTATCAGATTTCTCTGGAAGAAAAAAAAAATGTGGATCCAGGCTCTTGACTTCACTGTACATGCTATGATCCCATCACTATCCCGGGTCATTTCCATTGTACTTTTTAAATGTTTATTTTTTTAAATAATAAATTTATTTTTTATTGGTGTTGAATTTGCCAACATACAGAATAACACCCAGTGCTCATCCCGTCAAGTGCCCCCCTCAGTGCCCACCACCCAGTCACCCTCACCCCCTGCCCTCCTCCCCTTCCACCACCCCTAGTTCGTTTCCCAGAGTTAGGAGTCTTAAATTTTTAGATTTAACAATCTTTTCAAATTTTCCTGACCTTTCTCATAGCTGTAGGCGTCTGCACATTCAGTTCCCACCGCCTGGAATTTCTTCCCTTGTGGTTTTCCCGCCGAACTTGTGTCCATATTTCCTATCAAGACAAGGCAGGGGTTTCCCAGGCACGCTCTCCGGCTGCCGTAGCAGGTGCCTCAGCCCGTTAAAAAGGCACTTTTCACATTTTCCTAGTCATCCACGTAGATGTATGTCCACCTTCTCCAAATTACGAGCCTTCCTAGGTTGAGAACTAACTATATTTGGTTCATTACTGTATTCCCAGTGCCTAATATAAAGTTAAATCAGTGAAATTGCTGATTTTCGGCAGTGTTTTAAACCTACAGCGATATGATCCAGCAATTTCACATGCATCAATTTAATACCCTGCTGGCATAGTATCCTGTAAAATATCTCACATGAATGAATGCCTGAGCAATCCATATATATCCATAATCTGTAGATATTTTCATTGTAATGTTGCCTTTGCAGGTTTAAGAATTACAGTTTTGCTGTTTGTACAAACGAGTTGGGAAACATTCCCTCTTTCCCCCTTTCCTGAAAGTGTTTGCGTGTGATACCGGTATTAATTCTTCCTTCAATGAATGATAGAATTTACCAGTAATACTAAGCCTGGAGTTTTCTTTATGGGAAGTTGATTTTTAAAAATTTATGAACTCTTATCTTTTTAGTTGATAAGGGGCTTTTGGATTTTTTTTTAATAAAATGTGTTTGCTCAAGGAATCTGCTGCTTTGATCTAAGTTGTTAAATTCATAACCATAAAGTTGTTAATGCTGTTTCTCTATTATCCTTTCAATATCTGTGGGATCTCTAGTGATTATCTCTAATTTCATTCCTGATATTGATAACTTGCTCTTCTCTCTTTTCTCCATAATCATTCTTGCTAGGGATTTTTTAGTGAATTTTATTAATCTCTTTGAATACTCACATTTTGGGTTAATATCCTTAGGTTTAAGATTTTTTTTCTCTATCTTCTTAAGGGTGAGGAGCATAGATTATTGATTTTAAGTTTTACTTCCTAGTATAGAAATGTAAAAGCTATAAATTTCCTTGTGAGTATTGCTTTAGCTGCATCTCTCAAGTTTTGATACATTATAATTAATTAATATTCAGTTGAAAATATATTGTGATTTCCCTATGATTCCTCCTTTGACCTGTGGGTTATATGGAATTTTTAAAAATGTAATTGCCAATTCAGGTTTTGAAATGTTCAGACTTATTTTATAGCCAAGAATGCAGTCTATCTTGGTTAATATTGCATATACGCTTAAAAAAAAGTGTGTATTCTTTCTGTCACTGTCGGGTGTAGCGTTTATAAATGTCAGATCAAGTTGCTTAATAACTTCTATTTCCTCGTATTTTGTGTCTACTTTTTTCTAACAACTACTGAGTGAGTGAAATTTAAAAATCCAGCTTTTGTTGTGGATTTGTCTGTTTTTCCTTTCAATTTCATGTTTATTTTTGCTTCATGGATTTTGGTACTCTATTATTGGATAAATAGATATTTATGATTTGTTTGCCCTCCAGATACATTTTTTTAATCATGTAATATTTCTCATTGTATCTTCTCATTATCTTCTCTGTACACACACACACACACATACACACACACACATAATGTATATTTTCCTGATGTTAATTTGTCTGATATTGGGCAGCCCTGGTGGCTCAGGGGTTTGGCGCTGCCTTCGGCCCAGGGCCTGATCCTGGAGACCCGGGATCGAGTCCCATGTCCAGCTCCCTGCATGGAGCCTGCTTCTCCCTCTCCCTCTGCCTGTGTCTGTGCCTCTCTCTCTGTGTCTCTCATGAATAAATAAATAAAATCTTTAAAAAAATAATTACTTACACTCACTGTTTCCTTGGGGTATCTTCTTCATCCTTTTATGTACAAACTGTCTAAATCTTTTAATTTAAAATGCATCTTTTGTAGATAGCTTATCATTAGGTTTCAATTTTCTTCTGATAATTTCTGTATTTTATTTAAATCCGTTTATATCTTCTATAATTATTGGTTCAACTTAAGTCTACCATATTGCTATTTTTAAGAAGTTTGTATCTTTTTTTCTATTTTTCCCTTGCCTTCTTTCATGTTAATTTAGTATTTTTAGAGTTCCTGTTTATTTCTTCTATTAATGTCGTAGCCTTAACTCTTTTTACTATGATTATTTTTAATGACTTTCCTATAACTAACAAGATGCATCCTTAATCTTATACACTTCATACCTGATACTCCTTGAGTCTCACCTCTCATCGTCTACCTCATTTACCTATCCCCTAGTTTCTGTGTGATTACTGTCATATCTTTTATTTCTGCATATGTTTTGAACTCCACCTTATACTGTTATTTTGCTTGAAGCAGTCAGTGTTTAAGTAAAATATGAGAAGCAAGCAAATGTAGTCATTTATATTTACTTACTTATTGTTGTTGGTGCCCTTCATTCCTATCTATAGGTTTGAGTTTCCATCTGGTATCATTTTCTTTTGAATAGAAACATATCTTTTAACATTTCTTGTAATGCAAAACCACTGGCAACACATTTTCTAAGCTTTCACTTTTAGAAAAGTTCTTTATTTCACTATTGCTTGTAAAATTTTCACTGGTCATGAAATTCTGAGTTAGCTTTTTCCTATCCTTTAGGCAATTTAGAGAAGCTACCCCATTGTCTTCCACAGTTTGTTGCTCTGATGTCAAGTCAGAGTCTTGTTATTCTTTTTCCCTGTATGTAAGGTGTTCTTTTTCATTGATTTTCAGCAGGAGACTATGGTGTGACTAGGTGTGGCTACTTTTACATTTATCATGTTTGATGTTTGCTGAACTTATTGGATCTATAGATCTATAGATTTGTGGAGGTTTTTAAAATAAAATTTGAGAAGTTCTCTGCCATTATATTTTCAAACATTCATCTGTCCACTATCATTCTCTTTTGAGGGTCACGAGTTACACATAAATTAGCCAATTTGATAGTATTTTATGGTGTCCCAGAGGCTCTCTTTGCTTTTATTAAATTTTTTTTCTCTTTCTGTTCTTCAAATGGATAACTTCTGTTTATCTGATTTCAAATTCACTGATTTTTTTCATGAATCTGCTATCGAGTCCGTCTTGTGAATTTTTCATTTCAGTGGTATACTTTTCAGTTCTAGAATTTACATTGGGTTCTTTTTTTCAATAGTTTTCATTTCTTTTTTTTTAAGATTTTATTTATTTATTCATGAGAGATAAGAGAGAGAGAGAGAGAGAGAGAGAGAGAGAGAGAGAGAAGCAGGCTCCATGCAGGGAGCCTGATGTGGGACTCGATTCCGGGTCTCCAGGATCACACCTGGGCTGGGCTGAAGGCGGCGCTAACCGCTGAGCCAACCCGGGCTGCCCAATAGTTTTCATTTCTTTGTTGAGATTCTCTATTCTCTATCTCCTTACTTATTTAGACCACATTTTCCTATAATTTTGTGAGGATATCTTTAATTTTTTAAATGTATTTATAATAGCTGTGTTAAGAATATCTGCTAAACCCAACATCTGGGTATGTTGGGCTCAGTTTCTATTTGTTACTTGCATTCTTAAGTCTAGGTCATATTTTTCAATTTCTTTTTATAAATATTTACTTTTGATTGAATAGTGGAAGTATGGATAACATTGTAGAGCCTCTAGATTCTGTTACCTTACTCTGAATACCACTGACTCTCATTTCAGCAGGCAGCTCAATCACTAGCCTGATAGCATGGACCTAACTTGCCAAATCTCAGCCTCCAAACTCTATCCACTTTGGATCTTGTTAGGGCTTCATTTTAGGCTTTGCTGAGAGAGTCTAAAGAAGGTCTTGCTCTATTTGTGGTTCTTACTCCTCAGGGCCACTCCTTCAATGTTTCAGCTGGAACCCAGTGTGTTAAAGAGTAGATCTCACCCTTCTGGTGGGGTCCAAGCTCCAGAATCTCTGGGTATTGCTTCCCTGCCTCCCCCTAGCCCCCTCACCCAGCAGTGCTTGTGGTACCTATGCTCTGTTCTTAATTCCACAGCAGCTGTCACCTGGAAAACCTCTATTTTGCCCAGTTAGTGACCCCCTCAGCCACAGATTTGTAGGGATCTCCCCAAGTCACTTCTGATGCTGCTCTTCTGCATCTTCTGTAAGTTTCTCCTCTGCAGTTTCCTACCCTGCAGACCCCAGCATCTTCAGCTTCCTGACTATGATCTCTGCCACTTGAGCTCAGCAAGGAACACTGTACTCTGCTGTGACACTGTCTGCAGTGTGATTGAGATTGAAACCTGGGCACTCACCTCACAGCTTTTGCTGTCTTGTGCTTCCTGTTGCTCATTATCTGAAAACAGCTGTGTCGTATATTTTATAGCTGTTTATTACCATAGGGTTGGTCTAATGCACTTACTCCACTATGGCTGGAAGTGGAAATTAATTACATAACAGTTATCAAATATCCTTATCAGGAATGGTAATTTTTCTTCTTAATAAATATAGTGAAAAATAATGGTTAACATGGCTTATAATACGCCAGACATTGTTTTGAATGCCTTGCTTATTAAACTAATTTAATCCTTACAACAACTAAATGAGGTACTGATGTTGTCCTATTTGTATATTAAGAAATTGAAGCACAGAGAGATTAGGTAACCTGCCTAAATCCATACAGCTACAAAGTTACTGAGTCATGCAGTGGTTTTCGCCCCTACACCTTAGGAACTGTACCACGCTGCCTTTTCATAGAAAGTGGGTCATGATTAAACAAGGGGAAAATGATCAGGAATAAGAAGCACATTTAAATTTATTAGGAAAGGATGAGTATAATAAGTATAATCATAGCAAGTTTGGGCTTAGGGCTTTGGCTCCCCACTGCCATGTACCACCACTTTTACTCACCAGGTTGTTCTGTATTCACTATTAAGTACTACATAAATACAGAAAAAGTGCTCGGAATAATAGTGAGATTCATTCTTATTCTCTTCCACACTCCCACCCATTGCTTTTCTTTATCTTAGTTTGGATGTGAGCTCATAAATGTTCCACCCAAAGAACCTAGTTTAAAATGTAAAACTTTAGGTGGAATAATATATGTTAGATTGGTCGTTTGATCTATCTGTGACAAGTGTTAAAACACATGTGCATTGATTTTTTTTTTTTTTGAGGAGCGCATTTCTAAGGGTAATTTAATAGTAGTATTGAGCATAGCTTTTACTGGTAGGGGGGAGGAGGGGAGAACAGATGAAGAGAAGGAGCTGCTAATGGCATCTTCCTAATGCAATTGCTTAGGTCAGTGGAAAGCTGTCACAGCTTAATGCACTTGCTGTTTGAGGATGCTATCATGTATAGGATTAAGCCATTCCCAAACATGAAAACAACAGCAGCTTGTTACAGTGGGAGCTTGTTAAAGACCTTCTATCAAGCAGTTCTGATCATTTGAAGAAAGAAGCAATAGGGGGATCCCTGGGTGGCGCAGTGGTTTGGCGCCTGCCTTTGGCCCAGGGCACGATCCTGGAGACCCAGGATCGAATCCCACGTCGGGCTCCCGGTGCATGGAGCCTGCCTGTGTCTCTGCCTCTCTCTCTCTCTGTGACTATCATAAATAAATAAAAAGAAGCAGTAGTTCTTATTTCCCCCCTTTAATTCTAAGTCAAATCTAAGTCCTAGGAAGAAAAAGCATACAACTAGTAAAAGAAGGCAGGGGTGGAGGGTGGAGGGGGAGATAATATATTGTTTCAAAGACCACTAAGTGGTCTTTCTCCATTTCCCCATCTACCTATGGAAATAAGACTTTATTTCTAAATGGAATTGAGCATCTTCGCTCTAATATGTTTCTGGAACCAGGAGAAGGTTTAATCTCTGAAGTGCCTTTGATTCAATGCTCTGTGCTAGTACTTAGGGTAGGAAAGTAGACCCTTAACTGAAACCACATCTGATATTGAGAAAAATCTAATTTGGGAGTATATTTTAAGTTCATATTTATTTTCTGCTGTTAGTTTTTGTTATGTTCAGGATATACAATTCAGAAAATCTCCCTAATAGGGAGTTAATTAAGAAATAATTGGATCACAAAAAGGTTTTAGTAAGAAATCCTTAAGGATCAATTCTTCATTCATTCCTTGAGCAAATGTTCACTGAAACCAGGAAATTACTCATAGTTCATACTGAGTAAGTAGGGGAGTGGCTCATGATGAAGCCAGAAAGTTAAAAAAGGACTGGGCACCCAAGACCATATCAAGGATGTTAGGTTTAATTTTACATATAATAGGACACCATGGAAAGGCTTTAAGAGGAGGAAGGGGTGACATGATCTTGTTTACATTAACTAAAGATCACTCTGGATTTTAGGTAAAGAATAGATTGGAAAGGAGGGAAAAAGAACTCAGTGAGGGTGGACAGAGTGGACCGATTCCAGATACAGATTTGAGTCAGAAGCAAAAGATTTTCTGCTGTTCATGAGGAAAAGACCATAATCAAGAATGGCTTCTAAGATTTGGCTTGAATTTGGTGATTGGTGGTGCTATTTACAGAGACGGTAAAGACTCGGTTGAAGGTGGCATGGATGGTGATGGGGAGGTGACATATTTGCAGAGAGAGAAATCAAGAGAGTGGCATTTGGAAATGTTAGATTTGGGGGATAGGAATGTTAGTTTTGAAATGCCTTAGAAACATTGATGGGGAGTTTCCAAAGTTGGAAATTTGATTCAGTACAAAATGTAATTATCTGAGGGTAGGAACATCATCTGTTCTGTATAACAAGCATATAGAATCATGTGTGGCACATAATAGCTCACAATAAATATTCCTTGAATAATGAGTTTAGAACTCAGAAGATAGGCTAAGACTTAAAAATAAGAGGTGATAGCATCTATTTTTAACACAAGAAAAAGAAAAAAAATACAAGAGAAAGTTCTTATTTGTCTCTAAAAATAACTATTTTAACTATTAATCTATTAATTATTATTAGTTATTATTTAACTATTAAACTATTAATTATTATTTGATAATAACTATTATCAAATTA
This sequence comes from Nyctereutes procyonoides, assembly GCF_905146905.1. NCBI lineage: Eukaryota > Metazoa > Chordata > Mammalia > Carnivora > Canidae > Nyctereutes > Nyctereutes procyonoides. The sequence continues at coordinate 87,369,254 of NW_026575140.1, read as the reverse complement.
TAATCTCAGAATTTTCCTAACTGCTCATATTCAATGCAATTTATTTATTTGAATTGGAAAGTTTCTTAGGATTATGGAACAAAACAACTTAATTTGTGTTCCTCACGTTTGATTATACTAGGAACTGATGATAACTTATCCTGGTATCTAATGACAGTGAAAGAGAACTGCTATTTTCATTCTGGAAGACCCCATACTCTCTACAAGCATGAATCTTTGAAACTTTGTGGTATAAAAACGATCAAATGAAAGTCCGTGTCAAAAATCATTCTAAAGCAGAACTACTAGTTGGTTCTTTCACAAGGCCAACGAAATTGACAAATCTTTTTTTCTTTTTAAATTGGAGTATAACTCACACAATGTTACATTAATTTCAAGAGTACAACTTAGTGATTCGACAAGTTTATACATTATGCTATGTTCACCACAAGTGTAGCTACCGTGTGCCCTCCATAGATCAGTATCATATATATCATAAAATTGACAAACCTTTAACTAGATTACTTAAGAGAAAGAGAGAGAAGACTTGCATTACTAAAATCAGAAATGAAAGAGGGCACATCACCACTCACCTTACAGAAATAAAAGAGGATGATAAGGGCATATGAAGAACAACTATATCTACAATGTGAGAACTCACATTAAATAGACAAACTCTAAGGAAGATGCACACTGCTAAAATTAACTCAAGAAGAAATTGAAAATCTGACTAAACCCATAACAAGTAAATAAGTGGAATTAGTAATCAAAAACTACCCACAGAGAAAAAGCCCAGGTCCAGATGGCTTCACTGACAAATTTTACCAAACAAATAAGAAATGACATCAGTTCTTCACAAACTTTTCCCAAAAATGGAATATAAAAATACTTTAAAATTTATTCTACGATGTTATCACTATGATACCAAAATAGACAGAAACCATGAAAAAAATGTAGAACAGTGTCTCCTTGACTATAGGTTCGCTCACCAAAATATAAGCAAGCCAAATGCAGTGTTATATAAATAAAAGATACACCATGACCAAGAATGTAAAGCCATCATATTAATGATGGGCAAAAAAAAACAACAAAAACACATAATCATCCTGTTGATACAGAAAAACATTTGACAAAATCCAACACCAGTTTTTTGGTAAAAACAAGCAAGAAATGAGAATAGAGGGAATTTCTTACTGTGATAAGGTCATCTATGAAAAACTCACAGTTCACATCATACTAAGTGGCAAAAGGCAGAAGGCTTTTCCTCTAAATTATAAACAAGGCAAGGACATCCATTCTTACCACTTCTAGTCAACATTCTCCTGTGAGTTCCAGTTAGGTAAATTAGTCAAGAAAACCAAAGTCATTCAGATTAGAAAGAAATAAGCAAAACAACATCTTTTTTACATATAACACGATGTTGTATATTAAAAAGCCCAAGGAATCCACAACCATTCTATTACAACTACTGAAAGAGTTAAGGAAGATTGCAGGATAAATCACTATCCAAAAAATCCTGTTTCTGTACACTATCAATGAACAATTCAAAAATGAAGCTAAGAAAACAATTCCATACATAATAACATTAAAAAGAATTAAATACTTAAGAAAATCATTATCAAAATAATTGTAAAACTTATACTCTGATAACTATAAAATATTATTGGAAGAAATTAAGAAAGACCTATATAGAGAGATGCCCAGTGTTCCCAAAGCCCATGGACTAGAAAACATAATATTGTTAAGACCAGGCTTTCCAAATTGATCAGCAGATTCAACACAATTCTTATGAAAACCTCAGTGGATTCTTTTCTGAATTGGATAACTGGATGACAAACTTTATAGGGAAATCTGAGTGCCCAGAATAGCCAAAACAATCTTTAAAAGTAACAAAGTTGGAGGAATCACTTTCCATTTTCAGAACTTACTACAAAGCTGCAGTACTTGAGAAAATGTAATACCAGCTTGAGGATAGACAACGATCAATGGAATAGAATCGAGAGTCCAGAAATAAATCTTCACATTTGCAGTCATTTGGTTTTTGACAAGGTTGCCAAGACAATTCATGAGGGAAAAATAATCTTTACAACAAATCGGGCAGAGATCACTGCATATGCATATGTGAATAATGAAATTGTAACGTTTTCTCGCATCATACATAAAAGTTAACTTGAAAGGGATCATAGGTTGTATGTACTAGCAAAAACTAGAAACCTCAGAGAAGATGCAGGAGGAAATCTTCATGACTTTGGGTATAGGAAAACTTATTTCTCCCTCTACTGACCACTCTACTCACACCCAGCATTTCCTAGAACATTTCAGATGCCAGATGTTTTTCCCCACAGACACCAATTCTCCAACACCAGCTGGGTGTCCTACAGTTTAACTCAATTCTGGCATGAACTTCCTGGAGTTAGTATAGACCCCACAGGCTAGGGGCTCCCTCAGTCCTATGAGATTTCTGTCCTCTGCAGCAGGAATTGCAATCAGTCCTCATGTTAACCACAACCACTGTCCAACTTGGCTACAAATCAGAGGTTCCCATGAATACCTCTGCAGGGTCAGTCATTTGCTAGAACCACTCGCAGAATATAAGAAAAGTTTCCTTACCAGATTACTGGGTTATTAAAGGACACAAAGGAATAGCCAGATGAAGAGCTGTAAAGGGTAAGGTCAGGAAGGGTCCCAAGCATCAGAGCTTCTGAACCATGGAGTTTTGGGATTGCACCACTCTACCAGCACATGGATAGTGTTCCAGTTCACCAACCCAGAAGCCCTCTAAACCCCATACTTTTGGGGATTTTTATGAAGACTTCCTTATGTATAATGATTGATTAAATCATTGGCCATTGGGGATTAATTCAGCCTCACTCCCTTCCCTGAGAGTGTGGATTGAGAGGATGAAAGTTTCAACCCTCTAATCACAGAACTGGTTCTCCTGATGACCAGCCTTCACCCTGTGGTTATTTAGGGGGTATCCAAAGATGACCTCCTTAATTATAAATTTACATGTGGTTGAAAGGGAGTTGTTTTGAATTAAACAGCACAACACAAAACAAAAAACCCTATATCCCTCTGAAGCTATTTCAGGAGCTGGCAACAAAAACTAAGTTACAATTTACACCCATCACTTTGGACATTATAAGGACATTATAAGCTGTTTGCTAGGAGGAGCCATGTACCAAGAAAAAAAATTATATCACAATATCAGAGCTAAGTGAAATCTTCCTATATATCATACCAAAGCAAAACTGACAAAAGAAAAACTATTTTGTCAAATTAATAAACTTTTGTGTTTCAAAGGGTATCATCAAGAAAATAGAAAGAAAAGACAGAATGGGACAATATGTTTGCAAGTCATAGACTGTCAATGAACATTCATCTAGAATAGACAAGAACTCTTACCCCTCAATAATCATCAGACAAGGAATCTTAACATCATCAGACAAGTAATCTTAAAATCTAAAAATTGGGCAAACAACGTGAATAGGTATTTCTCCAAAGAAGATATACGAATAAACACACAAAAGATCCCGGAGTTAACCATCAGGGAAATACAAGTCAAAACCACATTGAGATATCCTTTCATACTCCCCAGGATGACCGCAACCGAGAAGACAGGTAGCAATGAGTGTTGGTGAGGATGGGGAGAAACGTCCCCACACATACCCGAGGTAATGTAAAGTGGTTCAGCTTCATGGGAAAACAGTCTGGCTATTCCTGAAAAGGCCACACTGAATCGCCTACCGATTGTACTTCTAGGTACGTATTCAAGACAAATGAAGACATATCCACACAAAAATGTATACACTAACATTGATAACAACATCGTTCATAATAGCCAAGAAAGTGGAAACAACCTAACTGGTCATCAGATAGTGAGGGGATAAATAGTATTTTGTATACTGATCCAACTTAATAGTATTTCTCTGTAAAAAGAAATGAAGGGCTGACATATGCTACGGCATGGATGAGCCTTGAAACCAGTATGCTGAGTGTAAGAAGCCAGTCATGTGCACGCGCGCACGCGCACACCCTCCCCTCCCCAAAATCACATCTTATATGACTCCATTTACATCAAATATCTAGAAAGTTGATAAGTGGTTTACTAGGACAGGGAGTGGAGGGGGATGGATTAAATGGGAATTGACTGCTCAGTGGTGTGGGGTTTCTTTTGGAGAAGATGGGAATGCTCTGGAACTTTCTGTGATGGCTGTACAACTCTGTGAATATACTAAAAACAATCAATTCTACACTTTAAGTGGACGAATTATATCACAGTAAAATGGATCCGGTAAATGACAGCAACAACCAAAAAAACAGAATTTCCATTCATTTGAAGATTCATCTAATTTAAATATGCAAAGTTTAATCATTACTAAATTTTAAAAGTTCCGGGCTCTTTGAAAGAAGAGGATATTTCTTTCTTTTTTTTTTTTTTTAAAGAAGAGGATATTTCAAATATATGAAACAAATGGCAGCTAAAACCCACATACTCATTAGCTAGGTATTTGATATTTGAAATGTTAACATTTTTTTTGCATTTTCTACCACGTATATATGTAAATATATATCATATAATGGAAATGAGATATTTTTATCATATACATTGGAATATAAAATAAAGTGAATAGGCATCAGTGAAGCCCTTTCCATCCTTCCCCCTCCCATTCTGTTCCCCTGGCCCTTTCCAGAGGTTACTATAGTGTATAAAATCTGCAAAAACTTATTCTTCTATTGATGGACGTTTTTGGATGCTTCCTATGTTTTGCTCTTAAAAAGAATACAGCAATTTCCATCTTTATACAGATCTTATACTTATGAATATGCAGGATACTGCTGCGTATGTGTGATGGAGTCTCTGGGGCATATTCAAAAAGTGGACGTGTTCGACTGTTTGAGAATTTTCCACTAGTTAATGTCAAATTCCTCTCCAAAGTGATTTTTTTCTTTTAACCAATAAGCTCTTTCAGCAGGAGTGTGTAAGATTTCCTCTTCTGCATACTTTTTGTGACAACTGGAACTGTCAGGCATTTTCTTCCTCCCTCCTTTCCTTCTTTTTTCCTTTCCCTCCTCTCTTCCCTCCATCCTTTCCTATCTTTTCCTCTCCTTTTCCCTTTTGTTTTTCCTTTCATTTTTCCTTTCGTTTATCCTTTCCTTTTGCCTTGCCTTGCCTTTACTTCCCCTTCCCCTTCCCCGTTTCCCTTTTCCCTTTTCCCTTTCCTTCCTTTATCCCCAGTTGGAAAAATATGGACTCCTCTCATCTCTCTTTGTTAATGTTTTTGTGTCCCTCAGTGCCAGGGTTACTGGCTTTTCTGCCCTGGGTCCATCAAGTCCCTGGTTGCTAGGTATGAATATATATGTTATGGGTTTTTTGTTTTTGTTTTTACCTAGGGTTCCTTAGTGGAGGGAATTTAAACTTTTTTATTTTAATTCCAGTTAATTAACATATTTTCCAAAATATTTTATTTACTCATTAGAGACACAGAAAGAGAGGCAGAGACACAGGCAGAGAGAGAAGCAGGCTCCATGCAGGGATCACGCCCTCAGCTGAAGGCACACGCTCAACCACTGAGCCCCGCAGGTGCTCCTACATATAATGTGGTATAGTTTCAGGTGTTCACTATAGTGATTCAACACTTCCATACACTACCTGGTGCTCACCAGGACAAGTAGATGCCTTAATCCCCATCACTTATTTAACCCCTCCCCCAAACCCCCTCCACTCTGGTTTGTTCACCATCAGTTTGTTCCCTGTAGTTAAGAATCTGTTTCTTGCTTTCTCTCTCTCTCTCATTTTTTCCCTTTGTTTTGTTCTTGAATTCCACATATGAATGAACTCATATGGTATTTGTCTTTGTCTGACTTATTTCACTTAGCTTTGTACTCTGTAGCTCCATCCATGTCACTGTAAATGGTAGGATTTCGTTCTATTTTATGACTGAATAATATTCCTGTGTGTGTGTGTGTGTGTGTGTGTGTGTGTGGGTGTGTGTGTGTGACATCTTCTTTGTCCATTCATCAACTGATGGACACTTGGGCTGCTTCCAAGGCTTGGCTATTGTCAGTAATGCTGCTATAAACATAAGGGTGCACGTAGGAGGAGAAACTCATTGTAACATAAATGGTGGGAAGCATAACAGTGATATATGTTCTTTATTAAGTCCAGTTGACTGGCAAACATAGTACATGTGCTTGGCTTAGATTGTTTGGTTTTGCATTTGGCAGATATGGACTCATCTTTATTTAATTTACATTCTCTTCTTGTGAGACTGAACATCTTTCTGAATATTTAGTCTTCATCAAGCTTATTCTGCTTGTTGCCTTTTTCATATCCTTTACCCCAATTTTTTTCCCCGTTGGGTTGTTTCCATGTGTATTAAGATTCTGAAGATTTCGTAAATATGTATAATCTACATATTAATATATTCTCCCAAGTTTATGGCTGGTCTTTTGACCTGTGCTTCCCTGAATATTCCTCTACATTGTCCTGTGGACCCGCTGGAACCCTTTAATGCATCACACAATGGTTAAAGCTGAGAAGCATCTAATTTATTTATGTAACATAGAAAATAAATTTCTCCATTACTATTTACTGAACTCTATTCTTCTTGCACGAATTTTTTTTTATTTATTTTTGATAGTCACACACAGAGAGAGAGAGAGAGGCAGAGACACAGGCAGAGGGAGAAGCAGGCTCCATGCACCTGGAGCCCAACATGGGATTCGATCCTGGGTCTCCAGGATCACGCCCTGGGCCAAAGGCAGGCGCCAAACCGCTGCGCCACCCAGGGATCCCTTCTTGCACGAATTTTTAATGCCACGTCTGTCTGCATCAATTTTTTATAGAGGTGTAGGTTGATCACGTTTTTTGTCTTTTTTTTTTTTTTTTTCCTATAACTACAGCCATATCTTGCTATTCTTACAGTTATAGAGGTAAGGTCATTCTACGTTCTGGCATCAGAAGTCTCCCTTTTTTCTTCTTTAAATTTTCCTCGAAAAGTTTTGGTCCATTGATTTTCTATATGAAGTTCAGAATCTGCTTACTAAATTCTCTAGTGAACCAGAATCCATGATATTATAAATTCATTTTGGGAGAAATGATATCTTAGAGATATTAAATCTTCCAATGGATGAATATAATGTAGCTTTTCTTTTTTATAATCATTCAAAAAAATTTTTTTAGGGGCAACTGGGTCATTAGTTAAGTATCTGACCTCTGATTTTGGCTCAGGTCATGATCTCAGGGTCCTGGGATAGAGCCCTGTGTAGGGCTCTGCAGTCAGTCTTCAATGTGCTTAGGATTCTCTCCTTCTCTTTCTCCGTCTCCCTCTCCCACTCCCTCTGCTCATGCTTGCCCTCTCTCTTTCTCTCTCTTTCAAATAAATAAGTAAAATCTTTAAAAAAGATTAGGAAGTATTTTTTAGCAAAAGTGTTTTCCTTATCTTTTGTAGAATTATTCTTAAACACCATTTAGTTTTTATGGCCATTTTAAAAGGAGATTTTATATGTGTCACATATTATCTAAATGAAATTATATTTCTAATGCATTTTTTGCTGTGTATAGGAAGACTATCATTTTGTGCACTTGATTTTGCATTCTTTAATCTTTTAAATTGTATTAAGTCTAATAGTGTGTGTGTTATATTAGGGTTCTTTAGAGAAACAGAACTGATAATATGTACACACACATACGCACACACATCCAGAGAGAAAGAGAAGAGATTGCTTTTATAGAATTGCCTCACAGGAGGTCCAGAATCTTCAGGGTGGTCTGGGAAACTGGAGACACAAGGAACAGTTCCATTTTGAGTCCAAAGGCTGTGCTGTCAGCAGCTCCTCTTCTCCAGGGGAGATCCATCTTGTTCTTAAGATCTTCAATGATTAGATGAAGCACAACCTTGTTACTGAGGGAAATCTGCTATATTCAAAATCTGTGGATTTAAATGTTAGTTGCTTCAAAAAATTAGCTTCCCAGAAGAATCTAGAATATGACTTGATGAAATATCTGGGTATCACAGCCTAGCCAAGCTAACACATAAAGTTAATGGTCTTAAATATTCTCTGAGATATTTCATGTCATTAATCATATATCTATAAAAAATAACAATTTCATTTAAAATATTGTTAAACATCCATTTCTTTGGGTGCTTATATTGTATAGGCCTTTAAGTAAAATGTTGCATAAGAAGTAATGGCAATAAATATAGTTTTCTTGTGCCTTACTTTGAAGAAATGCTTTTAATCTTTTACCACCAAGTACTATACTTATGGTAGATTCTTTTCAGAGATACTTTTATTTGAAGTGGAGAATTGCTTAAGGATGAACCTTTGTGTACTTAGATTGCTAAAGAATTTCTCTCTTTTTAATCAGTAATTGATATTTATATTAAGTTCTTTTCTATATCTCTTGAAATTGTTTTTTTCTGCCATAGTTGTTTTAATATATTTCATGATATTCAGATATTTTCTACTGTTCATTCTTACACTCCTAAAATAAACTCTATTTTATTTATGATTGATTTTATTTATACATACACGCACACGTGTTCATACACATAGATTGCTGGATCCGATGTGCTGATACTCAGGATTCTTTCACTTTTGTTTGTAAAATTGGCCTGCATATTTTATTTTTCTGTATTGTTCTTTATAAGTGTGGGTATCAAGTATATACTAATGAATTAGTTGACCACTGCTGTCCATATTAGCCTCCTTCACAGCCTCTTACAAAGTTGCAGTGAAGATGTTGGCTGGGGCTGCAGTCCTAGGAAGACTTGGATGCAATTGCAGAGTCTACTCTCATGGGTGGCAAATTGGTGCTGGCTGTTGCCAGGAAACTTCAGTACTTCTCACTATGGGTATCTCTCAGAATTGCTTGAGCGTTCTCCTGGTATAGCTTTTGGCTTCCACCAGAAGAAAATTCAAAGCAGAAACTGCAGTGTGTTTTATGACCTACCTGAGAAGTCATAGAGTGATATTCCCACAGCTTTTGATTGGTCATAGACCAAACATGATTGAACATAAGAGGGGCCTGAACACCAGGGGTTGAGAAACATTGGCTCGTCTTAAAGGCTGGTTATGACAACTACCTACATGCAATGTGTATGTCCTTTCTCATCAGCTGCAAGAACTTGTATTACATGGAAGTTATTGATGTTTGAAGAGTTCCTGAAATCCACCAGTCAAACCATCTGGTGCTTTACTTTTTGGGGAAAAAACAAAAAAACCTTTTGATTGAACATTTTATTGCTCATAAGTCTAATCATGTTTTTTTTTTTTTTGGTTCTCTTTGAGTCAATACTAATCATTTATTATTTAATAATATTTACTTATTTCATATATGTTTTATATCATAGGCATTAAGTCTTTAAATATGTAATATATGCTATAGGATATATAATATACAAGTAAATTCATAATAAATATATTCATAATATAAATAACATAAATAGAAAACATTCTTACCTTAGATTCATTTTTAAAATTTTTTTATTTCCTAATATTTTGAATTGAACATTTAGATTATTAATTTTCTTTTTTCTTTACTAATGTATACAATCAAGGCTACACATTTCCTTTTATATAGTACTCAGTTTTATATGTACTATTTCTGTTGTAATAGTTGTAATATACTACTATTTCTGTTGGGTCTATATATTTTATAATTTTTATAATCTTTTTTTAATAGTCTTTTTGATCCATAGGTCATTAGTCTGTGGTTAATATTACATGCCAGCTTTTAATGATCTACTAATAATTTTATTTCACTTTTTAATGCTAAATATTCTCTATGATAGTGATTCTATGATAATTTTTTCAGATTAAGTTTAAGTCTTGGAAAGTGGTATTTTTAAGCATATGAGACATGCTTGAAGATAATATGCAGTCTTTAAATTTTGCAGTGCATGGTTTTAGATATGTTTATTTGGTCAAACTTGCTCATTATATTTAGTCTAGTTGACGTCATGGTTTCTGGGAGATATGTACTAAAAAACGTATGCTACAATTTTGGATTTTTTCAGTTGCACCCTGTAATTCTGGTAGAATGTACCTCATAATATTGCCTTGAGTTAGTGAGTTAGTGACTGGGCTTAGAATGATATCTGACAGATAGCCAACACTCAAAAATATTAGCTGTGAGTCTGGCCAAGGGTTTATCAATTTTGTTGATCTCTTCAAAGAACCTGCTTCTAGTTGCAATGATTTTTTTTTTTTAGTTTCTATTTCATTTATTTTATTTCTGTTTAAATCTTTATTATTTCATTCCTTCTACTGGTTTAGGGTTTTGTTTGTTGTTCTCTTTCTACTTACTTTAACTGTAAGTTTAGGTTGTTTGAGATTTTTCTTAATTCTTGAGGTAGGCCTGTATTGCTATAAACTTTTCTCTTGAAACAGCTTTGCTACTTCCTAAAGATTTTAGATTTTAAGTTTCTTTCTTCTTTTTTTTTTGTATATTTTTTTATTGGAGTTCAATTTGCCAACATATAGTATAACACCCAGTGCTCATCCTGTCAAGTGTCCCCCTTAATGCCCGTCACCCAGTCACCCCATTCCCCCACCCACCTCCCTTGCCACCATCCCTTGTTCATTTCCCAGAGTTAGGAGTCTCTCATGTTCTCTCACCCTCACTGATATTTCCCACTCATTTTCTCTCCTTTTCCCTTTATTCCTTTTCACTATGACTTTTAAGTTTCCATTTTCATTTATATCCATGTATTTTTTAATTTCCTCTTTGATTTCCTGGTTGAGCCATTAATTGTTTAATAGCCTGTTATTTAATATCCATGTATTTGTGTTCTTTCCATATTTTTTCTTGTGGCTGATTTCTAGTTTCATAGTGTGGTAGGAGAAATATGCGGTATGACTTCAGTCTTTTTGAATTTGCTGAGACTTGTTTTGTGGCCTAATTTGTGATCTATTCTAGAGAATGTACCATGTGCACTTGTATTCTGGTATTTTAGGATGTATTGTTCTGCATATATTTGTTCTGCATATATCCATCTGGTCCAATGTGTCATTCAAAGCCACAGTTTCCTTGTGATTTTCTGTTTGGATGATCTATCCATTGATGTAAGATGGGTGATAAGATCTCCTACTATTATTGTATTACTATTGATTACTTCCTTTATGTTTGTTATTAGCTGCTTTATGTACTTGGGTGCTCTCATGTCGGGTGCATAAATATTTACCATTGTTATATCTTGTTATTGGATTTTTTCCCCTTATAATTATGTAGTGTCCTTCTTTGTCTCTTGTTACAATCCTTGTTTTAAAGTCTATTTAATCCAATATTAGTATTGCTACCCAGGCTTTCTTCTCACCTCCATTTGCATGAAAAATGCTTTCAATTAATCCTTTGCCTTTAGTTCAGGTCGGGATCAGGGTCCTGGGACTGAGCCCCACATCAGGCTCCCTGCTCAGTGGGGAGCCTGCTTCTCCCTCTGCCTCTCTCTTCTTGCTCACTTTCTCAAATAAGTAAATAAATAAATGTTTAAAAAAGAAAGAAATGAAAGAGGAGAAATAACAACTGACACCACAGAAATACAAAGAATTATAAGAGAATATTATGGATAATTATATGCCAACAAATTGGACAACCTAGAAGAAATGGATAAATTCCTAGCAACATAATCTCCCAAAACTAAATCAAGAATAAATAAAAGGGAAGCCCGGGTGGCTCAGTGGTTTAGCGCCTGCCTTCGACTCAGGGCATGATCCTGGAAACCCAGGATCGAGTCCCACGTCGGGCTCCCAACAGGGAGCCTGCTTCTCCCACTGCCGGTGTCTCGGCCTCTCTCTCTGTGTATCTCTCATAAATAAATAAAATGTGTTTTAAAAAAGGATAAAAAATTTGAACAGATTTGTTACCAGCAATGAAATTGTATCAGTAATCAAAAAATTCTCAACAAACAAAAGTCCAAGACCAGATGACTTCATAGGTTAACTTGACCAATATTTAAATAATTAATACATATTCTTCTCAAACTATTCCAAAAAATAGAAGAGGAAGCAAGCCTTCCAAATTCTATTCTATGAAGCCAGTATTATTCTGATATCAAAGCCAGATAAAGACACTACAAAAAAAAGAGAACTATAAGCCAGTATCTCTGATGAACCTAGATGCAAAAATACTCAACAACATATTAGCAAAACGATTCTAACAATACATTAAAAAAATCATTCATCATGATCAAGTGGGACTTATTCCTGGGATGCAAGGATAGTTCAATATTTGCAAATCAATCAACATGATATATTACATCAGCAAGTGAAAGGATAAAAACCATATGATCATTTCTATAGATGCAGAAAAAGCATTTGAGAAAGTACAACCATTCATGATAAAAAAATACTTCAACAAAATAGGTTTATGGGGCACATACAAAACATAATAAAGGCCATATAATGAAAAACACATAGTTAAAATTATATTCAATGGTGAAAAACTGAGAGCTTTTCCCCTAAGATACAAGACAGGGATGTCAACTCTCACCACTTCTATTCAATATAATACTGAAAGATTCAACAACAGCAATCAGGCAACAAAAATATACAAAAGACATCCAAATTGGTAAAGAAGTAAAACTTTCACTATTTGCAGATGACAAACTAGTATATATAATAAACCCTAAAGACTCCACTCACACATACGCCCCCCTCCCCCCACACACAGATACACACACACAAACTTGAACTAATAAATGAATTCAGTAAGGTCACAGAATACAAAATCAATATACAGAAATTCATCACATTCTAGGCAGTAACAATGAAGTTGCAGAAAGAGAAATTAAGAAAACAATCCCATTTACAACTGCACCAAAAATAAGATACCTAAGAATAAACCTGACCAAAGCATTGAAAGTCCTGGACTCTGAAAACTATAAAATACTGATAAAAGAAGTTGAAGATGAAACAAAGAAATAGATATTCCATACTCATGGATTGGAAGAAGCATTGTTAAAATGCCCATAATGTCCAGAGCAATCTACAGATGTAATGTAATCCCTATCAAAATACCAACAGCATTTTTCACAGAACTAGAACACATAATCCTAAGATTTTAATGGAGTCACCAAAGACTCTTTGCCAGAGAAATCTTGAATAGCCAGAGAAATCTTGAAAAAAAGCAATAAAACTAAAGGTATCACTGTTCCAGATTTCAAAATATCCTACAAAAATAAAAACACAAAAATAGATACATAGATCAATAGACTAGAATAGAGTGCCTAGAAATAAACCTATGATTATATGGCCAATTAGTCTTTAACAAAGGAAGCAAGAATATACAATGGGAAAAAGGCAGTCTCTTCAACAAATGGTATTGGGAATATTGGACAGCTACATGCAGAAGAACGAAACTGGAGCACTTTCTTACACTGTACACAAAAATAAACTCAAAATGAATTAAAGACATAAATGAACCCTGAACCCATAAAAATCCTAGCAGAGAACATGGGCAGTGATTTCTCTGGCATTGGCTATAGCAACATTTTTCTAGACGTGTCTCTTGAAATGAGGGAAATAAAAACAAAAATAACCTATTGGGACTAAATCAAAATAAAAGCCTCCACACAGAAAATGATACAATCAATAAAACTAAAAGACAGTCTACTCAATGAGAGAAGCTATTTGCAAATGACAATCTGATAAAGCATTAGTATCCAAAATATGTAAAGAACGTTAAAAAAAAACACTGTAAAAACAAATAATTCAGTTAAAAAATGGGCAGAAGACACAAACGGATATTTCTCCAAGGAAAACATACAGATGGCCAATTGACACCTGGAAAGATGCTCTCAACATCAGTGGTCATCAGGAAAATGCAGATAAAACTACCATGAGGTATCACCTCATAACCTGTCAGAATGGCTAAAATCAACTACAGAAGAAACAACAGATGTTGGCGAGGATGTGGAGAAAGGGGAACCCTCATGCACGGTTAGCGGGAATGCAGACTGGTGCAGCCACTCTGGAGAACAGTGTGGAGGTTCCTCAAGAAGTTAAAAATAGAACTACCCTAGGATCCAGCAATCGTGCTCTATCTACGATATAGATATCGTTCATAGGACATCTCCCCAAAGAACACAAAAATACTAATTCAAAGGGATTCATGCACTCATACGTTTATAGCCACATAAGCCAAGATGTGGAAGCAGCCCGTGTCCACTGATTGATGAATGGATAAAGAAGATGTGAGATGTACATCTGCCATAGAGTATTACTCAGCCATGAAAAAGAGTGAAATCTTGCCATTTGCAACAGCATGGATGGATAAAAATAGGAGTACAGGAAATAAATCAGTGTCTCTGCCTCTCTCTCTATCTCTCATGAATAAATAAATAGAATTGTTGAATCATCATATCATACACCTGAAACTAATATAACGCTGTAAGCTACTATCCTGGAATTAAAATAAAAATTTTAAATGTTAGTTTTTAGCTATTTTATTGATTTATCTTTTTAAAAAGATTTTATTTATTTATTCATGGGAGACACACAGAGGCAGAGGGAGAAGCAGGCTCCCTGCAGGGAGCCCAACGTGGGACTCGATCCCGGGTCTCCAGGGTCACGACCTGAGCCAAAGGCAGATGCTCCACCACTGAGCCACCCTATTGTAGTTATGTATATTATATTTTGGTTGCTGTGCCAATTATCCTTTCAAATTTTTGGCTCTTCACATATTTTTTCTTTAAACTTAAGATCTCTATTCCATGTACATTTTGTGTAAATAGCATATTGATGGATGTGTGTCTGTTATATCAAATCTTTTTCTAATGAACATATTTAAAATATTTTAGCCCAAATGTAGAGGATATATATTCTTTTCAAGCATATATCTAACACATTTTTAAAAACTAACCACATTCTAGGCCATAAAGTCAGTATATGTAAATGTGGATATATAGTATTATACTATATCAAATACTATTTTTAATAATATTAAATGGTAATGTGACTCTTTAAATCTTATTTATTTTTTTAAAGATTTTATTTATTTATTCGAGAGAGAGAGAGAGAGAGAGAGAGAGAGAGAGAGAGAGAGACAGGCAGAGGGAGAAGCAGGCTCCATGCAGGGAGTCCGATGTGGAACTCGATCCCAGGTCTCCAGGATCACACCTCAGGCTGAAGGCAGCGCTAAACTGCTGGGCCACCAGGGCTGCCCTAATTTAAATTTTAAATTTAGTTGATATCTCCATTCTTTCCATAAACAATATTAGGACCACAGAATATTTTGATTGTTATCATCCTTTTTTTAAATAATTAGCTATTACTAATAGATATCAGAAAATTCATGAATTCTTTTTGACCATTGTTTCCTGCATTCTATTTTTCATTCTGAGTTCAATTTCTTCCTTCTTTTCTTTTCCTTTTCTTTTCTTTTCTTTTCTTTTCTTTTCTTTTCTTTTCTTTTCTTTTCTTTTCTTTTTGAAATATAGCCTTTAGTAATAGTCTGTAGTCTAAACTACAGTTCATCCCCTTAACAATATACATTTTGATTGCTTTTCTTAGTTGGTCCACAGATCTTGGCAGCCATCACCACAGTTGATTTTGGAATATCCAACCACCACTACCACCATCACCCCTGCAGCCCCCAGCCCTAAGCAATCATTAAATTTACATTCTATGTCCATAGATTTCTCTGTTCTAGACCTTAGTATGAGCAGAATCATATATTATGATTCTATATTATATATCCTATATCATAGGTAGTCTTTTGTGACTGGCTTCTTAGAGCACATATCGGTACTTTATTCCTCTTTGTGGCTAAATAATTGTATGACTTTAAAATTTTATTTCTCCATTCATCATTTGTTGGACATTTAAGTTGTTTCCGCGTTTTGGATTTTACGAATAATGCTGCTATGAACATTCATGTAAAAATTGGGGGGGGGCATGTTTTTATTTCTCTTGGATATATAACCCGAAGTGGGATTTCTAGGTTATATGTTAACAGTGTGTTTTACCTTTTTAAGAAACTGTCAGATGTTTTCTAAAGAAGTTGAACCAGTTTACATTCTCATTAGCAGCATACACACGCTCTAATTTCCATGTATTCCGCAACATTTGTCATTATCTCTTTCATTCTAGCCACCCCAGTCATTGTGAAGTGGCATGTCGTTGTGGTTTTGACTTGCATGTCCTTGATGAAGAAAGACGGTTAGCATCTCTTCATAAGCTGCTTGCTGGCCAGCTGTACAGCTGCTTTATTTATTCTTCCTTGTGGGAGGAATGTGTATTACAGTCCTGTGCCCATTTATTAATTGGGTTGTCTTTTTTATTATTGGGTTGTAAATGTTCTTTATATGTTCCTGATATAAGTCTATTACCAGAAATATGATGTATAAATATTTTCTCCCATCCTGTGGGTTTTCTTTTTCACTTTCCGGGTGTACACAACGTTTTAAATTTGATAAAGTCCAGCGTAGCTATTTTTTTCTTTTGTTGTTCATCCTTCTAGTGTCCTATCTAAAAAGGACCCAAATCAGGGTTATGTATATTTACCCCTGTATTTTCTTCTAAGAGTTTTATAGTTTTAGCTCTAATGTTGAAGGCTATGATCTATTTTGAGTTAATGTTTGCGTATGGTGCGAAGCGGGTGTTAACTGCATTTTTAGCACGTGGCTTTCCAGTTTTCCCAGCATGATTTGTTGAAAAGACTGTTCTTGTTCCATGCAGCAGTCTAGGTGGTGTTATTAAAGGTCAGTTGAACACAGGTGTATGCATTTATTTCTGTGCTTTGAATTCTGCTTGACTTATCTATATGTTTGCATTGGCCAGTACGACACTTTCTTGATTACTGTTGCTTTGTGGTAACTTTTGAAATCGGGAAGCATGAATTCTCCTGTTTTGTTCTTCTTTTGCACTTTGGTCTATGTTGTGTGCAATTCCATATGAATTTTAGAACGAGCTTGACAATTTTACAAATTCATTATTTGACTGGGTGATGGAGACTTTATTCAGGCTTTTCTCATGTGTAGCTTGTTTGAGTGTCCAATTCTAGGCTGAAAATTTTGCTGTGTTTTTAAATTATCACACTGATTTGGTTATTTGGGGGCTCTCTGCCCTGTGCTTTTCCTGATAAAAAGTCTGCTGTTATCAGTCTGATTTTTGCCCTTTCTAAGGTAATCTGTAGTTTTTTTTTTTTTTTCTCTCTCTCTCTTGTTACTCTTAAGGTAAACTTTGTCTTTGGTGTAATGTGGTTTCATTATGACATATCCATGTTTAGGTTTTTTTTTTTTTTTTAACTTTACTGAAGATTAAGTATCCTTTGTAAGTCTAAGGCTCCATTGCCTTACTTCTGAAATTCTTATTAGTGATAGATTGGACCCTTGCCTTTTAATTTTTATGTCTTTCATATCCTCCACCTGCATTCGTAGTTTTTCTATATCTTCTCTCCATGAGGTGGTGTGTATAATTTCCTCATGTGTATTTTCTATTTTTTTTTTATTTTCTTCAAATGTATCCAATCTTCTCTTAGCCACTGAGTTTTGGATTTTTTTTAAAGACTTTATTTATTTATTTATTTAGAGAGATCACATTCGAGTGGGAGGAAGTGGCAGAGGGAGAGGGAGAAAGAGAATCTCAAGCGGACGCCCCACTGAGCTTGGAGCCCGACGTGGGGCTCGACCTCACCACCCTGAGATCATGACCTGAGCTGAAATCAAGAGTGGGACACTTAACTGACTGAGCCTCCTATGCACCCCTAACCACTGAGTTTTAATTTTAATGATGATTCTTTTCATTTCCTGAAATTCCATAGTTGCTTTGAATGATAAAGAGAACATTCTCTGGAACAAGATAGCCTGGGTTTAATTTTTTTTTTTTTTTTTTTGCATCCTTGCTCAAGAGCTGGAGGATCTTGAGCTCTGTTTAATATCTATGTATCCACGTTTCCTCATCTCTAAAAATGAAGTAAAAATAGTCTGTATCTCAAAAGACTTGTCAAGATTGAGCAGATTGGATGAGGTAATACAGATAAAATGCTTACCACAGTGTCTAGCATTTAGTAAACCCTCTGCTTTTTTTTTGTCTTTTTTTAAACAAGGTTGTCTACATGCTTTCTGAAATAACTTCCCATTCTTTGTATTCCTTCTTTTGTTGGTTTAATTATCTTAAACATAATAACTGTGTTGTCTTTCACCTCAGAGTTCTGTGTGCCAGAACGCTTTTTGTTTCTTCAACGACTCGACTCGTGGCACCGTGGCTTGTTTTCTCAGCGCTCTTGGTTTTCTGGGCTCTGCTTGTTTACTTGTTCCCCTCCTTCCTGCGGGAGGCACACGCTCACCTGTGGCTTGGGGCTATTCCCTAAGGGCATATTTTGAAGATGTTTTATGGGAGCCTCGGGTGTTTCAAAGTTCCTGGACCAGAGCTTATGGGAGATTTTAGCACCATGTGATTTCAGACACTGCATCTACGTGTGACATAAGTTTTAACGGGATTTCCCAGGCACTTTTCCTTCCACCACAGGGCAGACAGATTATCTGCTTCTCCGGCTTGATAGGTGAGGTCCCTGGATTCCTTTAATTTGTTTCTTACGACATGGACAAGCCTTTGAGATGGTATCTTCATGCAAGTCTCTGAGCTCCAGCTTCCAATTGTGTAGGGATCTTGGCCGCATCTGTTTCCATATGGATTTTTTAAACCTCATCTTCCAGGCCCAGAGTCCCTATCCAAGTTTAAAAACTTCCCGCAATATCAGCTCACTGCAGTGCTCTGGTTTTAAGTTCCCTCTTGTTATAGTTTCCTGGCAGTAGGGAATTAATTTATCCTTTCAAATCAGATATACATTTAATTATTTTTGTCATCCTATATGATTTTATATCTGACATTTCCACGTTGCTCAACAGTAGGCCTCCCACTGCTTGTATTTTATGCTTATTGAAGTTCAACAAACACTGGAGTGTCTACTCAGCTAGTCCTATGCCCTGCAACTCATAAAATTGTCCTCCAAGGTACAGAAGAATAAGTAAAGAATGACTTGCCAGGGTCCGTGCTGGATGTTTTACTTATATTTTCAGTGCATATTATTACTATTCTCACCAAATAGGTAGCAAAACTAAGGCTCATAAAGATTAAGCCTGATTTTAGAGTTTAAGCTCTTTATGTTATTCTGTATCCCCTTAATGCAAAAATGAATTCACTCACTCACTAAAATATTTAACTCTCTGACAAACTTAACAGGTAATGTTGGTGATAATGTTAAAATATACTTTTTTCCCAAATTCAGAGACAAATTCTTATTGTCCTTAAATGGTGCAGCCAGGCTTTGTATTACCCATTGTTACAAAGTGAAACTTTGTGTATGCTTGTAAAAAATGATTTATTTATTCCTTCATTTGTTTATTCACTGATCTTCTGATGGATGCTGGCAATGGGCTAGGGTTAGGGATAGCATTACCCTTACCTAGGCAAGAGTGACATGGGGACTGGACTCCCCCAGCTTAGCCCTTCTGGTTGTGTTTCTTCCCTTGAAGGGGAGAGTATACACACCGTCCCTTTGCAAAGTGCTCTGGGTACTGAGATTCCTCATCAAAACCATTCCCAGCCGCTCTCTCAGGGCCATGTTTCCTGGACAGACACCCAAGGGCTGTTTACAAAAGGTGGTGGCAGGGCCTGGAGGTGAGGCCTGGGGAATCCTCATGTGTACACATAGATCCTTCTCAGAGCTAGGCAGATCCAGGGGAAAAGGGGAATTAGAAGAGGATCAGGATCCAGGATCATTATCCTCCACCATAGTCCAGCAAATGGCCTTGGGGAGTCCTGAGGTGCTAAATCTGGGCCTGGTTTTGCAGGCCATTATAAAGGAGTATTTATCAAGGTAGGAACATAAAGTATGTATACATACGTATGTATATATTCCATTGTTGTTAAAGATTTATTTATTTTGGAGAGACAGAAAGAGAGAGAGCAGGGGGAGGGACAGAGAGAGGAGGAGAGAATTAAGCGGACTCCGTACTGAGTGCAGAGCCTGACGAGGGGCTAGATCTCATGACCCTGAGATCACCCAATCTGAGCTGAAACCAAGAGTCCGACGCTTGACAGACCGTACCACCCAGGCACCCCAAGAATATATCTTGATTATAATGTGATGGCTTGATTTACAACTTTAAAATGTTGAGGCCTGGCATGTGGGCCTCCATTTGAACTCTTGCCCCGGGCCCTGCAGATGTTGGGAGCACACAGCATTCAGTTCTAGTATCAGAAACAGATTCTTAAAGGGAGCATTAGAATAAAATGTGTTAAGTGCCATGTGGAAGTACTTGGAGTACGATGGTGATTTGGGGGAGAACACTCCTTCAGCTGCAGCTTCCATGTTAAGGGGTTGGCCTGGGGACACGAGGGATCTGGGACTGCCGGTATCTCAGGTGCACGGACAACAGCATGGGGGTGGAAACAGTAAGGCCGCCCCTGCTAGGGAGGAGTTGCACTGTCCTGGCAAATGAGCGAACGAATGAATATTTGGAATTAACCAGCTAGAAGGAGAGGCTGGAGTGGGCATTGGTTCCCCTGAGGGGCTCTGGAGGGCTGGCTCCACTCGCTGACTCCCTGGGGCTGTAGGGAGCGGCCCGGGCAGGCCTGGAGGCTGCTGGACATGCGGCCGGGCCACTGTGTCCCCGGGATGCCACCAGGCTGCAGAAGCAGTGTTTGGCTGCCAAGATGTGAGGCCAGGAGACGCTGAAAGCCGGGCCTGGGGTGGGAGTGCTACGGAGAGATGGGGCCGAGCTGGGAACTCTTTAGGAGACCGCCTGGCGTCTGAGGCTGTGCTTGAGTCAGGCTGACGCCCGCACGTGCTGTCGGAGGTCATCACTTTTCAGGCTAAATTAAAGTTGGAAAGATAGAACTGGCATCAGCCCCAAGAGCAGCAAACACCCTCAGCTAATCAGAGTTGATGTGATCCCCTCTGCTGGTGCTGGTCCTGCCCCTTTCACAAATGGTGGGGAGCAGTTCACAGATACGGGGGATCTTTCTCTCTGGCGCCAAAGATGGGGGGACAGAATCAGATGCCCCGGGAAGTTCCTGCCCTGGCACTTCCAGGTGGCGCGGGCACCTGGCTTTGGACGAACCCGCTGCGGACGGGCGGTGGCCTGACCCTGTGTGCCTGTGTCCCCCTGTCCCCGTGGAGCCTGGTCTGTGGCCCGCCCACAGGTGCAGCCCCGCCCCCCACACCGCAGGCCCCCGACACTGCAGCCCCCTGACACCACAACGCCCCCTGCCCTCTGCACCCCCCTACCCACCCGTCCACCCTCCCGGCCCCCTCCACCACCTCACCCCCCCCGCCTCACCTGCACCCCCGCACCTGGCCTGTCCACCCTCCCGACCCCCTGCCCCCATTTGCTTTCCTCTCAGACTTCCTCTGCCCAGCAAAGCTGTCACCTTAAGGGCACCTATGGAGATGTGACGGTGGAGACATGTGGCACATTTGTGCGGATGCCCCAGAGCCTTTCTGGTGGGGTAAGAATGGAAGGGATGGTGGGGATGGAGGTCGGAGGAGAGCCAGGCTGGGGGCGCTCAAAGCTGAAGCCGTCGGACTTCAGATTCGTCGCTGTCTCTGGCCGTTGAGTTGGCTTTGAATGAGGTGGCTCACGTTGCCGTCACCACCCTGATCACAGTGTGGTTTAAGTCCTGCCCCTGCCCCTGCCCCCCTGTTTTATGTCATGTTGTTTTCGGCAGTGAAGACCCAGCGCGGAGTGAGTAGAGCCCAGGAAGCAGCAGGGCTTGCCCCCGCAGTGACACTGCCCTCTCCGCCAAGCAATGGCCTCATCTCTGTGTGGTGAGGGTGGGAGAGGCCAAAGCCACAGAGCCCGGCTTTGAGGCAGGGAGAGCAAGGCCAGGAGCTGCAGAGGATTCCCGTCGGCTGTTGAGCCAAGCGATAGGGTCCGGGGAGAGGAGAGAGGCAGCTTCTCCACCGGGAGACACTAGGCTCCCATCAGAGGCCTGGCGCTTACTCATGCTCCTTGCTCGTCCATTCCCTTATTGAGCAAACTGGGTGCGTGTGTCACGTGGCCGTCTTGGGCGTGAAGGCCCAGGCCATGAGGCACCCGTCGCCTGCCCTGGGGAGGTTCACCCCCCACACCCCAGCAGCAGATCTGGTATCTCAGGGAGCTCTCAGCCCAGGCCATGGGGAGCACAGCAGCGAGCGAGGGCTCGGAGAGTGGCCCGGCCACCAGGTAGCAGGTGACATCTCTGGCCACGTCCTGTGATCCTGGAGAAACCAAGCCCCGCTGAGCCCTGCTCTTCTCGCCGATAAGATGCCATGGTTTTCTCGGGCTCCGCCAAGGCGCGGGGCTCCCTGACAGCGACAGTCCCTGTGGGCCGGAGCTTTACAACACCTCGCAGCCAATCCCAGGAAAGGATGGGGTCTTGAACACGGTGGTCTGCCGAGCAGGCCTAAGGAAATGTTACCATAGGGCCGTGGCCTCCGCTGCTGCTCGTTCCGTACTAATCACTCTGCTAGCGCTCCCGCCGCAGCTCTTAGGAGGTCCTCACAGCAGAGCCAGAATCTAAATCTCGCTTCTCCCTGGCCCTGGTTTCTGTGTGATTCTCCGGTGGATGACACTGTTCTCACTCCTCCAGGATAACCAAAATATTGGAAGGGAGCTGTTCCAATCAGCAATCCAAGTTGGTCTTTGTCTGAATGGCATGTAGGTGTGTGTGTGTAAGCCTTGGATTCGAGAGGTAGAAACAAAGCCTTCCTAGCATCTGCTGCTTGCAGCAGGCCTCTTCCCCCGACGTTGCCGCCGATGGATGCCAGACTCATTTCAGTGAAAGCCACGTGGGGTGCCCTGCATGGCGGGACCAGCTCTTAGAGTTGGTAAGACCCTGCTGGATCAGAGAGGATCCCGGCACTGCAAAGGGAACCAGCGAGGGTGCCAGTGACGTGGAACACATCCCCTCTTGTTCCACGGTGTTGGGATTCACTGCTTTCCTATTCTCCACATTCATGAAGAATCTTAGACTCCGTGGTCTTGATTCCTTGTGAGTCTTCTCAGATGTCTCACCAGGGTATCGGGGATAATGCCCTAGGACAAGGCTCCTAATGCAGCTGCAGGAAGCAGTGTTCAGAGGGGCCTTTGGGAAGTCCGTGCCTGCAGCCACACAGGCCCTCAGCCAGGTCAGGAGGGCTGGTGCCACTATTGGCTAATGATCCGTGGCCTGCAGCAGGCAGTCTTACTTACAGGAGTACACGTCAGGTTTCTTCTGTGTATATTGTTCCAGACTCCCTGCTTCCTGCTATTTTGAGCTCTTTCTCAGCCTCCCTTCCCCACAGGAAATGTTTTTTTCTGCTTGTGTTTCTAAGTGCAACCTCTGGGTTCAGGCCTAGAGTGCTCTGTGGGATGACTGCATTCTTCTTGGTCCATTTGTCCAGAACCAGTTTGCATTAGTCCCCTTTCCTAGGCTCCCAGCCAAGGTCAGTATCAGATTCTGTCCCTGTCATCTTTTGTCTAAACCAACTCAATGGCTTTTGTTGTCAGTTCAGCCTCTTCTCACTTCCAGCTCTTTCTCTAAGCATCCGTTGCTTCTCCCAACTCCTTACTTACAATATATTGGCAGCTTGTTTTCCACTTTCCCATTGTTTTCTGCTAGGACATTCCTATTCATATTTCACTGGGCTTATTAGATGTTGCCTAAACAGTAGTGAACCGGGCAGTCTTGGTCCTGCCCCCCTGAAGCTAGATACGAAATAAGCCATTGCACAAATGAATACTTAGACATCAGGTTGAGTGCTATCAAAGAAAAGACAGGGTATAATAAACACAACAAGAGCAGCCTAATTTAGATGTGTAGGGTCAGAGAAAGCCTCTCTAAAGCAGTGAGATCCAGTGGAAGGAACATCATGTTCAAAGACACTGAAGCAGAAGAGCACTCGACACATGCCATAAATGAATTAAGCCAGCACAGCTGACTCACCACACACAGAGGAGAAAACAAGCAGAGTTGAAGGTAACGCCAAGGCCAAGTTGTATGAAGCCCTGAGATTCCTGGTGGAGATGGCAAGTCTGATCCCAAAGGCAGCGGGAAGCCGCTATTGAGTTTCATGGAAGGAGTGGCATATTCAGGAATGCGTTGGGGGGGGGGCGGTGTCCTACCATGTGGACTCTGTCAGACTGTCTGGGTTTCAATCACACCTCTGCCCCCTACAAGTTGCACAACCTTGGACAAGATGTTTAACCTCTCTTTCATTTCTGCATCTCTAAAAAGCCAGACGAGAATACGTCAACTGTTGTAGTACCTTAAGTTAGTAGAGAAAATGTTTTTTTCTAAGACTTCTGTCCTGTAGAAAGGATTCTATAAATGGTACATGATAATGAGGACAGTGACAGTGATGGGGATGACAATGAACTTTCATAGAGATGCTAGTGTTTGTGTTGTGGAGGTGAAATGACAGGTGCGTCAGGGAAGAGGAGAAATAGACTAATTAAGGGGAGGTCCTTTAACCAGTGTAGGAGACATGATGTTATCCTACGTCAGGGTGGCAATAATGGGATGAAGAGAAGTGCATGGGTTAGAAATACATCTGGGACTTGACCATGGATTAGATTAAGGAAGGTGTTGGATGATTCCCAAGCTCCTGGCAAGATTAACTGCATGGATGGAAGTGCCATTTCCTGGAGGGAGAGTATACTTCAGAGGAAAAAAAAAAAAGAAGCAAGATTTGGGTTTTGGACCTTGTAAGTTAATGATGCCTTTGAAATCTTTAAGTGGGGATGTGAAGTAGCTTGTTGGACGTATGGTCAGGAGCACACAGAGATCTGGGCTGGAGAAACACGTTTGGGTTCTTAGCAAAGATATTGGGTTGACTGAGTTCACTTAGGATAAGAGAATAATCAGAAGAGGGGTGTCTGGGTGGCTCAGTTGGTCAAGCATCCCATTGTTGGTTTTGGCTCAGGTCATGATCTCAGGGTTATGAGATCAAGCCCCATGTCGGGCTCCACGCAGGGCATGGACCTTGCCTGGGGTTCTTTCTCTCCCTCTTCCTCAGCCCCCTGCCACCTGCTCGTGTGTTCTCTCTCTTAAAGTACTCTTGTCTTAACAGCAGCTGACCTGATCTTCATAATGGCCCATCGGTCAGACCAGTCAAGATTATTCTCCTCATTTTACAGATGTGAAAACTGAATCAGGGTGTGTCACTTGATCTCAGGAAAGACTTTGAATTGTTTGTAGAAAGCATTCATAAAGTATTTTTTATTTGCAGAAAAAGGAATTATACAATAGTTTTTGTATGTCTTTTCATTACGGAGGTGCATATTTTTGTGTGCAAAAAAAATCTAGGCTCAGAGAAGTTGCTCATACTCCTATAGTCAGTCAATTAAGAGTATTTATGGCCAACTCTGGGAAAACCAATATAGAGTTTCCGCAAAAAGTTAAAAATAGAACTACCCTACAACCCAGCAATTGCACCACTAGGTATTGCCCAAAGGATACAAAAGTACTAATTCAAAGGGACACATGCACCCCCATGGTTATAGCAGCATTATCAGCAATAGCCAATTTATGAAAGGAGCCTAAATGTCCCTCAACTGGTGAATGGATAAAGAAGAGGTGGTGCACACACACAAATAGAATATTACTCAGCCATAAAAAGAATGAAATCTTGCCATTTGCAATGATGTGGATGGAGCTAGAGAGTATAATGTTAAATTAAATGTCAGAGAAAGACAAAGACCATATGTTTTCACTCATATATGGAATTTAAGAAACAAAACAAATGATCTTAAGGGGGAAAAAAGAGAGAGGCAAACCAAGAAACAGGCTCTTAACTATAGAGAACAAAATGATGGTTACGAAAGAGGAGGTAGGTGGGGGGTGGGTAAATTAGGTGAATGGGGATTCAGGAGGGCACATGTGTTGTGTGTGTTGAGTCACTAAGTTGTCCACCTGAACTAATATTATACTGTATGTTAACTAATTACAATTTAGATCTAAAAGAAAAGGAGTTCTTGTGACTGACGCTCATATCGAATGTGGGTGCTGTTTACGTCATGGTGCACACTAGAGTAAGGATGCCTACTTACCAGTGAATGTTGGAGCTTTCATTTAGTCTGGACCCCTGGTTCTTAAAGTCCGGTCCTTAGGCCACGAGCAGCAGCAGCCTCATCTGAGAACTTGGAGATGCAGATTCCCAGGCTTCGACTCAGACACACAGAGGACAAGCTGTGGGGTGAGGCCCAGCCACCTGTGTTCAGAGAGGCTTCCAAGTGATGCTGCTGCTCTCCGGCCTTGCAGGTTGGCTAGTCTGGCCTAGATGAACTTCTGCTCTGTGTGCTTCATGCTCTTCTCTCCCCTGATAAACTCACCCTCCCTCCCATACATACTCCGTGAGGAACCCAGAATTTCAAAAGCTTTACCGTTTATCTTGTGCAACTCCATGTGGCGGGAGCCACTTTTGAAAAGTGACAAACAAGCAGTGTCTATGTGTAAGACGGAGAAGCATATTTGGTTCAGCAGACACTGCTTAAGACCTACTGTATGCATGTCCGGTTCCTGGCAGAAGAAATTCCTGCAGGTCACAACGAAGTCCGCAAATTACGGCAACCTAACTCTGTGTTGTAATAATTGTCTGCTCCCTGGTGTGGCTTTCTCAAACTGATATCAAAGTCCTTCTAAAATATTAATATTCCTGAGAGGCACAAAAGGTAAATGTTATTATCTTTCCCTTCCAGGTGGGTAAGAAAAGGTAAAGGGAATCACACTGGGAAATGCCAGATGTCAGAATCAGAGCTATTCATTTTCCTTGGAAGTGACAGCAAAATCACTTATTTTATTTGAGTTCTCCAAAAGATATCTGTGGCTTTAATATCATCTCATTTCTTTTCATTTTAGTGATTACCTTAGATTTGTACTATTGTGTGCAATTTTAAATTAATTATTACACTCTAATGACTAATTTTGGTTAGCGCTTTAATTATGAAGTCATTTGAGCTTTTAGATGAGTTACAGCTGAAGTTAATGAACAGTATTTACTTTCATTAATGACAATTTTCATTACTCTTCCTTTCCACGACCACCACATAGCAAAAGCTTTCAAAGCTAGAGCAAAAATCCAATAAAGGGAAAATTCTACAGGCCCCCTGGTCTCTGAGGAGAGCAGATGGAGCTGAAATGGGCCGCGTTGTGACGCTGTGGGGGTGGGGTGTTTAATTGTGTTTAATATTGTTTCCAGCGTTTACTTCGTCTTCCACTGTCCATGTGAGCAGTGATTGCCATCCTAAGTGCAGAGCTCCACAGACGTGGAGGTTTGAGCATGAAGGCCTGCGTTTGCACAACTCCAAACGCCCTGGATGGAATATTTTAAAAGTTTCTACGAACCCACTGTATGGTTTGTCTATATGACCAGAACAACTGGCTCTTTGGAAACTTTAGATTTGAGGCCCCCAATCCTAGGCACACTGTCAGACTCATCCGTGGAAACTTTCCACAAGATGCATCTGCCTGCCTCATGCTCCACAGACAAAGCCCAGATCTGGAGATCCGGGCCAAGGCCTCAGCACGCACTTCCAAAGGAGCAGTGTGGTTCTGCTGCGTAGTTGGTTACACAGAAGAGTGATGTCACTTTTATTTTTATCCCTTAAAAAATATCCTGTATTCCATAGATAGTTGTGATTGCTTGTTATGTATTTATTTATTTTTAAGATCTTATTTATTTATTCGAGACAGACACAGAGAGGCAGAGACACAGGCAGAGGGAGAAGCAGGCTCCATGCAGGGAGCCCAATGCAGGACTCGATCCCAGGACCCTGGGGTCATGACCTGAGCTGAAGGCAGAGGCTCAAGCACTGAGCCACCCAGGCATCCCTTGTTATGTATTTAATAGGGGATATTGCATTGCATCCTGTTTTTGTTACTGTTTTCTCTCTTTAGATGAAAAATAAAAGGTGTATTTGTTGCTTTTTATGAAAACATTTTTGCGAAGCAACTTGTCCTCTAGTCTTCTCCTCTTCAAGCCAGGACACACTTCATGGATTTGGTCCATGTCTGTAGGGGTGAAAAGCACAGAGGCAGAGGGGGTCTGACTTGGGAAGCTTGGGTCTGCCGCTTACTAGCTGGTGGGACTGAGCATGTGCTTGACCTCTCAGACTCTTGTGTGTGTGTGTGGTTTTTTTTTTTCTTTTCTTTTTTTTTTAAGGTTTTATTTATGTATGTATTCATGAGAGACACAGAGAGAGAGGCAGAGACACAGGGAGTGGGAGAAGCAGGCTCCATGCAGGGAGCCCGATGCGGGACTCGATCCTGGGACTCTAGGGTCACTCCCTGGGCCAGAGGCAGGTGCTCAACCACTGAGCCACTCAGGCGTCCCTCTTCCTGTGTTAAGTAAGACAGCCCCGCTCTCATAGGGCTGCTGTGGGAAGGGAATGAATTCATATGTATAAAGTGCTCTCATCGGTTCTTGGCACCCAGTGCATCAAAATGGGTCATGTGCTGCTGAGTGGTGGTGACCACTATGACACTGGCATCCATATCATCATTATTTCTGAAAATGCTCTGTGGACTCAACTTCAGGATTGGTTTCTTTTTTTTTTGTTTGTTTTGTTTTGTTTTGTGTGTGTGTGTGTATTTGTTGGCACAATATAAGAAGTTATCTTCTAAGCAAAACAATTATGTGTGTATGATGTTAAGGATAGCGTGTAACCCACTTAAAAGAAAATAAACTTTTTAAAAGAAATCATCATGTGGAAATAAACACCAACCAAATGAGAACAAAGAAAGGCTGTTTATTCAGATCTTGCTATGGCAAGGGAGTCAGCCACTATCACTTGCATTTGGCAGAGACTCAAAGAGGAATGGGAAAGCTTTATGGAGGTTTTATAAAAGGGAAGGTGCCAGGTGGGCACTGATGGGAGGCTACTGGCCTGGGGAGTGGGAGGCAGGGCATCCTATGCGACCGGGTAGGGGTGCATCCTTGACTTTCTCTGCCTTGTCCAAAGTTGGAAGCAGGAACAAACATTAGGGGAGCTGCCACTTACTCCTGTGTTCCTGGCTGTTGAGGGCCGATTGTTACAGGGGCCATTGTTCGTCTTCCTGGGTTGTTGGTAGAGCCAGCCTGCTGTCTTCCCATGAGTCTGACATCGAGCATGTGGGATTCCTGTGCTGGTTACTATAGATAATAGGTGGGTTTCTTGGTGGTGGGTCAGAAGTCTACCTTTATATATGTTCTGGACACTTGGTCTCTATGCATGGTTAGCATGCAAAAGATT
The DNA here is from genome assembly GCF_905146905.1 of Nyctereutes procyonoides. Taxonomy (NCBI): domain Eukaryota; kingdom Metazoa; phylum Chordata; class Mammalia; order Carnivora; family Canidae; genus Nyctereutes; species Nyctereutes procyonoides. Next base: position 87,340,074 of record NW_026575140.1, on the reverse strand, counting down.
ATTGCTTCTCAGAACTATCTGATCATTAACTCAGAATCACTAAAACGTCCATTTAGACATTTTGTAAGTCAAAAATATCTACTTAAAAGTAATAAAGTTGTATTGATTTTTTTTTTTAGAAATATTCTCATAGCGGTTGCTAGATGAATAAATATTTGGGATCGAATTGATTTCAGAGCTTATTTTAATGCATGATGGTCTTTCTCCCACTGGGCTTAGGGTAAAGTTTTACTTAGATTCACTTAGATTTTTAATGAATGTAGCTAACAATTCTATGCTCGTAGAGTGGGGGAGGGGCAATAAGATCATCAAAAGACTATATTATTAGGAAGTAATTTACTTGAGTAGTATTGTACTGTTATTTATTTAGTTAGTTTTCACCTGGAGTTTTGGCCTAGCATGCATGTGCATTTTTGCTTAGGATAATTTCACGATTGAATTATATTTCTGGGGAACTCAGAAATATTGCTTACAATCTGAAAGAAAATTCCAAAATGTGTTAGTTGACAGAGATTAACTTGTCTAGGGGTAACATTTGGCCAGGAGCAAGCCACACAGGATAATCAAGGGCTAATTGTTTTAATATGAGGACCCACAGCAGCCCTGTGAGGATGCCGTGTTGAAGTCTGGCCTCTTGTCTTACGGTTCATTGTCTTTGGGGGCATTAGGCTGTCATGCATATGACCTAACTCCAGCGAGGGAGAAGTTTCGGTAAACTGAGGCAGTGAAGATGTGCGTTACATGGCAAGAAACTTGATGCCTCTTTGGTCACCATGAGAAGAAGCAAGGCTTAGTCGGCTGTTTTCCTACTGCACCCGCTGGGCTCTGCGTCCCCCAGGCAAGATCTTCTACTCTAACTCACCTCACATAAGATGAGGGACTTTGAGACATTTCAAAATGAAAGAGGTTGTAGGGAAAACTTCCAAAACTCTAGTTGAAGCTGAATAAACGTCGTGCAGTAAATAGCTGTACACACATATGTGCACCTATTGAAACGTGAACTTACCCCTTGGCTCTTTGCTTCAGCTTGCTCCCTGTTACAAAGAGAAGAAGATTAGCGCCCCCCACCTCCCCATTTTTGGGAAAGAATCTTCAAGAGAAGGTGCTTTTATTCTTCAGAGGAGAAGTCAGGGTGGGCCTTGGCAAGCCATTTGATGTTTGTAACTCCTAAAACTCACCAGGGAACCAAACAAAATCAACCAAAAGACAAGAGTGGAGGATCCAGAACCACCTTGTCCTCCTGTGGAAGTGATGTCCTTCTTAGTATAATTAAATGCTTCTCCAGAACTGCCGTTTCTCTGGCCCAGGCTGCTCATTGCTGAGCACTCACTTTGCTAAGGAACATCCATCCTGCAGCAAAGAGAGGAACGCTGGAACCTGTGAGAACTGCGGAAAGTCGGCCCTCCTGAACATGATCCACGTCCAGTGGTGAGCTTGCAGGTACCCCGGTGCCCTGCGCCGGCTGATGGACAGGCCTGGCCACCAGGCGGCCCAGCTGTCTCCGTGGAAACCCATGACTTTACATGGAGATGCACCTGCAGTCCTTAAGTCTCGGCACATTGGCTTCCTCCCCCTTGCTTCATTCACATCTTTTTATTAACTGACTTGATTCGTCACCACCAACTCTCTCAGACAGCAGCCCAGGGTTCAGATCTAAGGGGAAAAAAAATAAAACTTTCATTTCAAAAATTTGCAGAGGTTTCAAGGAGTACAGAGCTGCTGCAGATAAAACTAAGAATGTGGCAGCCCTTTCTGAATTGGACAACTTAATTATTCCGGCTGTTCCCTCTCTTAAAAAAAAAAGAAAGAAAGAAAGAAAGAAAGAAAGAAAGAAAGAAAGAAAGAAAGAAAGAATAGCAGAAGCAGTAAGTTATCTTGACTATTTCTGTCACTTAAGTCACTGATAGAAGAAACCGTTGAACGCTTTAAGTCTGTGGTCTCTGGGGTGTGTTAAATTTGCACGGAGCTCGGTTTTAAAAGTTTATTTAACCTAAAGATTGTTTTCCTGCAGGTTTCAAAAAGTTTCCCCAATGCCCTCTCTGCTGTAAAGCCTTTCTGTGTTATGTTGTAAAGAAATCACTGCCGCTCTTGCCCAGACCTGGAGGTGAAGATCCCTTCTTCCTTGCTCTGTCCTTCTTGGACCTTTTTGGGTGTTAACGTCTAAAATAGCCCTAACTAGGAGATAGTTTTTGATAAACTGCCTCAAATCCTTGATGGGAAGTGATAGAACACAAATAAATTGTGGGAAAAAAATATAACATATGAATAAATCGGTAACGTTTTATCCTTTACAGTATTTTTTTATAACTAGTGTATATAAGTTTTCTCAGTGAGTATTTATTTATTTATTTCTATTTTTATCCCCTCAGTCAGGAATTTAGAGGCCGTTGACCAGGTTTGCCTTTCCTTGTCTACTAGCTGAGAGAGTGGCATGTGTAATTACTCAGTTATTAAAGGTTTCCAAAATTAAATAAATAAAATGGTGCAGCCCCTCACATACTGGCTGGCATGCGGTAAAAACCATAATGGGGGCAAACCACACGTACACGGACTCCCAATCCCTTTGCTACGGGGAACTGGACTGCTTATCAATTTCCATGAAAATCCTATCTGGCTTACCATCTGATATCTCTCAGACCCATCCTGAGTCCATTCGAATCTGAAAACTAATGAATATGTGAGAGAGACTGATGATTTTTAATCCATATATTTCCTATCATTTACTTTTTTAAAAAATCCCACAGCATCAAGCACTGGTTATAGCATTTTTCCAGAGATCAAGCTTGGAAAAGGGTGTGAAAGGGGCATTTAGGAAAAAAAAAAAATCTGAAAGGGAAGGAAACAACCCACTATTAATATACTAGAGTGAAAGCCCTTGACTGTCCCATCAAAAAGCTTCTGTGCTTGGTTTTCCTACTTCTGGCACCTGCTGATCCTACTTAAAGCCCCCTGCATTCATTAGAGCCAGCAAATGCTTCTCAGAGTCTTACATAGAGTGTGGGGCAGAGATCTTCACCACTAATTAATGTGGCAATCTCCAGTGAGCCAATGGGCTCATGTCCACAGCACAGAAGGTCAGGAGAGGCACATGCCCCTCTTCGTTTACCAAGCTCCACAGTGTTTAGGGCCCGATAATGCTTTTTTGATGGGTGTCATGATGACAGGTTTGGATTTTAGAAGCATTTGGACTTCTCTTGGGAAACACACGCACACACACACACAACACATTCTATTTTTCTCACTCATCACGTGATCTACACCAGAATCAGAGCAGCAGTTACTGAATATTAAATTAAACCGCAAAAAAAAAAAAAAAAAAAAGGACGAAGAAGAAAGGAAAGTCGGTATGCATGAAAACAAGCTGGAAAGGTTAAGAGCAAAAGGAGAATTGTAGAACAGTTTCGGTCTGTTTGGAATGAATTAATCAGACCATTAAACAAATCTTTTAATCTAAAGTATCTCTTTCATTTCTGTACCCTGTAAAACGAAGTGATGGAGAGTTGATGGCGGAATGTGCCATTGCTCCTTATTTGTATTACACAGACTGGAGTTCTGGCCTCATTAACATTCCGCTGCCGTCGAAGACCACACATTCAGGCTGAAATCTGGACTAGAAAAGTCTGGGGGGCCCTTGGGTCTCTCAGCTGGATAGAAACCACCGAGAGTTTTCCTCTTCCTCCTCCGATGTCATCTATTTATCTATCATCACCCGTGACTTGGAGAATGGGATACAATTTCCGAGGAGCTCTACACCCCGCTTCCCCCCCAAAAAAACCATCTAAGGCTCTACATTTCAAATTTTGAGCACAATTTCAGAAAGTGTGGCGATCCCCCGAAGCCCATCTGTTGACTCTGAGATTAAAGGCCAGGGGAAAGCCAATATGATTTCAGTATCCATACTAACATGTTGAGGAATCTATCTTCAAAGATTTTTATTTTTTTATTTATTCATAAGAGGCGCAGAGAGAGAGAGAGAGAGAGAGAGAGAGAGAGGCAGAGACACAGGCAGAGGGAGGAGCAGGCTCCATGCAGGGAGACCGATTTGGGGTTCAATCTGTTCTCCAGGATCACGCCCTGGGCGGAAGGCAGTGCTAAACCACTGAGCCCCCCGGGCTGTCCGGGAATCTATATCTTCAAATCAGGTCAATGGGACTTCTATTGTGGCACATTTCAACCTACAGAAATAACACACTTAAGTGCCAGTCACAGTGTTGGTAATTGCATATCAGAATTAGATGAAAAAAAGATTCAATTAAAATTCATTTCCTTTTTTTCTTTTTCTTCCCCCCCCCACCCCCAAAAGGTCCATTGATACCAAAAGCATTAAGTGTGGGACTTGGGAAGCCCAGAGCTAATTCTACTTCTTCCAATAACTGAGACTAGGACTCTGGACAACTAATTTAATTTCTCAGGGCCTTGATTTTTCTCATCTGTGAGTGAAAAGGTGCAACTGGGTGACCTAAGAGGTCCGTTTCAGTTCTCTACTCCTTCCTTTTTTTTGCTGGTGGCGCTACAGAGAGAGAATTACAGTGACAATAAAAGGGGCAAATAAATAAAAGGCACAACAAAAAATATAATTACCAGAATGAGACTGTAGAATTCTACAGAAAAACAAGGATGTAAAATGCATCTCAGTTTTTCTTGAGGTGTGAATAATTTGCCCATCTGTATAATACTTGCTGCTATTTAGTTCCTTGAGGTCATGCTTTGCATTTGATTCCTTTTTAATTTTTTTTAAATTTTTTTTAATATTTTATTTATTCATGAGAGACAGAGAGAAAGAGGCAGAGACACAGGCAGAGGGAGAAGCAGGCTCCATGCAGGGAGCCCGACGTGGGACTTGATCCCGGGTCTCCAGGATCATGCCCTGGGCTGAAGATAGTGCTTAAACTGCTGAGACACCTGGGCTGCCCTCATTCCTTTAAAAAAAAAAAAAATACTATTTTTTGTTTCTTAGTATGGTTTGTATCACCAAGAGGATGCTCAAGAAATATTTGTAGCTAAATAGGTGGTTGTGTAGTGTGAGAGGTAGGAGGGGAGTTGAGAGAGCCCCATGGCCGTGTGGGCAGCCCCCTGGGCCAACACAGGGATGCTAGGAGGCCAACTCTGCAGAGTTCTTGGAAACGGTAAGTTTTCTGGAGCTGTTTGATTAATGCAAACAGGGAGCGTTTGGCAAGCCCAGTGGAAAAGGACACTTTATGTGAAGCTACAATGCACAACATGCATTCTCTCCCTGGTTTATCTAATCACATCTGCATTTCAATGCTGCTGCTGTCCTGTGAATCTCGTAAATTATTGTCGCTCAGTTTTCCAGGAGAATACAAACCTCTCTCTTCTTTCAGGAAACAAAGAGGCTGCTTGGCTAGGTCTCTCCTGGAAGTTACTGCAGCTCATCCCCATCCAGAGGAGAGGAATGCCAGATGGAAAGATGAGAGCTTTCTGTCCCTTGAGCAAAAAAGAAAAAAAAAGAGAGAGAGAGAGAGAGAGAGAGAGAGAGGGTTTATCTCATTACTTGGGGATAAAAGGACTAAGGTAGCTTCAGAGCGGTGGGTCTCTCAAGGCCCATCAGGAACCACAGGTGTGGGACCAGAGCCCAGTCAGGAAGACCCTGCCCCCAATTAGCTTGCAGCCTCTCCCTCTCTCCTTCCGGTCTCCACCCCTTCCCACTCTTTCCTCCCCTTTCCTGAATCCAGCACGATTAAGTGGCTGATTTATCTCCTCAGCGCTGAATTTTAAAGGGAACAGCTAACTGTGTGATCATATTATTAATATTTATACCCTGTCACTGAATGTTGACAGATTAATTATGCAACATAGTATAAAAATCAGCAGGCAGTGTGGACCGGCAGTCACTAAGAACTCGAGTCGGGGGGCCGGCACGTGCCCCGGGGGGACTCTAAGCTCCAGAAGCTTCATGCTCTAGCCCCTCCAGGGAAACGGCCGCTGGCTTTATTTCCTGCTCCTTACAGCTCAGCCTGTCACCTCTGTGGGCATCAACAGGTCACGCTTGCTCACCGAGGCCTCTCTGTCTGCATTCTAGTAGATCTCTTTGGGAGCGGGCCCCTTGAGCCAGACAGCCCTCATGCAGGTGTCGTAAGTGGGGCATGGGTGATTGAGGACAATTGGACACTTTCGGGACTGGGTTCCAAAGAATAGGGCTCCTTTTCTTAGAATCTAAATAACCTGTGATTGGTTTGGGAGGGTTTTTGCATATACTCCACTAGATGCTTAGTGAGTACAACAAAGTGAGTAAACTAACTTGAGGTCCTTAGGAAGCTTTTCATTTAGTCGGGAAGCAAGGAGCTTGGGCAAGGGTTGTGTGAGGCGTCCCCCCAGCTTTGTCACTAATGGGTGCTCTATCTGGCTAAGTTACGTCATCCGCCTGGACCTGAGGTTCCTTTGGTGATGGGGGCGCTTTACAGAGCTCAGGTCTGCAGGGCTTGTAGAGTACAGTAAGGAGCGGTGACCTTCCTGCCACCTGCCTGGGACCCACAGCTGGCAGGCAACTTGGGTAAAATATGCAGACACAGGTCCTTGTCTGCAAAATGGAGTAACAATGCCACGGGGTTATTAGGCGGGTGGTATATGTATACATAAAATGCCTAACTGTGATGTTAGTGGCTAGGCCATCAAATGTCAAAGAACGCTGCAAGAGATGTCCCTGGAAGCGATGGGCTACACAGCGGCCACCTGACAGCCTCAGGGTCTGAGACTTGGCCCGTCCCTTCAGCGTGGCCGGCATCAATGTGCACACTCAAGGAGTGGCACTGGGTGGTGACACATATGGCGGGCACCGTTTTGCCACCTGTGGTACCACCGACGCCCCGTTCTCCGTCTTTCCGGGGAGCCGAGTCCTGGCACTCCCCGGAAGAGGCCTGGCCACTGTACGGTATCCCGGGGGCCCCTGCAGGACACCCAGGGCCCAGCCTCATGAGATAGTTCCGTAAATGCTGACCGAGAAGCAGCAACGTGAACGGTGACAGAAATCGCGGTGGTAGGACGTCTGCGCACACCCTGGCGGGGTTTCTGCAGGGGCACCTGGCTGGTGGCCCGCTCCGGAGAGCGGACGTGCTATGCCAGGGTGCCCGGGATGCTCGGGTGATAGATGTCATGTGCGTGTACAGTTTGTCATTGTTCTTCTCACTGAGTTTGTGTGTGTGTGTGTGTTGGGTGATTATTGAAGGAAGATGAATGGATCATTGTGCAGAGAAGTTCACTTGAACCAATCAGTTATCAGGTCACATAACAAAAAGCTGTTGCAATCACAACACATCAAATCAATTCTGGGAGTGATAAACCTTATAATCACGCAATGCAAATAATCAAACCCAATAAGCAAGCAAGCCTTCAATGTCATCAAGCAAAACTCCAACGACAAGTAGCTCTGAGAGCCTTAAATCAGCTCTCTACCCCTTCTGCTCCAGCGACGGGAGTCCTCGATGTGCTTTCCAAGCCGAGCTGGATAATGTAGCACCCACAAAGATGATGCTCCAGTTAACAATTGGTCTTTGCCTAGCAAGTTGGCTGATTAAATTAACTGTTTAGTAATATTCTGAGATCATGTGTGAGAAGAAAAAAAAAATCCAGGTGTTTGTATAAAGGGAACTGCTCCCGTATTCATCCTGACAATGATCTTTCTCGGGTGCTCACCTGTGCTAGCACCCGGTTAGTGGGGTTGGATTAGGAGACACAGGAAGCAATACTCACTGTGGTCCTTGCCCTCCGAAGTGAGTTGGGTAGATGGCATGCTGAGAGCAGATAAAAACACAGTGGTGCTATACATGTTGATCAATAGAAATTTGTTAACCACCCACCGTGCACAGTCCTGGGGACACAGACAACAACGGAGCACGTCCTGAGGGAGCCCATAGTGCCCTGGAGAGATAGAATAGTGGGGAACATGTGAGACTACGGGGAAGGGAAACATCAGGTGAAGTCCAGGCGAAGGGAAGCCAGTTAATTCTGAATCCCGGGAGGAAATCTCTGGAGACCTAAAGTTTTGTGCAATATGCCCGTGCAACAAATTTCTGTCGATGATCTTCCTACCCCGTGGGGTTGTAGGAGGTGAGACATAAGACCATTTTGCAAGCGGAGGGTGAGCGTCACCCAAGGCCTGGGTATGGATGTCTGCAGTGTAAGACGAGGTGCAGAGGGACTAGGCTTTCAGTTTTCAGCACAGGTGCTTCACAGTGGTCATGTTGGTCCGTTCCTGTTGGTCAGAGCCCACAGGATGAATAAGCCACCCTGCAGGTTGATGCAAGGTATTTGGGTTGGTAATTCAGTGCTTTTATTTTTTTTTTATTTATTTTTTTTTCCATGGGATAGGAGGTTCCATGCAGCTGTTGGCTACAATGGACAAGCTTTATTTTTGCATGTAGAATTTTTTTAATAAATTAATTTTTATTGGTGTTCAATTTACCAACATACAGAATAACACCCAGTGCCCATCCCGTCAAGTGTCCCCCTCTGTGCCCGTCACCCATTCACCCCCACCCCCCGCCCTCCTCCCCTTCCACCACCCCTAGTTCATTTCCCAGAGTTAGAAGTCTTTATGTTCTGTGTCCCTTTCTGATATCTCCCACACATTTCTTCTCCCTTCCCTTATATTCCCCTTCACTATTATTCATATTCCCCAAATGAATGAGAACATACACTGTTTGTCCTTCTCCGATTGACTTACTTCACTCAGCATAATACCCTCCAGTTCCATCCACGTTGAAGCAAATGGTGGGTATTTGTCGTTTCTAATGGCTGAGTAATATTCCATTGTATACATAAACCACATCTTCTTTATCCATTCATCTTTCGATGGACACCGAGGCTCCTTCCACATTTTGGCTATTGTGGACATTGCTGCTAGAAACATCGGGGTGCAGGTGTCCTGGCGTTTCATTGCATCTGAATCTTTGGGGTAAATCCCTAACAGTGCAATTGCTGGGTCGTAGGGCAGGTCTATTTTTAACTCTTTGAGGAACCTCCACACAGTTTTCCAGAGTGGCTGCACCAGTTCACATTCCCACCAACAGTGTAAGAGGGTTCCCTTTTCTCCGCATCCTCTCCAACATTTGTTGTTTCCTGCCTTGTTAATTTTCCCCATTCTCACTGGTGTGAGGTGGTATCTCATTGTGGTTTTGATTTGTATTTCCCTGATGGCAAGTGATGCAGAGCATTTTCTCATGTGCATGTTGGCCATGTCTATGTCTTCCTCTGTGAGGTTTCTCTTCAGAGACTTAGAACAAATTATTTTAAGATTTGTGTGGAATCAGAAAAGACCCCGAATAGCCAGGGGAATTTTAAAAAGGAAAACCATAGCTGGGGGCATCACAATGCCAGATTTCAGGTTGTACTACAAAGCTGTGGTCATCAAGACAGTGTGGTGCTGGCACAAAAACAGACACATAGATCAATGGAACAGAATAGAGAACCCAGAAATGGATCCTGAACTTTATGGTCAACTAATATTCGACAAAGGAGGAAAGACGATCCACTGGAAGAAAGACAGTCTCTTCAATAAATGGTGCTGGGAAAATTGGACATCCACATGCAGAAGAATGAAACTAGACCACTCTCTTGCACCATACACAAAGATAAACTCAAAATGGATGAAAGATCTAAATGTGAGACAAGATTCCATCAAAATCCTAGAGGAGAACACAGGCAACACCCTTTTTGAACTTGGCCACAGTAACTTCTTGCAAGATACATCCACGAAAGCAAAAGAAACAAAAGCAAAAATGAACTATTGGGACTTCATCAAGATAAGAAGCTTTTGCACAGCAAAGGATACAGTCAACAAAACTCAAAGACAACCTACAGAATGGGAGAAGATATTTGCAAATAACATATCAGATAAAGGGCTAGTTTCCAAAATCTATAAAGAACTTATTAAACTCAGCACCAAAGAAACAAACAATCCAATCATGAAATGGGCAAAAGACATGAATTCAGTGCTTTTAAAACCATTAGAGTGTCATTTAGTGCATTAGTAATAAATTAATAGAGTTAACAAGAGTGGGGAATTATTTCAGCGTGTGGACCAGGAGAGCAGGGAGGAGTAGGCCAGGCTGCATATTGGGAACCTGTCAGCCCCACACTTGCCAGTGCCAGGTAACCTTCTAGAAGGTGCTGCTTTTAAAAGGGATCCTAATGGAGCTTAGCGTGTAGAGTCCAGTCTCAAAATGACCCCCCCAGCCTCCCCCCCCACCCCCGCAGGTAAATTAGATGGCATGACACAAGATTTATCCAGACACGCCGTGTTGCAGGACATGATTCCCAACCAGAAATCTTTGAAAGTCAAATCTCTACCGTTCTACATGACGGCGGACTAGTGGGGGCTAAGAACAGAGCCTTTCCTCTCTTCCTCTTTACAAAGCTCAATTAAAATGTGCGTGTGCACTGATCTCCCGTTCAGAGCTCCCACGGAGATGGATAGAGCCATTTCCAAGTGTGTTTAGGCTCTGTGGACTCTCTTAACCCATTGTGGGGCCTGCCCAGAGGAGAAAGGACAGAAAGGCAAGGAAAATGAAAAAAGCAGAGGAGGCCGATTGCATAAATGGAGGATACAGAGTGCAGCAAAGGCCACATGACCTACGAGAATGAGAGGGGACGGATGTGGGGCCTCCGACCCATGCACGGTGGCCGTTGTCCAAAGCCAAGAAACTTCTGGTAGCAGGCTGAGACACAGTTTTGGATGCAAAGCTCACTGCGTGTTTACCAACGTGAAGGTTAATTGTGAGGCAAGGAAATGCCACCACGAGGCTGAGGCTTTTCTATTGCTGCTTTTTGTCAGCATCTCCAGGAACCTGCAAACCCAGAAGAGGTCTTTTGATAGCCACGCTGGCAGCCCACGTCGCTCCCTGAGATCCGGCAGGTTAATGTAGCGCTGCCAACCCTCCAGACTGAGGCAATCAGAAGCACTGCTTGATAGAAATAAAATGAAATGTGGTTGGGGAGCGGGGGGAGGGGAGCCGGCCGTTGGTGTTCCAGCTACTGGCAAAGCCCTCCTCGAATCAAACCCTCCGCGGAAGGCGGGTATTAGCCCAGTGGCTGAGGGGCACCTGCAATGCCGAGATTAATCCCCTTTTTGTTTCCTTTCGGGTCTATCTGGGCACTGCTGAGTGGAAGAATTTAGGTTGGCCTCCTTCCTGGAAGGGAGCTGCAGGCGGAGCGGAGAGGAGGTGTCATCATGTGTCACCTGACCTGCACCTCTGCGCCTCTGCTGTTGTCTGTCGCCCTGCGCCTCCCTGCCAGGCCCTCTACCTCCCTTCTGCTTCCCTGTGACTTGCTTCCGGGCCTTGAATCCTTATCTCTTATGGGGCAGGACGTCTGCGGCCCCGAGGACAGGGTCCCGAAAGGCGTCCCTCTGCGTCTCTCCGGGGCAAGTCAGGTCACAGGTTCAGGGCAGGTGCCAAGGTGACTGAAGGGGGGGAAACCTGGCCCTGGACGGTGCTGGCCTGCAGCGTGAGCCTCAGGCCCGGCTGTGCTGTCCTTTGGGAATCAGCTGCTGCCCCGGGAGGTGGCTGTGGAGACCACGCAGCCGCGGAGCATCCCCCACCCCAGCCTTCGGTGCCCCCCTGTAAGCCGTCAGGAGTCATCTGCTTTGGAAGCTGAGACACTGTTTAGAACATGGGTATATAGAGTGGAAGGGGATGGGCTCTGGCTGCGGAGGGGGACGCGGGGGGCTGGGGGCCCAGCCTGTCTCGGGACCCTCGGGCCAGCGCACGCCTGCCCCGCTAGGTGGTGGGGTCAGCAGGCCCTGCTCTGGGGCCCTGGCTGGGACACCCTATCGGGGGGGGGTGGGGTGCCCCGCTGCACTCGCACAAGGGTGCCCCACGAACGGCCTCGTCTGTTCCCTGAAAGGAGGTTGGTCCGTGAGGCCCCTCGGCCTCCCCTGCTCGAGGGTGGGCCCCGCTCCCTCTCCGGGAGCCCGTGCATCCGAGTCACCGTGGCAGGCACCTGCACACAGGTCATAACGAGGGCAGGACGTGTGGTCTCAGAGCTCCGAAGGTTACCGTTCTGGATAAGGGGCTGCTAGGAGCTGCGAGGTCTGACGATTCCTCCTCTTGCGACTTGTCAGGTGGCGGAGGTGAGCCTGCCGCAGCATGTCACCCTGGCCCCGGTTCCAGCCCTCAGCAGTGCAAACCGAGGGTGCATTTCTTTGATCTAAGAGCCAGGACTTTAGAAAGCCAGTCAGATTCTGGGCTTTGGGTTGAGCAGCTCGAACCGAGGGGACGGGGTTGGGGGGGTGCGGGGACCGCCGGCTGGCTGGGGGAGCTGCCTGGACACCCCGCCTAACCCAGCGAGCTGTGCCCGTCCCCAGGCAGCCTTGGTGAGTTTCCCCTGTGGTTTTAAGTCTCCGCGGGGCTAACCCTTCCTTCCGACAGCTGGCGCTCCGCCCGCGTTACCTGGGGCTGGAGGTGCGGCTGCGTAGCTAAATTGGGGCCTGGAACGGCCGAGGGCATCATCCTTGCATTTCCAGCGACCCCTTACTTGTGGCTTCGGGCGAGGGCTCCGTTCCTCCGTGATTGCCGAGGGGCCCGGCCTCTCAAGCTGGGACACCACCTGTACCCCTGAGGCTTAACGTGCTCCCGGGAACCCCAGGCGGGGCGTGTGGGAGCTGGGCCTGAAGCAGAAAGGATGCTCAAGTGCGCACCTTCCGCTTTTCCCTCATCCCTTCTTGTGCCTTCAGAGGCCACAGGAAGAAGGCCCGGGGTGCTTAACTGTATTCCTTCTGCTGAATAATCGGCTAATTGATTTACTGCAGGCATGGCCTTTCTGCTCTCCGTTCCTGAGCACCCTGCGGCGAGTTTCGTTACCTTCTCGGCCCTGTTTATTGCATCCCCATCGTGCGAGTAACTGGAAACTTGGCACTAAGCAGATGGGGGAAACGCACTCTATAGATATGGAAGCTTAGTGGCTAAATGTCGATCTCTTTCGAGGTAGATGGCTCCCAAGACCCCGATGCTTTTTGAAATATGCTCTAAATAACCTATTTTTCCACGTGAGCACAGTGCTCGGTGGATGGAGATTATTTTCAAGTAGCCCTCAAGGTTAAAGTTGGTTGCTCTTCCAGATGGTTCCTATCTAATGCTTTGGATTATGATATTGAACCACCCTGTGATCAGAACTCCTAGTGCCAAGAATAACAAGAAGTGGAAGCCAGCCGCAGCAGGGGCTGCCGCTCGGAGGGCATGCCGAGATGTAAGGGTCAAGGCCAGGCCATATGGCCTATCAAGGCCCTGCCGCAGGAGCCCCGGGAAATGCACATCAACTCTCGGAACCGCTCATCCTCTCTGTTTCCTATCGCGTCCGTCGCCGTGTCCTCTGAGCGCCCCCTTCCCCAAGCCCTTCTTCCAACTAATTTTTGCCAACAGGCTTCTTTCTGTGCCGGCTGGTCCCTTCCAGCTGCCACAGCTTCTAGCAGACTCCTGGGGAACTTGTTTCCGGGCGGCCACGGGGTTGAGTGGTGTGATGAAGCCGAGAGAGCTCCGAGGGTGCGTAGTCGGGGCTGAGGTGGTTTACTGAGCCTCACGTCGCAGCAGGTGATAAGGACACCGGGCCTCGGCTCCCTCAGCAAGAGCACCGGGTTTGATTGAGTTCCCCAGTAGAAATCTTATCATTTCTGGGTACTTGAACCCTAACATTAGAAGTTGGGGTCAGACCCCTGGAGAGAGTAGAGACTATTTTCGTATGCATTACTTCTCGATTTTCTTTCTTCCTTTTCTTCCTCACTCTGAGCTCCAAGCCGAGTGACTTTATTAGATCCTCGCTCTCTTTTCAGCAAGGCTCTAACGAGGCGGTGGGCACTCAACTAAAATAGAAGCCCCAGGAAGGCAGGGGTTTGTACCCGTTTTGTGCTGCAGCATCTCCCACGTGCAAGTGCTGGGAACACAGGGTTCGATCAACATCTGTCGACCTCTGAAGGGCTGCAGCATGTCTGGTAACAAAAAAATTGAGATTCTGAACCTTTTTCTTTCTCTCCTATTTTTCAAAAATTATGCTTGAAAGATCCTGCTTCAAAATCATCTGAGACTGCTGTCATTTCCTTTCTTCCCAGAGTCACCCTGAACAGCACAACTGCCGGGAGGTGGTGGTGGGGGCTTTGATTCTAGTCTTTTCCCCCTGTTTTGCCCTTGAAAACTTCCTCAGAGCCACATGGAAGAGATGCCGCCGCGTGACCGTGGGCAGGGTGTCAACAGCCTGGGGGGTGGCCCTCCGTGGCCCAGAGCTGCGGGTGTGCATCCTTCCCCCTCCTCTCATTTAGGCAGCAGTTAGTGAGGAAGAGGGGCGATAATGATGCTCTTTCCACCTCGAAATGCATCGGCTTTTATTGGTATTTCCTACGTTGCCAGGTCGGCCCGACACGTAGAGCCAATGTATGGCAAGCATTCAGGGCCTGAATAGTGAATGCATAACAGCAACACACTGGTCGGCTCCCAGGTTGAAGAACTAGGGGTCTCGATATAGATCCGTGTAGTTATATTAGTTTAATTAACAGATTCGCCGGGTTGTCGACGCTCCTGATGCTTCCCATCTTGCTGTAACTGCTAACTGTACTCACAGCTTTGGGGAATGGTTGGGTTCGGGGTCTGGGGGCGGGAGGGAGGAGGGGTTGGATGGATCCCACCAAGCCCTACTACTGATGAGTCAGTAGGGTCATATGTGGATGGATGGAGTTGGGGCTCCCAGTCCTCCCCCGTTCTGCACCGTCGGTGGTCCGTCATAGACTCCAGGCCTAGGCAAGCAGTGGAACAGTCTAGTCCTTTTTAAGTTTCAAATAGGAAGAACAGGTGACACGTTAGCAGAAGCAGCTCTGTTCCGTGGTGATTCATAAACAACCGTATGGGAACACTGTGAATTAACCAAAGTCTGTAAACGAACCGTCACTGGACTCCCAACGAGTCAAAGTCTGTTGTCTGAGCATGAACTAGCCGCCTGGAAATGGGCGTCCTCTCGTGTAGACAACATTCATAAGTCATCAGCCATGATTTCCAGGTTGGGTTTATTGTGAAGTGAGGCATGAGGGTTCTAGAGGTGGAGCGGTCTGAGGACAAAACACTTCTAGACTTCTGTGATTTCTCCTCCTCTCTTATAGTTTGTTCCTGATCTAATTCAACTGATTCAGGTCTTCCCCCACCCACCCACCCCCGAGGCTGTAGCTGAATCTTTTCCAGAATATGCTATTTAGTTTTCATAGAAACAGCAATTCTTTTTTCACACTCCTATTGTATCAGTTTATGAAGAATTTAGGTAAATGATGTAATTATATGAAAAAGTACATCTGGTAAGAACAGATTTGGGAAAGATGCAGCTGACTCGTGGTAAGCATACGGCTCACCAAATGAGTGCATTAGCGCCGGGGGCCTCCGGAGGGAAGGGCTGGGATACCCGGGAAACCCGGCGTCCCCTGGACGCCACACGGGATGACTGACGTGGAGGATTGGGCGTGCCAGTTAACTCAGCACGCAGGTTAAGTGGAAGGTACGCAGAAATTAGTCGAGAGAGCTTTTAGTGCCTGCTTGACTTGGATCCCAGGTTTCTGAGCTCATGTGCTCATATTAGCGATTGACCTCAGACAAATTACGTGACCTCTCCGAGCTTCAGCTTATTCAGGTGTTACACACACATTCTGCACACGCATTCAATGTGCACAAACACACACACCATCACCACCGCAGCTCCCACCAAGGGCTTTTGTAAAATTATATTCTTAGGGACGCCTGGGTGTCTCAGCGGTTTAGTGCCTGCCTTCGGCCCAGGGCGTGACCCTGGAGACCCGGGATCAAGTCCCACGTCAGGCTCCTTGCGTGGGGCCTGCTTCTCCCTCTGCCTGTGTCTCTGCCTTTCTCTCTATGTGTCTCTCATGAATAAGTGAATAAGATCTTTTAAAAAAAATTGAAATTAAGGGACACCTGGGTAGCCCAGCAGTTTAGCACCTGCCTTCAGTCCAGGGCATGACCCTGGGGTCCTGAGATTGAGTCCTGCATCGGGCTCCCTGCATGGAGACTGCTTCTCCCTCTGCCTGTGTCTCTGCCTCTCTCTGTGTGTCTCTCATGAATAAATAAATAAAATATTTTTTAAAAATAAAATTATATTTTTATTTGAGTATAATTAGCAACACCAAGGGCTCGTTTGAGAAGATCAAATAAATGAATATGTATGGTCATTCTGGTAACCATAAATAGTCTACAAACCTAATCTTTTAAATTTTTTACTTAGAAATGATTTAAAACTTCTAATGAAAAACCATAAGAATAGCACAAAACCACTAACCTCTAAACAGTTTGCCTACTATTAGCATTTTGTCAAATTTGTTTTGTCATCTTCTCTATGAACAGACAGATGGATGGACAAGAGTGTGGATGTGTGTGTATTAAAATTTTTCTGAATAGGCTACGGACACCATGCCTTTTTACCCCAGCACTTCAGTGTGTATTTTCTAAGAACAAAACATTCTCATACAATTATCGAATTAGGATATTTAACCTTGATCTAATATTATTATCTAATACACGATTATTATTTAAAAATTTCCAACGTTCCTGGTAATATCCCTTATAAAATTTTTTTTTGTGCAGTCAGAGATCCATTATGGGGTCACATAATACATTTAGTTGTCATGTCTTTTTAATCTTGTTACGATCTTTCTCTTTCAAGGCATTGACATTTTGGAGACTTTCTCTTAATTAGAGCTTGTGTGATAGGTTCTTAAGCCCAGATTCACACTGTATGACTCTTGGCAGGAATATCATACGTATGATGTGTCCTTCTCATGTTAGGAGGCACATGATGTTGGTGTGTCTCATTATTGCTCATGACAGTAATCACTTGGTTAAGCTCTATCTTCCAGGAGTTTCTACTGTAATACTATTTTTCTCATTGAAATTAGTAATTATTTTTGGCAAGATATTTTGAGGCTATATAAATAATTTGCCCTCATCAAACATTTACCTACATCTTTTTCACATCAATTGATGATTCCTACTTAACTGAATTGTTACTAGTATGATTGCAGTGGTGAATTTTTTCTTTAATTCCATGACTCCTTTTACATTTATTCACCGGTGTTCTGCAAGAAAGAGCTTTCTCTTCCCTGTTTCTTTAGTTGTGTTCTTGTTAGTTTTATGGGGTCATGAAATTTTATTTTATTCAATTGGATTATAGTCAGTTGATTATTTGTTTTCATGTTCAAATTGCCCTTGATTTGGCCAGTTTGCATTCCATCAGGTTGACTCCTCAGTCCTTCTGACATGTCCTCATCATTCTTTGAACACATCCTTTCTTTCTGGTACAACACAATACTTTGGACTCATTTTCTGCTTTCCCTTCCCTAGTCCTAAAGGTAGGCATGTTCTGTTGAGTAGGGTGTGCATTTAGAAACCAAGGCTGGGTTCCGGATGTGCTTGATGCTACCAGGGCATCATTGTTTCTAGAAAGGAGAAAGAAGGAAATATGAGATGTCTTTAAAAATCTCTCTCGGGGTGGGGTTGGGGGGGCACTTGAGTGGCTCAATCATTTAAGCATATGACTCTTGATTTTGCCTAGGGTCATGATCTTAGGGTCTTGAAATACAACCCTGCCTTGGGCTCTGTGCTTAGTGCAGAGTCTGCTTGAGATTCATTCTCTTTCTTTCTCCCTTTATCCCTCTTTCCCTCTCCCTCTCTCCGTCTCTCCTTCTCTCCCTCTCTTCTGTCCCTCCTTGGACTTGTGCGCTCGCTCTCTCTCTCTCTCTCTGTCAAATAAATAATAAATAAATAAATAAATAAATAAATATCAAAATAAAAATCTCTCTCTAAGATGTCTTTCTTCTTTTAGAGCCCTGCCCTTACATTCCTCCTTGATGAGAAAGATTGTTGTAAATTCAGACTCTGCTCCTATCTAGCCTAGAAAGATATCCATGCCGCTATTCTGGTTCTTCTGATAACAAGAAAATAAAGACTTTCCAGGGATAAACTCAGGATCATGTAGGGTAGGGGGGTGCCCATGTCAGCGATTATGAGGAATGTGGTGGCAGAAGGTCCAACAGAAAGTATTTCTAAGCATAATCAATTATCATCCCTGTGGTTTATCCAGTATCCCACCTTCAAAGATCCCATATTGATGTTCAAAAGTTCCTGGGAGGACTCCTCACTTAGGGGATATTTTGGATAATAAAAGCATCACTATTAGATATTCCTAATTATGTGATATTGCAGGTTGTATTCAACGATCGCATTCAATTTGACTTATTACATCAGCCCTTCTCTTGAAGTCCTGTGACGACAGAGAACAGAAATAAGACTGCGGTTATAGATCAAAGTACAACCACAGCACTGGAACACAGGGCTCCTGGCATACAGATGCATCTTACGCCTTGTGCCACCTCCATCATGTCGAGATCTGAGGCCTCCTCAGGAGAGGCTGGGCCAGTGAAGCAATGATTAGGCACCTCACTCCTGCCTCTGAGTGGAAGGTTGTGTCCTGTGTCATACCCTGTCAGGTGCAATGGGAGAAAAGATAATGAAAGCAAAGGGGGCTTTCAGACCCCTTAGAAGTCAGGTGGTGGCCCTTGCCCCAGCAGTGCTGGCTGTGCAGAAGCCCTGGTAGAGGAAAGGAAGGGCTGCCTTGTTAGAATGTGGACTTGGCAGAGCAAGGGGGAAAATACTAGGCCACATTTGAGCTTAATTGCCCTTAAATGTGGCCTGAGGAATGCCAGGCTCTTACCAATCAGTGAAGTCACTCCTCCTTCATTAGAGAGGAATGAATGAGAGGTTGGAAAAAGCTAACAGATGTGCTTGTCCAGTCCTGCCTTCTTCTGCTAAATGGAACAGAGTTCTCTATGGAAACACAGTGGGGTGGAATTAGAGAGTAAGTATTTCTTCTAAATGCTTACTATGTGCCCAATTCGGTGATGAGAGATTTTCATGTGTTATTTGGCCTATTTCTCATGATAATCTATCAGAGTATTTTCCTATAAATTAATATCCCTACTTGATAGATGGAGAAACCGAGCCCCAGAGGTTAAACCATATGCCATGGCTCATACATGGAAAATATCAAACTGAGGTCTTCTGTCTTCAAAGTCATGTGTTTGGTCCTGACGTTATGAATTTTAGGGAAGACTAGTTCTCCAGTAGGTAGGATGAGGCAAACCAGTGAGGAAAGGATTATAGGCTGAGCATGTACTCGTTGGGTTGGGGGAGAAAAGTAGTGCAGAGGGGACAGCTGAGAGTGCCCCAAGATAAGAAGCATTAGACACAGATTTTCACCCCGTCCATGTACGTTCACTTCTGGGCGGCCCTGAGCCACCCAGATACTAGTAACTACTCCTCATTCAGAGCTTACCACCAAAGAGAAGCTGTTAAGAGGTATTTCTTTCATTTCCTTATGATTTTTCCCCTCCCTCTTTAGAACATCTCTGTGCTGGGAGAGCAATGCCTCCTGCTAATCAGTTATCCAGCAGCTTAAAGAACATCTCAAAATACTCATTTTAATTTCCTTATAATAGTGACTGTCATCATCCCTTTGAGTCCTAGAGATTTGAAGCCCTCGTAGTCTCCAGCCAAAGCAAGCCCTCTGAGACTGAAGATTGTTGGCTTGATATTCACAGGCTGATTTCTTTAACATTGGATTTCTGTGTTTGTGAGCAAAATTAATTCTCTTTGTTGTAGGATGAGAGATGGGAGAGGACAACGAATGACTTGGCAGGAGCCAGGGAGACACCAGCTTATGGTGGCCATGTTCCTAGCAATGACAGCCCGTCTACTGAGCTAAGCAGTGCTAATGACATGACCCAGTGACACTCTCCAAGGCTTTACCACTCAGACACCTGGAATATTTGAGCAGCATGGTTTCTGTCTGCTTTTCTTCCTCCCCTCTTGTTTTCTGTATTAATCAGACATTTACAATTCATGACATCAGATGTGATCATTATATGTGGCACTATCTTCCCAGAGGTGCCCCCTCCTCCATCTAATTCTTTTTGGATTTATTATTTAAAAGAGTATTTTCATCACAAGGAGCCATAGAGCATGGTAGAAAGAGCATTGCTTTTCAGGTTAAGCAGAGGTAGTCATAAGCCTGATTTCATTACTTATTGAGCTGTGAGGCTCCAGAAATTATCCAAACTGCTCTGGATCTCAAAGGCCTCCTCCATGAAATGAGAATAATACTTTCCTTTCAGTGTTATTGGGTAGATTAAATGGGGTAGTAGATGTGAAGACGTAGTAGATGTGAAGACCTTGAGTAGGGTTCTTAGTCCGGTACCCTGTAAATTATAGTTATTTTAATTACTTATACAATTATTTATGCAATCCTAGTATCTCACTTATCCCATTTTAGGGGTGTGGTTTTGATCTTCATAAGAGCCATGGATATGTTCATCATTTTATTTCTCATGCTGCCAAACACAACACCACATGTGTGATACACAATGAACACAGGTGTTGAAGTGAATGAGCTAATCTTGTAGGTATTCTCCTTAGCAGGGAGTGTTAGACAAGTTTGCGTCTGGTGGTGATGACAGTGATGATGATGATGATGGTGATGATGATGATGATGGCGATGGTACTGTCGATAATTTATTATGGAAGGAAGTGAAAGCCTGCAGATGTATATGCTCATTGTGTGTCTTTTTGTCTGGGCTGCCAAGAAACCCAGATCAATTCAGCATTGAAAAACACTAACTCTTTCATTCCAGATTTCTCAGTTATTTCTCACCTTTTAATCACTTCTGTTTCTTCTTTGTCCTTATTATAATTATCCTGCTCGGAATGTTTTAATATGGGGAGCATCTCTCATATCACTTTTTTTTCAAGAGCCAGATGGGAAGGTACATCTCCACCCACCTACATACATACAATTAGTGCTCCTAGGGCCCTGCATTTATTTAATTGTTTCATGCAGTTGATTCTTGAGCCACATAGCCCTCTCCAACATGGTCATGGGGAATAGCTGGTGACTTGCATTTGGACCATAGCACCTGACTGAAATTGAACACCCCTACAAAGGCTCCAAACAGCCCATTTGTAGGATCCTGAAGATGGAGTAGTTAGCCTGGGGACAAGATGCTCCCTGCACTTGCCTAGCAGCCTGAGAGGCTTCCTTCTGTATGCTGTCTGCTACCCACTGTGGCACAGCTGTACAGACACCCCACTCTAATTGAAGGGTGGTACATTCCTCATCAGAGTACCTGTGCTCCAGAGATATATGACTAACTATAATTTGACAGTATCTTATGTCTCCACTGTTGTTTTGTTGTTGGTGGTTGTGGTTTTATTTTAACGGTGCAGAGGATTTATAAAATATTAACACATTAATGACCATATCTCAGTTTACCTAATTGAAAAAATGGGTAGAATTAGACTATGTATAATTCAAGATTTAAGAATGAATTCACGAGTCATACAAATTATTCTGTCATTGAGAACATATGAAGATCACTATTTTATAAATAAAACATAGTAGTCCAAAGGCTTTATCCGAAGCAACTATTTTAAAAGTCTTTTTACTTAAGGAATATAATAACCAAGTATAATCCATGATTCCTGAGAAGATCCAAGTTTGATTATATCAAGAGTAAATATTATGTTTGAGTCAACTGCATTATCAGGTGACATGGACATTTGTTGATTGTATTGGGCATGATACTATATTGTGTTTATGTAGAAACATACCTATATTTTAGAGGTACATACTAAATATTTATGGGAGGAACGCCATATGGCTGGAATTGTTTTAAAATACTTAAGGGAAAAATAATGAGACAAATATGGTGATATCTCAGCAATTGCCAAACCTACATGATGGGTAAAGGACTCTTCATTGTATGTAGAGTAAAGCATATGAAGTTGCCTATATTAGACCAGTTTGACCTTGAAGTGGAATTCCATATGGTTCTACCTTTTGGTCACTAGTTTTATGTGTATTTGATTTGTTTGTTATTGTTGTTGTTAAAACAGCTAAAAGTACTATACGTTTGTAGGAAGAATTCCAGATACTTTAGTATGGCACAAAAGACAGTCAATGGACTGGTCTCCACCCCAGCTTCTCCAACATCCCTCTCTGCTCCCTACCTCCAGTCAGAACACAAGGAGGACAATGCTTTAGTCAGACCTTATTTGGTACTGCTTGATTTTCCTAAGCAAGCCCAGCCTTTTCCTGTGCCTTTGTGTAAAGTGTTCCCTTTACCTGAGCATAACACTTCCACTTACTTACATCCCTAACTCAGCTCATGGGTCACACTAATTTCAAGTTTCTGATCTCATCTCTCCCTCAGTTTCTTCTTCTTTTGCACCCTATGTTCCCTCAGCCTCCGCCCCAACAGGATTTCTTAGTGCTCATTACTTATCGTTGCAGGAATGTTTTTCAAGGCTTTTCCCCAATAGCCTAAGTCTCAAAGGCAAGTCCACCACCTTACTAGTCTTTGCATCTTCAGGAAAGATCATGGAATGTCCACATTCAGAAGGCTGAAGCCGAAGGGTTGACTTGCCACCTGTCCTGTGCCCTGCAGCTGCAAAACAGGATCAGACCCTGATGGATGCCAGCTTGTTGAGTGAATGTGCAGAGGTTGGGTTCTGACTCCAGTTAGGTCTCCTGTCTTCTCACCATGGAACATGGCTTTTTCCTTCTGCTAGAAAATAAGGTTAAAATCAGCAGTCATGATGGGGTCAAAGCCCAGGATGACTAAGAGGTAAATATGGAATCAAAGGCACTTGGGAATTAAAGGCTTATCTTTCCCCATTCTGCCTGTGACTTACAGTAACTCGGTGAAGGTAACCTTAGTGGCTTGATGATTAAGTAATGGATTCTTTGAGTTCTTCAAGTTCTACTTCCCCCTTAGGAGTTTTTACTAATCAACCCCACCTAACAAGGCTTTATGTCTTGGGATCCAGTGCTGTGTGTGCCAAGGATTCAGTTTACTAATATGCTAAATATTGGTATCTACATTTTTTATTACTGACCAGACTGCAAGCTCCTTGAGACTGGGGATTATAATTCACTAAATTGTGTTCCTCACAGTACATTGTAGAGTGTTTATTCTCAAACAGTAATAATAAAGGCTACAACAGCATTATATGGCACTTCTATATACCAGGTACCTTGGTGTTTTTTTTTTTTTTAAGATTTTATTTATTTCATGAGAGACACAGAGAGGCAGAGACCTAGGCAGAGGGAGAAGCAGGCTCTCTCCTGGGAGCCTGATGTGAGACTTAATTCCAAGACCCCAGGATCATGACCTGAGCTGAAGGTAGGTGCTTAACCACTGAGTCACCCAGGTGCCCCCAGGCACCTTTGTTACTATATATATATATATATATATATATATATATATATACACATATATATAATTTATATATATACATATATATAATTTATATATATACATATATATAATTTATATATATGTATATACATATATACACATTATCTATAATATATATGATACATATATATGTACAATATATATGACACACATATATGCAATATATATGATATATAATATAACTGTATAAAGTTTATTTAATCTTCATATTTCCTATGGATCAGTCACCATTATTAGCTACATTTTTATACACGAGACTATTAAGAGGAGAGACAAGATATTAGTAACCTGCCCTAAATTATTATTCATTTAGAAAGGGGTAGAGGCAAGATTAAGTACCAGACAGGTTTATTAAATGCGTGTATATATAGCTGCACACTATTTGTATACAGTGGATACTAAATTTATATTGGCCAAATAAGAAAATGAATGAAGACAATTATATTTTCAACAGCACTCTCCAGTATATTGTTCTGCATCTTTCATAATATTCAGGAATACATTATGGAAATGAATGGGAATGAGGGAGATAGACTTTAAATTAAATGAATTAAAAATAATTATTTAATCACGCACTGTGATAAGTGCTCGGAAATAGAAGCACTGAGTGCTGGGAGAGCGTATCAGTCTGGTCCCTGAGATAGACTGGCAGCCCAGGAAAGAGGGTGGCCTCCACGCAGGGCTGCATGAAGGTCAGACAGTGGGGGCGGGGAACTGGCGAGCTAGGTGGCTCACACATGTGTGGAGCCTTCAAGGAAGGCAACCATGCAAGTTATCATACAAACTGGTCTCAGATCATATAGATGGAATTTGGGTGCTGTCAATTATTACTGTGGATCCACAAGTCAAGAGTGGATTCAGGGAGCAGAAGACAGGAAGGCAACTATTACAGTAGTCCCTGAAGGAGATGATTAGTAGCTCTGATTACAGAGATGGTGATGAGAAGAGAGACAAGTAGACAAATTGGTGAGAAGGTCGAGTCAGCAAAGCACAATTCACCAAATCCTCAGGAACTTCTCAGGAAGTAGATTATCTATCTACCTACCTACCTACCTATCATCTATCTATCATGTATCTAGTCTCTGTCTACCTGTGAAAGCTGCAATTATGGCATAAACTCTTTAATATGCCAACAAGAGGAGAAAAGCCTACCCAAACTTACACTGAAACTGATTCTTTTTTTCAAATGCATCCAGTAGATTGGGAGCTAAATTCTTTGTAAGGAATTATATAGAATGCTAATGAATCTCTTACTCAAGGCTCTGGAGGATCAAGTTCCCCACGTTCTTTATTTTCTCTGGATTTTAGTGGGGGATTTTTTCCTACTATTCAGTTCTGTGGCAGTGAATTGCATTTCTCTCCAAGGCTCCTCAACAAACAATTTACACTGTAAATATATTTGTTGGCATGCAAATCACTCTGCATTATGAGTCTTGATTAATATTATAATGTGTTGATGAAAGCCTGTAAGTGGTTCTTGGAACTAAGGTTTCAGACAAAGATGTGCTGTTTGGGTGCAGAATGTTTGTTGAATATTAGATTAGGTTTTTTTGTTTTGCTTCTTTCTCTCTTTCTCTCTTTCTCTCTTTTTATTTTAAGGAGATGCTTGGTGTGAAGTGGTAACAAACTTCAAAATACACAATTAATTAACACAACCAATCTATTTCTCAAACTGCATTAAACACTCCTCCCCCACGCACACATTATGTTTGATCACATGGAGGCTGCTTTTGAATCTGTGGGCTCTTTGGTTTAGTTGTTTAGCCTCTTACTCATTGCCAACATCCTGTCTCTTGAGAAGTATTGTTCTATAACATCGTGTGCCTTCTAAATAGTGTGCTTGCACGTGGGTTGATTAGACCGTGTGCCCAATTCCCAATCTGCCCACTGAAATGCAAAGATACTGTTATTGGGCTTTGCTTTTGTGAAGACCGGTTTCTCCTCGTTCATGGGGGTAAGTGGAGACGCGGAGGAGAAACACCACTGGACCTTCCACCTCAAGTGATGCAAGTATTGACCAGCTTTTCTTTCACACACAGAGCTTAAATAAACAACAATTCAGGGGAAGGCACACAGACTCAGAAAGTAATCTATGATTAAGAGCATTGGGTTTCAAATACAGACAGAATTTGGTTCAATTCCAACTCCGCCACTTAATAGCAGCTGCCTGACCTTGACCAAGTCATGTCGCTTCTTTTAAGTTTGTTTCGTCGTTTGGAAAATGGGGTTAATAATTTCTATTTCTTGAATTTGGAGTGAGAATTAAATGAGATCATGGATTTAAAGTGATTTCCTAGCTCCCCCTCCCCCCCTCCGCCAAAAAAAAAGCTCAGTAAATGGAATCGTTACTATAAGCAGATCCCCAGCCTCTGGTTCACTGATACTAAGACAGTGAAGCTGGTATTTGACTGAACTCTCCTCAAGATCTGTGGATTCTATTATAGCCCATCATCTCCCAGTCCTCACAACCAAGAATTCTGACTCTCATCTACACTGCACGCCCTTTTGCAGATGGATATCCTGGGTTTTGTGTCAAAGTGCTTTATGGAACACACTCTGGCAGCTCGGGAACAGAGTCTTATTGCCACTCTGTGAGTGGGTACCCATGTACATTCCCAGAAAGGGAACTTGAAACAGAACCCAGGGTCCTAAGGAAGACGATAAGGAGATGCAGAACGAGTGAGGTGCAGAAGCTGTGTTTGGTAAAGGAAGACCCAAACAGAGGTTGAATTTGGGCCCAAACTAGACACATAGGCTTTCTTGGGCCTTGTTCTTCTCTTGTGATCCTAGTGAAGAGATAGCATGTGAGAACATATGTGCTCCATCCTCTAAGCAACTGGTGAGCCACTGAAGCCTGTTGACAGATCATCTGCCCCCCAAATGGATATGAATTTTCCATCAAAAGCAGAGAATGCGCTGTGTAAACGGCCCTGGGGTGGGTCAGGAATGACTTGGGGAGCGCCGAATGAGACCTGAGACCTTTCCTTACACAGAATGCTCTGTGTTGCCAAGGAAGTCATTCGTCTATAGGTCAGGATTATTATTTCAGCAGGTTAACATCTCTTGTTTTTCTTTTTTCAATAAAACATCGTACATGGATTAGCACAGGATATTCAAATCCATTGCTAGACAAATAGGTATGTGTGCATAAGTGAAATTCAATAAAATGATCCTTGGATCTTGACTCTTTCCTGCACATCCTCATTCCTGGCTTGTTGCTGTTTCACTGAGAACATGGCTGCTGCCACACGTGTGCACTACCATTGCCACCAAATCTATTAATCTAGTACTTTGCCTTCCTTTCTTTGGGAATGGATGACCACTGGGTCTTTTGTTTTGTTTTTGTTTTTTAATCATAGGCTTGAGCCTCTACCTGTGCCCTGTCTCTTGTCTCCTGAAGTTTTTGCTTCCTGTGTCATGAATATCCCTTCTCTGTTGGGTGGTTCCCATGAGCAGACACATATGTGCTCATATTTTCCATTTTTAAAAACCTTTCCGGACCCTGTGACTATCTGCTTGGGAGGCCTCACATGCAGGGGCTGGCTGATTAGCTTCCTGGTGAGAGCCCTGTCCGTGGCTTCTAGACAGCCACCTCTTGTGGTGCCCTCACCTGGCCTAGAGAGACAGATCATGTTCCTTCCTGTTTCCTCTTAAGAAGAGCACTGATCCCATCATGAGGCTCCCCACCCTCATGATCTCTCTTAACCCTAAGTAACTCCCAAAGACCCCATCTTACAAATACTATCACATGAGGGGCTGGATTTCAACATATGAATGTTGGGCGGGGAGACACCGATAAGTTGTAACATACCAGCATGCAGTTGACAATGACACTAATAATTTCTCACTTACCAAAATCTCTGGTCCAGTTTTACACAGCTTCCACTACTCATTGTTTAAAACTATTTCTCTCTGCGAACTCCCTTGGTGACTTTATCCAGGTTCATGATTTTAAAAACCGTATGTATGCTGAGGATATCCACATTTGTATTTTTAGCCCTGATTTCACAACCTCCTGAAATCCAAGCTTATATTCAACTGCCTACTTGTATTCAACTTCTCTGTTTGAATGTCTAACACGTTTGTCTAACACGAGGTCAAAAACTAACCTCTTGGGTGTCTAGATCGTCATTTCGCCACCACTCACTCAAACACACTGTCAACCTGCTTTGCTTTCACTTTCTTATCTCCCTGAACATCAACCTCATCCTTCTTATTCCTTGGACCCAAGAGCCTAGTTCTCTCATTGACTCCTCTTTTATCTCTTACTCAATATCTAATCCATCAACAAGTCCTACCAGCTCCACTTCCAACATATATCCAGAATCTTGTTACTTCTTAGCTTCTTCATCACAGCTTCCCTGGTCCAAGCCCCCACAGTCTCTGTCCTGGAGTGAATGGCAGTCTCCTACCTGGCCCTCCAGCTTCTGTTCAGCACATATCCTCTCAGCAGAGCAGGAGAGTAATCCTGCCAAATATAGAGCAGCTCATGTTTCTCCTTATCATTCAAGCCCCTCCAGTGACTTTCCATTTCCCTCAGAATAAAAGCCAAAGACTTAGCAATGGGGCTGCCAAACCCTCAGAATCCCTGCCTCCTATCTCACAGGTGTGTCTTCTCTCACTCCCTCTGATGTTCACTCTCCTTCAGTCACAATGGTCTCTGCTTTTACCCAAGCACACACCAAGCTCAGGTCCTTTACATCACTCTCTAAACTGTCACCCTGCTTTATTTTTCTTCTTAGCACTATAAACACATTTTTATCTTATCTTTTTAACCTAGGTCCCCACTAGAAGAAAAACTCCATAAAGCTTTGTTGAAGTCATTATTGGATTGTAGATAGTGGGCAATTAAAAATATTTGGGAATGATTGAAGGTATAAAAAGAAAGGGAGATGCAATGAACCAAATAGGATTCCATAAAGCCAGCTGGAAGCAGAATTGGCATGGCTAACTATTCCAGAATGAACAGAATTCCAAAATCTTGTATTAGGGTTTTGACACTCCTCTAATGCTTCATATGCATCCTAAAACCAATCGTTATGATAGCATTTTTGGAAGAATGGGTGTTCAATAATCTCAGTTTCACTTTTACTTTCAATCTCTTTGGCTTTGTTTTGTTTTGTTTTTTGTTTTTTTTTTTCAAAAAAGACAAGCAGTTGGATGGAAAAAAAGAATAATAGGGTGGCAATAATAGAACCTATTGGAGTATGAGGTTGGTGTAGGATGACACAAACTCTTTTGAGCACTTGCTTGCTAATCCCATTATAATTTCAGTAGGTCCTCAAGACAGCATATTGTATCCTCGATTAACCTGTCTGAAATCTACTTCAGAGAATGAATTCTTCTTGACAGAGCTAATACTTCTTTATTATCCAGGTTGGGCTAGTTATCCTTCTGTCTCATTATAATTTCCCCTCCCTTCTAGAATTCTGTCCTCTGAGGTTCTGTTGTCTTTTACCTGTGGTCATTGAGTAGAAGGTGTCAGCAAACACGGAAGGCTTGAGGCCTGAAGAAGAAACTCAAATTGATGGCACATACATACATCATCTCCCAGGTTCTCTTTGATCCCAAGGTTTACTGTGACAGGAAGTGATTTCCTCAGGTTCCTGGAATTACCAAGGATCTTCCCTATTTGGATCTATTTGACAAACAAAACAAACCTAGAGTGACTGGTTTTGTTTTAGAGAACAAGTCCTAGCTTTAAGAACTTCTGTAGTCAGGCCCATTATCTCAAGACATCTTCTCTTCTCACTGTTCTAGAAGCACCTGTTATTCTTCTTTCACACAACTGGCCTTTCTGAACCAACTTACTGCCAACTTCACACTATTGTTCATGAGTTCCATAGCTACCTGGACTATCTCTTGCAGTTTTCTTTTGTGCATCTAAAAATCCCAGGGCAAACTTAATTCCTTGATGAATTTGTCCGGAACACCAGCTTATATTCATATTTCTTTCATTGATAGTTCTGCAAAATGAGCATCTTGTTTTTGAACCTCATCCTGTTATATCTTGTCTTTCTAGTCCATTATTATCATTATAAATATCATGGAAGCAAATTTTTAAAAAGCAGCCATCATTATTATCCAATATATATGTGGCTTACATTACCTCATTTAATCCTCACAGAATTTTGAGGAAGGATTTAATGTCATTCCCACATTATAAATAAGAGAACTGAAGCTCAGAGAACTTACCCAAGGTCACACAGCCAAGTGAACCCCAGAGCAGATAACCATTCCCTGATTTGTAGATTCCCAGGGTTCTGTGCTTATTATAGGGCTTGAGTCATACTTGTCCTTCAAGAACAGTGCTCTCATGCTTCCTTTGTATGTATTAGAGTGCCAAGCATATAGGAAATCCTCCATACCTACTCATAAATTAAAAAAAAAAAAGAAAACCTATTTCTGTGACGCTAGGTTATTGAGATAATATCAGTCGGAGGGGAGATTCTCTTTTTCTGGTCAGTGTAGTAAGATGGGTGGGTTCCAAAAGGCTTATCCAAATCTGCTTGTCATTCAAGACCTAGTCCCAATCACTAGTCGTTCTTGCCCTATTTGCCTTTGATAGGCGATGCCAGGGAGGCAGCAAGGCCAAAAGGAAACAACATGAACTTCCTGGGTTTGAAAGCCATCTCTGAGACACTGTCGGACCTCAGGCAAAAACAACTTCACCTCTGAGAGTCAGGGGGTGGGTGAGGAGGATTGAATGCAAATATAAGTAAAAATGGTATCTCCCGGGGCACCTGGGTGGCTCAGTCAGTTGATTTCTCCTTGAGTCATGATCTCTGGTCGTGAGATGGAGCCCTGAGTCAGGATCCACACTCAGCAGAGGGTCTGCTCGGGATTCTCACCCCCTCTCCATCTGTCTCTCTGCCCCATGCTCACTCTCTCAATCTCTCCATCTCTCAAATAAATAAATAAATAAATCTTAAAAAAATGAATAGTATCTACCCACAGAACAGTTTGTGTGATTACATGAGAGCACATGTGAAAATCCTTTCACATGGCTCCTGACACACTGTTGGTGCTCCTTATTTGCCCTTTCTCTCATAAAAAAGAGTCTTTCACAAATAGTTCAAGAATGGTAAATGAAAGCTTCAAGTCATGACCTTTGTTAGCTGCAGCTTTGTTCTGAATATGACAGAGAGAGTCCTGTAAAACATCACACTTCTCTTTGTATGCTTCCTAGAGCCAGGACTCTTGGGGTTGGTGAGACAGGGACATTTGCTGTTAGTAAAAACACTTTACCAAAGGTCTGGGGAGGGAGGGCAAACATGAAGGTGCCGGACCTCCACAGTCCCTCAAAACAGCCGCTCTTGCTCAACCCACGCAGCTGTCCCCCGGGCAGAACTTCCTCATCCTTCATCTCTCTGAGCTGGCTCCCTCGGAGTGGCAGCTGACAGCCAGTATCACTGCCTTTTACACAAGTCTCTTCCACAGATGAGAGGTTTGAAGGCAGGATAGGAACCTTACTGAAAGCTTCTGTTGCTATCTTTCTGCTTTGAGTACTGTTCCTCCCCAGTCTCAGGGCCTCTTCGCTGACCTTGAATGCCTAGCCATCATCTCAAAGAAGCAGCTTCCACCTGGCCTGGCACCCACCTCCTTAATTACCCCACACTTGCTCATTCAAGGGGAGCTGGCAATGAAGACTGCAAAACCTCCAAGAGTCACAAAAGTGGCTGGGAAGATGGAGAAAAACCCTAAAGAAAGAAAGAAAGCTTAAGACTATTGTCCTATCTTTTCTTTTCTTTTCAAGACAGCAGTGCCTTTTGCAGCACTTTTAAATGGTTGCCAGGGAAACAGAGCAAGGGAGAGGAGAAAGGTTATATGGATACTGGATAAAGCTAATGCACTTTTTAAAAACATGAACTAACAAGTGCTTAAGACTCTGGGGGTTCTGGTAACATCTCATTTTCAAAGTTCCCCTTCAGAGCCTCAAGTGCCTTGATATCATCATTAACAATATTTTAATCATTTGTAAACTATAATTCATCTCCATCAAAGACTTGTGCTGATGGATTTTATGGAGCATGGCCTTATGAGTCAACTGTTATGGGGTACTTGAGATGAAGTATCTGGCATGCTGGACCACGAGTCCACAGGCTTCGACTTAAAAGAATTTGGCTCCAAATTTCCAGCCCTTCTCCCTAAGTGAGTGGGAGATCATTGAAATATAGCAAAATGCCCGGAAGTCTCTGTTAATTGGTTAGCCTTATGTGTGGTCATGTGAGCACAAGTGTGGACATGACTGGTCGAAAGAAACAATATGTATGTGTCCCTGCTGGTCTGCTGGAGAACCTCTGTCCTGGGGGTGATTCCTCGGGGAACCGCTTGCTCCTCCATGTACTGAATATTTATGAGAGCCCGTTCACTTCAGTGAGCATGCTCGTGAATTTTCGTTCAAACTGAGTTCCGCCATTGTGACCTCTAGTGAGTATTTGTAACACTTGCTTTATCGAGTATTGTCCCACTCTCTATCCTCCTAAGCATTTATTTGCTCGATTTGTACTATATTAATTTGCACATGGGTATTTATTGTCTTGGCTTCTTAACCCTCTGTGTGTGTTTCCCAGCTGAGTCTTCTGCGTGACGCCTCCCAGCAGTGCCTAACACAGCCTAACTCTGAGTTCATGAGCAACACACACTTGGTGTTTACTGTATGGTGTCTACATACCTCCGATGCTCATTGATTTCTCAGTTGCAGGCAAGAGACTCTGCTTAACCAGCTGGCATTGGACCTCTCCTACAACCCCCTTATGTGAGTACTTGTGGAGGCCTGGAGGCATCCGTTGTGGCTAGCAGGGAGATAGAGACTGAATTCTTAGGAGGGGGCTGAGTCCAAATATTAGGAAGAACTAGTTGAAGACGCTGCAGATGGGCTGGAATGAGTTCAAAGCAGGGAGGTAAAAGCATTGAAACCAAAGTAATAAGAGGCATCCTTCGTGACTACCGGAAAAGTCCAGCTACAATTCACGGATTGTCTTTATGGACAAGAAAGTGCCTAAGAGAGGGGCTGGGAGCACTTTAGGCTGGAACAGAGACGTTAAGTCAGCTGGTCCAAAATCAGGAGAGGAAATGCAACGCAGGCACGTGTCTTCTTGTCATTAAAATATTTGTTTATGCCTTATTATCTCGGCAAAAGCCATAATACGTTATAAAATGTATAAATGTAGTGGGTGGTAACCACAGACAGAGTGGCCAAATGAGGCTTTGGTACCCAGACCAGAGCGACTATTAAATGACAAGGATCATGTAGCGTGAGGTGGTTAAAATGGGTGCACCTGACACAAAACCTTACACACAGAGTATACTATGTTGCAAGGACCTGCTGCCTAAGCAGGTCGAGAATCTTCTCATCCGTCCTGGAATATGAGAAGAGTTTGTGGCAAAAGGTAAAAATGACATACAGTAGCCCCCCCCCCCCCCTTATCCTTGAGGGATAGCTTCCAGGAACCCGGTGGATTCCTGAAACCATAGATTGCACCGAACCCTATGTATACTCTGGTTTTTTTTCCTACACATACAAACCTATGATAAAGTTTAATTTATAAATTAGGCACAGTAAGAGTTTAACAACAATAACTAATAATAAAATAGAATAATTATAATAACGTACTGTAATAAAATTATGTGAATGTGGTCTTTCTCTCAAGATACTTTACTGAACTGTGTTCACCCTTCTTGTGATGATGTGAGATGATAAAATGTCGTAAAATGTCTACCTGCTGAGATGAGGTGAGGTGAATGTCAGAAGCTCTGTGACATGACATTAGGCTACTGTTGACCTCCTGACGCTAGGTCAGAGGGGGGTCATGTGCTTCCACAGTGTAGTTGACCATGGGTAGGTGAGACTGTGGAAAGCAAGATCATGGATAAGGGGCAACTACCATACAAAGTTTTTGTCCCTATATGTTGTGTAGGTGCTGCTGTGGCCTAATGGGAAATGTTTAAGGTTGCTTTTAATATGAGCGTGGAGGGACACCTCAGTGAAAAGTAACTAGGATTTAACCTTAGGAGGACAGACCTGGGACGAAAGTGGAATGGAATGTTAAACCGGCATGCTTCCCCAATTCATGTTGTATCCGGTCTTCTAATACAGAAACTCAAGTTTTCCTTTTAATTCCAGAAAGAGAAATACTTATATCCTTCCAACCTCATCAAGGAGCTGGGAAGGGTAATTACTCTTCTCCTCCTCCTTCTTCTTTTCTGCTTCTGCTTCTCTGATTCTTCTGTTTCTTCTCCTTTTCCTACTTCTCCTTCTTCACTTTCTTGGTCTTTCTCTTCCTCTTCTTCCCCGCCTTCCTCCTCCCCCTCCTCCTTCCTCCACGTCCCCCTATTCTTCTTTTTTCTGAGCAGAGGTTTAATAACGTGTATACCTCCTGTATACATGGAAGTAACCCATGAAAACTGAGTAACGCCCCAAATACCTCAAACTATCAAATTAAATAGTATTTTTTAGCTAAAGACCAAAGGAAGATTTGGGATATTGAGGAGGCCAGTTAAGGAAGGTTGTCAAGCAAAGCACAGTAAATAAAGGCATAGTTTTTTTTTTAATTTTTATTTATTTATGATAGTCACAGACAGAGAGAGAGAGAGAGAGGCAGAGACACAGGCAGAGGGAGAAGCAGGCTCCATGCACCGGGAGCCCGACATGGGATTTGATCCCGGGTCTCCAGGATCGCGCCCTGGGTCAAAGGCAGGCGCCAAACCGCTGTGCCACCCAGGGATCCCAAGGCATAGTTTTTAATGCAGATTTAAGTTCAGACCTTCTCCATCAATAAGAAGTTCTTAAAGGTTTAGTCAACTTTCTATTCCTGGTACAGAGAGACACCCTTACTAGTGGAGATTCCCCTTAGGAATGTAAATTTCCTCACAAAAAAAGACAACTTATTCTCAGTTTTCAGACATTCTCCTACATGGGTTCTATTTCTTTAAGTTTTTATTTCAATTCCAGTGTACAGAAATCTATATTAGTCTCAGGGATACAATATACAATAATCCCATATATCACCTGCTGCTCATTACAGGAGCACCCAATCACCTCTTTAGCCCATCCCTCACCTACCTCCCCTTGGGTAACATCAGTTTGATCTCCATAATTAAGAGTTTACTTCTTGGGGATCCCTGGGTGGTGCAGCGGTTTGGCGCCTGCCTTTGGCCCAGGGCGTGATCCTGGAGACCCGGGATCAAATCCCACGTCGGGCTCCCGGTGCATGGAGCCTGCTTCTCCCTCTGCCTGTGTCTCTGCCTCTCTCTCTTTCTCTGAGTGACTATCATAATAATAAATAAATAAATAAATAAATAATAATAATAAAAAGAGTTTGCTTCTTGATTTGTCTTTCTCTTTTCTCTCCCTTTGTTCTTTTTTAATATTTGTTTCTTAAATTCCGCATGTAAGTGAAATCACATGGTTGTCTTTGATTAATTTCACTTCGCATTATACTTTTTATGCATCCATGTTGCAAATGGCAAGATTTCATTCTTTTTTTAATGGCTGAGTATATCCCATTGTATATAGACCACATCTTCAGTCATCAGTGGACATTTGGGCTGCTCCCATTCCCTGGCTATTGTAAATATTGCTGCAGTAAACACACAAGTGCACGTATTCCTTTGCATTAGTGTTTTTGTATTCTTTGGGTAAATACCAAGTTGTACAATTGCTGGGTCATGGGGTACTTCTATTTTTAACTTTTTGAGGAAACTCCATACTGTTTTCCTCTGTGTTTGCACTAGTTTGTGTTTCTACCAACAATGCAGGAGTGTTCCTTTTTCCACATCCTCACCAACACCTGTTGTTTCTTGTGTTGTTGATTTTTCTGACAGGTGTACGGTGGTACCTCAGTGTAGTTTTGATTTGAATTTCCGTGATGATCAGTGATGTAGACCATCTTTTCATGTGTCTGTTGGCTATTTGCATGCCTTTTTTGAAGAAATGTCTATTCGTGTCTTCTGCCCATTTTTAATTGGAATATTTGTTTTTGGGGTGTTGAATTTTATAAGTTCTTCATATTTTTTGGATACTAACCCTTTATCCGATACATTATTTGTGATTATCTTCTCCAATTCCATAGGTTCCTTTTTAGTTTTATTGTTTCCTTCACTATGCAGAAGCTTTTTATTTTGATTTAGTCCCAAAAGTTTATTTTTGCTTTCTTTTCCTTGCCTCAGGAGACCTATTTTGAAAAAACTTGCTATGGCTGATGTCAAAGAGGCTATTGCCTGTGTTGTTTTCTAGGATCTTTATGATTTCAGGTCTCACATTAGGTTTTTTAATCCACTTTGAGTTTATTTTGTGTATGCTGTAAGAAAATGGTCCAGTTTCATTCTTGTTCACGTAGCTGTCCAGTTTTCCCAATACCATTTGCTGAAGAGACTTTTTTTTTCCCACTGGATGTTCTTTCTGCATTGTTGAAGATTAATTGACCAAATAATTATGGGTTTATTTCTGGGTTTTCTATTCTGTTCCATTGATCTATGTGTCTGTTTTTGTGCCAGTACCATAATGTTTTGATTACTACAGCTCTGTAATATAACTTGAAGTCCTGAATTGTGAAGGCTCCAGCTTTGCTTTTCTTTTTCAGGATTGCTTTGACTATTCAGGGTCTTTTGTGGTTCTGTACACATTTTAGTATTGTTTGTTCTAGTTCTGTGAAAAATGCTGTTGGCATTTTGATAGGGATTGCATTAAATCTGTAGATTTCTTTGGGTAGTACAGACATTTTAACAATATTTGTTCTTCTAATTCATGGGAGTGGAGTGTCTTTTCATTTCTCTGTGTCATCTTCAATTTCTTTCTTCAGTGTTTTATTGTTTTCAGAGTCTAAGTCTTTCACAACTTTGGTTAGGTCTATGCCAGGGTGTCTTACTATTTTTGGTGCAGTTGTAGATGGGATTGTTTTCTTAATTTCTCTTTCTGCTACGTGGTGATTGGTGTATAGAAATGCAATAGATTTCTGTACATCACTTTTGTATTCTGCAACTTTACTGAATTCATTTATCAGTTCTAGCAGTTTTCTGGTGGAATCTTTTCGTTTTTCTATAAATAGTATCATGTCATCTGAAAATAGGGAAATTTTTACTTCTTTCTTGCCGATTTGGATGCCTTTTATTTCTTTTTGTTGTCTGATTGCTGTGGCTAGGACTTCCACTACTATGTTGAATAAAAGTGGTAAGAGTGGACATTCTTGTCTTGTGCTTGACTATAGAGGAAAAGCTCTTAGTTTTTTCCCATTTAGGATTATGTTAGCTATGGATTTTTCATATAGGGTCTATATTATGTTGAAGTATTATTTTTCTAAATTAATCAGTTCTTGAGGGTGGTGGAAGGGGAGGTGGGCAGGGGGTGGGGGTGACTGGGTGACGGGCACTGAGGTGGGCACATGATGGGACGAGCACCGGGTGTTATTCTATATGTTGGCAAATTGAACACCAATAAAAATTAAATTTATAAAAAAATAATCAGTTCTTAATAATACTTTTGTCAAAGATGCATTATTTGGGGGTGGCATATTCTGCTCTAGTTCAAATTGATGTAAGGGGTAATTTCTCTCTCTCTCTCTCTTTAAATTTTCTGGGAAGAAAATTCCATGATCTCACTAAGTATTTTTGTGTGATTTCTAAAAATATTTGCAGGCAGAAATATGATCTTAAATTGCAAACTGAATGATGACTGTTCTCTTCCATTGTTAGTGAAATAAGTGCTCTGTCCATAGGTTCTGGCTTTATCAGGTGCCCAGTTTTGCTCTAGTTTTGCTATTTGAAAGGTTAGAGAAACATTTAAGATGCACAGTATTGTCATAAGTTAATGTAGGGTAAGATGGGATGAACCCAGAAATGCCTAATTCTGCCCTCCTGTCTCTCCAAGGAGATGTCAAAGGACTGATAGCAGGAGATGGGTAGGGTGTATCACTTTATTATTGGATGTTCCAATTCCTGATGAATCCCAAGCAGAAATCTGGTAGAGTTAAGCTGGGGTGAGCATGTCCTTAATGGGACCTCCTACCTCCTTTTGAACCTAAATCTTAAGTATTTGCCATTTGCCATATGGTTCAGCAACTGGAAGTAATAACCAGCATTATCAAGCAGAGAGAAAGGGAGCCCAAGAAAAGGGTCTTGGCTCAGCTTACCAATTCCCGAACATAAAGTGGAAGAAAGTCCCATCCAAGTGCATGACATTTTAATGAACCAGAACACTGTCTGTTTAGGAATATGGCCCTGTCAGGATTTTGTAATATGATCAATCACATTGATGACTCCATTTGTCTTGGAAGTGCATAAGGAGTCGAGAAAGAAGCATAAGGGTAAGTGGGTAGAGGGCAAATTTAGAGAAAATTCTTACTGTGACCTTTTGTCATTTCGGAATATACCTGTTGTGACCAGTATTTGTGACCTAACTTATTTTGGATTAACGATGGAAAAAGGCATCTTAATATATAATATTCCTGCATTATTGTACTTCGGTATTTCTAAAGCGTTCTTACCTATTTGTGTATATACATATATATGCATATGTGAGCATATGCAAGTCTGTATATGTATGTGAAACATGTGACTGAGAATTGTGACAGCTTTTACACTACTACTAAGATCACCTCATGTCTCTGTGGTGATCAGTTAGGATTTGTACCTGTGGGCAGCACACTGGTGCCATCACAGCCCGGTGAATCACACCATTATCTTGTACCATTCACTAAAGCAAGTCATTTTTAATTACTATAGTAGCATGATTTTTTTTAAATGGATGATCATCTTAAAATACATTTAGAACAATGCCATTGTTTGCATACTTTTAGTCATTAGAGTCAAAATCATGGTATTATATTATTAATGGCTTACATTACTATATGAATGGCATAAAGAACATTTATTGAATAGCTTCACTGCCTTTGGCACTGTTTTAAGAGCCTCACTTAATTTTCCTAACAGTTCTAAGAGGTTACAACTACACTTTTTTTTTTTGATTGAAGGAGAAATCTGATCATGTTGTTCAGTATACTCCAGCAACAGAGCTGGGATTTGAACCCATATCTCTGTGACTCTAAAGATCACATTATTTCTAATGTGAAATAATTAGAATATGACCTAGATATGCTTGGAAGAAATCAAGCATTTGGGTAAGGAAGTGGGTTTACTGATGAGGATGTTTCATTTGGCTCTGAGGTGCCTGAGTACGGGGCATGCACCATGTCTGAAGCCAGAAACAGCAAGCTGAAAGTTGACTAGGTCTCGTCATCTCAATTTTAGCCTCTGCCACAGAAGTGAATGCATGAATCAGAGGACGTTCTATAAGACTCAGGATATACTGGCTTGCTTGTATTAGAGGGTTCCTTAAGTAGCATTAATTATAAGATATATAGACATCAGGAAAATGTAAGAAATGTAGAATAATGCACTCTATATAATTTGTGTTGACACTCAACGGATGTTGGATTTGAAACTGGCTTTTATATTGTATGATAACCTGATCATACCGCCCCTTAAATAATAAGCTCCTTTAGAGCAAGTGCTGGGTGCTCCACAATATTGTATCTCAAATACTTGGCATGATGTGTGACACAAATTAAACATTTAATAAATATTTGTTGAAAAAAATAAAGAAATACATGAATCAGTAATTATTTTGGAATGAATGTAGATCTCTGGTTGCCAGCTTCCCTGGAAATACCGTGGTTTAGAATTATGTTCTTGGTTTTGTAATGTCTTCCCTTCATGGACCATGTATATTTTAAAAAATTAAGTGGAATGAAAATTAATTTTATTTTCAGACTATTTAAAGACATTATGGCCCCACAGAGATACTCTGGGATATTATGAAACAAACTTTAGGAAATTGCTGACCTAGATACAGTACCAAGGTGATAGGTGCTACATAAATATAATAAATTATACTGAGAGGGCTCCCTAGGCCTTTCTTTCGTACGAGTGCAGATGGTACAGAAATAGTCTGAAGAAACATTGAATAATGTCTCAGGGCAGAAAGACTTAACACCTTATGCTGCTTTTCCCACCTATATTCAAATTATTTTATTTAATATCAAATTAATTTATTAAGCAAATATGTGCTGGGGGGTATATGTGTGTTTATGATGCACCAGACACAGGGCAAGGGTTTGGAAAGGTAATGGTGAACCTAACTCCTCTGATCCTCCTCCTCCCACAGACTCTGTAGTCAAAGGGCGGGGGAGTAGCAGACGTTAATTAAGTGAACACATAAATAGATACATAATAGATATGTTATTGCTCATTTTACTTTTTCAGTTAAAAAGCAGATACTACAAATAAGGCTGTTCCACTCAGCACTTTTCCCTGGTTGTCCTTTGACACATGGTTTCCCTTCTTTTTCTAAAACATCTGACTCTCCTAAGCCCTGTTAAAAGGTAGAAGTAAAAGGTCATACTCAAATACTGACTGAGTTTTTTTTTTTTAAATTCTGGCTGTGGTTTCTTGAGAAGGGAACAAATGAAAAGAAAGAAAGATGTTTTGTCTTAGTCATAATTGTATCCCTATGGTAGAAGCAAATCAGTATTTGTTGAAATAAGTGAGAGACGCAAGACAGGGACCAAGTGACTGGGTTATATCCTAACTGAGTAGCTAAGCGGACGGGGTGGAGAGGAGCTTTGATGTGGATCGTACCACACAGCTTGTAGACACTCGGTGGTACTGTTGATGATGATGGTGATGAGCTAGCTTCGGGCTCTGGTACGCTTGAGAGAACGCCGTTTAAGAATTCAGAAAATGATATGATGAGCACATATTTTTATCCTCATCTTTCCTTTTCAGTCTTGTTATCACGCAACTTCCCCTGCCCCCAATGTACACAAATGCACAACGTCTTTGTCATCTGGCTATAAGCTGGTGGGTTTTTCCAGGAGACAGTTGTTAGGTTGATATTACGTCCCACTCCCGGCATTTTCTGTATCTGCAACAGCTCTTTCCTTGGCTGTACAGCTGCTGGATCAGTGCCTGTGGGAAGTTCTTTTCCAGACCATCACAGCTGTTTGTGGAGTTGATTCCAGAATACCAGTAACCCTTCTCAGCATTTTCATCTTTCTGAGAGTTGACAGTACAAGGTTGAACACACTGCATGCCTCTATGGTTGCTTTTCTTTTTCTTTTTTTTTAAATTAATGTAAAATAGTTGATCCTACTGCAAAATAATTAAGGGACTTAAAAACAGACTACTTTCAATAAAAGACACATCTGGTATTTTCAAAACACTGGAAGCAATAAATAATTACAGGTACTGAAGGGGGCCGGTTTCTTACATTGTGCTGTAGTGGAAAGCATGACACAACCTGAGGGATCCTGTAGGCTGGTGGGGGACAGGCTTTAGGTTTCTCTCCATGGGTCACACATCAAGCTGTACATTTCTTCTTTCTTCTTTCTTCTTTCTTCTTTCTTCTTTCTTCTTTCTTCTTCTTCTTCTTCTTCTTCTTCTTCTTCTTCTTCTTCTTCTTCTTCTGTCGTCCTCCTCCTCCTCCTCCTCCTCCTCCTCCTCCTCCTCCTCCTCCTTCTTCTTCTTCTTCTTCTTCTTCTTCTTCTTCTTCTTCTTCTTCTTCTTCGATATTTTATTTATTTATATGACAGAGCACAAGTAGGCAGAGCGGCAGGCAGAGGGAGAGGGCGAAGCAGGCTCCTTGCTGAGCAGGGAGCCAGACATGGGGCTCTATCCCAGGATCTTGGGATCCTGACCTTAACCGACTGAACCACCCAGTGCCCCTTGTACACTTCCTTTTAAGTTAAGGGACATCCTCTACAGAATTAGCCATTCAGTTCAAAGCACTCGTTGAGCACCTCAATCTGAAGGATGGCATAGGAAGATTACCCTAGTGTAGGGTGAGAGTGAGAGTTTGAATGTCTTAGTCCACAGACTAAGCTCTGTATTTCATCGGATTAGCTTGTAAATCTCTGATCCTTAGAAACGTTCTTTTCATAAGTACGAGGTAGGAGATGCCTCAGGTGGAGGACATTTTATAGAGGTGAAATGTAGGAAAGCTTCCCGACCACATTCGGGGCGTAGAGATGCTAATGGCTTTGGTCTGACAAATGTCACACAGTTTCTCCCTGTGATCTGTGGGATGGTGGGTAAGCAGGTAGTGATTTTCTGCAGCTTAACTTTCCTTTTCTTCTTTCCCATTTGAGTTAATCCCCATAGCATCTCAGAGTTTATTCTAAGTCTAGACTAGAAGAAAAAAAAAAAAAAAACTTGCTTTGTTACTATTTAAAGTGGCCAAGGGCCTTTGCCCGAGTAATTTCAGCCAAGAAACATTTTCATGAAGAAATAACTCAGAAGTAAGAGGAAGGTCTCTACACAGCATGATTTTTAATTGGGGGGAGAAAGTGAAAGTAAAAGTCAGCAATATGAGAAGGACTAAGCAACTTATCCGATATTCATTGAAGGAATTATTTTAAATAGAAATTATGAAGAACACAGTGTTCTGTAAATTATTATAGCAGAGTAATCAGTTAAAAAAGGAAAAAAAATAAATTTTACTTATGTAAAAACTAAACAATTATTGACATATCCACAAATATGAGCATCTATAAGATCTGAAAGGGTACAGGATGTGTGTAAAAAGTAGGATTGTATGATTCTTCATCATTTTTGTCTTTATAATTGCTAGTGAATTTGTGAAACAATAAAAATGCAGAGGAATAAGTATTATGGGGCAAAAAATTGCATCCTAGGAATTAACCATTTGTCCTTATAAAACAAAATAAGGGGAAATCTTTTTGGAACCTCATTTCACTAGGCTTTGTATCATCATTTTTATAACCCTTAACCTCCTTGCAACCCACCAACCAACAGTCCTTGAAGAATTTGGAGACCAGGAAAGTGTATTCTTTTGTTCCAAGTCGTTTTACTACCCAGGAAACATACCAGTGTCCACACGGGAGCAGTTCAACACTCCAGCTTTGAGATATTACCTTTAAGTCCAAGGAACAAATCCATTTTACTTTTATCATTCGGATCCTTTAGCCACAAACTGCATATTTCATCATTTGGGAATTGTAATAATGATGTATTATTATATAAAAGTGGCTATGAAAATAAGCATCTTAAAATAACAATAAACAGTATTTAGTCAAACTCTGTGAGTCAGGCAGTCAGGAGGGGCTTCACCGGGTGGTTCT
This sequence comes from Nyctereutes procyonoides, assembly GCF_905146905.1. Classification (NCBI taxonomy): domain Eukaryota; kingdom Metazoa; phylum Chordata; class Mammalia; order Carnivora; family Canidae; genus Nyctereutes; species Nyctereutes procyonoides. Next base: position 87,297,636 of record NW_026575140.1, on the reverse strand, counting down.
TACTCCGAGTCTCTCAAAAGGTTGCAATCAAGATAGTGGCTGGAATGAGAGCCATAAAGGTGGACCGGAGCTGGAGGATCGGCTCACCCGCACCCTGGTAAGTCACTGTCCACTGTTGGCAGGAGGACTCATTGTCTTAGGACGCAGCCCTCTTCACGAGGCTCATTGTCCTCACAACATGGCAGTAATCCAAGAGGGAGATCATGGGGGAAACTGCAGCGTCTTTTATGACCTTGCCTCAGGAGTCACACACTCTTGCTTCTGCTGCATTCCTTTGGACACACAAGATGGCCATAATTCAGTTTATCTTTTTAATTTTTTAAAGAGTTTATTTACTCATTAGAGACACAAAGAGAGGCAGAAACACAGGCAGAGGGAGAAGCAGGCTCCATGCATGCAGGGAGCCCGATGTGAGACTCAATTCCGGGACCCCAGGGTCACACCCTGAGCCAAAGGCAGACGCTCAACCTCTGAGCCACCCAGGGATCCCAGCCATAATTCAGTTTAGGAGAGTTCTACATAATTCCAAGGAGGCAAGGACAGTTGGTGGCCTTTCAGGGATTGGCTACCTCAGTTCACCCTCTGGCCCTTAATGAGTTACATCCTTTCAAGATGCAAAATATATTCAGCCCCTTCCAAAGCACTGAAGTGTCACCTAAGCCTTAGCTTGAGGTTCAGAATCTCCTCATCTACACTAGGCAAGGTATGGTGAGGACGATGCTCTTCTGGTGTGATTCCTGGAGTTTAACTCCTTGAGTACAGCTTCTCTCAACCTGGAGAACTGTGAGCTAAAGAGACAATTATCAGTCTGCTCCCCGCCCCCATCCCACACACACTCTCTGGTATAGTCAAGGTGCAGTGGTGGGACACACAGAGTGTGACTGGTATAGATTGCTCCACTCAAAAATGGGAAAACAGAATAAACATACGACTTGCTGGTTCATAGCAATTCTGAAATTCAGCAGCGCACTGTTGACAGTTCCTTGATTTGGGCTCGTGACTTGGGAATAATTCTCTGTGGTTCTTGGTTTTTCCCACTAAGCTCCTGATTTTACCTTATGAGTTATGAGTCATCCTTCCTTTTTTCCACTAAAGGCAGCTTATGATTGCATCTGAGTTGTTTGTTTGCTTGTTTTTTTCTTCTTTTTTTTCTTTTTTCTTTTTTTTTTTTTTTTTTTTTTTTTTTTTTTGCATCCAAAGAACCTTGTCTCTGTCCTTTTCCACCCCTCTGGGCAGAAATCTTGTCGATACAATTATTTTAAAAACTTAGGGATTCCCCTGTTGATATTATTGAGTTCATCATATTAGACAAAAGCAGCCCTGAGAAATCTCTCCAAGGTGAGCCTTTGTCTTCCCTGGGCTTTTGTTAAGGAATAAAAGCCTCTTAGGAACCCTATTTTTTCACTGAATGGTTCTCTGAGGCACCAACCTAGATGTTTCTGAGAACTTAACAAAGGATTTTGTAGACACACCCTCAGTTTCATCTTTGATACCAAGTTTTCTTGACAATTTCCTGGCCTTTATTTATTGCCAGAAGCTATTTTTGAATTTTTTAACATTACTTGCCATCTGGAGATTCTAGGAATATCTAAAACCAGTAAGCCTTGGCTCCATTATCTTTAACAGTCCTTGCTTTGGGGTATCTCTGTTCTCTCTCATTTTACTATAAACAACATGAAAAATCAGATGGCACCTTCAACAGCCTCCTTTGAAGTCTTAATTAGATCACCTAGGTCATTAGGTACATTTTCTACTTTTTTTGTTGTTGTTTTTGCAAGCAATAGTGTTGCTAAACTTTCTTCCCCACATAAGAACAATTTCATCTCTTCCCATTGACAATAACATTTTCTTCACCTTTTTTAACATTTCATGATGGTCTTCTCAAAAGCCATAGGCTTGTGCTCTTCAGGCTTTCACTAACACACATCTCAATATTTTTTCAGCTTTTACATTATCTGCATTATATGTTTTTATTATTGATAGCAGCTCTTTTCTATGTGCCAAGTTATGCATTAATTATTTATTGCTATGCAGCAAATTACTACAGACCCTTAGAGGATAAAACCAAAAATTAACATTTATATCTCACACAGTTTCTGTGAATCAGAAATTTAAGTTATCTTTGAGTGTAGACTTGAGTTTCTAATGAAGTTGCAGACAAGATGTCTGCATTTGAAGGCATGACCCTGACTTCTAGACCAACTTCCAGTGGTTCACTCATGTGGCTGGCAAGTGGGTCCTGTGTGTGGGTTGCCCCAGTTCCTTGTCACGTGAACCTCTTATGCTACTTGAATAATTTCATGACATGGCAGTTGGCTTCCTCCAGAGTGAGTGATCCAAGAGAGTCCAAGATGGAAACTGCAATGTCTATTACGGCTGAGTCTTGCCAGTCGGATGCAATCATGTTAGTGTTCCAATGGACACGTAGGGCAGCCATGATGTAGTGTGGGTGGGTTCTGCCTAAGGATACTCAATGCCCAACTGTTGAGGGCATTTTGGAAGTTGGGCATCAGAAAGATTCTCTAAATCTGAAACTCCACTGTGTGTGTATGTATTTGTTTCCTGCCATTTACTGTGTATTTACCAGGTACCAAGAAATGTAATAAGTGCTTTAAGTGTGTTGCTGTATCCAGTCACCATAGAAAGCACTGAGATAAATGTTTTCTTACAGATAAGAAAACTAAGGCAGGGGACACCTGGGTGGCTCAGCGGTTTCAGTGTCTGCCTTTGGCTCAGGGCGTGATCCCAGAGTCCTGGGATCGAGTCCCATATTGGGCTCCCTGCATGGAGCCTGCTTCTCCCTCTGCCTGTATCTCTGCCTCTCTTTCTCTCTGTGTGTGTCTCTCATGAATAAATAAACAAAATCTTTAAAAAAATAAAAATAAAAAAAATGAAAAAAGGAAACTAAGGCAGAAAGAACTTAAATAATGTCCAGGGCATATGTCCAATAATGGCAAAACTGGAATTCAGCCCCAATTGTATCTAGTTCAAAATCCTGAGATTCTGACTCTGATTTGACACTGTTTTCCTCAACGGCCACAAACTCCTTTACTTTGAGCTTCTTCCCAGTATGCTATCTTTATTTTTTATTTTTTAAAGATTTTATTTATTTATTCATGAGAGACACAGAGAGAGGCAGAGACACAGTCAGAGAGAGAAGCAGGCTCCATGCGGGGAGCCCAACATGGGACTTGATCCCAGGACCCCAGGGTCACACCCTGAGCCAAAGGCAGAGGCTCAACCACTGAGCCCCCGAGGTGTCCCCAGTATGCTGTCTTTAATCCGAGAGATTCTAGGCCTGCCTTCTCTCCCAATCTATCAGCCTCTGCTGGAATCATTTCGTTTCTTGCTCAGCTTTTATCCAGTGATTGATTATCTGAGCTATTTCTCAACATAGCTCCCTCCCTTTGTAACCTTGTCCTCCTACCACACTTACCATAGTGGTTCAATATGACCGTCAGATTCTTGGTTCTATATTCCAGTTACTGATCTCGGCCGAGGAAAAATCTCCTAACGCTGGATTTATGCCACTATAAATTTGTTGCCTCCAGCCTTAGCTGGGTCTTCAGGCCTGAACCACAATTCTTTCTCTTGTCGTTGGCTAGAATGCTTTTTCATCCTTCAGATTACCATTCCAAACTTTCACCTCTCTCCTTGAACCTCCAGTCTCCACAAGTGGAGTGATCTCCCAAATCAACCACACACACACACACACACACACACACACACACACACACACGCCAAGGACTTTATCGCACCCACCTTCTTTCCTCTAGTCTCTAAAAATGATGTACATCTCACTATACAAGAGAGCACTTTCGATTGTCTCTTCAATCTTGTCTCTGCCCATCTACTCTGGGTCACTGCTCCGTCAGTTATTCCCTCTGTCTTCTCTCTATCCCTCCCTCCACCTTTTTTCTGTTTTCTCCTTTCTCTCAGTTCTGAGCCTCCTGTGGCTTTAAAACTCTCTAAAACAGGCTCCACCTGAGGCCTTAATTTTCTTTCCTAGTCATCCATCCGCATTAAGTGTGTGCTCTGAGAACCATTTTATCTTGGTGGTGATTTTTATCTTTATTTGTGCTTATCTTTATTTGTGTTTTTAATTATAAAGTGAAACGTATGGTTCAGATAGTATGGAAAAGAGTGAAAAATTTATACAATATGAAAGGCTTCTATTCCCCACCTTCCCCCTGCCCTGTCTCATCTTCCAGAGAAACTACCTTTTGTAATTTAGTGTTTCTCCTTCTAGCCCTGTTACCTGCCATAATTCTACTTCTGTACTTTCTGTGCCGCCTAAGCCCCACACTATTTGGTTTCTGTTCCTCATGTAAATACCTCTGGTGCTGCTCCTGCAGAGATTGTCACTGCCCTCAAAATACAGAAACCGATGGACACATTTTAATCCTTATCATTCAAGACTCGCTTGCTTTATTTCATGTGGTTTGGTTTTTCCCCTTCTCCTTCTTTCTCACAATTCAACAGTCTCTTGTGGTTTTCTTTCCACTTTGGACATTTATTTCTCCTGTGTCTTCTTCATAGACTCATCTGAATTATTTATTTGAGGGACAGTGCTTGTGAGCGGAGGTGGTGGGAGAGGACAGAGGGAGAAAAGAGAGAGAACCCTAAGGAAACTCCGCACTGAGGGCAGAGCCTGACACAGGGCTTGACCTCATGACCCTGAGATCATGACCTGAGCCAAAATCAAGAGTTGGACGTTTAACTGACTGAGCCTCCCTGGCACCTCCACAGACTCATGTTTCTAGAACTGCCCTTCACACACACACACTCCCAAGGTTCCACCTTTGCCTCCTCATGGTTCTCACTCCGTCTACCTCCAGAATTCAAGTCTATTTTTATCCGAATAGCCCCTGTATCTCTGTCCTGAGATGTGTGTTTGGACATGTCTGAAACAGGAACGTCAGACTCAGTATGTTCAACGTAAACTCATGAAATGCTCCCTATTTGCTGCTGCATCTATAACCCCTATGTCTCCTTATGACACCCACTGAGCCCAGTCACTTATACCAGGACCCTGGGATTTGACCATGGTTTTTCCTTTCATCTGTCCTCTATCCCCAGGGAGTTATTGAAGACAGTAGATTTGTGTTCTCAAATACTTTTTGAATCACTCACCTCTTCTCTGAGTTCCCTAGTAGTAACTTAATTTTGGTCCTTATCTGAGGTCTCATCTGAAGTTAAAAAATTTCTGAACTAGCCTATCTGCCTATAAACATTCTCTTGCCATCCCCTGCCATACTTCACCACACATTCCTATTTTCCCCACAGATAAATATCCTATCATTTTCTTTGTATACAGAGTGATCCACTTAAAATAATGATTATAAAACCACGCATAGCTTCCCCTGCTGCCAGCAAATTAAAATCCATTTTCATAGTACCCATGGTACACTTAGTATGCATGGTGATTTTTCTGTCCTCACCTTCAATTCCTCCTCTTCCTTTTTTTTTTTTTTTAAGATTTTACTTTTATTTATTCATGAGACACACAGAGAGAGGCAGAGACAGGCAGAGGGAGAAGCAGGTTCCCTGTGGGGAGCCTGATGTGGGACTCAATCCCAGGACCCCAGGATCACGCCCTGAGCTGAAGGCAGACATTCAACCACTGAGCCACCCAGGGTTCCCCTCCATTCCTCCTTCTTATCCCACCCCTTATACCCCTACTTAATCACTCTGGTCCACCTTGTTGTATGTGTTTCATGATTTTATTCTTTTTGGCCATTGCTTACATTGTTTCCTCTTCCTAGAACCGCCTCCCCCCACCGTAGTATCCCCAACCTTCTTAGCTACCTACTAAGCTTTAAGAATCAACTCAAAAGTCACATTTTTAAAAAAATCTTTCCTTAATCCCTATCAGTGTTAGAGATCCTTCTCCGTACTACTACTGCACCTACTATTCCTTCAAACACGCACACCTACCTTAGAATGGCCTCATCCTGTGCCTAGTACAGAGTAGATACATCAATTAACATGCTGATTTTAGTAAATGAGTTCACATTTTAAAGATAGCTCGACTGTCAATCATAGAGTGATTTGTCTCTTGTAGGATATAGAGCCATGTGTTGTAGTTCATGTCTTTGTCTAAGTCGTGTCCAAGAAAACAAAGCTTTTTAGATCTTGAGAGTGAGATGGACTGGGGTTGGTATCACTGCCAGATGATTAGGACTATTAGATTCTTCTAGTAATTGTTTTTGTCTATTCGCTTTTGTTCCATGTTCATCTCCAAACCTTTAGTTGTCCTGAGTTTTTTGGATATTGTGTTGGTCCTTGAGCCTCTTGATTTGTGCTCATCCAGTTAGTCACTAGATATGGAGGACTATTTAAATGAAGTTAATTCAAATTTAAAATTCAGTTCTTTAGACCCCCCATCCATGTTTCAGGTACCCAGTACCACATGGTGGTTTCCCTACTGGAGAATGCAGATTATAGAGCATTTCATCATCACAGACAGTTCTACTGGGCAGCACAGCTCTAGATGTAAACAAAAGCAGCCATGCAAATGAAACCAAAAAAAAAAAAAAAAATCACACCTTTGTCTTCCACCAAAGTCTCCTTCCCTAGATATCAATTGTCCTGAGCACATCCTCCCAAATTCTTTCTTGACATGTAGAGTTTTCCAGACTCATATTCCACAGTTGATTCTCTCTTACAGCAAATGTGGGCTCTGTGTGATGCTGTAAGGCAGCTTTAGTTTTTATCTTCCCAGCAGCTGACTGGAGTCTTGATGTCTAGCTCCTGAAGCTCTCATTTGTTGCTTGAACAGATTTTCAGACACTTTGTGTTCACACATTGTGTCTGCCTTAGAGTTTGGACTGAGGGACACTGTAATTTCCAGCTTATTTTTTGGAGCAGAGATAACATCCACTCGTGATCCCAGTAAACACTCCACCGTCCCCTGGTCCAGTTTATCAGATCAGCTCTCTTTCGCAGATTCTCGTTGACAATTCATCACTCAGGTGCTTCTCCAGGGAGTGATTTTCCTGAGTACCATCACCACATTTTTTATACTATCAAAATTACATTTCACAGGGAAGAAAGTAATTGACATAATATCTATCAAGGGAAAATCAGAGTCATTTTCCCATAGCTGCTATACTCCGTTTGCTTTTAGAGCATTTTAGCCCCTCTGTGCCATTTTATAAAGAAGAGATTATTAGTTTTGGTTTTATTTGTTGTTGTCTCTACCACTGTTGCGGTAATTAACATTAGAAATAGTCCTAAATTATGTCTCCTATATGGATGCATTTGTGCTGTTTATTAACATTCATCAAGTTAATCAACTGCAATATGCCCGAATGGGCTGCATGGAAGTCACAATGGCAAATACAACATGTACACTCTTCTTCCAGAGCTCACAATCAGTTTGTGTGTTTTCTTGGTGATGGCCCAGGATAGACTGTCTTGGAGAAGCATCTACGTAACAACCTATGAGAGAAGTCCTACTTGCTTTCTGTAGGGGAATATCCATATTTTTGTTTTTTGTTTTTGTTTTTTTTTTGTTTGTTTGTTTTTCCCCCTTTGTAGTATATCAGGGCCTGGGTTCTTCCTTTACTTGGATTCTGACAACTGCCTCTACTCATCAACCGATAAAGGTGGTCTTCTGCTTTCTGACAAACCCACTATCTGTTATTTAGAAGGCATTGAATGCAAACCTTATGGACTAATTTCTAGAACCAGCCTGATTCCTTCCTTATGCTGGACCCTTTTAGGTTGATTCCATTCTCCAATGGGAAAGCATGATTAATCTGTGGCTAATAAAATGTAGAAAAATAAGGGAGAAAAACGCATCTGGAGAGAGACCTAGAATATAAAGGGATAACAATTAAAATCTTTTGACACTCTGGTCCTGACCCGGGCTCAACCTTGGTCAAATTGTGTAACTTTTGTCAGACTTTGGGTGGAGGTGGGGGTGGATGCATGACCCTGTGCAAGTGTGTGTGTGTGTGTGTGTGTGTAACCTGTAAAATGGGAGTGTTCCTTTTTGGCTTATTGCAGCTCCAGGACATGATGAGATGTCACAGTGGAAGACACCGTTGCCATTTTTAGATTTGCCAAATGTCCAAACCTGAAGAATTTGTGAAGAGGTGCCTGGGCATGCTCACAGTGTGGTTGCCTTCACCTGAGTTCTCTGAATGTGTTATATAAAGCTCACCATGGACAGTGTGAAGTGACATGGAATTCAAGAGTGTGGAAAGCTCCTCGATCTTCATTGGTGTTTTCCCCAAAACTGCTCAGGTCTCTTTCACCAGGCATTTGAGGAGAGTGGCCGCCCTCAATTCCGTCATCAGCAATTCCTTCATGTTGAACTTGTTCACTTTCCTTCCGGTTCTCTTTAGTCTCCTACTTGCCCCCCCTCGTCCACCTCCTCTACCTTCTTCCTTTTTTTGTTATGTCACGGGGACAGCATTGTGATAATGGAAGAGCACAGGCTGGGTGGCTGACAAAATGGAACTGGAATCCTTACTCTGCTATATGGGTATTGTATATTTGGGGGGAACTTATGTAATTCGGAGCCTGCTTCCTCAGCCCTAAAGGGTGCTCGTTATGTCTACCGGAAAGGGTTGCTATGAGGATTCAGTGAGTTACTGTGGGCCAAATGCACGGCATGTGGGTAGTATTTCATTTTAATTAATTCAACCGTTATGTATTAGCATCTACTCAATGTCTGGTACAGTTCTAGGTGCTGGGGTTACAGCAGGAGTGAGCGGTGCCCTGTCACCATGGAGGCTACACAAGAGCGAAAGGACAACTCAACAAAACAAACCAATAAATGTCATGTTGTCAGCTGATGAAAAATGCTAATGAGAAACATTGTTAATGTTTTAGTTACTATTATTGCTGTTGTTGCTGTTTCAGGTTATCTACTGGTTGGTTGGTCCCTTTATCGTCTTCCCAGTTCAGCCATTTGTTTTTCCTTGCAGCTCTGCTCCCCCATATGATGTCTTCACTTTGATTCTAGGGCATGGGTTCCCCAGTGGGTTGACATTACTCCGCTTGAAAGAGAGATTAAGTACAGGGAAGGGATGATTTATGAGACTTCTGTCACCCAGGCAGGACATTCTCAGCATATTCTCAAATAATTCACAGGTCCCTTTCTGCCTAGGGCTCAGGGAGCCTGGCCAGGGGAGCCAGAAATGCGGGGGGTGCCCGGGGAGATTGCCTGCTGCGGCCTGGGCGTTCTGAGGGAGCCCAGGGGTTGAAGGGAGGGTCATATGCTTTAGTGTTTCACCGTTTTTCCTTGTAAATCAAACTTTGATGCTGTTCTTGGAGATCCCAAGTGAGCTACGTGGCAAACAGGTTTCTTCCTCTTTCATAGGCTGGACAAGGGCTGGGGGCCCTGCCGCATGCAGGTGAGGGCTGCTCGGGGTTGTCTCTGGACCTGCTCTCAGGCCTCAGCACTCCTGGATACCCGTCTGTCTTTTTAAGGGGTGAAGCTTTTAAAAATAGGGAACTAAACCCTCCTCAGGCACTGTTTTAAGGCGCTATACATGATGTCTCATTCTGTGAGGTATTTTCCAGATTGAATGTTCTAGAGCAGAGGTTTCGTCTCCTGGGAGATTTAAAAAACCCCAACATCCAAGACACACCTGGATGAATCATAACTTCTGGGTGTTTTGTTTTGTTTTCTTTTAAGATTCTCAGGTGATTCCAGCATGCAAGTGAGGTTGAGGAACGACTGCTATGGGGCAGCCATGGGGCAGCCGGCACTCCTGTCTTTGCATCCAGGGAAGTAGCTGGGGCTCCTGTCCATGCAGCATTAGCCTAACAGCCCCTGACCCTACAGGGATGGCCAGTGAGGTCTTCTTTCCTGAGGATACACATCTGGAATTTAGAATAACCCAATACCTATTTGTTGAGGAAATGAACAGATAAGTCAAGGAGCTCAAAGGTTTCTAGGAAAAACGGGGTAGGAACTCCTCCTGTAACAAAGCTCTAAGTACAGGAGGGAAGTTGGCTTTCACGGTGGTGGAGAGTGGGCTCTGGACACAGGCTGCTTGGGTTTGCAATCCGCCAGCCTAGCTGCCCGGTCTTGAGAGAGTGACTCCACCTTGAAAGGATGAGAGAACGAGTTGACTGATGTGCATATGCAGTGCTCGTGACAGAGTCTGACATAAAGGAAGTCCCCAATAAACGTGAGCGATCAGTGTAGTGCTAAGTGCTGATGAACGTGCGCGGCCAGAGGTGCTTCAGGAGCCCGGTTGGGGTGGGGGTGGGGGTTCTGCGAGGCATCGAGAAGGTCCATATATAAGGGGCAGGAAACTTGGTTTGACATAGGATTCTTTTATACCAAAAAGTTGGGGAGGATGGATGACTGGGCGGCACGTGGGGATGGGAGGCATTCCAGGCACGTGGACCCATGGCCTGGGGATTGTTGAATGAGCTGTCACCTAAAGGAAGAGAGGCAGGCAAAGCACACCAGTCATTCTCTATCACGGAAGATTCTGGTGCCCGAGTCTCTGCTTCCGCTTGCGCAGACCTGCTTCTGGGCCATGCCGGTTGCTCTCCCCAACCTACCTGGCAGCCACTCGTGTCCTTAGCCACCCAACCACCTCCTTAGTTCTACAGCGAATTGGCTCAATAGTTCTTTTTGTGACCAGAAAGCATCTCACAGGCCACACTCTCAGGCTACAGTTGCAAAAGCATAACTTTGTTATAATTATTATTTTAATAACTGAACCTCAAACCTCCATGTGGCCCAGGCATGACCGTCATCACTTCAGAATCACCTTGGTCAGGTCAGGATCTTGGCTGCACAGTGGATTCCAGGGTGAACTCTTCCGTCCTGGGTGCCTGCTCCATACGCCGTGCTGGGAGGAATTCCTGGAAGGATGCGCAGGATGTCCGCAGGGTCCACTGTGGTCTTGGGTCATGGATCCCACAGGCCCTCCGGCAGCCGCTTACACGCCAGAACAGTCAGGCAGCTCTGGGACATTCTGTGCGACTCTGCAAGGCCCCGTCCCCCTAAACACGGCCAGGCCTGCCCGCCGAGCATCCCGCAGCCTGCGAAGCAGCTGCCCCATTCCTGCTCGGCTTCCACCTGCCACCCTGCAGCTACCACAACTCTTATTTCCCCAGGGCTGGAGGCAAGTCCTCGTCCCACAGGTAGCCTTGCAAACACTCTATCCACGTAGGAGCTCCAAGGCCACAGATGCAGCTACTTCTCTTAGCAGTTCCGCCAACAGCGCATGCCCCCCCCACCCCGAAGGGCCCTTGCTGCCCGAGGAAGAGCGAGGAAAGGGGGGACAGGGCAAGGTGGCAGGGCGACTAGGGAATGACGGACTGCTAAACGGGCCAGGACTGTCCCGCCGTCCTCATCAGTACAGTTACCGAATGTGGACCAGAGGCCCATGAGCGCTACGTGCCTTTGCAATCAGTTCCTCTCTCTTTTACCCAACCCCCCCCCCCCCCCCCCCCGGGCCCGGCACAGTACTGAGGGCTTCCAGAGGGGTTACTTGGCCTTGAGGTGAGCGGTAGTAAGTGACAGAGCCTGGACCACCCTCCCCCCGCCCTGCCCCCCAATCTTTTTGGCCAGAAGCCTTGACCACACTGCTAGAGTACCTCCTGTCTCCTCCAGTGAGTGTGACGTTATGCAAGAAACCAGCTGAAAGCTCTCAAAACATTGTTGAGAAGTTGGCATTAATACATACTTTTGGTAAATAAATGCATATTTTAAGTGTGCTAGGGTCATTCTTTACATCAAAGCATCCCGCGGTGAAGTCCTTTGAAGTGCAAATAACCATTTCCTAATTACCTGGTTCTTTGTTCTGCCGTTGGCTCAGTAGAGTTTGCAGATCAGATCCTCTTTAGCCAGGATGCAATTTTCAGGCTCTCTTTTTGGTCTAGAATGTTCCATCCTCTAATCTAGTAGAGGCAGCTCCAGAACGGTATCCCTGGAGGCAGATGGATGTGCTCCAACCAGCTTCCACTCCTCGGGGTTCTCTTGATGGGTTTTCATTTAAATGCAGGCTATCAAGGGGAGGCTGTGGAATTGGCTTGAATGCAGAGGCAGCAAATAAAGCGATAGGACATCTTAGGGACTTGAGTGTGGAGGCGCTGAAGCTTTAGAGGCTGCGAAGGCCTGGGAGGTGGGCCCCGGGAGCTCGCCTCCCCTCCCTGCTCTAGCGCCAGCCTCCTGGAGCACTGGCAGCCCTGCAGGTCTCCCTCTTACTGCTCCTGACCCCTGGTGCAGAGGCCGGAGGCAAGAGGGACAGCTGCCATAAAAGGCAAACCTATCAATTAAACACGACGTTGCCTCAGGCCCCAAGTTCTTCACAGGAACTGCATATTCCTCCAGGAGTCTGGGCCTCGCAGGACCAGGCCATGTGTGTCTTTAACCTGCTTTGCTGTCATTTCTGTGGTTCTCCCTATATTTCAGATACATGAGAACATGGTAGGTGATTAGAATCATTTCTTGACATGCTTCTGTTTTTTTTTTTTTTTTTTATCTTTTAGGATTTTTTATTATTTTTTTTTTAATAAAAGAAGAAAAAAACCCAACCATTTTAGATTAGCATGTTTTGTTTTGTTTTGTTTTTTTCTTTAAATTCAGGAAGTTTCTTCACCAGGATGTCCCCCTCTGAAAAACAACTTTATAAAATGGATGTGATAAGAGTTTAGATACTTGTTAGAAAGAAAGATGAAAGAGAAAATACATTCTCTTTGCTCCGGCACATAAATGTCTCCCAACTTAAAAAAAAAAAAAAAAATCCCCATATAGCTTCAAACAGGGGCCGTTTTTTTGTCCCTGATCTCTCTCCTACCCTTCACCTCCAAATGTCTTGAAAGCCGGGCTATTTTTGTTGCCTCCACTTCCTATTTTATTTTCTGTTCGGGCTCCATCTCCTGCCACCCGGGCTCCCCACGCCTCCGCTACGAGCTAGGCACAGACGGGCTTGCTGGGGACTTCTCCGGGCCATCTCAGGGGTGTGCTGCCCTGTTCCGTTCCCCGTGTTTCTCCTGGGCAGCCATCCACCTTCCTAGCAGCGCTGAAATCTTTCCAAAATGCAAGTTGGATCGTAATAGTTATGGGCTGAAAGTTCTGTCTGGACTGGCTGGCACCCCGAGATGCATTTGCAGCTCTTCACCCTGCATTCCAGGCCCCTGCCTCCCTTCTCCAACGGCCCCCCAACCCGTCCTCCACACCTGGCCGCACTGTGCCGACCCCTTGGCAGTGGTAACTCCCTTTGGCAGCTGGTCTTTTGCACCCTTTCGAGGCTTTGCCCTGCCTGCTGATTCTGCATGGCTTCTCTTTGTCTGCTGGTGCACGTAAGGCCTTGAACCTCACGTCTTCTACAAGGTTTCTCAAGGGTACTCTCCACGCATGTCATGTGTGACTGGAACATGCATGTATCCCAACGTGCATCACCTTGTGCTAAGGGTCTTGCCAGACACACACACACACACACACACAGTCCCAAATCATATCCATTTGCCAGTTTTGTGTCTCCAGGGCTGAACTAAGTGTCTGGCTTATAATGTTGAACGGGTGGGTGAATGGATGAGTGAATGAATAAGCGATCAAACCACATTTTAGATCCTAAAGGGTTAATCAGGGTGGGGATAATGTCAGAAGACATCTGCACTATATGTGAAGGATTTGGAATTTAAATTTAATTTTAAATGATTGCTGATTGAATTATATATGAAGATAATTTTAATTGATTTACCCAGAACTGTGTTATAGTTTTGCCTTATGTTTAAAAACTGTATATAAGCCATTAGGAAGAAAAAAAAAAACACCAGACCTGTATTGAATCGTAGTTATGAGATAGTCCATAAACACAAGGTAATGATATCATTGTGTGACATTTTATGAAGGATTTTATAAATAAGCCACCTCTGACTACGCTGTGTCTCCAGCTAATTTTCTTGCTAGTTATCTCGGTAATTGGATCCTAGGTCAGTCTTTAGCCATGTAAGAAGAGTTGACAATAAAATGGACATTTGGAAATTGTATCTCCATAATTCCATCCAGAATAAATTCTTGGGTAAATAGTGAGCCAATTAGGGAAATATATGTGTGCTGATGAGGTTTTGAAAGCCACAGCAGTGAACTAGTGGGGACTTTTAAATGCCTGGATCTGTCAGTGTTTGAATTGACAGCTCTTTTTGGCAAATCCAATTTTTAACTGCGAGCAGCTTCTTCTAGAGATTTTATAAAGAATGTTTGGAGAAATCCGTCCGGCATTTAAAATGGTGATCATTTATCTTTTCCTGGCATTAAGTAAAAACGGCAAAACAAAGGCAGCCAGAAGAAGGCCCGCTAGAGCTTTCAGGAAGGCAGCCTGCGGTGCCCTTTGCAGAATGGGCTGTGGCCGGGGCCTGGCTAGCAGGTCGGGCCTCAGGGCGAAGCCCAGGATCCCGCATGGATTTTGGCCACGGACCTTGGCTCAGGGTCTGACTTTCAACCCTACTGGGCTAAAACCTGGTCTTGACAACGCACCCAGGGTGATTCAGTCTCTCTCATGTGCTCTAAATCCCCCAAAGGGCTGATTCATTTATTTTTTTATCATGGCTATTTCTTTCTCCAGCATGAGCACCCCGCTCTGCAGGCAGCTTCAGCGCAGAGTAGGTTTTGTCCCTCGCTGACCTCTTTCGGCGCTGGGACCGGTCCTTGGAGACGTGCACGACATCCCCAGCGGGCCCAAGCCGTGTCCGCCTGGCACAGCTGTGCGAGCCCACGCGAAGCCTTCCTAGCACTGCACGTGTGGGAGAGGATGGTGCCAGGCCCGAACTCGCCTGGGAGATGGGCTCATTGGAAAGCAGCCGATGGAAGCCCGTTCCTGGCTAGTCCGGTTCGCGTAGCAAAGTTTAATGGACATCTCCTCCGAGCTTTTGTTCGGAAAAGATAGCCGTTTTTCTGGCTTTTTATTTCAGTATAAAAGGATTTCTGCGAGAACCCGACTCCTTGCCCTGCTCCCAGGCCCTCCCTACTTCTCCCCACGGAAGAGGGGGCTACTGGGGTTGGAGGCCAACCTGCGAGGAGGGGTCTGTGTGGAAGCCCAGCTCCCGGTGCCCCCTTGCAACAGCCTGGCTGCCCCACAGGCCTGCCCCACAGGCCCGCCCCACAGGCCCACGTGACCCAGACCAAGTCCTTCCAGGTCTGGGGGAGGAGCAGGGCCACCGTGCACCTGTGCCTCCTCTTACCTCAGGGACACGGTCAGCACCTTTGTCCCGGGCCCTCCGTCTATCTCTCAACTCCAGACTCAGAAGATGAAGACGGTCCTCATTCCGGACCCTGGACACCGAGTGGCGACACAGAAACGAAGCCTTCTCCACCAGTAGCTTGTGCCCTTGTGCCCGTGGAGTGGGGCCTCTTCTCCGTCTTGCCAGGGAAGTAGCAGGCGGCGCTCCTCGGTGTGCCCACCCGACGGTCAGTGTCTGCGCAGCCCACCAGGGCCGCCCCACAGCCTGGCCCAGCGCCAGCTGGAGGCTGGTAGTCACCGCCCCCCCCCGGGCCCCCCAGGCAGCCCCCCCAACAGCACATGGCCCTGCGCTCCATCTCAGAGGGGGGAGGACCCCCGTGCCCCGTGGCATCACCTGCATCACCTGCGTCACCTTCCAGGGCTCTGGGCGCAGCCTCTCCTTCCAGCCAGACACCGTCAAACGGGGTCAGGTTAGGGGCAGCGGGGCGACGGAAATGGGGTTTAGTTCAATAGGCACCTGGATGTGTGGCCCCTGTAGACTTCAGGCACAGCGGGGTCGGGGCAATGCTGTCCGGGGGCTCCCCGCCTGGCACCCCAGCTCCGGGCTGCGGCCACCTGCACCTGTGACCGCCCGGCTGCAGGTGCGCGGGGGGAAGGTGAGGCCAGCCGGTCTGGAGGAGTCCCCCAGTCGCCGTGGGCGGTCATCGAGGGCAGGATCCCGGGCCCGCCCATGGCTCGTCCAAGTGGGATCCTTCACCCCTTTGGGATTAGGCACCGAAACGCAGCCCACGCGCTGGTAAACGCGCCCCCGGTGTCTTAGAACGGGCGACACGTGGCAGTCTATTCCATCCTGATTCTCAACACTCATTTTGCCCTTAAAAGACTCACAATCGGGGATCCCTGGGTGGCTCAGCGGTTTAGCACCTGCCTTTGGTCCAGGGCATGACCCTGGTGTCCCGGGATCGAGTCCCACATCGTGCTCCCTGCATGGAGCCTGCTTCTCCCTCCTCCTATGTCTTGCCTCTCTCTCTCTCTCTATGTCTATCATAAATAAATAAATAAATAAATAAATAAACAAACAAACAAACAAATAAATAAATAAATCTTAAAAAAAATGGAAAAAAAAAGACTCACAATTTTCCATTTTATTTTTCCGAAAGAACTCTCTCCAGTTTTAAACATTCCAGACATCACAGAGCCCCGTTAGCAAGCGTGTGTGCTCCACTCCTTGGGGTGAAGGAGAACCGGGCCGAGATGTGAGACACTCGGCGCCAAGCCCTCGGGGACAAGGATCATGTCACCGAATGAGAGTGAGGCCGCGAAGCGCTCCAAATCTGCAGACTTGAAGTGATCTTTGTGTCTCATTGTCTTTGAGCAGTGAGGCTGGAAGGACGAGATCTGCTCTCGCTCCACCTTGTGGAAACTTTGCAAAGGGAGAGAGTCTCCCTGCAGTTCCAGCCGGAGCCTGGGACGGGCCAGCCCTGCCGCTGCCGCTGGTTGGCTCGCTCTCGAAAGTTCCAAACTTTAGAGACTTAACCTTCTGTCCCTCGCACAGAAGGAAGCAAACACTGGGTGGGAAGAGTCCATTTTATGGAGCTGCGTCTGTTAGACTGTTTTCGGAGTCCTCCTCGTGTCTCTTTATTTTTTGAGTTTGCCCATTTGTTTTGGATGAGGGAGCATTTATAGGACTTTAACTTGTTTCTTTTCTTATGATATAACACGTGTTAATTTTAGAGAATTTGAAAAATGTGGAAAGCATGAAGGAAAAAAAATTTCCAATAATTTCCCCCAACCCAGAGAGAAATAGGTATTAAAATTTTGATAAATACCCTGACAATCTCAGTTTAGGCATGTTTATTTCTCTTGCATGGTGCCAATGATAATAATAACTGTATATATATATATATATATATATATATATATATATATATATTATATATTTTTATATATTTTATATTATATATTTTTATATTATATTATATTTTTATATTATATATAATATATAAAATATATATTTTATATTTTATATATATATATTTTTTTATTTTTTAGAGAGAGAGACAAGGGGTTGGCGGGAGGGGCAGAGGGAGAGGGAGAGAGAGAATCCTAAGCAGGCCCCAGGCCCAGTGCAGACACAGATGTGGGGCTTGATCTGAAGACCCTGAGGTCATTACCTGAGCCGAAGTCAGAGTCCGATGCTTAACCGACTGAGCCACGGAGGCACCCTGTGATGTAATCTTTAGTCAGTGCCTATTTGTTGAAGAGGGGATTATTTCATTTTTTTCACCATTAGAAATTATATTCTGATATTATACTTGAATATAGATCTATAGTCTCTTCTCTGGTTATTTCCTTGTAGTAGATTCCCAAGTATTAGAGCCTTGGATCAAAGGCATCCAATAAGGTTTACAATATGTCCATCATCCATGAATCCTCAATTCCACAGGGCCTTTCTCAAGATTGTGCTGTATTATGATTTTTATTTGATTTAAACAATTTTATTATTTGTTCATTATTATTTTTATAACATGAGAAAGATCTAAGGTACCTTAATGTTTTAATTGCAGTTATTAGCTCGAGAGTAAGGCTGAACATTTTTAGGTATGTTTATTAACTGTAAGTCCTTCTTCTTGTGAAGTTTTTCATGACATTCATCCATTTTTTATTGGGGTAGTTTAAAAATATATTTATAAGAGAGAGCTTTTCTTATCTCATATCTTGGGGACATTTTAAATGTTGTTTATGCCAGGGACTTACTTTGCAATTCCCAATGTCAAGCCTGTACTAGGTACTTAATAAATGATCATTCAATTTTAGATTTACCTGAAAAATTAATTTAAAATTGTGGAATTAAACTGCAGAGTGCTGGATTTAAAAAAAATAGAAATTACATACACCTCTGTGTTGTAAAAACTAGGTATTAAATGTCAAATAGGAAGAGTGCACATTTTGTAGGGAAGTTCTATTAAATTGGATTTCCTAGAGAAGTGATTTAAATTAAAATTTCCTGATAAAGTTTTATCCATACACAACCCTTCATAGGGCTCGCTTTTCCAGGGTCATTGAGAGTTGTTTTTAAGGCCATTGAAGATGGATGGATGGATGGATGGATGGATAGATAGATAGATAGATAGATAGATAGATAGAAGTCATAGATAGGTGATAAATGACAAATATCATAGGTTGATAGGTGGGTAAATAGATATGATAGACAAGTAGATGACAGTTGATAGGTAGGAAGGTAGATACACAGATGATAGGTAGACAGATGCTAGATATCACCCATAGGAAGGCAGACAGACGGTAGATGGTAGATACCAGAGGGAGAGAGCAGGAGCTTCTGTGTCCCCAGTCTTCTGGCAGGGAGCACCCTCACTGAAGCACAGGTCACCTAAGCCCGTATAGTCTACTTCCTGGACTGGGCTGGTGAGCCTCAGTGGGTTAGCGACAGTGAGGGTCCAGGATGTGGCTGCAGATCCTACTGCGCTGTCAGTACCCACCTGTACGTGGAGGTGTGGGCACGAGTGCAGGCCTGCAACTGGCTCTAGGAGCAGCCTTGTCACCTGGCATGCCGTGGCCCTTTCTTTCCACGTATAGATAGATCTGGTGTTACAAGCTACACTTTTGCTGACTGCTATAGGGAACAGATCTCTGAAAATTAATTGGCACTGACTTGTCTTCTAAGAAACATAAACTTGTGTGGAAAATCCTGTCATTAAAAAAAATGCCTTGTACTGAGTATCAACCATATCTTATCCACCTTACATATATTTACCTCTACGCCCCCACTATTTGTAAGGCATTTTTCATGATCCCAGTTTTGTAGATGAGAAAATGGGAGGCCAACTGTTGGAGCTCACTGAGCTAGCAGTGGCAGAGCCGGGAATGAAATCCCAGCCTCCCCAGTCTCAAAATCCACCTGTGGACACCCTAGCATACTGTCACTCCGTGAACGCTCACGAGTGGAAATTGTGCATTATCCCTCTGCTTGTCTGCAGCATTTGATATGGTGCTTGGCGCATAGTAGATGCACAAGAAGTAGGTGTTGAATGAATGAGTGAGTGGGTGAGTTGAACTATCATCTGTGAAAAGCCACCGTGAAGCTAGACTCTGACTGGTTTGCGATCCAGAGCCCTTGGTTGGGGTTGGGGGGTGGTTGGGGGGTGTCAGTAAGAGAGGGGAGGAGCAGTGGGAGTAGAAGTTCCTCCTGGGGATCCCAGCGATGTGTCTGCAAGTGGCACGACCACCCACAGGCAGGGAGATGGCACAGGACCCCACTAGGTGTCACTGGGACCAGAGCAGCCCTTCCCACTCTCTCCAGGAGCCCTCCCTTCCTTTGTACTGTGAGCTGTTTTCTGCTCCATTTCCTCTCCAAGCCCTCAGCTCACCCTCAGAGCGCTCCACTATCTTCCACATCATCCTAGCTGGAATAAAATATAACTGTGTCTGAGAAGTACAGAAATCAAAACTCCCCTTGGGGATTTCTTTCCCGTATCACCTGTCGAACTGAAAACCAGTGTGTCCTTGAAAAGTTATGTATTTCAGGCCGCAGGGGTGCTAATTTGCAAGGCCCATTACTCAAATAAAACATTAAAACAGTCTTCGATAAGCCAGTGCTCTCGGCCTGTTTCCACTCCAGCACCGACATTGCCAACTATAGGTTTCCTGTCAAGCTTCAGAGCCCAAAGTCAAGATTTATCAATTGATATTTTGACTTTAACTTTTATGCTTTCATTACGTCACTGCGTTGTGAGCTCGGCCACACTTCCCTAGCTTTTGCAGGTTTCTTACTCCTGTCCTTGAAGCTAATGTAGAACATGGGGTTTTGAAGCATCTTCCTAGGTCTTCTGTGTGAAAACTGCTGTGTGGATAGCACATTATTTACTTGAGACTCATCCACAGGCAGGTAGTATTTTAGGCAGATGCAGTGTCCACGGCTGTTGCATTGCTGTTGCGTCCATGGCTTCACAATGTGGTTTACTCAGGTTTGTTTTAAAAAATTAGAAAGATCTGCATTAGACATGTCTTGATTTCTTCAAAAGAGAACAGAAAAAAAAATTGAAAAAAGAGATGTCATCATTAATCCTACCAGCTAGAGAGAGGGCAATGTGTTGCTGTATCTTCTTTCAGTCTAGCATTGCATTGTCATAGGTTCTGAACAATACTGGTTTTTATGCTATAACTTATTCACATATAATTCATAGTGTTTGTGAAGATTTTCAAATGAGGACATAGTATAAGTTAACTAACAAGTCTCCTCCTATTACTGTCTGCTTCGTTTCCATTGCCGTGACTAACGCCTTAATGACGATTTTTTTTTTCCTATCAGACCTTTGCAGGGCAGATAGGAGAGAGGGTCATCTCCTAGGAAATCTCCCCTGCTGTGAAATTACTGCATCAGTCGTCAGTCGTTGGGACTGTTTCTGATGACTGTCTGCTAAGGGGCCTCCCACAGGTGAAGCACATAAACAAAATGGCACCTGGACAACCGGTTTCCTACCCGATATTCATATCAGTAGTTTAGGGACCTAGCTGTTGACCCTGAATGCTGTAAGAAATGAGACAGAACACCAGTTCTCTGACCAATTCCAGATTTCTAGCTGAGCCAATCTTGGGTCTGAGATCTGAGGTCTGAAACTATCAAACGATGGGAGTATGCTTTTGGATAGAAGATTTGCAGTAATTTTTTCCCCCTCTGTGTTTTAAGTTGTCTATTATGAGCTGATTTATATATATAATTTTAAATATTGGGGCAGCCTGGGTGGCTCAGTGGTTTGGCGCCACCTTCAGCCCAGGGCATGATCCGGGAGACCCGGGGTCGAGTCCCACATCGGGCTCCCTGCATGGACCCTGCTTCTCCCTCTGCTTGTGTCTCTGCCTCTGTCTGTGTCCCTCATGAATAAATAAATAAATAAATAAATATTTAAAATTTTTTTAAATATTTTTTCAGAGGAAATGCTGCACATTAGGTCCCAGGAAAGCAATTTGTATTCATAGCGATAGGGCATGTTTATTTTGCAAAGTTCTTAGAGTTTCTAATTGCATATTGGTTAAAGGAGTGTAAAGATATTCACCTTATTGATAAACGGGATGATTCCTTACCAAAACCTTCCTGGAAATTGGAAAAGGTAATTGTAATTTAGAGCAATTACCGTAAAGTATTGCACCTGTAGAATTAAAGGCCATTATCCCGGAATCTTGGACGGATTCATTAATGAATCAGCAAATAAAGCACATGATGAATTACAAAGCTCAGTGTCATTATAATTTTATGATAAAGCATCTTGTTCTGGGTGACATTACATTTTCAGGATGAAATAATGACTGGCTCTCTCAAAGTCTTGAAGGAACTCCCAAGCTTTTTCAGATAACAAAGGGAATAAGAATGTTGAAAAGGAGGAGGGAAAAGCAGATGCCTTTTTAAATGAGAACACACGGAGGTAGGGAGAGCACACACAGACCCTGGCCCCGGAAGCAGAGACGAACTTTGTTCAAATGCTAGAGAGACAAGCATCTCCTACACCGGAGATGAACAAACAAACGGGTGCTTTAAGCTGATTCAGGCTAGTAGGGTTCAGAATTTTATCTTATAACTTTTTTTTTCTGTAAACTGCATGTTATTTCCCCTCTGATCCCCTGACCGCCAGGCTGCCCCGTGCCAGGGCTCCACATCAGAACTGGAAAGCCTGCAAGAAGCGGGACCTGAAATTGCTTTTTGGTGGGCCCGATTTCATGCTGAGCGGGAAGCGGTAGCTCAGAGATGAATTGGAAGGCCACGCTTGTCAGCAAATGAAATGCGATGAACCTCACATTTTATTGACATGCGGCGGCGGAGCTGGCAATAGCAGCTGGCACAGCGTCTTCTTAATCCCGTGTTCTTGAGGTGGGAGTTTGACCTAGTACTTTCTGTTAGAAATGATACATATTTATTAGACTGTACTGCCTAAAAAAGAGAGAAGAGTGTGCCCAGTGTCAGACACTATTGCAACCAAACCTTTCTTTTATTAAAATAAATACAGACAATCCCACTATGACAGCTCTTCCACCAAAGGGGAGCTTTATTAAGTGGTGACCTTCATTTTCTCTCCATGGAGACAGGCCCGTTGGGGCCCGAACACTTGTTGGGGAGGAGGGATGTGGGGGAAGGGAGGGGGCACCTGTGGAACATTTCATGCGTTTTGAGAAAACCAGCCTGAAGTCCTGAGTAGCCGGCAGCTCCATTAATTACATTCATCCTCCCGTTCGCCTCTACAAAATCAATTGCAGACAACATCCAATCTCATTTTCCGCGGCACATTTCTGCAAGATATAGCCGTACTACCAAGCCTTCCTTCCCCGGCAGGAATAGCGACCTGCTACCACCTTATGGCACAGGAGCTTTAAGAGCGAGGGAATAGCAAGGATAGATGCATTATAAATAAGATAAGTCCTCCAGATTTTTTTCAAATAGGCCCCGTCACTTGTAAGAGCCAGAGCTTCTGTATTTAAGGCAGACGGTTGTTGATATTTTGGTCGAATGTGTGCTCCTTAAGCTGCTCCCTGTGTATACCATTACAGATGTGCATTTTGTTATGTTAAGGGAGAGATGGTGAAACGGAGGAGTAGGTAACAGAAAGGAAGAGCTTTTTGCTTGTGAACGTGTGTGTACCGCAGGAATGGTATACGTGTATACGTACGCACTATGTACATACACATCACACACAGTGGGGCTTCGTGTTCGGGGTTCAATGATTCCCATTTGATGTGACATCTGAAGACCTCAGTTTGCCAACCTGTTAGCTCTGTTTTCGTGGATGAGTCATTAACATTCCCTGAGCCTAGGTTTCTTCAGAGTTAAAATGAACATAATATCCAGTTCAGGGGACTGCTGTGAATATATCTAAATCAAGTAATCCATTTCAAATTGATAAGAGATCTGTGTCAAGTTCAAGAACCCTTTCTAATACTCATCTGCATTTAACCCCCATTTTATGTTTGGGGTAATCTTGTCTCTCCTTTAAGTGTGCTCACTTGTATTTGCGCTGCTCATTTCCAAAAGAAATGGCATTCTTTTGGGTTCTTTCCATTTTTTCCATTTGTCGAGATCATTTTGAGCCTTCACATCAGCTCATCATCCATATTAATTGAGTGTCCTGGTCTGCAGAGAAATGTTGGAGGGACTTTTGACAAATAAAAGTAGTAAAAGATGGATTGGTTTTTTTCCTTTTTAAAAAAAAACCACGGTCATTAGGCTACCCTTTTCATGCTCTCTTGTTTTATACACATCAAGTTCAGATGTGCAACCTTACTTTCAGTGTCCAGGTCTTATTCACTCACCCACCTCTCCTGGTGGTGACCATGACTCAAACCTTTTATTCAGGTTCTTCCCTCCCCATCTTCTTCTTCCTTCTCATCCTCTACCACATTTAAAGTCCATCTTTAATTGGGCCTCTCCATGAAGCCTTTCCCGATTCACTAGGCCATCTCTCCTTTCTTGATTCTTCAGTTACTTTTAAAGTCAGTTCCAACAATGACCATATGACAACTATTAAATGGTTAATGGACTCATGATTTTATTTTTCCAAGCAGACTGTGAGCAACTTTGGGCAGAGCCAAGTCTCATACGTATCTCTGTGTCTCTTTTAAAATGTGTGCTGTCACACTCTCCGTGGTGTAGGTACTTTACTTATTGATTATGTGACTGGTGGGACAACTCCTACCTTCAGGAAGTTTGTATCCAAATGAGTATCATAAACCCTATAAGTACCATGCTATTTTATACTCTGTCATTGATTAGTTTTAATTGAAAGAAAAACTAAATTGGACTCTTCCTAATAGACAACTGTCACCCTTTTGGCTTCCATCAGACTCAAATCCACTTAAATATGTTCTACATGAAATACATGTTCATGTAGAACATGTATCAAAAGGTCTCCACATTTTTAACAAGCTCCATATATGACACCAGTGTACACCGAAGTTGGAAAACCACAACACAATGCATTCAATGCATCCTAGCTTACAAGTGGGGAAGGCTTATGAGATTACTGGCTATTTTACGGATATTTAGTAAACACTCAACATTTGTTTCTTAATTGAGATAATATGACAAGATATTTAAAACATGTTTATGTAACTGATTAAATAAACTTATATTGAAAATAATGCCAGTTCAAGGCAAGATGGACTGATGAAAACTCAAATTAGTGGGCAAAACTTTAAGGAGAAACAGGATATTTTCACAGCCTCAATGTATCTTTCCCCAGTTATTCATTATGTTGATTTTAGCAAGTCACATTTGTGTGTGTGTGTGTGTGTGTGTGTGTGTGTGTGTGCTATTCTTTCCTAGGAGTAAGGAGTAAGTGAGGGGGCTGGGTTTTGTGACTGTCTTCTAATGAATAGAATGTGGAAGGGGAAAAACTGTAATGTTACAGTGGAGAAACCTGACAGATACCACCATCCCATGTGACCAAAACTGCTTTCATGAGTAATGTCATGTGGATTTCATGGTTTCCCAAGATGATGCAATAAGAAAGAACATCAACTCTGCAGTATTCCTTACTCAGGGTAATCATGAGAAGATATCAAACAAGCCCAAATTCAGGGACATTCTACTATGTACCTGCCACTACTGTTTAAAGTCAAAGTCAGAAAAGAAAGGGAAAGACCAAGCTACTGTCACAAATGGAAGCCGACTTAAATTAAAACAGGCCGACTAAGTGCAGCATGGGATAGCAGATCTGGTCCTGGACATCAGTGGGAGAACTGGGGACATGTGACTAACAGTCTGTAGTTTGGTTACTAGTACTGCACCAATGTCAATGCCTTAGTTTCGATTATTGTACCATGGTTATGTAGGATATTAAGAGAAGGATTAACAGGAGCTCTATTATCTTTACAACTCGTCTATAAATCTAAAAGTGTTTCAAAATAAAAAGTTGGGGTTTTTGTTGTTGTTAAGAACCTGAGAAAAACAATGCCTGCTTGGAAGGCTTTACCTTTTATCACAAACCAAGCTGGATGCTGACCTGTTTCTATCAGACAAGTGAAAGGCGCTCCACAGATGCAGGTGGAGACACCAGGTTATCCCCTGTGCATTATTGATGAATATCCCTGTAGGGGGTTAGAGCACAGCTTGTCAGAAAATTCCAGAGAAGGGAAGTGACAACTTGTTGAGGTTCCCTTTATGTTTCTTAAATACCTGCGTCTCTCATTTGAAGGAAAGTGGAAAGTATATGCCCTATGAGGCTAAAAATAAGAAACTCACATCAAGGGACAAAGGGCTGCTCCATTTAAATCTATTCAATATGAAATGAAAGAAATTCAGAAAATAAGAAATATTAACATGTTGAGTCTTCTTTGCTCTTTATATTTTGTGATATTGATGGCTGTATTGTATGTGTAAAGAAAAGATACTTTTTGTATCTAATTTTTAGAGCTATCTGGAGTTGCCTTATTCGGATTCATTGAGGAAATCTCCCGGCCTCACTCTACCTTTCAATTAATGAACTTTAAATGTTTCCTGAGGAGCAAAAAATATATTCATCTTCTCTGACCTTTTCTTTTGATGGAGTCTGAGTAAATCATTTGTACTCCACTAACACCAATAAAGTAAGGGGGATCCAGGTGAGTTTTAGTTCGGTTACCTGCTATGTCTGATTTTTAGTTCTTTAGTTAATAGTAAATTTTGCTCTTTGGTCATCGCTGAGTATGAGGAAATAACAATGATTGTTTTAGCATCTCAAATTATATCCCGAATAGCGAGATCTACACTTATGGAAGTGATAATTGACTTTTAAAAGTGTTTTTATTTTTCATGACACTCTTGTGCAAATAAGATACTGTCACTATGTTTGAGGGATTTTGGACTACAGGACTACAAAGGGAAAAAAAAGAAAAGGTGATTTGCTTGGGAAGCCAGAAAAATGCTAATTCCTGTAAGTGAAGTCATAATTAGCCTTGTGATTGTGAGGTCGTCGTAGAATCATACCTGAAGAGTCTGAAGGAGCTAGTTAGAAGTTCCTCAGTCTACCCATTCAGCACAGAAAATCTATCTTCCAATATTTCTTACACAAATGCTTATTTGGCACCCACTTTAAATATTCATTGTGACAGGAGCACACTATAAATAATAATGCCTCAAAATAGGAGGCACGTTCCATCGCGGTATGTCTTAATAGTTAAATTTAGGCTGAATATAATTTTGCCATTTCTATCATCCTGGAAATTCTCCCTTTTGGATTCACTTATTTAGAGGAAATAAGTCTTCTTTCTCTACATAACAGAACTTCTGTTTGAAGAGAAGTGCCCCACCTTTATGTTCAGGCTCAACATCTCCAGTTCCTTCATGATTCCTTTCATAACATGGTTTCTAGACACATGAGTGTTTATTCCTATTCCTCTTTGAAAGGGCTCTGCAGACCTGAACACAATCTGAATCATCACTAAGTAGTGTTTGTACATATCAGAACTGAAAGATTCATACACACTTGGAGCACGGATAAAGAAAATGCCTATAAAGCATGCTATGGATGGTTATATCAGGGCAATTGATCTCCGTCTGTTAGATAACTCTGCAGATTGATTGAAACAATCTCCCTTTGAGCCATTTCTCAGGCATATCCCTGAATAATGTAATAATATAGGTACATCAACAGTCCTCATCGGTATGCCTGATTTTTGCTCTCATCGGTTTGCAAGCAGTGGAGATATCATTTGGTATATCCATGTACAACTAAAATCTGTTATATGAGATCCTGTACCTAAAGTGCCTAACAAGAAGCTGGCAGATGCTGGGTATTAAATAACCGTTAGCTCCTTTCCCCTCCTCAATCTCTCCACCTTGTGCAATAACATCACTTATTCCTTGGTCTTCCATAGTCTGCGGGAGCCAACAAAAAGCTAGAGCATATGTATGTGTTATCATCTGGTTCTGGTATTCCAATGGGCCTTGGCTCCAAAGCTCATGGATACAGCTCCACGTATTGCTGTGTTCAAGTTCTCCCTCATACAATGCATCATCTGTTCCATTAGCTCTGTCAACTTTCCAGTCATCTCTCCCTCAAAACTCCCCTGATCCTTTTACCTGTGGAAACAGTATCTGACTATTTTATCATCTGGCTATTTCAATTAAATTACATTAAAAAAGCATACAGTAAGGTTAAAAATGATCACTATATCACTCCAACTTTCTTCCATCCCCAGAAGGTTAATTGAAAGGCGGCCATCTTGGCGACGTTTAGACAAATGAGGATAATTATGTGTTCTCCAGCTCTTTGAGAGGTTAATTGCTTAGATGTACGAAGCCTTGAAGAACAAAGAAGGAATAAATCAGAAGCAGGACTATGATCTGATAATGTAATTTGGTATATTCATGTACAACTCAAACAAATAAACTCCTAATTAGATGAACTCGTTCAGTTGCATGGACACACTGCCAGTTTACCAGGGTCATGCACCCCAAATCTATGCACTTTATTCAGAGGCCTCTGAGAGGGAGGTGCTAAGGTAAAGAAAAGTTGAAGTGGGGACTCCCAGGTTGTGGTACAGGGGCTCACATGATGGAATTTTACGATGTGGTATGCACCTGTAAGTAGATTTGCATCTTTTACTTCTTAATGAGACGGTTGACTTCTGCTGGCCTTCTCAAATACAGCACCTCTTCTCTTGGAGGCATCATTTTGAACACCTAAGGAGAAGCAAAGAAGTAGCATGAAAAAATTGCTCCGAAAGCAAGAAAAGGGCACTTGGTCTGGTGGGAGTGGGTGGAGAAGGCCAATACTTTCCATCACTTTTGTTGTGGGTGACAGAAGGCTTGGAGTCGCAACAGAGGTCACGTGATTGACTCTAGCAAGTTGTACAATGTGTTCATCTTCTTTTTTTCCCCTTTTATCAAAGCAATACAAGCACATGGTAAAGCAACCAATCTCTGGATCTGTAATCTGTGCTACTAACTTTCAGTGAGATCTGTTTACTCACCACTTACAAGATGGAGTTCTGAGGCCGGACCAGTCCATTTAGCATCCTTCACTCCTTGCATTTCTAGGCCTCTGTCTGTGAACATTAGCCCTCTGTTTGTAACCATATTTCAATTCACATGTTTTGTCTCTAAGTTGATCCTAAAGATTTAAAGAGCCATTTACATTATAGTCTTATAAATGGCGCTTTCTGTAGGATGACTTTCCTCCTCAGTGGCTTGAGTGTGACAGTCTCTAGGCCATTTGACTTGAAATATTCTTACCATCCAGGTCAAATGGGCT
Source organism: Nyctereutes procyonoides (assembly GCF_905146905.1). Taxonomy (NCBI): domain Eukaryota; kingdom Metazoa; phylum Chordata; class Mammalia; order Carnivora; family Canidae; genus Nyctereutes; species Nyctereutes procyonoides. The sequence continues at coordinate 87,269,234 of NW_026575140.1, read as the reverse complement.
GTTTTTCCTACTTAATCAGTTGCCAAATTTATTCAACATTTCAGTTTGCTCCTTATTTGAGCCTCCCCTTTTTTTGCTGTTTTTGTTTGCTCATTTTTGAGTTTCTATATGACTTTATTTTTTCTAAGAAAATATATAAGTATAAATTACAAATATAAATGTATAAGTATATGTTCATCTCTCTATATAAAATATGCAAACTAATGTCTTTGTTCATAATATAGTATTCCATTCTAATGCTGCAATCCATTTATTCTTCTTAGAGGCATTTTTGGGTGCCCACTAGCTTCTGGTTCTTACTGTATGACTTGTTTTCTAGGCCTATCATTCTACTGTTAATTTGGTATTTATTTCCATTAGTTCCTAGTTTAGTCCCACCAGTTATTTTATCCTCCATCATCCCCTTTCTTCACTTTCATCCTTTTTTTTACATTTTAGTACATAGTCAAATAACATCTTGAGAAAACTAAAGTGGGAGTTAAATTTTCTGTTTTTTTGTAAATATATATCAGATGTTTTCCTATAGGCAGTTATGGGAATTTAGTTTTAAAAATTGTTTTGCCACTTTAGCTTTGTTCATTCCATAGTTCAGAATAAGAAAACTTCTCCTAGACTGGTGATTCATCCTTTAAAAAGTCCCAATACCTGTGAGCACACAAATATATCTATTTTTCTTTGGAAGCCTTCAGGATGTTGCTTTATTCTTAGTGTTTTTAGCTTTCGTGTACGTGATGAATTCATTTATGAGTCATTTTTCATTCATCCTACGTGGTCCTCGTCCACTCCTCCCAACTAATTTGGGGGTAGCTTTTCTTCTATTATTTTGTCAATAATAATTTTCTCTTTTCCGCTTTTTCCACTTTTAATTCTGCAACTTTTATGGGTCGGTGTTAGATATCTTGGGCTTGTGTGTGTGTAAATTTTTTTTAATTTTTATTTATTTATGATAGTCCACAGAGAGAGAGAGAGAGAGAGAGAGAGAGAGAGAGGCAGAGACATAGGCAGAGGGAGAAGCAGGCTCCATGCACCGGGAGCCCGACGTGGGATTCGATCCCGGGTCTCCAGGATTGTGCCCTGGGCCAAAGGCAGGCGCTGAACCGCTGCGCCACCCAGGGATCCCCTAAATTTTATAGTGTTTACTATCTGACAGGAACTGCTCTAACCAAACCACTTACATGAACTCATTCATTTTTATGATAATCCTAATAGGTAGGCAGTAACATCCTAACTCAAAGATAAGAAAATTAAAGCACAAAATATGAAGAAAATTCTAGACCCCAGCTGTGAAATGATGGACAGTTTTGTTTTGTTTTGTTTTAAGATTTGTTAATTTATTTTGGTGGGGAGGGGCAGAGAGAGGGAGAGAATCTTAAGCAGACTCCCCACTGAGTGTAGAGCCAGATGTGTGGTTAAATCCCAGGACCTGAGATCATGACCTGAGCCAAAGTCAAAAGTCAGATGCTTAACCAACTGAGCCACCCAGGTGTCCCAACATGGGCAGTTTTCTAACTGGTGATCTTGCTCCCCAGGCTATTCTGATTATGTCAGGTTTTGCCCCTTCACACAAATTTTCTCTTTGTCTTCTTTTTTCTCTATGTTCTGAGAGATTATCTATACTTTATCTTATACACTATTTATTTTATTTTTTAAAAATTTAATACAACAATATTTTTAATTCCTGTGGATTTGCTATTTGTTCCTGATTATTTTTCATACTATCATATTTTTATTTTATTGGGCCAGTATCTCAAATCTTAAATCTCTGAGAATACAAATGAGAGACACTTTAAAAATATTCTCTTCTGTTCTTGCTCCTTCTAAGGCCAGTTCTCTTTGTTTTTCTTGGCTTTCTTTCTTCTTTTTTATTGGCTTTCATTTTATCATTGTCATATATACGTAACCGGACATACATGTTTATGAGGAACTGGACTGGTATTACAGTATAACCAGTGTGGATTTTTCCTGCTCTTGGAAATAGAAGTCCTTTTTTTTTTTTTTTAGCCCCCCACATTAAGTTTCTGCCATAAGATCCAAAATTGCTGCATGTGATTAAGCTTATTTACTGGCAGGTCACACATTTATTAATACAGATATGGAACTGACCTTTAGTGTTAGATATTCCCAAATGTCAGAATATGACAAACTCCCTGGCAGCTTGTTTAATTTTTTTAAAGAGCGATCACATGCTCTGTTTGCCTGGGATAATACAGTCTGCATTCTGTATGTGCAAGGATGTAAAGGAAAAGTTGGGGAGCACATTAGTTCAATTGCTTTGTAGGCAAGCAACTTCTTCCTCTATTTTCAGCCCTGCTCCCCATTCCTGCCCTGTATACCTCTGCCTTCAATCAAAAGCCACTCAGGAATTGCCTGAGAAGCTCACGCATCTGCTAAAAGCGCCTTCTTGAGGTGTGGCTGCTCCTACTCTTGCATTCCCCTTTTTCTATACTTCCAGGGACTGATTGAAATTCTTGGTCTTCTGACGAGCCCTCTCCTATTCTCTTTAATGCGATGTGGCTATGTCTTTTATTTTTTTTCTCTTTACTATCATTTTAATGGGGTGTCAGGAAGGAAAAGTAACTGGTGTATGTGCTTAGTGAGGTCAGCTAGTTCTAGAAGCTACTAGGTCAGGTCCTACTAGCTTGTCCAAGAAATGATTTCTCTCATTCAGTGTACTATTGACTAAATATACTCTGCACCCAGATCTGCCAAGTGCTTTTTCTGATGCATCAACTAAGCCTGGATTTGACTAGTGAAGTCATTTGGCCCCATCATGACAGCCCTCCAGCATCTCACTAGCTTCACCAAATATAACCCATGCTTCTTTCTGTGTAATACAAGCTCTTAGTACTTAGAGCCCCCTTACCTGCCTTGGTCCCCAGCCTCATTCTCATTATCCATGCCCCCCTTTGAATTGCATGGTTTTATAATCCTACTCATGCCTCTATGTCTTTGATAATGTTCTCTCTCATTCTCTCTCTCTCTCTCTCTCTCTCTCTGGCCATACCTTATCTTTATTCCCTTCTTCACCCAATCAACAATATCATCCTTCATGGATCACAGAGCGTATATTTAAGGAAGATATACGTGATGACCACATACAGAAAGGACAGGCAACATGCGCCAAAGTGCTATGCTTCCAAAGAACAATTTCTTTTTCTGGCTATCTCTTTATCTTTCTTGATCTCTCTTAATCTTTTTCTGTATCTTTCCTAACATTCACATTTTACTGTAATTGATTTGTGTGTTTGCAATCCCCTAAGCACGTCGCAGCATGGGCATATGACATCAGTTGAAGTTGTATTTAGCTGCAAGTCACAAAATCTGAATCCTGTGGCTGAACCAAATAGGAGTTGATTTTTCTTGACAAAAAAATTGTGAAGTTATGCTTTGTGGAGGTAGGCAGAGACTTTTCTGTGTCATTAATGTCCCAGATATTCTCTCTTGCGCTCTTCTTTTTTTCTCTATGCCACCTTGAGTCTCTGGTTTTTATTCTAACTCATGTCATTTCTTGGTGTCAGGAGGCCTACTCCAAATTTAACTTTTTACTTTCCCTCTACACCAGAACAAAAATAAGGAAGAAAGTAGAGAGTAACTGCGTCCATATCTGGAAAGTAAAAATTCATATAAAATTCAGATATATTCAGTAAAAATGCCAAAATTCTTTAGCCAACTTCTGTCTACTTCTGATTGGAAGAACCGAATCACATGGTCAGCCTTGGCTACACAAAAGTCTAGGAGGACAAGTGTTTCAGTTAGGCACATTGCCACCTTGGGCAACACTGGGAGTCTCTTAGGAAGGAAGGAAGGGAGACCGGGTATTAGGAAGCTATTTGCAGTATCTTGCACACAGTGGTTGCTTATTTTTATATCTTCTTTACTTAGCATAGTATCTGGCACATAGCAGGCACTCATTAAATATTTATAGAAGATGTTGATTTAAGGACATAGAAGGAAAAAAAACAAAACAAAGAAAAAATAAAAATAAAATAAAATAAAATAAAATAAAATAAAATAAAATAAAATAAAAAGGACATAGAAGGAACCTCATTCTTTAGCAAAGGGAAGTTGAACTCCAAAGAGTTTAAATGACCTCACCAAGATCCATCATTACATGTGGGAGAACTGTGAGAAGTTCTAGGAACAAAATCAAACCTGATCCTCTAGCAAGCTTCCTGCAGTGAGTTTACTTTGCATTCTAATTTATGGAACTAATCTGGTATGATAAACCAGAATAATGAATCCTGTGGGCTTTTGTAGTTTGAGTTTAAGATTCTTATTATTGGGTCACAACAATCTCCAGCCAGACCCGCATGACTCCTATTTTCATGCTGAAACCAAATCATTCAGAGACTACTCTTTAGATGTGTCTGCCTCCCTCCCTGCTGGCCCTTGATTATTTCTAACCCAATAAAAGAGAATGGAATTTCAATTTCTAAAGGAAAATAAAAACAAATTATAGTAAACCTTAACAAGAAGGAGAAGGTGGTGGCCTGTCACCACTCCACTTCCTCAAATGGGTTATTTGATTTTGCTTAATTGTTGGTGAAATTTTCTCAAATTGGCAATTATAATCTGGAGCTGATTGCTTACCTAGGTAATTTACAGATTTCTCATTTGGCAAGAATGCTTCATAACACTTCCCATGAAGTATGGCTTCATCATCTTTCAGCTGAATTTTCTTTTTTGTATATATTCTTTGTTTGGAGGATGTTATTACTTTTGCCCACAGGAAGTTTAGGTGCTAATTCTGCTAGCTGCATGTTTCTGATGAAATCAAGTGGTTGTTTTTTTTTTTTTTTTACAATTTGTTTTAAATCATTCAGGGCCCCAGTGGAATTGATTAGGTGTTTCCAAAGCATACTAAATAATTGGGTTGAGAAAGAAATTTAGCAAGATTAGTTGCAAAATATTAACAATAAATTATACTTTCTTTTGGTCTCAATGAGGGATTTTATGAGGTAACTACTCTGCTGTCTCCCTCCACCTTCTATTTTTAACAGTCTCCCCACTCAGTCTCCTTGTCAGCCTAGTCTGAAATCAAAGTTTAATTATCCTTATTTGCTCTTATACTGTGCATTAAGATAGAGTTTATCTAGTAGTCCAGCTGTTTTGAAGATAATTAGTCGAGAGTTCAACTTGCTGTAAAATAATCCTTCTGGGCAAAAGCTGGGGACTGAGGACATGTTCTCCAGCGATACCAAATTCTCCATTACTTGTAGAAGTCACATATTTTCTATCTTTAGTCAAATACTCTGAATTGTTCTCTCAAGTTAAGGGTTTGAATTACAGAGCACAATTTCCATTGTTGTTAAGTGTCTTGGCTTTAGGAAATTTATATTATTTCCATTTGGGGGGCATTTAAACTCAATGGGAAAAGTTGGTGCATTGTCAATTTCAATGCACTAGTCAATGGGTATTTTTAAATTATTATGACATGAACTTGAATCATGAAGGCATGATAGAAGGCATCTCTGCACATAAAAATCGGTGCTCACTGCTTTGTTTAATTATTTATTCAGCAAACATTCATGGAGCACCTATTATTAGCCAGTGGCCATTCTAATTGTCTAGGATCAAGTGGTGAGTAAGACTCATGAGTCTCTGCCTTCAGGAAGCTTTAAATGTAGAGGCTGGGGGTGAGAGAGGGAGGGAAGGGATGATGTTGCTATGTTTCCTTCCAGTAGCACTGAAAATACCTTGTTTAGGTGGATGCTTTGTTAATTTTCCAGCAAAGTGGCCAGCTGGCTCTTGGTCTGAGCCTGAATAGAGGGCAATGTGGTCAAGCCCTTCTTGATACAACTAGTAGTCTCATCTGTGCTGTGTGCTCTGTGCTGTAGCTTAGAGGGAAACCAGCCAAGCCTCAAACTATGACTGATCCTATAGATGCAGGAGCTCGATGGCCAAGAATGCTAATGACCAGCACCTAATTACCGCACTCATTTTATACAGAGTAAATGCGACACTGGACATGCCCAATCTCCTCCCACTTTCTTTGCAAACAGCAGCTTACTCTTTCTGAAGCATCCCAATGAGAAACAGAGGAGCAAAAGGCGAACCTGATCTTCCTATTGAACTTCAGGTTCTTGAATTTTCAGGTCTGCTAACATTGCTTGCAGTAAATGATGCTTTTCTTCTGCTGCTTTTGATTGAAGAACACTAGAAATCAGTCGGGGAGCAGGTGCTGCATTGTGTTAGATTAACGATGATTGAATTCTTACACAGCCAGCTGATTGAAGCACGTGTTCTGCAAGCTTATGATTCTGCAAACACTAGGTTGCAACCAGGAGGCTATTTTGCCATCTCATGTTCCTTAATCAACACCCTCAGCTCTATCAATACTGCCAACTGGAGTTTAGATTCCTTGGCCCACTCTGTGAAATAACACCTTAGTCTGGTCACAGGCACAGAAAGGGATCTCTGGGACGAAGAGTAGAGTTGGTTTCAGATTCTGTTTTCTTCTCATGCTGAGTTAGATGAACATTTAGATCATGAAAATAATCAGATGTTCATCAGACTTGGTAATGACACTGGATGGGCATGGGCCTTTATTCTCCCTTCCCCAGCATCCGATGTGCTGTCAGGATGAAAACACTATAAGTCATTAGCACAAAATGCTTGAAATCTCCCATGGGAGTGCATCAGGTGCTGTCCCTGGGACAGTCAGGCCAGCACCGGATGTGCAAGAGATGCTCAATAACCGTTATCCCACATTTTAAAAATGTGCCTTGTGTAAGCTCTGGGACACTTTAGAGGCCATCCTGCTGGGAAAGGAAATGGAGTTAGTTGCTAGGAGAAACAATGCAGAAGTGGATGCAATTGCAAAGAAGGCTCAAATAATTCTGTGAAAACCAATAGACCATTTTCCACAGGGACTTTCACATGCTCTTAAATTGGCCCAGAGGACCTGCAGCAGGCTCACTATGGAAGACCACAAGGTATTATCAATGAGTGAATTCCTTCTCGCCATCGAAAGTATGCTTGACATTCATTCATTCATATTTCTTCTATTCAAATGTTCTTCGTCAAGTATATATTGTGTAACATATAAAATGATCTTAACAGTAAAGACAAAATTATTTGTTCCTCTGTTTCTTTAAATTTTATTTTTTTTAATTTTTATTTATTTATGATAGTCACAGAGAGAGAGAGGCGCAGAGACATAGGCAGAGGGAGAAGCAGGCTCCATGCACCAGGAGCCCGATGTGGGATTCGATCCTGGGTCTCCAGGATCGCGCCCTTGGCCAAAGGCAGGCGCCGAACCGCTGCACCACCCAGGGATCCCTGTTTCTTTAAATTTTAAATGGCAATTCTGATAGCACCTTACCCCATGGGGTTGTTGTGAGGCTAAATTGGCCAATGTGTGTAGATCAGTGTCTGCCACTAGTAACAATTAAATGTTGGATCTCATTAGTGCTTAGAAAAGAGAATGAATCAACCCTAAAGGTTCTGTAATGACTATATCCCACGTTGTCTTTATAGAAATGCGTTTGTCTACATGGAGGTCTCATAATTTTCTATGACGTTTCCCTTTAAACATAACAGTTGCTCTCCAGCTAAGTCTTGCATCATAGTCCAAAATCATGCTGTGAAAGCTAGAGGTGAAGCTAGACTATCATTGCCCCAATGCCATGACTCTCTTCTATGCTATAAGTCAGAATCTAGTACTGTGCCTGGTATTTGCACACCCATAGGCATGCATGCACACAATCAAGCATGCCATGCACATGTAATAGTTAAATAAATGATTGAATAGATACATGCATTAGCAGTGGAATAAAAAAAATAGTTTGCTATACTGGCCACTACATTTCTCTTCCTCTGCCTCAAGCACTGGTATTCAAGGAAGAAGAAGAAAGCCAATCCATTCCATGCACTAGGCTCTCTCTCTCTTAACTGTTCTTTAACACACTCCCATAGTCATATTATTACACAAATAGGCACTGGAAGATTTCAATGCATTATATAAACTGCTGGTCCTCAAGGTGTGTTCATCATGCAAGCAGCATCAGCATTTCCTGGGAACTAGCTAGAAATGTCAGCTCTCTCTTGGGGTACCTGGGTGGCTCAGTCAGTGAATTGTCCAACTATTGATTTCTGCTCAGGTCGTGATCTCAGAGCTGTGAGATTGAGCCCCATGTTGAACTGAGCATGGAGTCTGCTTGGGATTCTCTCTCTTGCTCTCCCTCTGCCCCTCTCTCTGCTCACACACAACACACACACACACACACACACACTCTCTCAAATAAATAAATAAATAAATAAATAAATAAATAAGTAAAATCTTAAAAAAAAAAAGAAGAGAGAGAAGAAATGCCAGCTGTCCGGTCCCACTCTGGTTCTACTGATCCCAAAACTCCAAAGTGGGCCCAAGAAATCTTCTTTTAGCCACCCTCCAGATGATTCTGATGCATAATGAGTCTTGAGAACCACGGGCTTAAGTGAAATCTAACCCCACATTTCGATTGATGTTTTGAGCCTGGAGCAGTATGGTCTAGTGCTATTGGATAAGGTCCATGAAACTTGCTTAGACTGATACTTCTGTTGATGTGCCTTTTACATGTCACAGGACACATCCTTTTCTCTATGAACACTCCCATAACTTTTTCCCCTTCAAATGTTAACTGAAGGTACTCTGCAAATTTTAATTCTCTCAACTTCTTTTTTTTTTTTTCAACTTCTTAATAAAGTTAGCTTGGCAAAAGAAAAACGCTCCATTCCATTGATATATTTTACATAGCTTATCAACAACACAAAAGTGCTGTTTTTTTTTTTAAGATTTTATTTATTTACTCATAGAGACACAGAGAGAGAATGAGAGGCCGAGACACAGGCAGAGGGAGAAGCAGGCTCCACCCAGAAAGCCTGACCTGGGACTCGATCGAGGGTCTCCAGGATCACCCCTTGGGCTGCAGGCAGTGCTAAACCACTGCACCACCGGGGCTGCCCGATAAAAAGTGTTTTAAGGTTCAGCAGCTTGCACAAGATCTCACAGGTAATGAGTAAATGACCAAGTTGGGTTTGAATATAGATATTCTGACCCCATAGACCTATGTATTCTCGAGTTCTATATAATTCTGCTTTTCATGGCTCATGACACCTCTCTGCTGCCTATCAGAATCTGGTCATTAAATATCATTTTATGACATTGAACCATCTCAGTCAAAAATATAGCTACTCAGATTTTCTTCTGAACCATCTCTGATTCTGAGTCTACTTTTGAACCAACAAATAAGGAAAGCTGCATATATTATTTATCTTCCAGTACCCCTAGCTAGGAATGGGATTGGTTTGGCTTCTAGAATCACAATTTTCTCTATACACAGAGAGTCTTTGCCATAGTCTTCAGAACAAAACCATTTTTGTTAACTGCCAAATTTGGACTGTCAGTCATCCAAACAATCATTGTTCTTCATAAACTCTTCAGTCCAAATCAATGAGAAAACAAAGAAGGGTCTTATTCTAAGTGAGGAAACCTCACCACATAATCCAGCGAAAATCCCAATGTAATAGGCAAATTGCCCTTCACAATTTAAATGGCTTTATCGAGCATTTTCTTTTATATTCAGAAAATAGGCCTAGAAATGTATTTAAAAAATAATTATGGAGACCTACATTACAGACTGAGACAGTCTCAGGATTCATTGCATGTTGTTTATAATCCGTGGAGCAGCTCAAGACCTCAAAAAACTGTCAACCCTTTTACTAAAACTTTCTTTCTCAAATACACAAAGAGGATATTTTTTTTTTTTTTTTTTTTTTTACATTTCAGATCTAGTAGGCAGTATGTTCCCCTGTTGAAATTGTACCCTGGTTTTACTCAGTGTAAGGTTATCTAGTACCAAGTCCATCAAAAGTAGTGATAGCATCGTTATTTCCAGGCTGCTTTAAATATAGTATTATTCCTTAAAAGAGGTTAAAAAGATAAATTCTAAATTACAGCCTCCAATTCAAAAGGTCTTGGCAATCATTAATCTAATACCCTCGTATTCCACATTGGATAACTGAGGCCTAGAAGCTCTCTTTGCTTTCCCAGAGGCACACATCTAGTTTGTGGCCAAGTCAGGACTGAATATGACCATCAGTTCAGTAGTTCAGTGGTCTTGTTCTCTCATTTAATGTCTGGTCAAAGAGGATGAGTAATGCAAAAAAGTCTATCGATTCAGCTTTTTTTTTTTTTTTTCCCTGAGTAAAAAAAGTTCATGTTGTAGCTTTACAATCCTGGAGGGGTTTTTAAAATTTAGTTTTTGACAAGAATCATGAAAAAAAGTCACATGTTTTCTTAGCTCTAAAGCAATAATATAGTAATTGTCAGCTATGTTCTTTATCCAAAAAGGGTAACATTTGCCAATTTATTTTATTTTTTATTTTTATTTTTTTTTTAAGAAATCCTCACAAACTTCCCTTCTACCACAGAAATGGACTGTAGAATCATCCTAGGAAAACTGAAAACCAGGATGGTTAAGTGACTTTGTGTGAATGGCCCAGCAAGCCATCTCTGGATTTGCAAAGTCTCTTAGAATGCATTACACATGAAATCACAGAGAGCTCAATTTGCAAAGCAAATTAGTGGAATATCTGTTTTATATCAAACATTTAACTTAAAAAAGTCTAGCCCTCTGCTTTTCAGAGTGAATGGAAGCAGTTGCCTGCAAAAGAAAGTGACTGATGTAAATTAGACTAGAGATATTACAAGAACCAAATCACTTTCTAAATACTTGGTACTTAGTACTTCAATTTGGAAGTTGATTTTGTGACAAACAGGAGAGTTGCTTTCAGATGGAAAACACCATGATACGACATAAAATGGTGAGATTAAGATGGGAGAAGCTGATTTAAATATGAGTTCGGCTTTTAATTCCCTGAGTATTTGAGAGATTAAAAATAAAAAAAAATAGAAAAGAAGGAATAAAAGAATTAGTTTTCTATGCTGAAGAAAGGTTGTGTTTTAAGTTTTGCAGAAGAACATAGGATTTGTGTCAGGGATCTCAAATTGCAAATCAATGCTGCGCTACTTCTTGCTATCTAGATGAAAAAACATATCTATAGATGTAGCTTAAGGGAGGGTAGTTTGTAAGAATGACATAGATTGAGAAGTAGAAGTCCAAGCCTTTAGCAGAGCATTCAAATCAACAAAATATTTAGTACAGCAAAACTCGCCTTAATAGGATAAAGCTAAATCAAGGAAATTTGGTCTCATAGGAAGGGGGAAATTTCTTAGCAGTGATACATATGAGACAGTAAAATAATTCCCTGAGGGGATTGTCATTCTTCATATGCCTACAACATATAGATCTTATTTAAAATAGAATTACAGTTGACCTTTGAACAACATGGGTTTGAACTGTGTGGGTCCCCGTAGATGTGGACTTCTTTTAGTAAATACAGTAGAGTACTGAAATCTGTTTTTCTTCCTTGTGATTTTCTTAATAACATTTTCTTTCTCTAGCTTATTTTAAGAATATAGAATAGAATACAAAGAACATATAAAATAAGTGTTGATTAACCATTTAGGTTACCAGTAGGGTTTTCAGTCAATAGCTAGGTAGTTAAGTTTTGGGGGGAGTCAAAACTTTATAGGAATTTTTGTACAGGGTTGGTTACCAACACCCGAGTTGTTCAAGGCTCCACTGTAGTTAGAGCCTCTGACCTGCAAATCTATAATGTTTTTGTGTGGCTGATGAAACTGAAGTAGACTTCAGCTAGCTGGGACTATCTTGGGGGACAAATGAATAGTGTTGAAAATACCCCCTGGCATCCAGAATGAGTATCTGTTTTCCAGCAGACAGCAAATCTGCTGATAGGTCTGATTTTCTGCACTACAGCGTTTTGTCTCTGATCTTCAAGAATGAGTGTTGCCCCCTCAAAATGAGGTTTGAGAGGGAAGGATACATCTTTGATGGACTTGGGTGTGATGTGTCCAGTCTAGAGCATCCCAAACATCCATATTAGAGTATTGAATACGTAATGACACAAATGTAAATTTTCAAGAGTCTTAGAAATTTAGGGTAAATGGGCAGCTTAAGGAACTTTTTTGAAATACTGGAGAAGAACAGAAAGTGCTCCCCCTCCCCCTGAAGCATTCTGAGTACCAAAGGAATTGGAATAGTAAGAGATAACTGTCTACACGGTTGGTCTAGAGAATTCATGTGCTGGCTATAAACCAAAACTGTTTGCATAGGGAGTTTGGTTTTCTGGAATAACTTCACTTTTAGGATAGGGGTTTGAGGAAGGGAGAAGTGTTTGTTCGGTGAAGTCCATCAGATTCCACCATTTGCAACTTAATATGGAGTCAGTTTCAATAGACTACAGTGTGTTTTCTCCACCTTCTTCAGTAGTTCCTTTGGTGAAGATAGATCAGACTTTCATTGATTCAGCTAGTCCTGGCTTTCAGCTGAAAGCCTAGAAGATCATCCATTTTCCAATGCAAGGCATTGCAATTTCTGTCTTTTCAGTGTTATTGTTTTTGGAATTGTCATGTTCCCCAAAGGCAAGTTGCACGGTCTGAGTTAGAATTGATGATCTGCACACATCTGCTTCGGGGAACCTGGGGCCAGCACCTGAAGGACAGCATGATGCTGATCAACCGGAAATAGACCAGAAGGTTTGGAGAGAGATCACAGATGGACCAGAGTCAAGGAATGGATGGCTCTATAGGTGAGGTAGACCACGAAATGAAAACGGGCGGGGATGGGCATTAAGTGAACATGCCCCATGCCCATGACTCAAAATAAATACCGACTAGAATGATGAGAGAGGCCCAAAGGAAGTTGCTGTTCCTTTCGGGATCCCTTGTACAAACCCGGAGTTACACCCTGCAGATGCCAGTGAACCTCAGGCTAATTTAATGATTTACATTGTTGAGAAGGGATTAGTGAAACTTCCCATTTCGATGGTCTGTTCCTAATTTGCATCTTTAACGAGGTGGGATCCAAGCCAGGTTCTGTTCCTTTGTGTTTATTTTGCAGGAACTGTGTTTATTTCTGATAATTACAAATAAATCTTTCTTCCTTTTCTCAAATTGACTGAATAAAAGATGTTGGGGGTATGTTAAATCCATAGCTAGAATAACTATCAAGAAAAGGAGAAGTAAAAATCCAATTATAACTCCTTCAAAAATGTAATTAATGTTTTCTTCCCAAAGAGGATAGTTGCTACGTTTCATTTTAAAGCATTTGTCTTCTTCTTTGTAGTTTCTTGCAGCTTGTCTAAGAAAAACTTACACCACAGGGAACAGTGACTCCAAACCAGGATGTCATGACCGGGTGTGTCATGAAAAATGATAGAACCAGGGGAAATGTAGGTTAGAAATAACTAGAAAAAGCCTGGACTTTAAATTTGATAAAGAAGTGTTCGGATTCATCTTCAAAGAACACAGAAAACCAAAGCAAATCCCTCAAAGTTGACTAATTTTAAAGGTCTGTCAAACAAGCAAGGGGGAAATGTCATATGTACTTCTGAATTCAGTTAAGACTGACACCATTCAAAAGTATTTAAGAGCCATTTCAATGACCACAGAAACTGAAAGGGAAAATCCAGTTCTCATCTACTGCAGTAGGCTTGGTGTAAGGGTGGTGGGGCAGGATGAAACCTCATTATGGGTGTTTCTTGGAGCAAATCTAATCCAAAAATACTCACTTAAAAGTTTCATTGACAATAGGTAATTTAATCGAGTTTGGGCATTAAACCTGACATAAAATTAAAAATCAACCCTATATAAACACAACTATCACAGAGGTAATTCCATTATCTTTTACAAGGTTAAGATGGATTAATAAGAGAGCTATTAGTGAGAACAGGGGAGATTGTGACTTTTAAGTATCTAATAGTTGTATTCATCTTCAGCTCAAACTGTTATTTTTTATTCCTCTATCTTTAAGACAAATGAGAAATTCAAGTAAAAAAAAAAATCAAGCTGGGGGAGACATTCATCATCCTATAAGAGTGACCACAGAGTCATTTATTTGTCTGGCTGTTGGTTGGTTTTTGAGAAATACATATCAACAGCCAAACTCCATGTGAGAAGACTTTTGCCCATTTTTCATTGCTGATTCTTTGTGCATAGACGTTATTCAGCACATAGTAGGCACTCAAGAAATATTTGTTGGACTAAAGACTCCGTTAGTTTTATAATCTTTATTTTCATAACAGGACTAGGGCCTTTTCTTATTTCTATTGAGGTAGAAAAATATAAAGTTCATAGAAGCCAATCGGGAAATTTAATTTAGATTTAATATCTTTGTGCCATATGGAAATGGCTTTTTGCAATGTCAATATATTATGCTTTATAAAATAAAAGAATATATACATACATATTCTGCTAATATAAAGACTATATATATAGTCTGCTTTAAGTCATGAGATGTAACATGAGTGAGGGATAAAGCATGAGTTTTACAGTCAGGCTAGCTCCACCACTTAGTAACCATATGGGGGAACACATCTGACGTTTCTGAGACTCAGTTTACTAATCTGTAAAATAGGAGTAATGTCACCTATCTCCTAGTTATTGGGTGTATGCATGTAAAGGATCTGAACAGTTTCCAACACAGATACACTAAGCACTCAAATCCTGACAAGTAGCTAACTTGGTTTTTATTATCATCAATATTAAACAGCAGGTTTCCTCCACTCGCTTATTATTCATCAGGGACAGATATGTCAAGTTCTTCATTTTTAATCTCTCGGTTGGTCACTACTCTGCATTCTATAGCTGCAGAACATGTATTTATTTACAAAAGTAATTTTTGAAAAAAAAAGTAATTTTTGAAAATAGAGCTACACGGCATTGTATTATTGGCTCCTTAATGAAGGTTGGTGGAAATAGAATAGCAGGATATTAAAAACAAAAAAAGGTTTACTATTAGTATAAAACTAAAGACAAACACTCAGAAAGAGACAAGGAGACCGAATAAGAAGTAGGGTGAAGAGAACCTAGAATCACAGTCTGTCAAAGCTGCAGGGATGTTTGATACCACGGGCTACAACCGTCCCATCACACAGCGCCTTGCACAAGGGCCCTCAGGGATCTGCTTTACATTTTCACGGGGTGGCTGACAATCCTCGCCTTGGCACGCATGTGTTTAATATCACTCTGAGGGACCAGACTTTCTGCTTCCTAAAGATGGAAGAACAAGGACAGGGACATCATCGGGCCGTGGTAATTAGCAAACTGGGTGCCCGAGTTCTGGCTCACACCCCCTTTTACAAAGTCCTTATTTTTGCGCCACGGCAGACCAAGAGGGGTCACTACTGTTTTAAAGATAAGGACGTTCAAGTGGGAAGAGCCAGGTCCTATGTCTGGTGGGAAGCAGGTCCTGTGCTTGATCCCTGGTTCTGTTCTTCTCACTCTAAATGGCCTACTTTTTCCAGAATGAGAGCTGTATTTTCAAAGGTGTGGATCATCCTCAGGTTTAAAAAAACAAACCAACAGACTTCTTTCTCTAAGAAAATTTCCTACCTATCAACTTACACTTTTTTTCCCCCTATTTCAAACCAGTCGATTTGATGCCCCCATTAAAGCCCAGCCTATGTAGCTAAAAGCTCCTTCAAGTTGGGTGTTAAACTGACAGGAAAATCACTCCTAGAATCAGAATGAATGAGTGTGAGGTATGAGTCTTTTGAGTGACCTTGAAGACATCGTCGGGCCTCTATTCCCAGTCTGTGTGATGGGGGGAGAGGGGTTGCAAGGGTGGTGTGTGTCAATGAGAAGTGGAAGACGTACATGGCACCTTCAGGGCCCAGTAGGAAAGAGGCCCACTCATCAGAAGGGCCTTTAGAACAGAAACTAGTACTAACATTTGCTCTGTTGATAATGGGAAGACAATCTTCTCGGGGATACGTCTTTTGCCCTTACTTATGGCTGATTTAGGTCCTTTACATAGGTCCTGGCCCAGAAAATTCCCTTCTCTTCCTGGTTGCTCTCTCGAGGAAAGGTTAATTACCTCCTTAGCACCTCTTTACAGCTCTGTGAGCACAACTGCATGGGCAGACCTTGGCTCTGAACGCACTTTCTCAATATGCAGGTGCTTAATTAGTATCCCAAAGTTGATTGCTTTCTCTTTACTCAGATTCCACTCCTTTTAGCAAGTGTTTTAAAGAGACTGGCCCCTTTGATTGTAACTTACAAATATTATTTAAAAAAAAATGACAAAGAGGAAATGATTTTTTAAAAAGATGGAGTGAGATGGAAGCAGGATGTGGCGAGCTCCTCATGGCCTGCCTCTGGATTACCCAAGTCCTGTGGCCTTCACTGGCTTTTGTTAGGGCCTCTTAGGTAGTTTAGGGCCCTAACAGCTCAGGTAGAGGCGCCGCCTGCAAATGAGATTTGGGGGCAAGTTGCTCAGCATCACAACATAGCGGACAGTTGTTTAGCCCTGGTCTCCTCTGCTTGCCTGTCCTTGGGGCTCGGGAAGGGCCCTGACATGCAGGCGATCGTGGCCGACAGAATCCTGGGCTGGGGCGCTGGCTTGGCAGCTTCAGCGATGCCCTCCCTTCACTGGTGCCCGGTCGGTCACTTGCCCGCGAGCGGAAGCCCCAGGGCCCAGGCGGGGAGGACACCTCTGCTGCTGGGTCCTGTGTGTCGCTGTCATTAATGGGCTGGTGTGACTCAAGCAGGGCCCGGCTAACAGGCCTCCAGAGCGGCCGCTGACCAGTTTCTCTACCGGAATATAAAGAGCTTATCAACAGTGTTATCTGTATTGTTGACACTAAGTAAAATAATTCCTTGGAAAACTTCAAAATTAGTACTTAAGAATGAAGGATCGTACAATTACAGCAGCGATCGAGCCTCTCCGGCTGCCCCCAGCTCTCTGCTCCATGTATCTTCTCACTTGACTGCACTCGGAGCCAGGGCCCTGGTCTCTCTAAGGTTCCTGAACTGGAGATTTTTATTCTTCTGCTCTCAGGAAGATGTATCGGATCTGTCTCTATGTGGGCTATCTTAGAAACTCGCAAAAGACTGATTTCCCCTCCTGTTTGGGAGGAGATCTTGCCCTTTGTTGTCATTCCTTTTCCCCAGATGATTCTGATAATTGCCTAAAGAAGATGATCACTAAAATAAACAGGGGACCTGGATGTGGGTTGGTGAGAGAGACCCATGTTAAGCTGCACATTAGCCTGGGCTGCAGTCCTTGAGGTGTTTGGAGACCAGCCCTAAGGGGGTGGGTGAGAGGTGGGTCCACTACCAAAGGGCTTGACCATGACCAGGCAGCTGAGGGATAAACCAGAGAGCGTCACAGCTTTCCAAATCACCACGCGCACACGTACAGTTGCAGCTCGGGGACCTGAACACATCCCTAAAAATGCATGGTTTTGCACAGTATTTTGAATCCACAAAGGAAAAGAATAATTGAAAGAAGAAGAAATTGAGACAAAGTCTCCCCTACCGTTGAGTCTGCTAAAAATAATATGTGTTTGAGGATGTACATTGTCCGCCCTGCTCCTCCAAGCAGTTGCCTGGGATAAACACCTAACAGCGCTCATCTAACATTCCCATGCATAGCGTGAGCTTTGATTACCTAAAGACCAAATCAGAAAAGTGATAAGAATAGCTCTTCCAGTAATATCACCTTTCATGGTTTAAAGCATGTTCTCCCCTTCTAATAACCACTGTATAGAAATATAGTTTATACACCATACAATCCATTCATTTAAAGTGTACATTTCAATGCTTTTTAGTATATTCGCAGAACCGTGTGACTATCTACACGATCCGCTGTAGAGCATGTTTATCACCCTCCTAAATTAGCGCCCTATCTATCAGTGGTCCCTCTCCATTTCTGCCTACCTTCTCCCCCAGCCCCGGGCAGCCAATACATCATGCTCTGTCCCTGTAGCTTTGCCTATTCTGCACATAAATGAAGTCACACAGTTGGGGGGGAGGGTCTTTTGAGACCAGATTCCTTCACTTGGCTGATGTTTTCAAGGTCCATCCGTGTCACATTGTATCTTGGCATTCCATATTGATGGCGGAATGACATTGCATCGTACTGTATTTAGTGGGCATTTAGATTGTTCCTGTTCTTTCTCTGTGGTGAGTACTGCTCCATGACTATTCCAGCACAAGGCCTTTGTGGACAAATGTGTTTCATTTCTCTGGGTAGATGCTTAGTGGAATTGCTGGGTAATAGGGGAACTCATGCTTCACTTTCTGAGGAACGGCTGCACTGTGTTCCAAAGCTTCCGCCTCATTTTACACTCACACCAGTGGTGAGGGTTCCAATTTCCCTGCATTCTCTCCAAAACTTGTTAATTTCCTTCTTTTTCTTTCTTCTTTATCCCCCCCGCCACTCTCTTTCACCATAGTCACATTAGTGAGTATGAAGTGGTATTTCAGTACAAATTTGATTTAGATTTCTCTGATGACTAAGGATGCCTGCATTCTTTTTATGTGTCTTTTGGCTAGTGGTATATCTTCTTTGGAGCAATGTTTATTCAGATCATTTTTAAAGTTGGTCTTTTTGTGTTCATTTGTAAGTTTTTGCTATATTCTAGAAACAAGTCACATATATATTACTTGCAAATATTTTCTCATATTCTGTGGGTTTTCTTTGACTTTCTTGATTGTGTTATTTGAAGTACGTAATTCTTTAGATTTAATTAAGTCCAAATTACTATTTTTAAAATGTGTGCTAGTGCTTTTGGTGTCACATTTAAAAAAGCAATTGCCTGAGGGCACCTGGGTAGCTTAGTTGGTTAAGTATCTGACTCTTGATTTCTTTTTTTTTAATATATTTTTTAAGATATTATTTATTTATTCTGGGGGTGGGGGGGGCAGAGACACAGGCAGAGGGAGAAGCAGGTTCCATGCAGGGAGCCTGATGTGGGACTCGATCCCGGGTCTCCAGGATCACACCCTGGGCCGAAGGCAGGCACTAAACTGCTGAGCCACCCAGGGATCCCAAATTTCAACTCAGGTCATGATCTCAGGGTCATGAGATGGAGCCCCATGTCCGGCTCTGCTGGGCATGAGCCTGCTTAGGATTCTCTCTTTCTCTTTGCCTCTCCCACAACTTCCCCACTCCTACTCATGCTCTGTCTCTCTCTCTCTCTCAAAAAAAAAAAAAAAAAGAAAGAAAGAAAGAAAGAAGAAAGAAAAGAAAAGAAAAAGCCTAATCCAAGGTTTTACACCTATTTTTCTCCTAAGAGTTTTGTAAATTCCTTTTTTAAAAAAAAATTCTAGTATAGCTAACAAAGAGTGTTATATCAACACTTCTGTCCATCCCCTGGAGCTCATCACATCACAACAAGTGCACTCCTTCATCCCCATCACCTATTTTACCCATCCCTCACCCTCTCCCTTCTGGTAGTCATCAGTTTGTCTCTATAGCTAAGAGTCTAGTTTTTTTTTTGTCTCTTTTTTTCTTTGTTTGTTTTGTTTCTTAAATTCCATGTATGAGGGAACTTACATGGTATTTCTCTTTCTTTGACTTACTTCACTTAGCATTACACCCCTTAGCACATTCATGTGGTTACAAATGGCAAGATTTCATTCTTTTTTATGGGTAAGCATTATTCCATTGTATATATCACATCATCTTCATTTTTATCTATCTATCTATCTTAGTATTCCCTTCTTTTTTATGGTAGAATAATATTATATCGTATAGTAGTTAATGGACATTTAGATTGTTTCTGCTCTTTCTCCATGGTGAATAATGCTACATGACTATCCCTGTACAAGGTTTTTGTGGACAAATATATACATATATATATCTCACATCTATTCATCTATCCATGGACACCTGGGCTGCTTCCATAGCTTGATGTTGTAAACAATGTTGCAATAAACATGGGGATGAATGTATCTTTTCATATTAGTGTTTTTGTTTTCTTTGCATAAATACCCAGGACTGGAATTACTGGATCATATGGTAATTCTGTTTTAAATTGTTTGAGGAAACCCCATACTGTTTTCCAAAAGGTGTGGATTTCCATCGGTGTGCGTTCCCACCAATAATGCACAAGGGTTTCCGTCTCTCCACATCCTCACCAACATTTATTGTTTCTTGTGTTTTTGATTTTAGTCATTGTGACAGGTGCGAGGGGACATCTCATTGTATTTTGATTTGCCTTTCCCTAATGATGGCGGATGTTGAGCATCTTATCATGTGCCTGTTGGCCATCTGTATGTCTCTCTCCCTTGGAGAAATGTCTGTTCATGCCTTCTGCCCATTTTTAATTGAATTATTTGTTTTTTGGTTGTTGAGTTTTATAAGTTCTTTATATAGATACTAATCCTTTATTGGATATGTTATTTGCAAAATTCTGATTCTATTCCATATGTTGCCTTTTAGTTTTATTTATTGTTTCCTTCACTGTGCAGAAGCTCTTTATTTTGATGTAGTCCCAATACTTTATTTCTTTCTTTTGTTTCCCTTGCGTCAGAAGACTGATCTAGAAGAAAGTTGCTACAACCCATGTCAGAGAAGTTACTACCTGTGTCCTCTTGAAGAATTTTTATAGTTTCAGGTCTCATGTTAGATCTCTAATACATTTTTAATTTATTTCTGTATAGGTGTAAGAATGTAGTTCATGTCATTCTTTTCCATGTGGATGTCCAGTTTTTCCAACCATTTGTTGAAGAGACTGTCTTTTTCCCATTGAATATTCTTTCCTGCTCTGTTGAAGATTAAATGACCACATAATTGTGGGTTTATTTCTAGGTTTTCTATTGTGTTCTATTGATCTACGTGTCTGTTTTTGTCCTAGTACCGTATCTGTCTTGATCACTACAGCTCTGTAATATAGCTTGAAGTCTGGAATGTGAAGGCTCCAGCTTCACTTTTCTTTTTCAGGATTACTTTGGCTATTCAGGGTCATTTGTGGTTCCATATACATTTTAGGATTATTTGTCCTAATTCTGTGAAAAATACTGTTGGTATTTTAATACAGTTATATTGAATGTGTAGATTTCTTTGGGTAATACAGACATTCGAACAATATTTGTTCTTTCAATTCATGAACATGAACTGTATTTCCATTTCTTTGTGTTGTCTTCATTTTATCCGTGTCTTATAATTTTCAGAATCTGGGTCTTTTCACCTCTTTGGTTAGGTTTATTCCCTGGAGGCTTTATTATTTTTGTTGCAATTGAAAATGGGACTGTTTTCTTAATTTCTATTTTCTACTCTGTCATTATTGGTATATAGAAGAAATGCGATAAGTTTCTATATATTGATTTTGTATTCTGCAACTCTACTGAATTAATTTATGAGATCTAGCAGTTTTTTGGTGGAGTTTTTTGGGTTTTCTACATATCATATTATGTCATCTGCAAATAATGTTTTCCTTTTTCCTTATTGATTTGTATGCCTTTTATTTTATTTTCTTGTCTGATTGCCGTGGCTAGGACTTCTGGTACTATGTTGAATAAAAGTAATGAGAGTGGACACCTTGTCTTATTCCTGACCTTGGGTAACAGCTCTCAGTTTTTTCCACATTGAGGATGATGTTAGCTGTGGGTTTTCATATATGGCCCTTATTATGATGAGATACGTTTCCTTTAAACCCACTTAGCTGAGGGTTTTATTCTGAATGGATGTTGTACTTTGTCAAATGCTCTTTCTTCATCTTTTTAAATAATTGTATGGCTCTTAACCTTTCTCTTATAGATGTGATGTATCACACTGATTGATTTGTGAAGGTTGAACCACCTTACAACCCAGAAATAAATACCTCTTGATCATGGTGAATGCTTTTTTTTTTAATGGTTTATTCCTTTTCTTTTGCTAATATTTTGTGGAGGATTTCTATATCTATGTTCACCTGAGATATTGGCCTATAGTGCTCAGTTTTTGAAGCATTCTTATTTGGTTTTGGTTCTTGGGTAATGCTGGTCTCATAGAATGAAATTGGAAGCTTTTCTTCCTCTTCTATATTTTTGTAATAGTTTGAGAAAAAACTTCATGTTAACTTTTGTTTAAATGTTGGTAGAATTCATGTGTGAAGTCATCTGGTACTGGACATTTGTTGGGAGTATTTTGATTGCTAGTACTTGGTCTGTTCAAATTTTCTATTTCTTCCTGATTCAGTTTTGAAATGTTATGTTTCCAGGAATGTATCCATTTCGTCTGGGTTGTCCAATTTGTTGAGATATAATTTTTTATAATATTCTCTTGTAATCCTTTGTATTTCTCTGGTGTCAATTGTTACTTCTCCTCTTTAATCTGATTTTGTTTATTTGAGTGTCTCTCTCTCTCTCTCTGTTTTTTTTTTTTTATGAGACTGGCAAAGGTTTATTAATTTAATTGATCTTTCAGAAAACTGGCTTTGGGTCTCATTGATCTGTTCTTTTTTTTTTTTTTTTTCTATTCTGTTTGTTTCTGCTCTGTATTATTTCTTCCTTTACTGGCTTTTAGTTTTGTTTATTTATTTATTTTTTTTAGCTACTTTAGATGTAAGATTAAGTTGTTTGAGATTTTTATTACTTCTTAAAATTGACCTGTATTGCTATAAACTTCTCTCATAGAACCCCTTTTGCTGCATCCCGAAGTTTTTGGACCATTGTATTTTCATTTTCATTTTCCTTCATGTATATTTTTAAATTTTCTCTTTTATTTCTTGGTTGAGCCATTCATTATTTAGTAGCATGTTATTTAACCTCCATGTATTTGTGTTCTGTCTACATTTTTTTTTTATTGTTGATTTCTAGTTCCATAGCATTGCGGTCAAAAAAGATGCATGTCATGACTTCAATCATTGTGAATTTGTGGAGATCTGTTTTATTGCCTGATAGGTGACCCATCTGGAGAATGTTCCATGTGCACTTGAAAAGGATGTATATTCTGCTCTTTTAGGGCAGAGTTTTCTGAATATATTTGTTAGATCCATTTGATCACCTGTGTGATTCAATGCCACTGTTTTCTTGTTGATTTTCTATCTGGATGATAATATCCATTGCTATAAGTGGATCCCCCTACTACTATTATATTACTATTGATTATTTTCTTTGTTTGTTATTAGCTGCTTTAAGTATGTGAGGGCTCCCAGGTTGGGTGCATAAATATTTACAGTTGCTATATCTTCTTGTTAGATTGCTCCTTTTATGATTATATAATGTCCTACCTTGTCTCTTTTTACAGTCAGTCTATGTTTCTGATGTAAGTATTGTTACCTAGGCTTTCTTTTCTCTTCCATTTGCATGATAAATGCTTTACCATTTCTTCATTTTCAATTTGCCTGTGCCTTTAAGTCTGAAATGAGTTTCTTTTAGGCAGCATATAAACCTGTCTTGCTTTTTATCCATTTGCCACCCTTTGTCTATTGATCAAACATTTAGTCCATTTCCATTCAGAGTAATTATTGATAGGTATGCACTTATTGACATTTTTTACTTGTCTTATGATTGTTTAATAGTTCTTCTCTGTTCCTTTCTTCTCTTGCTCTCTATTCTCACAATTTGTTGGCTTTCTTTAGTGATATACTTGGATTCCTTTGTCTTTTTTTTTTCTTCACATTTATTACCAGTTTTTGACTTGTGGTTAGCATTAGGCTTGTATGTAACATCTTATGCATATAACAGTCTATATTGAAGTGATTGTTGGTTAAGTTTGAATTCATTCTTTATTCTTCTCTCCCCCATGTTTTAGGTTTATGTTGTCATATTTTATATTTTTATTTTGTGAATCCCTTGACTGATTTTTATAGATATACTTACTTTTACTGCTTTTGTGCTTCCTACTTTTCTTACTCCTACTTGTGATCTTTCCTTTCCATTCAGAGTCACCTTTAACATTTCTTGTATGGCTCATTTAGTGGTCATGGATATTTTTAAGTTTATCTGGGAACCTCTTTATCTCTCCTTCTATTCTGAATGACAGCACTGTTGCAGAGTGTTCTTGGCTTCAAGGTTTTGTTTTTTGTTTTTGTTTTGTTTTCCACA
Organism: Nyctereutes procyonoides; assembly: GCF_905146905.1. NCBI lineage: Eukaryota > Metazoa > Chordata > Mammalia > Carnivora > Canidae > Nyctereutes > Nyctereutes procyonoides. The sequence goes on along the minus strand of NW_026575140.1, from coordinate 87,245,353 downwards.
TTTTTAAATATGTCATGCCACTTTCTCTGGCCTGCACAGATTTTTTCTGAAAAATGAGCTAATAGCCTAATGGGGTTTCCGTCATATGTAACTATTTTCTTTTCTCTTGCTACTTCTAAAATTCTCTATTTATCACTAGTTTTCCCATTTTAATTATTATGTATCTTGATGTGGACCTCCTTGGTTAATTTAGTTGAGGGTTCTCTGTGAATCTGGATTTCTGTTTCCTTCTTCCAGTTAAGGAAGTTCTCAGCTATTATTTCTTCAATTTTTTTTTTCTCTTCTCCTTCTCAGGTCATGTCTCATTTGTCTAAGGCAAATATAAGGCAAATGTTATCACACTTGATGGTGTCACTGTGTTCCCTAAGTCTATTTGCATTTTTTTATTATTATTTTTTCTCTTTCCTGTTTAGCTTGGTCAGTATTCATTATTCTGTCCTCCAGGTTACTGATGCATTCTTCTGCTTCCTCTAGTCTACTATTTATTTCATCTAGTACATGTTTTTTGAAGATTTTATTTATTTGAGAGAGAGAGAGCATAAACAAGGCAGGGGGTAGAGGGAGAGGGAGAAGCAGGGTCCCCACTGAGCAGAGAGCCCAATGTGGGGCTTGATCACAGTGCCCTGAGTCATTACCTGAGCCAAAGGCAGATGTTTAACCAACTGAGCCACCCAGGTGCTTCCATCTAGTGAATTTTCAATTTTAGTTATTGAGTTCTTCTCTGATTAGTTCTTTTTTTTTTTGTTTTCTTCCTCTCTGTTGAGGATCTTACTGAAGTTGTCCACTCTTTTTTCAAGTCCTGTGGGTATCTTTATGATCAGTACTTTACATTCTCTATCAGGCATATTACTTATTTCTGTTTCACTTAGCTCTCTTGTTGTGATTTTGTCCTGTTCTTTCATTTGGGACATATTTCTGTGTTTTCTCATTTTGCCTAATTCTTCATGTCTGCTTCTATATGTTAGGACAGTCAGCTGTGTCTCCTGTTCTTGAAAGCAGTGGCCCTACCAAGAAGAAGTCCTGTAGTGGTGCCCTGCAGCACAATGTCCTCCTGCTCACCAGAATCTGACACTTAAGGTGTTTCCTATGTGTGTTGCGTGCATCATATTGTTGTGGCTGAGCTGCTTTGGCCTTCAGCCCAGTCATCTGTGGTTGCTCTCTTTGCCTGTTGTGGGCAGGGTTTGGTCCTTCTATTGTTAGTGGGCCATTTTGGTCTCTGTTCTTGGAGAATATTGTTTTATTTACATACAAGAACTGACATATGAGCAGTAGCTTATTTTAAAATCTAAATAGAAAAAGCTTAACCTCAAAATGTAACTTAGAGTGAATAATATAAGTTCTTTCATGTTCATGAAGGAGTACCATGAAACACTAGATTTATCTGTGTTATAAGGGAGAGAGCTAGGACCAGTGGGTAGGCATTAGAGAGGTAGATTGCAACTCAGCGGTAGAAAGTCTTTCAAAACCCAGCTGGTACACATTAGAATGAGCTCCTTGTTGGTTTAATAAACTCCTTTTCATAAGCTTCCTGAATCATCTATATAAAGTGAAAAATTTTACTCAGAAGTATTATGATCTTAAGAATGTAATAAACTTTAATAAAAAAAAGCAGCCATTATCACCCCTCAAAGTTATCAAGAAGTGTTTTTGAAATTAATTTAATTTTATAAGACAAAGGCCACGCCACTTTGGGCCTCTTGGAGTGTACACATGGATTTGGGGCAACTTTTCATCTTTGTCAAGAGATCAGCAACTTAAACTGGCCTATTTCCATTTAAAAAATACAAAACAAAATAACTCTGATTATTCACTGGGGCTATCCCCCTGCCAAAAAAGTTCAGCCTTGAATGATGATGCCAGGTTTCCTCCAGGCCATCTGTTGGGCCTGGCTTTGCTTCCTGCAAATTTAAATGTTTCAGATGCTTTTGAATTTCCTTTCCCTAGATGGCCCTTCCACCCACAGCAAAATTACAAGCCTCTCTCACTATCTCTGCTTCTGCTCCCCCTCTTTGCTCTGACACTAAGGTTTCTCTTTTGGATTTACAACAATAAAATTTCTTCAGAGGTGAATGTGATGCCTTGAGGAGAATGTTAATGTACATTTGCCTTTGTTCTTAATTAGATTCCTTCAAGGGAAAACCTCCTGGCCTGGTTTATTATCTAGCTTTGTCAGAGCTTGTCTGCTTTATCTAAACACTTTGAAGAACTCTCTTTACCCATATACCGCCTGTATCCTTACAATATAGATTTTCATAATGCTGGTCAATTGGAGAAGGGTAGAAGTAAGTAGCACAGTTAAAGGAATGCCTTAGGATAAATTGCTAATGGTTGAAAGGGAGGGAGGGAACGAGGGGGTGGGGAGGAGGGAGAGGAGGAAGGGGAGAGAGAAAAGGAAGGAAGGAAGGAAGGAAGGAAGGAAGGAAGGAAGGAAGGAAGGAAGGAAGGAAGGAAAGGGGAGGGTGGGAGGAATAGAGTGAAGCTTTACAAAAGTACAGAGACCACTATCCTTTGGACACATACTTACAGTTAGCGGTTAGTTCAGTTTTTGGTCCCAACTCTGCTTCTGGGAAAATTTAAGATTTCTGTTTTGACAAGCCATCACAAGATAAGAAAGTATGGATGGAAAAATTCTCCCTTGTAGAATTCTTCTAAATGGTTAGTGAGAAGTGTTACTTCTTATCTTCTTCATAGTTCCCAGTATCTAATGGTCAAGCAGAATGTGAGTTCCACCTGTGCACACCCTTCCCTTTTTATAGCAGACTCCCCTTATTTTCCCTAGGCCCCACTGTAGCATGAATGAACCTAATAAACCTGGATTTATTTGGGTCAACTTAATATGGTCTCTTGTTCATCAGTGTCATCTGGAACTCTTGCCCAGATCCTTGATTCTTTCTGCTTACAAATTACTCTTGGATGGTTTCTTCCCTGGGTTTTGAAACCAGTCATATAGATATTTTCTGATATTTGATGTCCATTCTACTTACCCCCATCTCTCATTGGTCTATTTCTCCCTATACACTTCACTATCTCATCACCATCACCCATTTTTTTTTGTTTTATTTTGTTTTATGAGCCTAAATTCTGAGCCTGCCCATGTCCTCTAAAGTTATACCAAAGGTGTGAGTATACAATTAACTGACCCTGTAAGATAGGATGAAACCACTCACTAGGGAATAAAAGCAAATGTCTTTATGGAGCAAAATGCAACTGAAAAGCTTAAAACATTAACTGTATTATTAGTAGTATGAATAATTGGAAGCATCAACAGGACAAATGACAATTAGGACTTTTTATTTCTAAAACTTGACATTTGAAGGCATAAAAAGAGCAAAATACTTTGTTTTGTGATGGAGTGAAATCTAAGGCCTCAGACTCTGATCCATTCCCCTTGTCCATTTGGCACACGAGTGATGGCAAAACTCTTGGTGAGCATTTTCAGAATGTCTCAGCCTGTTTTGTTCTAAGCATGAACTAATAATAGTGATAGTTAAATCTACTAGGAAGTAGTGAAGACCCAAGCTAAGTATGTTGTCTTCTTCAGGATGGGTTGGATCTACCTTTAGTAGATAAGAATCAGGGCTTTGGTGAACATGGTGAGTGCAGAGCCCTAGAAGAGCTTTATTGGTTTGGAAACAATTCTTACTTTCCTAATTACCTCCTGAGGATGGCTGCACAAAGCAAAGTGGAGGTCCTGCTGGGCTCCTCAGGTTGCTTTAAGTAACTTTGGAGCTACAATAAAATAACAAATATGCTATAAACAGCCTCAGCTTTATGGGGAGACGTACACACAGAGCAAAGAGGGAGGTGGAAGTGTCTGGTTTAAGCCTCTTATTTCCAAGATCCCCAACTATCTAATCCTTTATGAGGGGGAAGAGATGGGCCTTTGGAAATGTGTTAGATTGAGTATTTATAGGAGCCCAGATGCACCAGTTGTCTCCCTTATGTATTACTGCCCTGATTCTTCAGTGCACAAGATGAATAATTTACCAAAAAGCACATGTAAGTATCTCTTTATTATTCATTATAATGAACTGAGACAGGAGTAATTCTCCACTCTGCTGGAATCCCCTAGGGCTTAACTTAACCAGACTCTGCTTGCTTTCCCCCAGTTAATTTGAGTGGAAGAAAACTCTCCCCTCGGACAGGTGGCCTATCTAAGACTTGTGCTAGGTGAGGGGTATGATAAGAGGAGAGTGCGATGCCCAGGATGGCAAGGACAGTGGAAGGTTGGGTTTTAAGAGCAGATTGGTTAGGTGCTGCGTAATGAAGTGTTACAAAGGAGTTGTCAAAAAAATAACTGGAATCCTTAGTCAACGTGTGCTCGGAGAGTGCATAATTATTTTCCATATTCATCTGAATAGAACACAATTAAGAAGGCACATACATTGGCTAAAAAGTATAAAGTAAATTAATTATATATGTTTTCAGCCAAGCTACAGATTTATTCTTTTTTCTCTCTTTGTTCTTTTTATCCCTTCCTTCTTTTCTCCTTCCTTCCCCTCCCCCTGTCTTTTCTTTCTCTATCCATTTATTCATTTAAAACCCTTGGTAAGGAATTTCAGCCCTTCCACATAATGGTGAAACATTGGGTTTTCATGGCATACCTTCTCAAATTCTCTAAGGAAAAAGTGAGAAGATCCTCCTCTATCCTGAGCTACATAAATGCAGCCCTTATTAATGTTTTGTACAAGTGTTTGGAGTACTATTGCATACAGGTTTTTGCTCTTGACTTAACACATGAGTAAAAGGGAGGAGGGTCAGAGAAATTCAGATTGCTTTCAGGTCAGACTCCTATTCTTTCAGTTCCCTCTGAGCAATCCAGAGAGCCCCAGAAATGAAGAATTACCCTCTCTATCCCCGACTGGCAACCTGTGGCACAGAACTCAAGTTGATATAAATTAAAAGCAACCACTCTCTGGGTCTGCACTGGAACCATTTGCCAAAGTTAACCCTGTGACTTTATTGCCCTCAGGGAGCAGCTCTCTCTGGGCCTCTCATGGCCCAAGGAAAGAGCTTGACTGCCTTCTATTTTATTTTTTTTAAGGGGAGCTCATTCTCATAATCTATCTATCTATCTATCTATCTATCTATCTATCTATCTATATATATATAATGCACTATTCTGGAAGATATGATTGGCTTATTAAAAATATATGATATATATATTTTTAAGTAGGCAGAGCTGACATTCTACAGGAGAAGACTTGTAAGAATGGAGAAGCACTAGAAAAAATATCAGTTCCCATCCCTCCTCCTCCATCTGTCCCTGCCCATCTGTCTGTTTAATGAGGGTTTTATTTTTAAAAACTCGAAGAAGGTTTTGTTCAGATGTGTAGTCTGTTTAGGATGGCACAAGATGAATCAAACAAACTTTTTGGCCTCCGAGTTGGCCGTGAAGCCACAATCACTTGAACACACAATCTCTATTTCCAAACTTGAGACAGCATGGTCTATGGGCCAAGATCCAAAAAGGTGGATTCCCTACTTAATTTTCCAAACTTTATAACTGATGTATGTGTACATTGGAAAATGAGCACTAAGGGAAAGTCAAAATTATTATATTTGGGGTATCATTATTCTTTAGTTTTGAGTAATTACAGAAATATAATAGCAAACATTTATTAACTACTATGATCTCAGAACAGCGATGATAGCAAAAGGATTCTTTATTTAATATTCACCACAATCTATGATTTTAAATATTATTTCCATTTTATTAATTAGAAAACTAATTGCTCTCAAAGGGCCAGGAGTTTGGTAAATTCTAGTTCTGTGATGGAATTAATATACCTCTTATTAAATATTTATTCTCTTAATCACTATATTACATCAAAATCCTGTAGGATAGCATAAAAGCTCATCAATTTCCAGCATATTTTTTTGTTTCATAAATAAGTTAGTCCTTCAACGGTTTCTGTTAAGTTTTACCTGAACCCAGAAGGGTAAGAGTTTGTTTATGCACAGTTCTGGAGAAAGAAGAATGACCTTTGAGGTTTTGCCTGTCTTTGGGATTCCATGATCCCTTACATTTTATGTGGGAAGGTATTTGCAGGGAAATCCATGGGCTGTAATTTCTGCCTTGCCAGAGTCTTTGCTCCCACGATACTCATGTTGGAAGCCTGTGGCTGACTTGCTCCATTCTTCAAAAAGATATCAAGCTCCCCAGACTCTCTGCTTTTAATTTAAAATTTTAATTTATACTTTTCCATGGATGATACTGAGACAGACATGGCCGTGAGTAAATATGTCAGGATAATCTATTGAATGGAATTAAAATGGTGTGTGCTTGGGAAACATTTTAATTTCATCTTACTCACTTCTTTTGCCGACCATAATGAACAAATTGGGAGGCTGCGTTTTAAAGCTGCTCAGGATGTGGAGGAAGGGACAACGGAGTGGGAGCCAGGTGACAGATAAATAACATGAATTGTTCTGGGTGGCTTCTCAAGGCATCCCTGACCAGCCACGGGGCAGCTTCTGAAACAGCTGTCTTCGACAAGTGGGCAGGTGTGAGAGCAAATGCCCTCATTGCCTTTTACAACTCCACATGGAATTCCGCACCATTGGCAAGGACCAGAGGGGCAAGGGGCATGGGGCTGGGTGATGGGAGAGGAGAGACGCGAAGACACTTTTCTTCTTCAACCAAGGGCTCTCAGCTTCTGAAATGGCTTTGCCTTATGCTTTATGCCTTATGTACTTTTAAAATGAAATTGCAAGGAAGGTGAATAAAGAAGGCATCCCAGAGCCACGGGGAGATTCTGACTAGGAGATGGCCATGCAGCGATTACTTGCCCAGTGCCCAGCTCTGGGGAGAGACCATTTGTGAAAGTCTGTGCCTTACTTGTCCTTCACCTATGCTAAGATACATCCTTACGACTGACTCTGAAAAACTCCCACACCAGCTAATGGTGTCTCCTTGGACTGCAAGTGAAGCCTTTTGAATAATCATTCACTATTTCTTAATGTCCCACAGTATCTGTGCAGTAAATGTCTCTTAAAAGAATTGAATGTGATGCCCTGAAGTTCCTGACCTGAAACAATCCATCCAACTGTGATCCTGCCCCCAGTACCCCACCCCTCTCCTGTACTCAAGCAACACCACAGCTTGCATGCCTCAGTCTGCTCCAGTGTCTGGTTCTTCCAGACTGAGGGTTTGTCCATTTGCACAGTGAGGCTGCCCGAGACAAGGACACCACCACGTGAGCTACTGGGGGGCCTCTGAGCCAAAGGAATTCTCTTGCAGGTGTGCACAATTGTATTGATTGATCTCTCAATTATGTATTTTTAGAAATACAGCATTTTACCAACCACTGGTCATCAATCTAGAAACTAGCCCATCAACCACTGTGTCAACACACTGTGGACTAGGCCTGATAAAAATACAAAGTTAAAGTTGTCTCAGTGCCTTTAGCTGAGAAAATAAACCTTAGAGGGAAATGAAATCCTATTGTAGGTCCCTGCATCAGTCAAGTACAGAATGCTTCTAAAGACTGAGAAAGTTTCAGGAAAAAAAAAAAAAAGGAAATCTTATTAGAAGTTAAAGAATCTAGAGGTAAACTGCAAAAGCACTGGGTTGATTTGCTAGGTAATGCTAAAAATGTAAATCTCGTTTGATTTCCGATCTGTTAGCCAGCAGAATAACCTGTCTTAAAACTGGATTCAAACAACCCTACAGCAAACATCATTCTTTGTAGATTTGAAAATACAGAAGAAGGCTTCAGAACGCCTTAGAAAGATAGACAAAAGGATTTAGTATCACTTGTTTAAATTAGCACACACTTCCAGATAATAAAAGTTGAATTATAATTTTCCAAATGAAGCAACAGAGCTCTTTGACAGTAGTAATAGAGCCTGCTCTGTTTAAAGAATGCCTACTATTTGCCAGGTACAATTCTGACTCTTGCACCGGCATTACTTCATTCAGGCTCATAATATTGAATAATGCTGGGAAGTAAATATGTGCATCCTACCTCATAGACGGGGAAATGCGGTTCTGAATGGTTAAACAAAATGCTTGTTCTAGGTTCCGCTGCCAGTAAGTAGCAGAGCCCTTATCTCCCTGATGCCAGGGCCCTCACCTTAGCCTCATAATATAGTATTTCTATGATGCTCAGTTTACATAGAAAGCTTTTGACTACCACCATCCTTCTCGATATTCTCAATATCCACCTACATCTTCCACCCGGCCTCAAAGTTGGTTTAGTCCCTCACTGACAAGGGTCACAATGACAAGGTCACCAGGTACTCCTACTTTCTCTCATATGCAGTCTCTTTCATTCCAGCTCATCTACTTGAGGACCTTAGTAAGTCTTCTAGTGCATCAGACCCACCCCATTCTCTCTATCCATCAGCCCCTCCTAACTTCCTCTTTTTTTTTTTTAACTCAATTATTTTCATTTTTTTTAGTCCTCAGCTTCTTCTCTTTTGCTCCTCTGGCATCCTCCAACACTGGATGAACCCGCCGTCCACCTTCTCAATGCCTACAGCAGGACAGTGCTGGGGAATATCTCCAAAGCTGGCAGAGTATTGTCGTGATAAATCCTTGGCCATCAACTACAAATGGAGCTCAGCACAGCCTGTGAACCTAGCAGAATTCCCCAGTAATTTTACCCTCATTTTCTGCAAAAGCTATTTCACTTTGTCTTGCATCCTCCTTCCCCTATCTCCTACTCTCCCATTTACCTTCAGCTGTTAATTTGGTCCTCTCCTTTGGAGAAAATAGAAACCATCATTCAGTAGCTTCCTTGTTTTCTCATGACTGGATCCACAAACATACCTGTGTTTCCATTATTTTTTTTCTCTTAGGAATCAACAGATGAAGCACCCTTTTTTTTTATGGGTTCTAGATCTATAGTTTTTCACCTTTATAGTAATTTTTCTCTGTGAGCTCTCCCCTTTCTCCAGCATCATCAGTTGTCCTCGTTCAATAAGATCAGCCTTATCAGTATATACTTATGTGTTGGAATATAGGAAGGTCCTTGTCTGCTCACAGTTTCATCTCTAGTACCTAAAATGAGGCTGTGCAGAATGTGGTCCCTAGCACATCAGCACAATTACAGAACTTGGAAATGCAGAATGTTAGTCCCCACCCAGACCTAGTAAACTAGTGAGATGCACAGGTAATTTGTGGGCATATAAAAATCTGAAGCCCTAGCACCCAGTAGGTGTTCAGCAAGTATTTATAAAATGAATGAATAAGTTCCCAAGTGTTTCTAGTCTTAAAAGAAATAAACCAACCAACAACAACAACAAAAAAAAAACAAAATAAAAAAGATAAATGGAGCCATCAAGGACATGAGAGTCTCCCAAGGGTTTTCATTCTTTGAAAATGTTGGATGCAAACATTGTCATCAATACTTCACTGTCCATTCATGCCTTATGCTCTTCCTTCATTTCTGGCTTCTTCACCCCTTCCTTAGGCTATGGACCCTCTTGTCCCATGATTCTTCTCTCATGTCTAACAGGGATACAATAATCCTTCTGCTTCTTGTCCTGCTACAGTTCATTGTTCCATGGAAGTCCAGCATTTTCATATAAAAGGTGTTACTTAGATCATGGCATGCTTCCACATAAACCTATTCAAGCATTTCCCATGACAGCTAGAGTAAAATACAGACTTAAAAAAAAATCCTATTTATTTATGTATGAGAGAAACAGAGAGAGAGGCAGAGACACAGGCAGAGGGAGAAGCAGGCTCCATGCGGAGAGTCCGATGTGGGACTTGATCCCCAGGATCCTGGTATCACGCAGTGAGCCAAAGGCAGACGCTCAACCACTGAGCCACCCAGGCATCCCAAAATACAGACTTTGACAGTAGAGATGTGTACCTCCCAGTCTTGTGGAATCTACCAATTTTCCTATCTGCCTTGCTTGGGCCACTGTAGCATCCATTCTGTGTCTTACCTGAATCACCCTTTTTCTCAAGGCCTGCACATCCGCACTATCCTCCACCTAAAATGCTCTCTAGCCAGCACATGTGTCTGGTGTTCTGTCTCAGTTTTTAACCTTAGGTTAGTTGTTGCTTGTTCAGGAGGGCCCTTCTCTAGACTATGTATCTGAGCGGGTTTCCCATGCTGTCCCCTGTACCTGACTGTCCCAGACACCACCCCAGTTCAGTTTGTATTAATTATACCAGTGTCCTGGCAGTTGATTGATTGCATATTTCTCCCACCATTTGAAAATACCATGAGGGCAGAGACAGGGCCTAGTAGAGTGTCTGCCACTTAGTAGGAACTTAATAAATATTTATGAATGGGTGAATTTACACTTTCTATTATGTCCGTGAATGTGAAGAGTATCTCTGTAATGCTCTTGTATTCAATCATTCACCTAAGATCATAAGAATTTTGAAGGCAGCACAGGTCTTTTTTGCTGGTTTTGGCTGCCATCTTTATTTTGGCCTTATCTCTGTCTCGTTGGGAAGTCGGTATACTTATCTTCCCAATACACTGTGAATTTCCAGAATAATTTGAAGTCTGGGGAGAAGCCACCCCAATCATTCATTATTTTGTTCAAAGAGCTTTCTCTTGCCTTTCTGCCGACCCTTTCTTTTCATAATTACATTTAGCCACCCTATGCTTTGCCTTCTGCTATCATGGTAAGAACTCTCTTCCTCTCTCCTCCCACAGCCCTGCCGTTCAACCACCTTTTGTGGGTGTAAGCAATTTCACCTCTCTGCAGAGCCATCTTTCCACATAAATCACTCCCTTCATTTCCCTTCATCCTATCAGATGCTCTGTTCTGAACTGTCTTCTGTCTGGCTGCCTCACTTGGGTGGTGAGGTGTGTGAAGTTGCTCTCTGCATTCAGGTAGAGCCCTCACTGTGCTTGTGGGGAAGGGATGTTCCCCTGGCTTGCTTGGGGACACAATGAGCACTGTTCTGATGGACTCATATATCATCGGTCATGGCTGAAACCACAACACATCATCATCCTGCAGCTGATTTTCTGCTTCAGGTGACACCATTTTCAGGATACCCCACACCTTCCTTAGTTTGGTTTGAAATGCCCTGTTTTCTCGAGGGACCCATCCTGCATGCATTTGTATTTGTTTTCTCCTTTTCTCTGGATGCTACCCCTCCCCCACTTACACACATACACACATGCACACATGCACCCTCTCTGTGTATTAATGTGACTCCCTGACTCCAGCTCCTATTAGTGTGGCACCACCTTCCAATTAGGAACAATCTGCAGATGTCACGGATCTGTCAGCCTTCAAAGTCAATCTCGTGCTGGACTAAAATATTTCCATACCAGACCCTCTCTAAGGAGCTCTAAGCCAACCCCCCACCCCGACCAACTCTTCTGCAGAAGCTCTTATATGTATATTCTCCGCCAATACCTTATCGGCAAATATTAGCTCTAGCAGAGTTATTATTATCGTTGAATTTTCAACTATCTGAATCATAAAGTTTCCCTTACATAATTTAGGGTCCTTGTTGATGCTCTAGAGTTGGCTGTATTTGTAACTCAGGAAATAACCGAGTAGTTAAAGCTTCCCAGGAGAACAGCTTTGTGCAATTTAGAATACCTTGGGAATTGAGGTGCAAATATTTCATTTTGGTTTGCCTCCTCTCCTCTCCTTTAAAAAAAGTCATTTGTTATTGGTCTTTGAATTCTCTAAAGCAGGATCCTCTTCCTCCCATTTTTCAAACTGATATTATTAATATGTTTTGGTATACGAAAGGTTCTTAACTGAAATTCAATTAACTCAATTTATGTAAAAGGCAAAGATATTCAAAAGCAGAAACAAAAATTTTAAAGAAAAATGCATATTGGAGCTTTCATATTCAACCCTATCAGCATTTCTCAAATTGGGTACTCTCGAGAAAGCCATTTTATTTTATTTTATTTTATTTTATTATTTTTAAGAAAGCCATTTTTTTTTTGAGAAAGCCATTTTAAAGGCAGGGGACAGGGGGGGACAGAGACAAGGTTTCAGGGATTCCCAGTAGTAATATTATGTAAAAAAAAATATATATATATATATGTATATATATATATAAAATCATAAAATTAGGTATAAATCCCTCAACCTTTATACACTTACATGACTCTAAAATCTAAAATCATAAATCATACACATACATAACTACTAACAACATTAATTTAACAAAGCAGATGATGTTTTATTAAAATATTAAAATTAATTTCCACGTTGCAATGTGAATATGGAACTGACTACTGCCAGAGCATCACTTTTGACTTCAGTATGTGCCATATGAGTTCTCTCTGCCCATGGTTTCATTCCAACTTTTGAGAACCTTTGTTACTATCGTGGACCCTGGCATCCTCAGCTTTCCTTGGCAGAAATGTACTACTGAACCCTAAGTCTGCCTCTGTATTTTCTCATTAGCCTGAGGCAACAGAAGTATTCTTTGATGCCATTATAATAATAGATATTTAAATCTGAACACTTAAATCAAATTGTGGTCACCACATGCAAAATATATACATATATATTTTTCAGAATACTATATTCTGATATAATAAATGAAAACACTAAATTAAAAAATATAAGTAAAGAACCTATGGAAGTTCTGTGTGTACAAAACTTATAGACACACACACACACACACACACAAATATCTCCAAGGACATCTACTTCACCTTCTGTAGGTTCTTTTTTTTTCTCCTCAATCTTTATTGAGATACAACTGGTATATAACATTTTTAAGCTCGAGGTGTACAACATGTTGATTTGATGCACTCATTCATTGCAAACGATTACCACCTCGCAAAGGCTAACACCTCCATCCCATCACATAATTTGCATGTCTTATTATAGTGAAAACATTGAAGGTCTACTCTCATAGCAACATTCAAATATATAATGCCGTATCATTATCTGTAATCTTTGAGGGTTCTTTTGATATCAGTTTGATAAGCATTGTCTTACGCCTTCTAATCGTTATAAAATATGATCCAATCACCTACTAGATGTCAGATGTACTCTCGAAGGCACTGATGATATAAAATGAAGACTATTGATAGAGTTCTTATCCATGTGGTATGTGCAGACCAAGTGCATAAATAATTAAATCCAGTGTCGTATATTCTTCAATGAAGAAGTCCAGGATCTTCTAAAGTAACAGTGCATTACAAAAAGAGTAGAGGTTTAGAATGATGAGTGTGTATTAAAGGTTAAACCCTATTCACTACTGTCTACTCATTAAGGCAGAGAGGCATGCAAAGTATTCTAGGTGTTATCCCTAAGAAAAAGAAGAGTGGGAATATAAAGGAATTTTTTGATTAACTTCAGTTTCTCAAAATGCCAGTTTTCAATTCTTTGGACACTCTCATCAACAGAGGTGTCCATACAGGAGAGACACTGTTTGTGAGGCTGGTTTCAAATACTTGTTCTCAGGGCACCTGAGTGGCACAGTCGGTTGGGTCTCTGTCTCTTGACTGAGCTCTGTGTCAAGCTTCTTTCTGCTCAGTGTGGAGCTTAAGACTTTCTGCCTCTCCCCTGTGCACTTGTGTGCCTGTGTTCTCTCTCTCTCCTTCTCTCTCTCTCTCTCTGTCACTTTCTCTTTCTCTCTCTTAAATAAATGAATAAATAAAATACAATACTTGTTCTCATTAATTAATTAGTTAATTAATTACTTGTTCTCTAGTTACCCATATTATCTAAATGTTCCTACAGCTATCTGTGTATATAATTGAGATGTGACTTTTATTTTTGAGTTAGATAAGGTTTTCTGACATGCATTGTATTGTGTTCAGATTTAAGATTGTAAAAACTTCAGCATCTAGTGTGCAGGCCCCAGAGGGTATTTCCTGACCCTTCTGTCTCAAATATACTCCCAGGCTCCATGGCACTTATCATTCCTTAACCTTCTTTGCTTTCACCACTTGCCATTCTCTGAAACTAAGGTGCTTATTTACTTATATGCTTTCATTGTCTCACTGGACATAGCTTCATGGGCCATAACCTTTGTCTGTTTGCCAGCCAGCATTCTCAGCTCCTGCAACATTGTCTCGTGTACATTAGATATTGATTAAATATCTGTTATGTAAATCAGGGTAATTTTTTATTTTATTTTATTTTTTTTCAGAGGCAAACTATAAAAATGAAAGGAAACATAAAGAACACAAGCAAAACCTTTAAAGCTGGATGATTTCACTTTTTAGGAAGATTTTATTATTTTGATTAAATTCCAACTTCTCTCTTGTCTGGTTTCTTAAAGGCAGTGGTTCTCAAAGAGGAGTCCCCAGACTAGTAGCATGGACAGGACTTCACCTGGGAACTTAAAAAAAGCAAACTCTCAGCCCACTTCCAACCCACTGAATCAGAAGCAGTTGGAACCTGGGCTCAGCAACCTGTGTTTCAAAGTGCTCTCTGAGTGAATCCGATGCAGAGTGAAGTTTGAGAACCACCCCTTGAAAGCATGGATTTCCTCTAGCAGCATCTCCTCCTCAAAATAAAACAGAATGACCTTGCATCTTAACCCCAGTTCCATATTTAGTGGAGTCAGAAAGGACAACTTGATCTGCAAGTTTCCTCCATTAGCTTTCGGGCATTTCTTTGCCCTTTCTGAGTATTTCCACTCTTGACAAATAGCTAGAGGTTTAAGGATATACTAAAGTCATTTCCAAATTTCTTTCCTGTTCTCCTAAGCTATTTCATCTCATATGAGGAAATAAATACTGAGTACCATAAATTCGTGGGAAACCAATTAGATAATGACAGAGATTGGTTTGGATGCTTGATCCAATTGTTAGATTTTTGAGCCACAGGCACTTTCTTCTTGAGGAGAAGACCACAGTCCTTAAGTGCAAGAATTCTTCTAGGCTTCATAGGTGTAAGTTCCCTGCTCTCGTTGTACCAGCTGTTGAGTCCTGAACCTCCTGCATCTCAGTTTCCTGATCTGTAAAGTGTGAGAATAATAGAGTGTGACTCAAAGGGTGGTTAAGAGGATCAAGTGATTTCATATATGGAAAGTTCTTAAACTGTCCTGGGTAACCGTAAGCACTACGTAACTGTAGACATTACTGTAGAGTTGTAATGAGTTCTATCTTATCGAGGACCAGTAGGTAGGATTTACTTAAAGGTAAGAATTTTAGAGATCTTAAAGAGTTTTCAAGAAATTAGAAAGTTGTCATTAATGTTTCTTGACATTCTTCCTGGATGCCTTTATTTATTTATTTATTTATTTTTTTCTGGATGCCCTTATTTAACATAAACATTTCTCCTCTGTGTGCTTCTGGGAGTCCAACATAGCCATAAACAGCAGGAAAAGAGCCAGATTTGGAAGTACACTTAATTTTTTTTTTAAGTTCTTCTCTGAACCTTCTTCCTACTATTTCCTGTTATGTTTTCTTCTTTTCCTTCAACCAATATCATTACTCCCACAAGTGTCTTTATCATTCTTTAGGTTCTAGAACTGATTCCATGAACCAGCTCTCCTCCATTCAGAAAGATAGATTTATCCAGTTTCCCCCGCATGCCCACTAATGTGGCCCAGGTTTAAGAGCAGGTAAATTGGGCCATGAACATCCATCTGCCCCTGTCTGGATATGTCCACCCAAGGAGTACACAAGGCTTCCCAAGGGCTGCGTAGCCAGGGGCTGAGAGTATGTTTACCTCTGGAGGATAGATTTGGACCAACCTGTTTTAGGGTCAGTCCCTGCAAAACCCCCTGGTAATTCTGAGTTCCATGAACTCCAACCTGCAGTTGTAGGTCTTATACAAGCACAATGAAAGTTTTAAGAGAATATATTCAGGATCTCAGATTTCCTAAATCAGTCTGCTTGAGAAAGTGCCTGAGATGGAATTGTAATTCTGGTTCTCCTTTCTGACTATCCCCACTTTATAAACCATCCAGGAAAGAATTAACCTTTACTTTCATTTTTACCATCCAACTATTATTAAAAAAAAAAAAAGAAGAAGAAGAAGAAGAACCTCTTTTGAAGGGGAGCCTCACCAAAGTAAGCAGAGACGTAATAAAGGTAATGGTACATCACTTCATCAGTAATAAATTCATGGCAAAGCGATGCCTTCTCTATCTTGGAATTAGAGGGAGGAAGAAGTGTTTTCTGGCAGAAGACAATGTGATTTGGCATCGTAAAATAAACAGCACTCAATTTTACCCACCTTTCTAAGTGTAGTGGGTTAAACAAGGTGCTTCTAAGTGAAGAGAAACACATCTTTAAGAGTCATTTGATAAGATCTGGTAAAATGTTAGCAGTATACTGTCCAGATATTGTGAAATTGAATGAACTTAATACTGAGTTACAAAGCCCTTTGCAAGTCAGGTATTTTTCAATTCATTGCTTTGAAAGAAATTGAAGGAGGAACTAATTGAATTGTCCACTGTGAGATCATTAAAATAATTTTTGAAGGTGTATTACTATGTGATGGTTGGCACATATCTTGGAAGTGGTTCAAAGAATTGAGTGGCACTGCCCTACAAAATATGTGAACTAGATTCCTCTCAAACAAAAATAGGAATTGAATTAATCCTGAGCTCTCTCTCATTCTAGCAGTAATGATATTTATTCAAGGTATAATTTTTAAAATTCTTATCTACCTCACTATATTTCCAAAAAAGTTTATATTTTATGTTTAATTATACTTAAAAAACATGGACAATATATTTATGTTGTTTTATCAATATTGGCCTTGTAATGATAACTCATTCTAAAGGAAGATAGTATTACTCAGAGTTTTATGATCACAGAACATAAAAGTAATCTCAACTTCAATCTTTCTCTATATTTGCAAATAAATATGATAGCTGATCAATAAAAGATTTTTAAGCGTGAAATATTACATCAAGATAAAATCCTGCAGAGGACATATATTTGAAACACAAATTCAAGTTTTAAAAAGGAACAACGCACATTTTATGACTAATAAAAAAGAGCTTGTCCATGAATTTTGAAACTAGATAATCAAGTTACTGTTGCATTTAAATTTTGTTGAATACTTTGGCAGTTTAAGTTTAGAATGTGAATATTCTCCTCAGGGCAACAATGCATCATTTTAACTTAAATTTTAAAAATTACATCAACTTAAAATTAGGCAAGAGGTTACATAATTGACCAAAATGAAAAAGCAAGAATATTTGTTTGCACTATGTCACCTGGGTTTGTGTGGTTCTAGGGACTAGAAGGTGACTCCCTTTGCTCTGTCCCAATTTACCATCCACTTCCAGGCTTGCCAGTTCCTGGCATTGCACAATTAGAACTTCATTTTAGGAGTTATTCAAACAGGGATTTGGTGTTTATGAAAACACAGCTGTCATAAAGAAAGATTGCACACTAACCCTTATCAGTCATTTGCAATTGAGAGTGAATGAATGTGTTTATCTTTTTTTTTTCTCCCCTAATAAATGCTTTTTGAAGTGTAGAGTGGGCTTTCTGGTCTTCATAAGGGAAATGGAAAGTTGCTATTGAAGGAAAAAACTGCACAGAGAGTGAAGCTAAGGTTCCGGGATATGGAGGAAACAGCATGACTTCAATTATTTTATGTTTTTTATCACCATGATACACCCGTAAAGGTGGCAATCACTCCATGACACTTGAATTATCAGGATCTAATAGTAAATGCGCTTGGCCCCCCAAAACTACTGGTGTTCAGAGAAGTCTGTGCTCAACTTCCAAAAACCTGCTTCTAGAAATATCAGAATAGAAGTCTATTTCAGGTAAATAAATCAACACAGCCTTTATGTATGTGAATATGTAAGGAGTGAGATGCGGAAGAAACCAGAGTATTACCAAATTAAGGACCTCATTTGTTCACATGTTTAAACATGCTTATTTCATTTTTGTAGTCTGACAAACAGCAAATAAAGAAAATTTACAAGAGAGACATTTCTTTCCTGCTGTCCTTTGAAAGCATCTAATTATCAGCCCAACCCAAGGTTGCCAGGACCTGTACCTAAGAAGACTTGTGTGATTGGAAGCTAGTATTATTTCTGTGTGCCCTAGAGAGAGTACTTTGCTAGGCTGAGCACTTTCCCCTTTCAACAGGAGCTGTCATTTTAGTGCTCCAGGATTGTTCTGCTCCCATGACCGTTCAGGCTGGGTCAGGCTGGCCACTTTGCTAAGGGGAAGATAGCAGGTCCAAATGTGTGTGATCTCTCCTCCATTGCCAGCATCTTTTGTGTTCTCATCTCCTGAGCTTTGTCAGAAGGATTTCTGATTTTGGTCAAAATGGAATCGGATTTGATGAAATATGGCAATGTATTTTTCTGTTTTTTCATGTGGAGATGCTGGATTTGTGTTCCTTGTGCCCAGAAGGTAGGCCTCATTCCTCTTGCTCAGGAGAGAAATCAATGCAGGTATAATTGCACCTTCTTATTTGCCCAGATACTGCAACTCAGGTTCATACTGGAGTGGTGAGTGGTGGGCATATCTGGGGCCATTCAACTACATCTTTGCAATCCACATTTATAGGTGATTATCTTCTCTCTATTTTCTTGAATTTTTAAAAGATTTTATTTATTTATTTATTCATGAAAGATGGAGAGAGACAGAGAGAGAGAGAGAGAGGCTGATGCAGGATTCGATCTCAGGACCCTGGATCATGACCTGAGGGGAAGGCAGATGCTTAACCAATTGAGCCACCCAGGTCCCAGGTCCCCCTCTTAATTTTTTTTAAGAGCAAGAGAGAGTATGCGAGCAGCTGGAATGGGCCAAGGAGGGTAGAGAGAGAGAGAGAACAAATCTTTAGCAAGCTCCACGCCCAGCATGGAGCCCAACTCGGGGCCCCATCTTACAACCCTGAGATCATGACCTGAGCTGTAACCAAGAGTCAGATGCTTAACCTGTTGAGCCACCCAGGTGCCCCCCTCTTCTATTTTTTTCCCACAGATTATAAGATCCTGATCCACATACGCAAATTTTCTTTCTGACCAACAGGCATATTTATTTCTGCATTAAACTTGAGAGATTGCAAGTCATACACACCAAAAAACAAATTCCACCTGCCTTCATAGCTTCCACTTGTAGGGAAGAGTAGATGTAGGGTTTGAGGGGCAGAGGTCAGCTCTTGACCAAGATGATGACCAAGGTCATATCAGCCACATTGTTCTCTTGGGGAGTAGGGAGGAGGGAGGTTGGCCATAAAGGGAAGAACTGGGCCTGACCATTTTCTTCTCCCTTCTGCTGACATCTTCAGAGGTAGCCATGACTCCCTCAAAAATTGAATTTTTAAGGTGAATTTTAAGGTGAATTTTATCAATCTGTGTTATAAATTGTAATTTGCAGTCTTTGGATAGCTTAGGGGTACAAGGAGATTATCAATAGCAGGGAGGGCTGGCTGAAAATATGTTCACCTAACAAGTTAGGTATTTGCTTTGTGGATTATCTGTGACCTATTTGAAATACTGATCCACTTTCTCGCCCCTATGCCCCTGGGCCACTTCTCTCACAAGGTGGGAAATGTGCTCAAGAAATATAAACTAATTTTCATATAAGCCTGGGGGAAAAATAAGATGGAAAGCAAATATACAGCAAAGATATTCACATAATACGCTCCTAAATCAAATAGAAATGATTTTGTATCATCGGTTCTTCAGGATGATTCAGGCCACTGTTACCCTATATTTAGGAAGTTTCATCAATTATTGATTGTTTCCTTTTAGCACTGGGTTATGTTGTTTCATTTAGTCCTTAAAATACAGCAACCACATTTATAATGCAGTCTCTCAACCCTCTCTTCCTCCCTCCCCCACCTGCCTTCCTCAATGTTTCCCTCTCCCTTTTCCTCCTCCCTTTCCCCACATCCTCCTTCTCCTCCCCCGCCCCCTCACTCACAGGTGTACCATAGATGATCGAGTCACCCGTGTGGCCTGGCTAAACCGCAGCACCATCCTCTATGCTGGGAATGACAAGTGGTCCATAGACCCTCGTGTGATCATCCTGGTCAACACACCGACCCAATACAGCATCATGATCCAGAACGTGGATGTGTATGATGAGGGCCCGTACACCTGCTCCGTGCAGACAGACAACCACCCTAAAACTTCCCGGGTTCACCTCATAGTGCAAGGTGAGTCACAGCTGGATTTGGGGGTTAGTGGTCCTGCCAGTGATGGAGGGGACGCATAATCTCAGTCTCTGCTTCTACTTGTGTATGAAAACATGAAAAGCATTTTCCTCTGTTGAACGTCAAGATTGAGTTTTATGTTCTGGATTCCTTCCCATCTGTTGGGTTCTTGACTACATACCGAATATCTTCAGTTTCTCAATTTTATCTGTGGTCCTTCTGTTCTTATTAATAAGTTGTTTGGCATGCACTGGTTGAACTTTGTTAAGTTACTTAGTACCCTGGAGTTGGGCAAGAAATATTTAAAAATAGGGATAGTACTATTATCAGCGCCTTTTAGTTACCTTTCATAGGATTATTTCATAATAAGAAGTTAATAACCTTGACGTGAAGTTATGTGACCGATGACTGGTTTTGGCATGGTTGTTGGGTGTGCGTGTTCCAGAAGGGGTTCTGGGTGCTGCACTCAAGCCCTCCCTGGCATGGGGACTGGGTCTGTGCATCACTTTAGTCTCACAGGAGAGCCAAGATTAATTAAGAGGGATATTAGTCAAAATGCTATCTCCAGGTCTGTGTCAGAAATACATCTATATAATTTTTTTTAAAGGGAAGTGTTCCCTAACATCCTCCCTTATTCTCCCTTTAAAAATCTGTGTCAGTATGCCCAAGCATTTTATTCAATAGTTTTTCAGTAGAATTTCACAATGTAGCATACAAATAAGGCTGAAGAAATGTCAGATTCCCAGATACCAACTATTAAATATTAAGAATTAAAAATGCATTCCAAAAAATGCATTCAAATAGCAGCTATGAGAATTTGGAATGAGGTAGCAATACAAATGAACTTATTTTAAACTGCCCCCAACTGACATCACCATTCCCCCATCACTAGGTAGGCAGCTTCTGTCAATTAAATGCTAAGGAGAGTACTTCTCATCCCCCAGTGGCATAGCCTTCCTCCACTAAAGGAGAGGCTGGGGTGGACCCTGCTCAGAGTCTTCTGTATTGACCTGTTGGAGTCATACACGGAGCTCTCAGGAGGAGTCCCTGGGTACGATTCCGTCGTTAATAAGTGCCTCTTATCTTACCAGATCCCATCTGCAGTAGATTCAGTAATTATTTTTTTTTCAGCGTGTGAAATGTGTGTGGTGTCTTGGTTGAGCTACTGTGGATGCCCTCATGCTCTACTAAAAAATATAGTTTTGCTCATTTAAGTTGGCTTCATGGAGAGTTTGAGTGGAGGTTGGTGTCTTTTCACACTTCAGTCACTTGTCTAACTCAGGGTGGCCATCCCTTTCTTTTCACTAGAACAGCTCTTTGCTGGCATGGCAGCCAGTCTCCAGTCCTGTGGACCATTTGTTACAGCAGGAGCATGGGCTGGACCAGAGATCAGTCTGCTGCAGCTCTGTGCCCCGGCAGGTCCTGGTGCTGCCATATTGCTCGAAGCCCAATCTCAGTTCAGCCTTCAAGCCCTACTCTCGTCCCCGGGTGCTTTCAGACGCCCACATCAGCCTGCACACGACAGATGTCTGTACACTCTGCTGTTTCCATTCCCCGTACATGTCCCACCCAGGGTATGGCCTGGTGATGAACACTGCTTTGGAGCTATAAGACGGCCTGCCATCTGGAGATAAAGACAACTGTCATGTCTGATGCTTCTTCTCAGAGGCTGGTGGAGGCACTTGGTGAGATCAGTTATCTGAGATGAGCTGGAATGTCTGTTGAAAGTTCCTGGGGGTGCAGAAAACAAGGGAGTGTGAGTTCTCACTACCCCGCCTGCCACCTGGGCTTGGCTCCAGAAGAGCTGAAATTCTCAGCATTGGAAGTGACGCCTCCGTGGCACCTTCGTGGCCTTGACAGCAAAGTTATCTTCAAATTCAGGAAATGCAGCACTGAAATAAAAAAGAACTGTCAGGCACTGTACAGAAACAGACTCAAACAGAACAAGGCTATCACTTTTCAGGAAATAAGACAGATTGTGTAAGCATGTCAAAGTCAATACAGGCCATAAAGGGCTAGTGATGCAGAGCTTCAGGGATAATGTGCTTCATAAGGCCTTTGGAGCAATTCCTTGGGCTGGATATGGAAGCCAGTGGTGTCTCCCCATGGGTCTCCTAGGTTGGGTCGGAAGGAGTCTGAGAACAGGCAAGAGAAGAACAGTGGAGTGACTTCAATTTCAGAGGTCAGTTCCTCACAGTCTCCACATTTCAGGCCAAGTGACTTGGTGGCCTGTGAAATCCAACGCAGAAGATGAGGGAGGGCGGAGGTGGAAGGAGATGACCTTCCCTTGGAACACTTAGCAGGTGGATCTTTCTGTTTACTGAGAGGTAAAAGGAAGGCACTCAGGGAGCTGCATCCTCTCCTGTCTTGATTAGCAATGGGGCAACATGTTCTTTCTTTGGAGACCAGTTGAATTTCTAGTAGGTGGAAGCAGAGACCTCACTGCTCAATTAGAAAGAAGTCTAGGAGTCCTCCTTCTTCTCAGCACCTATCAGCTTTTGTCCAGTCTATAGATTAATTTTTCAGACTTAGTGTTACTTCAGGTTAGATAAAGATAATGAAAGTTTCCTAATCCTCTTAAAGAAGATTTATCTGACTGAGTAGAAAGCTTTTGGAATACAATA
Source organism: Nyctereutes procyonoides (assembly GCF_905146905.1). Taxonomy (NCBI): domain Eukaryota; kingdom Metazoa; phylum Chordata; class Mammalia; order Carnivora; family Canidae; genus Nyctereutes; species Nyctereutes procyonoides. The sequence goes on along the minus strand of NW_026575140.1, from coordinate 87,222,731 downwards.
AGGCATGTATAAAACTGAGGCCTAATCTTGCCTTTAATTTCAAACTGCTGATGGGTATTGATTTTGCAATGAGAAAAACTGAAAAATTTCCGAGCTGCAACTTGTCTGTTTAGAGAGAGGGGGTGGGGAGGGAAAAAGGTGTTTATTTATATCCTGTCCATTTGAGAATGTTAGAGTCTCATCACCTCTGCCAACCAAGTGCCATTAGCAGGAGAGCAATCCGTGGGGTTCTGGCTTTGTCGCTCCCTGCTGCTGCAATGTCAGGATCTCAGAGATGCTCCATCACTAACTTCAGAGCCTGTCCTTTGCTGTTTTATAAAGTGGCCTTTGCCACATATCTGATGGGATTAATTTCCAAGTCTTCTTTGAGAGAAGAAGCTGTGTTTGTTAAAAAAAAAAAAAATTTATCACTGATACCCAGGACACATCTTGGCCACTGAGAGGATAATTTTAAAGCACCATGTGAGTTTGTATGATAATGTGACCTAGACTGTGTACCTAGATATTAAAAAAAATCCAGAGCAAGAGGGGAGTGTCGTCGTGGAGTCAGATTAGCCAGGTAGGAAAATCAACCTGGCAGCCCTGTACGGGACAGGGTGAAGTGGACAGAAGCTGGAGTGACAGGGAGTAGGTTATTGCCATCACTCCAACGCTGGGACATGCGTGGGCTGTGGGTCTACCTGTGGAAATGGAGGAGGTTCCTCCAGGAGATACTGTCCAAAGGAGATTGGGAAGATCAATCTTAACGTCTTGAAAGAGGAAGAATTAAAAGGGTATCACCTACGTTTTTGAGATTGGGGAAATGTTGAAGGCCTGGCTAGTAATCGTGGATTTGGGGTCCTGCGCCACTAGGACTGGAAAGCACTAGTTTTGCTACGTCTAGGGATGAGGAGAGCACAGACGTTACACAGGTGCTGTAGGACTCAGGTGTAACCACAGAAGAGGTATATTTGAGATTCGTCATGAGTCTACTAGTGGGAAGATAGGTGAGATTTCTGAGATTAACTATTCCTACAGAACAGTGGGAACCATAATTTATTTATATCTGTCTCCAGCACACAGCGCGCTGTGTAAGGCATACCTGACATTCAGCAAATGTCTGTAAAATGAATGGAAGAACAGACTGATGCAGCAAATGAAATGGCTTGTGAAGGCAGTGACCACAAAGGCCCTTCAAGCTCCTATCTGGGGGTGGAGAGTGAGTCAGACACTGTCCACATGACTTGGAGTGGACAGTAATTGGGAACAGTTCCCTGGAGGGATGAGGGTCTTCAGTGTGACAAGCTAAGAGATACACCAGGGATAACATGCATTTATTTAGCACTCTCCAGCACCGGTCACAATCTTTGTCTCACTTGACCCTTCCAACAAGCCCTGGGAGGCTGCAGTGCAGTGACTGTTCTCTTCATTTTGCAAATTAGATAACTACAGCTCACGGAGACTAAGCGAGCGGCCAGGGTCCCCTGTGAGTACGGAGCAGGGCTGGGGCTTGAACCATGGCCTTAGGACTCCGAGATCAGTGCCTCTCCAGCCTACTCCAGCACCTCTCCTGCCGACCATGTCTGAGGCTAGTTCTCTAATTTAGATCCCAGGGAAATGTTCACTTATCCTTTCTTCTCCCCACCACGTTTTTTCCCTGCTACTGATATTGCATGGTAGCAGCAGAAATCGAGGACAAAGCTCAAGAAGAAAATTAGCAGGGGGGTGGGATGCCAAGGCTACAATAAATGGGTGTGGAGAGGCTGAGAGAGGCAAAGAAGAAGATAATTAATTTACTAGTAGCTCATCCCTCTGGGGAGCCACGTTTTAAATGTTACCTCTTTATCCTATGTAAGTACTGAAAACTCTGGCCCTCTGAGAATCCGGTATCTAATTGCGATTCTAATTGTCGTGGAGTCCCGAGCACTCTAAAACCCCATGGATTTGCTCCTCTCCTCCTGGGGCCCTGGTGGTTGTCCTTGTCCAGGAAGGATGGGCGAGCAGACAGGCTGGCTCTTTGCTCCTTGGACGTTAGCATTCTTTCTCTGCTCTCTTGGCTAGCTCGCCAATCTGGTTGCTACCAGGTATTTCTTTTCATAGAATGAACTCCTCTTGCTCAGCCAAATCATATGCAAAAAGCTGGAAATGGTGAATTATGTGAATCTTTCATAGCTGAGGCTCCACAGCAAGCTCGTGCAATTTCTGTGTCTGCAAAAGACTTTGAGTCTTTGAGCCTGGAGTCAGTTCAGGTGAGGCTGTTTGGTTCCCAACACTGAGGTTAGGAGGTGGAGAAGTCAGATCTGCCAGCTGGTCCAGTCCTAGGTTCTGCTGAGCGCCAGCCAACTTCTGCACTGGGTGCATTAAGCGGACACCTTAGCTCAGTTGATCCTCATGTCAACTCTACAAAGTCTACATCAGATTCACATTTTAAAAATAAGGAACCTGGGGATCCCTGGGTGGCTCAGCGGTTTGGTGCCTGCCTTTGGCGCGGGGCACGATCCTGGGGCCCCGGGATCGAGTCCACGTTGGGCTCCCGGCATGGAGCCTGCTTCTCCCTCCTCCTGTGTCTCTGCCTCTCTCTCTCTCTTTCTGTGTCTATAATAAATAATAATTTAAAAAATCTTAAAAATAAGGAACCTGAGGGGGCCCCTGTGTGGCTCAGCAGTTGAGCATCTGCCTTTGACTCAGGTCTTGATCCTGGGAGCCTGGGATCGATTTCCGCATCAGGCTCCCCGCAGGGATCCTGTTTCTCCCTCTGCCTGGGTCTCTGCCGCTCTCTCTCTCTGTGTCTCATGAATAAATAAACAAAATATTTTTTAAAAATAAAAATAAGGAAGCTGAGACTTAGATAGATTAAAACTTTGCCCAGAGATGATGGCACTACTGAATGCTTTAAATTCCCTTCACTGGACTTGTCTCTGGAAAACAGCTATCACAATACTGTGAAAGCACTTGCATTATTTCTTTTGATTATTCTTCACAAAAGTCCTGGGGGACAGAACAGAAAGTCACCACATTCTGGGGCACTTGGGTGGCTCAGTCAATTGAGCGTCCAACTCTTGATTTTGGCTCAGGTCATGATCTCAGGGTCGTGAGATCAAGCCCCAGGGTCCTGGTTCCTCAGGCTCCACACTCACTAGGGAGTCTGCTTGAGATTCTCTCTCCTTCTCCTTCTGACCCTCCCCCCATGCATTCTCTCTCTCTCTCCCTCAAATAAATAAATCTTGAAAGAAAAAAGAAAAAGAAAAAGAAAGAAAGAAAATCACCACATTCTAAGAAAAGAAATTGAGATTCAGAGTTGAAAGCATTTGTCCAAGTTACACCAGCCAGGAGGTGGCAAAGCACCACTTACTGCCGTGTTGTGATTCCAGGTCTGGAATGTTCTTACACCAGACTGCTAACCCCTAGCTAAGCAAAAGGACAAGTAAATGTTACTATTTGTGAGAAAAATACCTAAAGTTCTGAGGGGCTGCTAAGAGGAGCATCTACCAAGGAGCCTGTTGCTGACGATGGTGAGGCTCGAGGGCCGGGCAGCAGGTGTGGGCAGGGCCCCAGGGGGGCGTTTCCAGCAGGCAGGGGAGGCAGGCCCGCCCACAGGCCACAGTTTGGCCAAAGCCAACCTATTTTCAGATCTTCCTTTGTAACTAACCTCTTTTTTTCCGCTATTTTCTCCTCTTCTCCCAAATATTACAGTCATTTAAATTAACATGTGTAATTTTGGGACTAAAGAAAAGCAGGCAGTCAACCTGAAATAAATTTAATTTATTCAGCCTCTATTTTAAATTATAATCACGCTTGTTCCTCACAGAGGCAGAGTGGAAAAGTGGAAAAGAACAAGACTGGGCATCCAGAAGCTCACTCCCCAGCCTGAGTTCAGCTCCTGACATCCAGGACTGTTTTTGTAGGATATTTCCTTCCTGGCTTCTTGCCCTGAGGTGAAGAACAAAATGCAGTGTACTTGATTTTATTTAGGTGCACATACACATACCTTGATCTTATATATTATTGAAGTGTATATATATTTGCGTTTGAAAATAAGATTCTGAGAAAAGGTCTATAAACTGCAACTTCTATGCATATGTGCAAATAGAGCACACAGGCCAAAGGGGCAAGGGTACAAAATAAGCATCACGCCTTCTCTGGGCTTCATTTTGTTGGTTTTAAAGCAGAAGAGCTGAAGAAATAGTAAGGGAGTCCTTCCCAGTTATTACATTTTATGGTTTATTAATGTCCTTTCTCTGGAGGATTTTCGTATAGCCAGGTATGTCTCCACTCCCCGACTTTTCCTCCTTCACCCACGGATGGGGGAACCAGAGGGTTTGCTCTTAACTCTCTCTCTCTCTCTCACTCGTATTTTTCTTCAGAGCCCCTAAGACTTGAGGTCCTTTTGCTAACGTCATTTTTCAGTAGTGACTCTGAGCATGACTCACCCGCATTGGCAGTGGCCGACTTTTTCGTTAGAGAGGGGGGGAAGTCAAAGACCCCTCTCCTTGCCTGTTCCGCTCTGCCATCTATAGCCTCCACGACCCCTATCAAATAGTGTCAAATATGCTAACATTCCTAACTCGGGCATTGGGTAAACTGAGGAGGCCATTGTGACGTAGAGAGGATCAGGGTCGAAGCTGCTGCCCTCAGAATACCCCGAGCATGCAACAAAGGAAGGTATCTCCAGAGTCATATTGCACACGAAGGGCCTCCGCACACAGCTCCCTCCACACTGGACCCAGCCTCCTGCCTCAGGGTGAGAATGAGGCACATGCTGGCTCTCCATTGCTCCATCCTACCCCTTCCTCGGGGCGGGCCCCTCAGCTCTCACCTGAATTTGACAGCACAACTCTACTCAAGGTTGCCACGCTCCTTGCGACATCATGTGTCGTTGGTGACAGCACAGTCCAAGACACATTTTGTAGAAATGAATATTTCTCCTTTGATTTTATTTTTTAAACATTTTATCCATTTATTCATGAGAGACACAGAGAGAGAGAGGCAGAGACACAGGCAGAGGGAGAAGCAGGCTCCCTGCGGGGAGCCCAATGTGGGACTCAATCCTGGGACCCTGGGGTCAGGCTCTGAGCCAAAGGCTGACACCCAAACGCTGAGCCACCCAGGCCTCCCTATTTCTCCTTTTATCAAGTCCCTACTTCTGTGGTTGTGAGGAGTAATATGGGGCTTTGTTCTGCTCTGCTTAGAAGCTAAAATCATCACACACGCACACAACATACCTGCACACACACAGGCACACATATGTGCACCAGGTCTCATGGCTATTTCTCCTGTGGCCTGTGGATTTCCCTCCCACCCTCCATTAGATAAATAGGCTGGGCCTCCCTCTAGAAGGGAATGGGGGATATATGCTCAATTCCTCTTGCAACACTGATAATTTTTTAGTTGTAGGAGTAGGAAGAGTTGGATTTTCCAAGATGAATGAGATCCAAGCAAAATTTGACATTGGGTGGATGTATTGTCAGGGCGGGAGGTGGTTTGACCGTGTCCATCTAGGGGCAGCATCTTCATCTGAGAGTCCTGGCCTCAAAACTAGGTAAGTTTAGGGGCCCATGGGTGGCTCAGTCAGTTAAGCATCCAAGTCTTGGTTTCAGCTCAGGTCATGATCTCAGGGTCGTGGGTTCGAGCTCCGCACTCAGTGTGGAGTCCGCTTGTCTCCCTCTCCCTCTGCTCCTCCTCTCCCCCAAATAAATAAATAAAATCCTTAAAAAATAAAAATAAATAAAAGGGCATGAGCTTGTTTTGAGGCAAAGGCACCCACTTCCACAAGATCTAAGATGGTGCCAGAACTGGCACCTAGTTTGGTGATAGATACAGAAGCCAGGAAGGGAAGTGGCAGGGCCTGGGGCTGTCATCTGCCTCATTTTCGATAGACTTAAATAAACGGGAACAGTCATAAATTCTGTTTCCAAAATCATCACTGATGTGAAGATGGAGGAGAAAATGAAATGCCTGTTATGTTCTACTCAATTTGCATGGTGATCTCAGCTCATTTCCTCAGACTCTAGTCTGTCCATAGCTCGGGTGACTACAAGGAGATCTTTCCTGTTGTGAGCAGAGGAAGCAATCACATTTTAGCAGAAGGCAAATTACTCAACGTTCATAAATTCCCCTGATAGAGTAAAGTTCATCATGACCCTGGGATAGTCAGGATCTTACATAAGATTTCAAACATCACCACCCACAAGATTAGTCATTGCTTAGCATCAGAGTAATCTGTGAATTCAGAACAGTGACATTTTTCTATATGTGGCATGTGTGCGTATCTGGAGAGTCTGACTTGTAGGCCGAAGCCTGGCGTTGAGTCCCTGGTTAACAGGCTTACCTCAGACACACCGTCTTGGCCAAAATAACCGCGCTTTGCACTAGTTGGGCTCCTCTTGAAGGTATCAAAGAACCTTTGACCGTTTGCTCACCGGTAGTTCTCCTGTATAGGTAGAGCTGCTGAAGGGTCGTGGGAGGAAAGGAAAACAATCGCAAGGAAAGCAGCCAGGGATTTGTTTTCCAATCGCCATAAACCACGGCTGTCCTGCACCGAGTACCTGGGATGGCAGTCGTTTTACAGACGCAGTCCGTTCTGTTTCCCAGTTAGCATCCCAGGAGCATGTACTGTCCTATTTTTTTTTTCTATTTTGTTTATCATTTATTAATTTATTTAATTTTTTAATTGGTGTTCAATTTGCCAACATATAGCATATCACCCAGTGCTCATCCCACCTAGTGCCCCTCTCAGTGCCCATCACCCAGTCGCCCCCACCCCCTGCCCTCCTCCCCTTCCACCACCCCCAGTTTGTTCCCCAGAGTTAGGAGTCTTCATGTTCTGTCTCCCTTTCTGATATTTCCCGCTCATTTTTTCTCCTTTCCCCTTTATTCCCTTTCACTATTATTTATATTCCCCAAATGAATGAGACCATATAATGTTTGTCCTTCTCCGATTGACTTATTTCACTCAGCATAATCCCCTCCAGGTCCATCCACGTCGAAGCAACTGGTGGGTAGTAGTCGTTCCTGATGGCTGATTTTCCTTCTTTTTTGACCGAGGAAGCTGGGTCTCAGAAGGGCTGAGGGAGCTGTCGCAGCTGCTGGGTGCTGGGCCGTGAGTCCGGAGGCAGAGGCTGCACTGACCGCGCATGGGCCTCCCCCCGGCTCGTCCAAGCTCTGTCGGCGGGGCAGCCTGCCTGCCTCAGTGGCTCCTCTCCGATGTGCCAGCTCTCCCTGCCAGGTTGTTTCCGATGGAAGGATTGCAGTCCAGTATCTCTACCATTAGGCTCTCTCTTCCTTGAAACCTTTTTGTCTCCATCTCTGTATCTTAGGAAGTACAGCATCCTTGTTGAAGTTAATATCAGGTTTATATCATCCTGCTAAAATGGCATTTCTGGTCCTTAACGGCTTCCAGAATTTCAGCCTCCAATCTCTGATCCTTCGAATTGGGCGTCTGTAGTTGCGTCTCTATGCACCACGCTGCCCTTGACCTTCCTCACCCAGAAACCCATTCCTCTTCTTTTAGTTCACATTCCTACTTGCCACACACCGTCCTTGTATAAAGGTCTTGCGTCAGTTTGGACCCTCCTCTCTCCTTGCGTCTCTGTCAAAGCAGATGTGTCTGCTTTGAATCGAGTTCTTCCTTTCCTCTCTGTTCCCACAGCCACCCCCTTCATAGTACTGAATCCCACTCCCCAGGGACCTTTTAGTCACGTCCTGCTTGCTACCCAGTCCTCAGTGTCTGCTCCCTTACAATCCAATTTAATGCCATTGTCTAAACATTCCTGATGCACACCTCTGGTCATGTCGCTCCCCCCCCCCATAACCTTAGTGACTCCCTATTGATGATAAAGTCAAATCTCTTCGATCGTTTTTCCAAGTGCTGAGTAATTCGAGGCTAAACCTACTTTCCACTCTTGCTTTCTGTCATTCCGTCTGTGTATCCTACACACATACACACATCACAGCCAGACTCGTCCTTCTAAACCCCAACCTACAAGGCCCTGCCCTGCTATTTTTTGGTCTTTTTATGCCTTACTTTTTAATGTCTTACTTTATCCATCTATTTTGAATATGGTTTTCTTTGGATTTCCAAATTCTGCAGACCCTTTCGAGCAACCCTGTCCCATAGAGCTCCTCCCTGCTCAACAGCCCTTTCGGTGATGATGAAAGTGTTCTGTATCTGCACCGTCCAGCATGGTAGCCGTTTGCCCCAAGTGGCTATTGAGAACTTGAGTTGTGGCTAGTGTGACTGTTGAACTCAGGTTTTAGTATGATTTAGTTATAATTAATATAATTTAAAATGACCACACAGGCTAGCGGTGATAATATAGGACAGCACAGTTTCAGATTCTAAATATCCAAAGCCAAAGGCTTTCTTTGGAATTCTAATGTCATTTTACCTACACTTCTTAAGACAACTGAAACTTTTTCTCTTAGATTTCAGCTATTGGTGGATTTCACTCTTTTCCTCTTCTAGATTATAATTTCCTTGAAGGCAAGAGCCAGAGTTAGCTTCGTAACTTCTTATATGGGTGCAGTTTAGATCCGAATTGGCATGACCAATTAACAAATTTATATTGAATGTTACTAATCCATAAAAATGATAGCAAAATATCCTAAGTTGGAGATTGTTGGAGACCACATCACACAAAGCAACATCTGCCTTGGATTTCTTACCTTTGTTTCCCAGTGCTTAGAATGGATTGCTGTCCACTGTAGGCATTGAAAACATTTCTATTGAATAGAAATGTTTCTTAGGGAAACTTTTTTTTTTTTTTTTAAATTTCAGAATTTAGAGATCCTGGGGAAAGATCCGATACAGCCACTTTCTTTTAGGGGCGTTGGAAATCACCTCCAAACAAGATGCCTCAGAGGGCAGCCCGGGGGAGGCAGAGCCGGAAGTGCTTGCGCCCAGCCGGCTGCAATAACATGATGGGACGGGTGATGCCTTCTGATTGGCCGGCAAGCAGACATTAATGACCAGTTAGCAACTGTGTTCAGGTCAATTAATTTATATTTGTATTTTGCAAACTAAAAGTTGCCCTGTTAGATTATTGATTCTTTGTCCCTGTATTCAATTTGTTTTTAATTGCACCATTGCTGGGCCAAGCCCTCCCTCCTGGCAAGCTCGCAATAAATCTGCCACCATCTCAACAATCAACAATAAATGTGTCTCTTCATGTCATTATTAATATGTCTCTTGGATTGGTTCATTACCATGGTTAACAGTTTATAAGAGCTGAATGGCACACTGCCAGGAGGATTCCTGTTCCCAAGGGCTATTTTGTCGTGATAGGGATTGATGCTCTCACGGCTGTGTGTGTCTGAGCGAAGGGGCCTGGGATTTAATTTAATATAGCGGGAATACTGGCTACCTAATCCTCTTTTTATCATAAACAGCTTTAGAGGAAGATATTGTTGGAATAGAGATTTTATCCTCTCTTACAATTCTTCTTTTCACTTCCTGTTCTCTTTTTATCTTCTTAATTCCTTCTTAATTTCTGTTCAGATAGACTGTTCCCCCTCAAAAACAATATACTGTGTACCCAGGTGATCTCCAATCCCCAAGTAAGGGAGCATGCATTCCACAGGACCTGGAGTTTTATGCTTGTATTACTGTAGACTGAAAGCACAGGGAAGTTCCCTATATTTGGTTTGTGAATAGTGATTAACAGACATACAGAAATACTGCATTCAGAATTATCACCTTAATGGAGGTCAGTGTTAGAAAATAAATAAGTCTATCTTAAAATAGAGATAATCATTAATTATCATATTGTTATTGGATCTTTTAGGTAGCAGGGTTTTTCAGGGGGAAAGCACAGGTTTTAAATGAATTAAAAGGTTGGCAGGAGAGATTCTCTGTGTCCCAGAAATGCCAAAGGAGAAACCTGGATGGAGCAGAGCGTGCTTTATAAACCCCTGCAGTGGCCTGAGATCTAATAACAGTCCAGACGTTTGTCATTTCCAAGGCACAAGTTGCTCCAGGACAAGAAATGTGGTCTCCCTTAGACACAGAGTTAACAGTCAATTTTTGGTTCTGGAGATAGATTTTAAACTTAATTTGCTACTAACAACACCCACACGCATAATTTCTGTCCTTTGCACAAAGTTCTCCAAAACAGATCAAACTGAGCTTGTTGGAAGAGTGGGACCTGGGGGAGAGGGGTGACACCTGTTGTTGAGCTGGATAGGAGTTCAAGTAGCCCAGGGGAGTGGAGAGCAGGGGGAGTGGGGCTGGGACCAAGAAGATTTAGGAAAGAGGAGGGAGTCAGGGGAAGAGAGGGAGGAAGGACTGAGAGGTGCTTTGGGGAGGGCCACAGAGCTGCAGGGAGGAAAGTGCAGGAAGCAGAAAAAGGGAACCAGAAGCCAGAGGAGCCCAGGCCTGTTGTACTGAGGACACCTGCTCCGATGGAGGTGGGAAAACCACAGGCCAAGCTCAGCTGCCCTTGTGTCCTGAGACTTTCCACGTGGGCTCCAGTGCCACCCTCAGTTCTCCCCACAACGGCCTCTCCTCCGCTTGCTTCCCTGCTACCCTGATCCACGTCACTCAGCGTGTCCTCGGCAAGCAGTCACTCATGTGGAGCATCAGGTGCAGGCAAGACCTGTGAGTTCCACCCTCTGCCATCTTCCTGGTCCCCAGACACCTACAGTGAGAGCTGGTCACATCCCAGGCACCTAAGGCTTGGGTTTATGTTTCCACAGGGCTGACACCAAGGGCAATCCAACAAAATAGGCAATGTTAATGATGACCAAACCTTAATTCAAATTACACAGAAGAGAAACCCAGTCACCAGGCTGCTTCCGTAGGAGGCGTGTACAACGTAGCTTCTGGTTTGGGCTCTTCTTCTGTGACCTGGAATGTGGACTTAACCTAAGTTTCAGCATCTTCATCAGTAAGTAGTCAGAAATACAGCTTGCCCTACCTCCCTCTTAAGACTGTTGTGAATTAAGGACTTTACTACATACTTTACTAGGTCTCGTGCAAAGAAAATATTAACATTGTTTTAGGCTGTTGGGGTAATTTCTGAAAATGGCTCTGAGTTTTCATGACAGGCATCAAGTTAGGGCGATTCAGAAATACTTAGGGGCATTTGTCATCTACTCATCCTAATACAGTTTTAACACATAAAAATATAGCCACTGGCCTCCTGTGTTTTAATAAATTATATTGGATTTTGTGGATAGTGATCAAACTATACCATCTTCTGAATATATATATAAATCTATGTATGTTAGATCCCCTGTCCCTAAGGTTTTATGTCATTCTCATTATTATTTTCAAACATTCTTAACTATTTTTGATATTGTCATAATATTATAGTCTCATGTCCAAGAGGTATTTCTGAAAATAACATATAATTATACTTAGCAGGAATAAGAGATGAAGTAGATAACTTTGAGGCAGATAAAAAATAACCATTGAATCATCATCAAAATGTTCTAAAGGAAAACAAAGTCTTTGTTTTCCCTTAGAATTTTCCATCCTGGCATAAATATGACTTATGTAAAAAAGTCCAAAATCTGGATACTTGCTGAAGATTACTTCTTTAAGGGGCCATTACCACACAGCAAATGGCATAGAGTTCTCTGTAACAAAGTCCCCATACTGCTATCACATCCAAAGTAAAATAAAATAAAAGTCTATGTTCTAGACTTAAAATAAATAAATAAATAAATAAATAAATAAATAAATAAATAATAAAAAGCCTGTGGCTACAGCACACTCCCATGAAGTGCCCACTTTAAACACCCCACTGATGTGAGCCCTGAGCCCTGACCATGGCTAATCCAAAGTACCAACAACTAATAACAGAATCAGAAAACGCAAAATGCGTACTTGAGGAGTAAAGCTTCTGAGTCCTTGGTTCTACAACAGCAGGGTGGAAAGTTAGGGGACAGGCAAATCAAAGTTCCTTTAAAAAAAAAATTATCACACATAAAGGCAAAATGTCCCCACAGCAGGAAAGAAAGTGGAAAACACACCAAATCAATCACCTTAAAAATAAGGCTTAAAAATCTTCCACTACCTAAGATGTAGGTGGAGAGGGAAGAATGGGCCCAGCAGCTTGAAAATCTTTTATTAAACTGCATGCTGACTACGCCACACAAACAGGAAAATGCAGTTAAGTTCAGGCCATTAAGGAGGCGCCCACGGAAAAAAAAAAAAAAAAAAAGGAGGCGCCCACGGGTAGCTCTGAGAAAGACCGGAGGGTCAATCAGCAGGTGCTCAGGCGACGCGCAAGGGAAACTCTGAGAAGGTGCCAGGCAGAGGGTGCAAGCACCGCCCATGAGACACCCTGAGATAAGAGCTCCTTGGGCCTCATACACCCCCAGGGAGAGGGTGGCAGAGAAGGCCAGAGGGGAGCATGCAGGGCCTCCAGAACCTTCCCTCCGGCCACATGTACAGGTTCTCACCTGTATCATCGGAAGCCTTTGCTCTGCACCCACCTGTTCTGGCCAACGTGTTCCTAAGGGACACGAGGGAGCAGGAGTTGATGGCATTTCAAGGACAGGTCCCTTGAGCATCGCCGTGGTCCTGCCACCTCCCTTCTTCTCCCTCAGACCCGATCCGTGGCCGGGTCGTACCTGCTGACCCGGAGCTGCTAACCCCTTAACGAGGAGCTTGCTTCTCCTTAGAAGCTTCGTACAAGTGGCGTCAAGAGAAGTGTCCGGGTTCAGGGGCCTGGCTGGCGGTGCCCTGCCCTGGCCGCCTACCCCCTCTCCAGCCCAAGCACCCACCGGGCCCCGGGGTGCCTGCTTCGCTGGGGGCTTGCCCTGATGCGGTCTCGCAGGTGTTCCAGGAGGCCAGGCCTTCCAAGTTTGACCTCACCCCACCCCGCCCCCCCAGGCTGTGGCTCTGTCACACGGGGCTGTCACCAGGGACTTACACACCTGATTTCCCCACCAAGCTATAAGCACCGTGAAGATGGGGACAAAGTGTTCACCTCCCTGGGGACACCAATATGTACTTCCCATGTATGGCACAGGACCTAACAGATTAGATGCTCACAAATGCTTAATAAATGTGTCTGGCGTGTAATGAGCAATCAATAAGTATTTAATGATAAGATGGATGAAAATACTTGGTTGAGGGGAACTGAAACAAATTGATTTGGGCATGTATGTGCATGGGAAAATAATCTGCGAGCCCCGTATGAGTCAGGGAGGGCTATGCCCAGTGTCCGGTGGTAACTGCCCATCCTTCCTTCCTCCACAGGCTGTGAGAGAATTCCCACCTCAAGACGGGTTAAGACACTGTTAATCTCCACTCGGCCCAGGCCCGTCTCTAACCTTGTGCTGATTCAGGGCCTCTTAATTCTTCTTCCATCCTACAGAGCCCCAGCCCTGGCTGAGATTTACTGCCCCACTCCACACTCTGGCTGCAGACAGCATGCTAATGGCAGGGGCTTCGGTGTGTCCTAATGCTCAGCCTCCCTTCCTGACACTCCCGAGTTCATCTACTACACGGATCCTGCTCTAGTCCTTTCCCATGCCCATTTGCCACTACAGAAGTCTGTGGAGAACCTACAGGACAGCCCTGCCCCTGCGGACAGGTTCTTCTAAGGTTTCTAGCAGAAATGACATCAACTACAAAGTGCCCATTCTGGCTGCAGCAAGAGGGGTTTTGTAGACCTCTGACTTTGGGAAAGGGGGAAATAATTCCTAGGTATAATACAATTTGGAACATGCTTCCATTTTCCCCAAAAACAATTGGCTTGCAGTGATTTTCTGTCTCAGAGAGTAAATGTTCCCTGGGCTGCAGCTAATGTGAATCAAAGCAGTCGCGGTGCTGGGTGAGTGGGGTTTGCGGCTCAGTCCGTTCGGGCCTGCTGACAAGAGGCCTACCTCTCCTTCCCTCCTTCTCCTGCCTCCTTAATCCCTCTGCCTCTCCCATAATCCTCTGCCCTCCAAGCGGGTGGTGCTCACCTACCTCTTGCAGCGGGGCAAAGCCTCTTTGCAAAGGCCTGAGGGCCAGGCCAACTTTGCCAGTACATTTGCATACATTTACATTTAGTTGGCCTGCAAACATGATGATTATGCAAAGTTCTGCTCCTAGCAGGAAAGGATTCTGTTTGGATTCAGGAACTCTCAGTTCCATAGAACACAACTAGGTGAGAGAGGCAGTGTAGTCATTGCTATTCCGTGGAAGGGTGCCTGAGTGTGATTGATGGTAATGAAGGCTGGACCCAGGTGTCAGTGGGACAGCTCCAAGCACAAAAGTCACCCAGCTGGGCTCCCGCTTCCATATACGCATCTCCCCAGTGTCATCTTGCCCATAGTGAGGTGAAGAGTTAGGGGGCTGCCTCTCGTGTTTTGATAGCATGCCCTCTGGCAAGCTGCCTGAGTGTCTCTCCGTGGGCCTGTGTTCTCAGTGCTCTCCTCCTCTCTTCTAGTAAATTCAGCACATCTCTGCGGAAATCAGCTTTGAGACCACCAGTCTACTCTTTCTTCATGTGTTGAAAGCTTTACTGGGTCCCTGGTTCATTTTCTTTCTTGTGGGTAACCTAGGGGCTTTAAGTACAGCCATGGTGCCAGCATCCTTTAAATGCAAGGGTCTAGTGCTCAGTTTGTGGAAAAACCTCATTTGGTTATAAGGACACAGTACGGTGAGTCAAAAGGCCTAGAAACTACTCCAGCGTCCACTGCTTGTGCTGTTTGAGGCATATGGGTTAAGTTTCTTAGATCTGTTTCTTGCCATATAAAAATAAGGGAGAAGTATATGGTCTCTGAAATCCATTCCTGCTCTGAAATTCTAGATTTTTATGCCTGGGATTACATATTTTAGAATACATTTTTTTGTAATCTTTCACAGACAGACTTATATTGTAGTCTATCCATTGTTTTCATCTGCTTGTTCACTAAATATTTAATACCTACTAAGTGAAAGCATAATCAATGTGAATATGCTAAGCATCATCTCTGCATTAAGTGCTTTGCTACAATCCTGAGGATAAAATAATGTAAATCATCAGCCTTGCCTTTTGCAGGATGATTTCCACACCTCCTTCCACTATTTTACACTCTGTCCTTGAGGGACAAGAGATTGATTGTGTCGGCCTCAACACCTAAAATGTGCAATGTGGTTAATAGCACTCGATAATGTTGGCTTGAATAGAATTAAATTGAACCCCACTTGAATTCTACAGTTTGCCCTTATTTTACATTTTTAGTGTGGAGTGAGGGCAATGACAAGGAAGAAAGTAGTCACAACTAAATTAT
The DNA here is from genome assembly GCF_905146905.1 of Nyctereutes procyonoides. NCBI lineage: Eukaryota > Metazoa > Chordata > Mammalia > Carnivora > Canidae > Nyctereutes > Nyctereutes procyonoides. The sequence goes on along the minus strand of NW_026575140.1, from coordinate 87,207,542 downwards.
AGTCTTCTTTTGTGTTTACTAAAAGTGTATTTTGGCAGGAGGCACCTGGGGGGCTCAGTCAAGCATCTGCCTTCAGCTCAGGTTATGATCTCAGGGTCCTGGGATTAAGCCCTGCATTGGGTCCCCTTCTTAGTGGGAATCCTGCTTCTCCCTCTCCCTGCCTCCTTCCTCTCTCATGCCCTCTCTCACTATCTCTCTCTTTCTCTCTCAAATAAATAAATAAATAAAATCTTTTTTAAAAAGCATATTTGGGGATATGTTACGACAGGTAAGTGACTAAACCACCAATCTCATCTTACCTTAAACATTCCAAGATAGGGGATCCCTGGGTGGCGCAGCGGTTTGGCGCCTGCCTTTGGCCCAGGGCGCGATCCTGGAGACCCGGGATCGAATCCCACGTCGGGCTCCCGGTGCATGGAGCCTGCTTCTCCCTCTGCCTATGTCTCTGCCCCCCCCTCTCTGTGACTATCATAAATAAATAAAAAAATTTAAAAAAAAAGTTTAAAAAAAAAAAACATTCCAAGATAGGCTGAGTAAGTCTTGTCTCCTAGATACCAAACAGTCACTTCTTAAAAAATAAAGTTACCTTCCAAATCGTTTATTGAATATGGGGGAAAAGTCCAAGGAAGTTTTCATTCCCGAAGGGAAATAGAACATAAAACAATTAGAGAAAATTCTTTAAACTAAACAACAGGTAAATATATATTTTGGTAAAATATGTATTTAGTTTAAGCATTAGCCTATCAGTGTTTACCTACAAGTAGACCGACTCGGTATCTCCTCTTGGAAACCTTGGGGACACCTCAAAGTCAAGATCAGAATCAAACTCCACTACACCAGTGTTCCACCTCAGTGTTGGGCACCATCATACACTGAGTTCCATGAACCAGGAGGATGATCATTCCCTTGGATACCTCTCCCCATAGGCCCTTTAAGCATTGGTACTCTCTTAGTTGGCTCCAGCTCCAGCTACATAACAAAATACCACAGGCTGGGTGACTTAAACAATAGAAATTCATTTTCTCACAGTTCTGGATGTTAGAATTCCAAGATCAAGGGGCCATTAGGTTTGGTTTGTAGGGAGAACTCTCTTCCTGGCTTTAAGAAAATGTCTTTCTATCTGTGTACTGACATGACCATTTCTCTCTGTGCATGTGTGGAGGGCGAGAGATCCCTGGTGTCCCTTCCTTTTGTAAGGATGCTACTTCTATCAGATTAGGGTGCCTTGCTTGTGACCTCACTTAGTCTTAATTAACTTCTTAAATGTTCTGTCTCCAAATACAGTACCACTGGGGGTTAGGGCTTTAACATATGAAACTTGGGAGGTCATAATTCTTTCCTAAACAAGTACCAAGTAGCATAACTCTAGCTTCTTACAGCTCAAGCTATTAGTGGTTTAACGCAATAATATGGTTTTGTTTGTTCAGATATTCCAATTATCTGGGATCTGGGAAAGGTCAAAGTCATAGGTTCCATGCAATCATTAGGGAATAAAACCTGACTGAGGTTCTGCCCATTGAAAACATGGTGACAAGGTCAACTCTGGTCTTAGACATCTAGCATGCTGATTGGAGAGAAGGATAAAAATTGAGCATAAAAAGATGTGGATTTGTGTGTGTGGGAGGCTTGTTTTCATCTGCCTTGGTTTTTATTATGGTCCAGGCTTCTTGGAAGTGATACATAAAACTTCTGCTCACATTCCTTTAGCTAGAACTCTGTGACAGCTAGAAATATAGTCTAGCTTGTATGTCCAAGAAGAGAATAATAGGTTGGGTGAATAGCTAGCCTGTCTCTGCCATACTAAATCCAATTCACCATTCTACAAAAACACATCTTAAATCTATTCACCTCTTTCCATCTCCACCGCTCACTCTAGAACAAGATACTGTTGTCACTCCAACTACAAAATCCTACTAAGTTGTTTACATTTTTCTTACAATTTTTAAATGCTAAAATATACACAAAATTTACTGTTTTGACCATCTTAAAGTGTATGATTCGGTGGCGATAAGTATATTCACAATGTTGTGCAACCATCGCCACTATTGATCTCCAGAAAGTGCTCCTCATCCCAAACTTGGTACCCATTAAACAATAACTCCTTATCCTTTTCTCTCCCCCACTTCTGGTAACCTCTCTGCTTTTACTCTGGACCACTTTGGATTACTCCTGCAGCCCAAATGATCTCCTAAAAGAGTCTAATCACACACATACACAATGGTTCGACCCTTAAGTGACTTCGCATCGGGCCTAGTGAAATTATAAAAGTCCCTACTGTGGCCTCCATTCCCTCCATCCACAGCTGCCTCCTAGCCTGGTGTAAGTAAACACATTGCCCCCTTCAGACTCTGTGCTCCAGGCACCCTCAGTGCTCTTCCTTTAGAGCTTCTAGGCTCACTATTCCCCTCTTACCCCCGAGTCTTTGTGTTGGCTGCATTTCCTCTAAGTCTTACCCCCTCCCCATTTGCCTTGTCAACTCCTATTAGTTTCCAGATCTTATCTCCACTGTCACTTCCTCAGCAGGATTCTCTCAACCTCCTGACTATGCCAAACCTGCCTATCATAGAATTTCATGGCATTTTTTCTTTTCTGAGCACTCCTTGCGTTATAGCACATACTTTCAAAATTTTGTAGTAAATATATCTCTTCCCGCTAGACCTTAAATTCCATAAGGTGGAGACTGTACTCTTCATGTTCACTGTTTTATTTCTAGTACCAAAGTAATGCCTAGCATATAATAGGCACTTGATGAATAAATTATGAAGGAACAGATGAATGCTTTCGGCACCAGAAAGGGTTGAAATCATAGTGACACAGAAGATGACTTGGAAGAAAGGAGCATGAAAACATTGGTTAAATTGGCCTACAACGAGGAAGAAGACATTCCCTGCTGGATGAAACAGCATAATTAGTTTTTTTTTAAATGTTATTATTTATTCATTTGCCATAAAGTCTCTTTAGCACATCCCTTCTTTTTAAATCTTAGTGATAATGATATGATGATCAGAATAATATTGAAAAAGAAGAATATTTCTTAATTTTAGAGCATGCCTTTCTTTGAAAGGAAGAGAAAGAGAAAACAGTATTATTGAATGATAACTACTGAGCAAGCAATTTCACCTGATACTATATTTGATATTAAAGTTCCTTTAATAGAGTATCTTTGACATTTCTACTACATCCTGGAGAGCTTTAAAAAGAAATGAAACTGAGTCTCAGAGCTATAGAGATCACAAATAGGAAAGCCAAGAGTAGAACTTAGACATTCAGATTCTCATATAGATTTTCCTCTTTCTTAGTCCCAGTTTCCCCTATTAACATCCTCATATTTGAGTTCTCTAGAAATTGGATGAATTAATAATCTCAATCAGAGCCATTTGAAATCTTAAGAAGTGTTCTAACCAAGCTCTTAGTTCTGGGTCCCTAGAAAACAGATCCTGAGTAAATGCCGATGTTTTATTTTTGTGGTGAACTCCCAGGGCAAAGAGAGTGAAGGCAAAGGGAAATGAGGAAGAGAAGGATGGGAAGCAATAGATGTTGCCTTATCGATACTGGCTGCAGGTGGATGATGAGCAGTGAATCAGCACGGTTGGCCACTTGGCAGGTGTTTCCACTCAGCCATGCAGGAAGTCCACAAATCAGCTCCAGAGAGACTATGCCTTCGACCTATCCATGATCAAGAAGCATGGAGAGAGGACTTAACATGATCTGACTCCTTCTTTGCCTCATTTCCCCTCTTCCTTTTGTGTAAATTTATAGGGAGTGAACCCCTCAGGCCTCCAACCTCTGGGTTGCATTGCATGGGACCTATAGTGACCACTAGGGAAGCTCGGTTCCATGCCCAGAAGGATGGATTTTCATCTGAAGTTGGAAGTGAAGGATCATCTGAAGTAGAGGATCCAGAGAGTTTGGTGCTCAGCTGGTCAGCTTCAGATGGCAGCACTGCAAGGGCATTCCTAGAGCCGGCCAGCTATGGGGGCTGAGGAAACTGAGCAAGCAGCCAAAGATTTGAGAGGCAAGGAGGCCAAGAGAATTTGAGGATCAATGTAAGATGTCTGATATGCAGGCTTTTGAAAGACTGCAGTATTTGGTGTAGTGAGCTTTCCAATTTGAATCTTCTCTCACACTGGCCAGATGGTGAAGATGTAAAGACTGACAATATTCTCTTAGTGAAGATGGGTATCAACTGACACATCAGACACTACTGCTAGGAGTTGCCTCATCTACATTAAAAAGTCATTTGGCAATTTCTATTAAACCTACACATACATCTGTTTTATGCTCCCCAAATTCAACTTATAGGTATTTTCCCAAAAGAAATGCGTATAGGTACACATTAGAAGACATGAAGAATTGTTCACAGTGGATTCTTTTTTTAAATAATAACCCAAAACTGGGAGACACTCAATGCCTATCAAGATAATAGATTAACAGCCCATGGAATAAATACAATGAAACACTACTTGGCCATAAGTGAGGAACAAACTGCTAATATGGATGACACATAGGATCTCAGATATCATGGTGAGTGAAGGAAGCCACATACAGAAGAGGACCTCTTATAGTCTTTCATTTATATGAATTCATATATAGAATTTCATTTATATGAAATTCAAGAGACTCATATTAGTGGCTATCTCTTGGGGAGGTATTGAATAGGAAAGGGCATGATGGAACCTCTGAAAGGAGGACTATTTTATATTTTGATCTGCATGGTGGTTAAATGAGTGAATACATATACACACGTTCACCTAGCTATGCATTTAAATCTATATCCTTTGTTGCATCTAAGTTATGTCTCAATTACACACACACACACACACACACACACACACACACACACACCAGACCTCCCTTCCTGAGGTTTTATGAAGCAAATCTCAATCACTATGAAAACATATGGATAAAGAACATCAAAACCCACAGCTTTGGGATTTGTTCATTAAAACCTTTTGCTTAGGAGACATGGAGTAAGTTTGTCCTCCATGGAATTTGTAGATTCTACAAGAAAAGGACTGTTTTCAATTACTGGGAAAGGGCGCATCCATTGTCTTTTCCCACCTCTAGAGCCTTGACAGCTACAATTAAAATAATAAATGATCAAAGGAAGAACAAACATTTAGGTCAAAACACAACCCACCAAATGGATCATATAACTGGTAAAAGATATTTTCTTTTTGCTCCAAGAAAAATGATGAGGGAAAAAAATTGACTCACAAAGAAGACACAGAAGGATGACAAAGCTTTAGTCCAGCAGTAAAGATCAAAATTCAAGTCCCTAGAGCGGCAAGAGAAGAATCTCAGGGAGAATAACAATGAATAGAGGGGAAAGGCATCCTAGAAAGAGGAGTCAGACAAACAAAGACAGGAAGAAAGAGGGCCTCTTACAAAGGAACCAAACATGAAAAGGAGAGAGAGAGGTGCAGAAATCTATAAAAAGGCCACTGAAGAAGTGAAAAGCGCAAAAAAGAAGGACTTGAGATGAAAAATAAAAATAAAACAGATTAAAAGGAAGGGGTGAAATAGCAGAGGGAAAAGGACTCACCGATTGCTCTGAGGAAAAAACATGGCTGTGCTAGAAAATTGATGTTTGCAGCAGCAGCAGGGGCTGAGCCTGATGTGGGTCAGGAGGCCGAGCACCATCCCCCAGCTCTGCTGTGCCTGGACAGCCCTGGCGTTTGGAGCTCGGGACCCCATGGAGAAGAACCCAGGGATGGGAGCCAGGATGGTCCTTGTTAGATTTCACCGCCAGGGGATGAAGTTCTAGGGTGCCCATCAGAGAGTCAGCTCTCTCTCCAAGGAACCACACCTTGGTTTGGAGGCGATGGTGTCCTTGGCCCCTGTTTATCGAAGGTGGAAGCACTCATCTCAGTGGGTTAGTGTTGGAAATCTTCATTCAGTGGAATGAGAAAAGGAGCCAGAAACCCAGGCTTATTACTAACTAGGTCTCTGCTTACTGTAGAGCCTCAGGCAATTGATTTTATCTCTTTGAGCCTCAACTTTCTCAACTGTGGATTGGGGATAATGTCATTTGGGCAATGGTTCCAATGAGAAAGCATAGAAAAAAGACTTATTATCCATCATAAAGTGCTATGGAAATTTGAGATTTTTTATATCATTATATTCATATTGTAGTTATATATTGTATATGTATATATGTATATGTATATATTTATGTGTGTGTCTGTGTGTGTGTGTGTGTGTGTGTGTGTGTAGCTATCATTACCAGTTTTGGTATTGAAAGATGGTAGGTGGAGACCTTAGGTCATTTGCTAATGAACTTACCCAGGAAAAGCACATATATTCTGTGGGGGTGTCTGGGGTTTAATGGTTGCTGCACAAGGGAAAAAGCTGGCATCTGTTTCTGAGTGGTAAAACTCCTGAGACAGCGTGCATAAACCCAAGTTTATTGAGAAGTGTGACTACCTATGAAATGTGAAACAGCCTGGGCTCTAAGCTTCACTTCGCCTGGAAATTTTAAATGGCTCCTTCATGGCCTCCAGTTGTGCCTATCTAGTGCATTTTGAAGAACTGAAACATTAAAAACAGCAACAACAAAACAGAGCTGATTAATTACGGCAAAAGCTGTTTTAGAGGGAAAAAAGAGAAAAGTTGTTGTCCTATTATATTTCTGGAAAAAATGAGCATTTTATCGCTTCTACAAATTGCTCCCTGGAAAGTACTTTCATTTTCTAATTGTTCATAAATTTACTGACAGGTGGTTACACAGTAGGTGTAACATCGTTATTTTCATTTTATTATATACACTGTTTTAACGAGAAAATCTGGAAGGGCTGGGTATTATATATCACTTGATGAACCCTGAAAATGTGTGGGTGGGCAGGCATAGCCCGAGGCTGCCACTTCCCCATGTATCCCTGGGTTTCTTTTCCCTCACACAGGGTCAATCTAGATGGTTGTGACTGGTTAGAATACATTAAGGTGGTGACGGTAAAAATAAATTGTTTTTCTATGGTTACTCTTTTGCCTAAAAAAAGTAAGATTTAAGAGTAGCTTTCACTTTCACTGAAGGATCTGTCACAAGTTTTCATTACCAGAGACCAAGCAAATCTCAGAGTTCATCCGGTCACTGAAAAGTTTGTATTTGGTGACAATTAGTTGTGTTGGACAGATTGCCCTGTTGCACATAATGCCCCTACATGAAGCTGGGAACTCTGCAGCCTTGCTTAGCATATCTGTAGCACCTTAGCATTTTGGCTAGATCATTGCAGGGACCCAATAAATATTTGCACCGTACTGTTGCAGTTGTGAATCGTAATGTATTTGCAGAGCTTAATGTATCAATTAATAAAACTATCCTCTCATGGAAATAACAACCTTATGATTTACATAAAGACAACCACAGGCAAATGAGTTCAGCAACTAGGTTCAAGTGTTTATGAGCATAGAGCAGGTGCGAAGAGCATGTATAATTGGCTTCTACCCCCACCTTATTGAAACTGCTCACGTCAAGGTTACATTAACACCCACGTAGCTGGCCTTATTGCCACTGTGTCATCCCTCAATACATGTCGGAGCTGTCTGCCACCCTTTCCTTGTAGAAATACTCTTCTCTTGTTTTGGTGATGTTACTCCACATTGTCTGTATGCCTCTACCCACTCCTCAGTGTCTTTCAAGGATGACTCCTCCACGTGTAACCTTGTGCGGCAGGGCTCACTGAGACTCCATTTGCGCCCTCCTCTGAGTTCTCTGTATTCCCCCTGTATTGACCTCACTGGTCCAAAATTTTCATTCTAGCTCGACAGTCTGGACGTTTCTCTTGAGCTCCTAAAGCAACCACCTGTTCAACCACACACCCTGTCAGTCACCTCTACTCAACAGGTCCGAAATGAAGCTCTGTGTTCTCCTTCTCTACTCCTTCTGCTCTTCCTACCCTAGTCTCTGTTTTCATCCATGGTTCCATGAGAGTGGCCAGATTTAGGACAAACAAGGAAGAATCAGGAAACTCTGTTAAATTTGAATCTCAGAGAAGCAGCAGATCATTTTTTAGTATTAGTATGTCCCACTCAACATTTTTTTTTCAATTTTCATTTTTTAAAATTTTGTTTCTCCCGGCTTTATTGATATATAATTGACAAATAAAAATTGTCTAAATTTAGGGTATAAATGTGATGATTTGACCAACATCAGTCAAGTTTAAAATAAAATTTACTTGGATGTCTTGTATTTTATCTGATAACCCTCACTAGTTACGAAGACTGAAACAACAGAATTATCTTTAATACTCCCCTCTCTCTTCTCCCTTCAAAGACAATCACAGGTGGGTTTAAGTCCACTTTTCTAAGTCCTACTTTTCTTTATATTCAAAACCAGCAGCCTAATACAAGTTCTTATCACTTCTTGCTCAGATTCCCCTGTGTTCTCCTGCTGCTCTTCCTCCTGTCTTGCCTCCCTTTGGACTATGCCCCACAAGACAATCAGAATGACCTTTTAATGTCATGTTAAGTTATATGAACAGTGACCATCACAGGAGATCTGACATAGGCTTTTACAGAGCAGTGATACGAAGTCATCCATGATATGAGTGGGGCTTGAGGACTTACATAAGCTCATATGTTTCCTCTTCCACAGACTCTAAAATCAGCCGTGCTATTTATTATACAGTCTCTAAATCACCACCATGATCTTCGTATCTCCAGGCCTTCGCAGTGACTTGTGACTTTGGCAGAAACATCTCTGCTCATGCCCTCAGAATACAGATTAGATGCCATCTCTTCAGGAAAGACTTTATAGATTTGAGTGTTAAGTCAGGTGCCTTTCTTCTGTGATGCCACATCATATATAACTACGTCTGTGGCGGAATTTGTGTGCATTGTAATTGTCTGCTTACTATTCTCTTTTCAAAATCAGACCATAAGGTGGTCTGATTTGGGACTCAGACATAGTCTTTAGTCTCCATATACCAACAGCTGGTGAAGTGCTTGGCATCAGTGAGCTGCCAGCTTGTGCTTCTGGTATGAATATAAAGGAGGGCAAAGTCCATGTCTACAAGTATCTCTCACAATCCCTGTTAAGTCTTTAGGTGTCCTCACAGCTCCTAGCCATTTGAAATGCCCTAATAGAGGTGCTAGGCTATTTTCTCTATGCATATTAGGCATATTCTCAGAGTAGTATTTATTGTCTTGTGTTTTATTTATAAATTTACCTGTCTGCATTTATTTATTTTTTCAGGAAACATTCATTGAGCTCCTATGGGGTAGACACCAGGCCCTATGCAATCCCTTTGTTCAGGGAGTTTATAATCATTGATATAAATAAAACAAACCAAGATACTAATAGACAACCCATCTTGGGCACTGCAAGAGATGTATGAACAGGATATAAAAGGGCTAAAAGAGGAAATGGTCTCCCTAACAGCGACAGCTAGAAACATTTCACAGAAAGTTTGACATTGAAGAGATTCTGGAAGGACAATGAGGAATAAACCCAACTAACAAGGGAGAACAGGCTTGGACCTATGGAATGACATGGCCTATGCAAGACACCCTAAGGAGGTTTGGGTGGCTGGAACATGTCAAGAGAGATGAAGGTGGACAAAAGGCAATGCAGATGCAATGGCGAGCTAAATGCAAAGATAAGGAAATTGGAAACCACAGATGGATTTTAAGCCGGGAGAGAATTATGATTAAGGTGACCAGATTCTGATTTAAAAACTATATGTATCTTATCGTGAATGCAGATAAGGTGTACAGAAGATATGGGAAAGGCTGGTAGAAAATGAAAAATCAGCTTATCTGTATGAGTAGGCTATCCTCTTAGAAATAATGATCCACTAAGGGCATCCTGACGTGGCCTAAATAAATGAGTCTACCATAAGAAGTAGGAGTGGGCCTGGGATTCAAATAAACTGGTTTATTGCTATATGGTATGAGATTAAAAAAAAAAAGAGTTACTAATCAAGCCGCCTGGGTTTTGGATTATAGACTCTTTCACATTTGTTCTTTTGCTGAAAATATCTCTTGTGTATAGACCATTTTAAAGGAACATTCTATCTCTCTTATTCTACACACACGTATATAGATACATATATCTTTTTTTAAAAAAAACTTTTTTATGATATATTCAAATGATTGAAACATCACACCTGCCAAGACTGAAAGGCTATAAATAGAGAGTGAAGTATAAATCTAGAGAGAAAAATAAGCATCTCCATTATATATCAATTGCAATTAGCAGAGTATTTTGATGGCAGACTAAAGAGAAGTGGTTATTGAATTGCTTAAAAATGTAAGAACATAAAATATAAGACATAGAATAACTAGAAAAGCTACACATCTATTGAAAGAATTATTACGGAGGTGATGTGAATTATCCAATAACTCAAAAATCCCAAATAAATTGATTAGATTTATTAATTTGTAGGCAAAATGTAGCATTCCCTAGAGTAAATGTGTATATATATATATATATATATATATATATATATATATATCCAAACCAAATTACTATAGTAATCTTTGCAGCAGGAATATTGGAGGTAGATGTTATATTCAGGATTTCTAGTCTCAGCTACTCATGCTTCAGATATAGAATACCTATTGCATGCTCACATCCCATCAGGCTATGAAGCTGTGGCCACGTATAAGTTGTGGTTTCTGCCCTTCCACAGTTTACACTGTGGTAGTAAGAGACGGACATGGGAAGTAAGTAGTAACTATAATCAAATGCTGAGATATAGTTGTGTTCAAGGAAAACATATGACTTCATAAAAAAGATTTGTTTGTTGAAGAGAGAGATTGAGAGAGCGTGAGCAGGAGGAGCAGAGGGAGAGGGAGAGTGAAACCCAAGCAGACTCTGTACCAAGTGCAGAGCCCAGTGCCGGACTCAACGTGGGGCTCAACTCATGACCCTGAGATCATGACTGAGCTAAACTCGAGTCAGATACTTAACTGACTGAGTCACCCAGGTGCCCCACATTATGGCTTTTTATAGAGGAGAGGATGACTAACTCTCTGGCATGGTCCTGCAGATCTTTAATGAGCTGAGGTTCAGATGATAGCTGATTTTCAGGTGTGTAAACCCTAGGAACAATATTCTCTGTAAAAGAACATATGCAGAATTAACATATTGCATAATGTTGTGGTGAGGTATTGTCCTAGCCTAACAGTGGGTGAAAATGCAAGGCTTGCCCTCAAAGAGCATCCAATTGGAAGAGAAGGCTGCTGCTTTCCCAGTGAACAAAAATGCAGCAAATCCAATCAGAGTTAATTTCTCTAACTGTGGGAGGAGAAATTTGATGAGAATAAGATAATGCTTTGAAATGGAGATGGGGCTTGCACTGGGCCTTGAAAAATGCATAGTATTTGGAAAAAGGGTGGTAATTAAGAAAAAAGAATTATGGAGAAAGAATATTTTAATCTCAATTGCAGACTTTGGCTTGATATGAAAGGAAATAGGGGGCCATTTAGAGATTTGCAAGCAGATGAGTAGCCTGAGAAAAATACTGCTTAAAGATTAGGCTGTCCCAGATATGCAAAAGAGCTGGCAAGGAGCAAAGAAGGAGTCAGGACCATCTCATGGGAGGGCTTTGCAGTAATGGTGACAGAAGTAATGAAGGTTGGAAAAGAGGTGAACAGAGAAGGCGGAGGACAGAAAAATACAGAATATATTTCAAAAAGAAAGTGATTGGAATGGACCACTGTCTGGATAAGGAAGTTAGAAGAACATTTGGAAACTGTGCGGAAAACACTGTTTTTCAAGTTCTGTTTGCAACATGAAGATATTTGAGGAGAGAGACTCTGTTAATATGTTTATTAGCCCTGGTTTTATTTTCTGTATATGGATGCACTGACATCTGGGGACTTGCTGACCCTGCCTGCCCAGGCTTAGCCGATTCCTAGAGATAGGAAACCACTGGTCTGCAAGCAAGCACACCTTTCCTGTGCAAATCAACCAATTCAGAGCCCACACCTCCCACCACCTCCTTTACTAAGCTCCCAGACTTAGGGCCACCATCCACCTGTCCCGATAACCCAAGGACCAGGTACCAGAAAGGGTCTGCACCCTAGTCCTGCAGGAATTACTCAGGCTAGCCAATCCTAAACCTGCTTCCCTTGCTTTAACTTTTCTTTTCCCATGGAAGCCATAGTAGAGGCTCTTGCCCACGTTTTCCCTCACTCTGCATACTGACTGACCCTGGTGCTTCCCCATATGGCCTTGTGTGCTGTGCTGTGACCTATGGACCTGTGGGTATCATAAACTTCTAGGGACCTGTGAATATAATAAACTTTTTTTACCTTTAAGTCAGGCATTTCCATGTCTGTGCGTCTTAACATACCTGATCAAAACAAATCCCAGTTACCCGATTAAAACAACATATTGAATGCGGTTGATAACTCTGGGCTTGCTTATATAGCCTCACCAATCAGAAGAAGAACATAAATACCTGTGAGGATTGTGTACATCTAAAGCACTGCCTCCAATTTCCACTTAGACTATATAGTTATGACCTTAAATATGATCAAATAACTTATACTTAATCCTTAGTGTGTTCTTCTCTGCACGCATGTCTTTATTGTATTTTAAAACTAGGGGTAACTCTAAGGATACTTTCAAAACTTAGTTACAAAACAGTGCTACATCACAATTCTATTTTATACCAATAAAATTCCCTTTTAAAATGTCAGAAACACCCAAAGAAGATTTTTTGCTTTATTTTGCTTTTTCCTAGTTGGCCTCAGGTACAGCATTGAATTTATCATATTCTTCAGTTTATGACACGCTGTCATCTTTGTTCTGTGAGAAGTTGTTCTACTTCAAACAAAATTGAACAGTTAAGAAAACTAGAAACATTAATTGGTTCCAAACAGGTCAAGCAGAGGGTTAACATCATAATTCTATAAATAGGTAATAATATTTAATTTAAAGAAAATAAAAAAGGTACTAATAGATTAAAAAACAAGAATAGATATTCCAAAAAGAGGATGTAAAAATATTAATACAAATAGGTTCACAAAAATAATTCACTTATTTTGAAGACGTTACACATTCAAATGTCATTCTTCAATTACTATATTGGCATTGAAGCAATATTAGTACTCTCAGTAGTGGGGAGGTTGTGATAAAAATGCCATGCATTATTAGTGGGGTGCAAGTCTTTGTAGAAAGCAATTTGCATTATGTCCCCAAAGCCCTTAAAACATCCTTATCCCTTAAGCCAGTGATGCCACACCTGTTAATTTTTACTACAGAAATAACTAACCACCAAATTACAGTGTATAAAAATGTTCAGCACTCTGTTATTTATGATTAGTGAAAAAATGTTACTCTATTTTTTTAAAATGATGGATTCTATCCAGCCATTGTGCTTATAGAGAACATTTGGTAATATGAGAGAATGTGTGTGTCACAATGAAAATGCAGGACAATCAGATAATGTATATTTGTATGTATCTGTGTGTATGTATGGGTGTGTGTGTGTGTGTCCGCATAGTTGAAAGAATATACCAAGTAGGCGCTTACTAGAATAGTTAAAAAGACTGGCAATATCAAGTGCTGATGAGGATGGAGAGCAATTGCAGTTCTTGTAGGTTGCTGGTAGGAGTACACGGATTTTAAAAACATTCAGTAGTTTCTTGTAAGCTTCAATGTGCATCTCTTCCAGGACCCTGCAATTCTACTGCTTCATTTTTACCCAGGAGAAATGAAAACAAAAACATCCACAAGAAATTAGTAGAAAAATGTTTATAACAGCTTTATCCATTGTAACAACAACAACAACAACAACAACAAACAACAAAAAACTGGAAATACCCCAGATGTACATTGGAGAATGGATAAACAAATTGCAACATATTCATACAGTGAAATATTACTCAGCAAAAAAAATATGAATCAACTACCAGCATATACAACGTTGAGAAAATTTTCAGAAATATTATGTTAAATGAAAGAAGCCAGGCACAAGAAGCAAATACTATATGAGGTTGTATATATGACTCAAAAAAGCAAGATTAATTTATGGCGATAGAAATCAAAATAGTGGGGTGCCTGGATGGCTCAGTTGCTTAAGCACCTGCCTTCAGCTCAAATCATGACCTCAGGGTCCTGGGATCAAGTCCTGCCTCGGGCTCCCTGCTCAGCAGAGAACTTGCCTCTGCCTCTGCTGCTCCTCCTACTTGTTCGTTCTCTCTCTCTCTCTCTCTCTCTCTCTCTCAAATAAATAAAATCTTTTAAAAAAATCAAAATAGTGACAGAATGGAGGAAAGTCATGAGGGAAATTTTCTATGGAAATATTGCTTGCTTGTTTTAGATGGTGATTACTTGAGTATATAAATTTTCAAAACACATCAAATTGTACACTTAAGATCTATGGTGTATAAATTTATCTCAACAAAGAAATCCAGATGAATTTAAAATGGGTTAAATCCTTAAATATTAAAGAAACAAAATAACCTCAAAAGAAAATTTATGTATGTGTTTACCTATGCTATATGCATCCTGAGTTTTAGGATGGATATTTTTCAAACCAAGCCAAGAAGCCTAAAAATGAGTTTAAAAAGGAAAAGGTATGTGTGTTCGGCACTGTTTATTAGAAAAATCCTATGGCCAAAGTATTATAAAATGAATAGACTAACAATAGGAGGAAATATATTTAAAATTATAAAACAGATTAATTGGGCAGCCCGAGTGGCTCAGCGGTTTAGTGCCAACGTCAGCCAGGGCGTGATCCTGGAGATCTGGGATCAGTCCCACGTCAGGCTCCCTGCATGGAGCCTGCTTCTCTCTCTCTCTCTCTCTTTCTGTGTCTTTCATGAATTAATAAATAAAATCTTTTAAAAAATAAAATAGATTAATCTATAAATTATATAGCATAGTGAGATGTATCAGAGTATTTGCTAAGACCACCAGTCCAATAATACTTTCTTTTTTTCTATGTACAGTCAAGTCATTTTTGAATGTTAAGAATGTGTCTATAAAAGTCTACCGAATTGTAACTTTCACCCAGGTTTACTTTGGTAAAGTAACCTTTACTTTCCAGTCCAGGTCACTGGAAACGGACATCTGGTGGTCTTACTGACCTGGATGGGGCTGTTAAAGTCAATTCCACCCTGAATGAGTCCTTCCTGCAAATATCCATAGGTTAGAGAGTCTGGGTCCACACAAACAAAAGAGAAGAGAATCATGGCATGAGTGCATCATGCAGGGATCTAGGCAGTATCCTTTAGGGCCCTGAGGGAACCTCCGACATTCTATATGAGCAGTTTGTGTGTGTGTGTGTGTGTGTGTGTGTGCGTGCAGGGGGCAAAGGGGGGGGCAAAAATGAGATCATAAATTTGTGGAACTGCCATCAAAGCAATATCTGACATTTATATAATACTTTATGGTTTGAAAAGTTCTTTTGCATTCATTAACTCATTAGACCTTCACAACTCTGTGACATAAGAAGAGCAGGTAATACTATTTCCGTGTTAAAGATGAGAACATTGATATTCAGCAAGATAAAGTAATTTTTGTAAGGTCAGATATATTTTAAGTAATAGAGCTGGGACTTAAACTGAGGTCTGCCTCTCCCGATGGCTCTATTATTTCCACCGTGTCAATCTATCTCCAGGACAATATCACGTTGCCTCGGAGAAGTGTCTTCCTGAAAGATTCCATGATCCTCAGCCTGGAAGTATCTATTTCTTTCTGTCTTTTTCTGTTTCCCCACCTTCAGCAAGGATAGGTAATCATTCTTCTTAGTATGTGAAACATATATCTACTCTGTCATATCCGCCTCTCAGTTGTCACTTAGCCAAGCTATGCAAATCCCTGTCTCTACACCTCTGCAACAGCCCTTACCTTCAGCAACACTGTTGTTCAACTCTGGACTCCTTCCAACTGTTCAGATGGGCAGGGAGGAGTTTCACCATCAGAGGATATAAAGAAACATGACTATTCAGCCTTTTTCATGCACCTACCGGATATCTAACTAATGATGCTCTCGCCATATTGAAAAAAATCTAGGATGACGAATTTATTTCAGGTTCCTTCCTGACAAGCAAGTCAGTTCATCAGCAGCCAGAATTACGGGTGAGCTGGATGCTGAGCTCTGAGCTCAGAGGGAACCTATGGAAATGACGTTTGTCTCAGCTTAAAAGATGGTCCTCATCTAATTACAAAACTGGTACAAACAACATTAACAACAGGTTTTCTGATGCATGTAACAAAACACCCAACTCCTGGGGTTCGAAGGGGGCTGTTAGTAACAGCTCTTGTCCCTGCGCTACTTCACAACAACTTAAAAATAGACAAGGTCTATTTTTAATTCTTTGAGGAACCTCCACACAGTTTTCCAGAGTGGCTGCACCAGTTCACATTCCCACCAACAGTGCAAGAGGGTTCCCTTTTCTCCACATCCTCTCCAACATTTGTTGTTTCCTGCCTTATTAATTTTCCCCATTCTCACTGGTGTGAGGTGGTATCTCATTGTGGTTTTGATTTGTATTTCCCTGATGGCAAGTGATGCAGAGCATTTTCTCATGTGCATGTTGGCCATGTCTATGTCTTCCTCTGTGAGATTTCTCTTCATGTCTTTTGCCCATTTCATGATTGGATTGTTTGTTTCTTTGCTGTTGAGTTTAATAAGTTCTTTAT
Source organism: Nyctereutes procyonoides (assembly GCF_905146905.1). Classification (NCBI taxonomy): domain Eukaryota; kingdom Metazoa; phylum Chordata; class Mammalia; order Carnivora; family Canidae; genus Nyctereutes; species Nyctereutes procyonoides. The sequence goes on along the minus strand of NW_026575140.1, from coordinate 87,190,942 downwards.
AGATTTTGGAAACTAGCCCTTTATCTGATATGTTATTTGCAAATATCTTCTCCCATTCTGTAGGTTGTCTTTGAGTTTTGTTGACTGTATCCTTTGCTGTGCAAAAGCTTCTTATCTTGATGAAGTCCCAATAGTTCATTTTTGCTTTTGTTTCTTTTGTTTTCGTGGATGTATCTTGCAAGAAGTTACTGTGGCCAAGTTCAAAAAGGGTGTTCTCCTGTGTTCTCCACTAGGATTTTGATGGAGTCTTGTCTCACATTTAAATCTTTCATCCATTTTGAGTTTATCTTTGTGTATGGTGCAAGAGAGTGGTCTAGTTTCATTCTTCTGCATGTGGATGACCAATTTTCCCAGCACCATTTATTGAAGAGACTGTCTTTCTTCCAGTGGATCGTCTTTCCTCCTTTGTCGAATATTAGTTGACCATAAAGTTCAGGGTCCATTTCTGGATTCTCTATTCTGTTCCATTGGTCTATGTGTCTGTTTTTGTGCCAGTACCACACTGTCTTGATGACCACAGCTTTGTAGTACAACCTGAAATCTGGCATTGTGATGCCCCCAGCTATGGTTTTCTTTTTTAAAATTCCCCTGGCTATTCGGGGTCTTTTCTGATTCCACACAAATCTTAAAATAATTTGTTCTAAGTCTCTGAAAAAAGTCCAACGACCCAGCAGTTGCACTGTTAGGGATTTACCCCGAAGATTCAGATGCAATGAAACGCCGGGGCACCTGCACCCCGATGTTTCTAGCAGCCATGTCCACAATAGCCAAACTGTGGAAGGAGCCTCGGTGCCCATCGAAAGATGAATGGATAAAGAAGATGTGGTTTATGTATACAATGGAATATTACTCAGCCATTAGAAACGACAAATACCCACCATTTGCTTCAACGTGGATGGAACTGGAGGGTATTATGCTGAGTGAAGTAAGTCAATCGGAGAAGGACAAACAGTGTATGTTCTCACTCATTTGGGGAATATGAATAATAGTGAAGGGGAATATAAGGGAAGGGAGAAGAAATGTGTGGGAGATATCAGAAAGGGACACAGAACATAAAGACTTCTAACTCTGGGAAATGAACTAGGGGTGGTGGAAGGGGAGGAGGGCGGGGGGTGGGGGTGAATGGGTGACGGGCACGGAGGGGGACACTTGACGGGATGAGCACTGGGTGTTATTCTGTATGTTGGTAAATTGAACACCAATAAAAATTAATTTATAATAAAAAAAAATAGACAAGGGATGGGACACCTGGGTGGCTCAGTGGTTGAGCATCTGCCTTTGGCTCAGGTCGTGATCCCGGGGTCCTGGGATTAAGTTCCCCATTGGGCTCCCCACAGATAGCCTGCTTCTCCCTCTGTCTGTGTCTCTGCCTCTCTCTATGTCTCTCATGAATAAATAAATAAAATCTTTAAATTAATTAATTAATTAATTAATTAAAAAAGACAAGGGGAAAACAGAGCTAAAAATAGCACCTTCATTTCTGATAAAAGTTGAAAGTAGATAATGTGATTTTTATCTTTGGGTAAATGGGCATTTCAGTTCTAAATCTCAATATTAGACACCTCTAACCCTAGTCATGGGAAGTGCTAGGAAACTCCAGGCCACTGGGACCAGACCACACAACCCTGGATCTCTGTGAAAATGTCAGCTCCCAAAGAAAAAGAGAGAACTGATAATTCCTGTTTTTATCCTTTCCAAACTCAGTCATTAGATTAAGTCAGTCCTCGTCCCCTGGTGGTGAGGGATGTGTATGGGAAAGGCCAAGGGTTTCCCTCAGATGAAAGGAACATCAGTAGTGGTGAAGGAATGCTTCCTCCCCAACACCAGCTGAAAAGGATTCAACCCATAAAGACATTTGTTGTCTCAGGTAAAGTCAGAGGATGGGTGGAAGTCAGGACTACAGCCCAAACTCTTTCTGCCTTTTGTCAGCATGTGGATCTGATCTCAGGTTTGAGCCATCACAGTGAAAGGATGGTGGTACTAATTGCAGACAAACGCGGGGATACACAGTAACATGTTGGGGAAGGAAAAAGAATGGGAATTTTCCTCTTATATCTCTTTTTGTTAAGGAGGGAAAGTTTCTCCAGATATCTTCCCTTAAACTTCACCTCAGATCCTGCTAATTAAGATTTAGTGACCTTCCCGTGTCCTGTCTAGATGCAGAGAAGGCTCAGCAAGTGAGTTTTGGGTATTTGAACCTTTTTAGAGGAAAATGACCTCTGTCATACAGAAAGAAGGTGGCTGATGGTGGTGGTAGGAACAGTTACTGAGTAGGTAAGAAACTATGCCCTCATTACGTGTAAAAGTTATCAAAAAATATCTGCAAATATAAAAAGTTCTGCATGACAGCTCTCTATGTAGAGTTCCCAGTAACTAAATATGTTTTTGAGTTCCTAGGACATTTCCAAAATAGAATAAAACACAAGGAGATCCCAACTTAAATGTTATTGCTGTTCTTGGGCACATGACCTATTGCTTGCAGCAAGAGTGGGATCGTACATTAAGTGGATTGATATGGTATTAGATCTATTCCTAGAAGATTATTTAATCCTGCTTCCTCATCTCTAAAGATGTCCACATAAGGTTCCAGAAAGTTACATCACTTTTTTCCATTGTTACCAGCTTCTCAGTGAGGGTTAACTGGGCCGATACACTCAGGACCAGAACACAAATCTCTAACTTGGCTCTACATGCAAGTTAGGAATCTAACACTCCCTTACTTTTATATAAGATCTTCTTCAGAGAAGCTTATGTTCAAAGAACATTTTCCTGGAGATCTCAGTGGTTTGGGATCCATTCAATTGTCTTTGGCAATCCAGTAGAATTTTTAACCGTGAGAGAGAAACGCCACGCATGAGTACTAAGATATGGAACAGTCCTTCAGATCAATTTTGGGTATAGAACAGTGACGAGCAATTATTTAGAGGAAGAGCTTTCCTTCCTCTAAATGTCTATAAACACTGTGAAAATCCAGATTCCCCTGTTTAAAGCCATGGGATCTGCCAAATTTTCCAATATAATGAAACTCCCCATCACTGCAAAACGAAAACTGGTATAGATTTGCAAAGTGCTAAAAACACTTAATTTATTTCCAATCTATTTCTTGCATCCCTTGTTCTTGTGGATGGAAGGAGAGGGGGAAGGAAACAACTTTAGACAAATCCTGATAAGGTTCAGGAATGCTTGATGGCTCAGCTCACATAAAAGTCTTCTTTGAAGCATAGGAGTCCAAAAGAAAAGTGACTCATGTTTTTCTTCCAGGATATTTTGTCATGGATTTTTTTTCTTTCTAAAAGTCTGCTTTATTTAAAAGAATAAAAGCCAGGATTAATAATGTATGCCCTGCCTCACAGACAAATTTGACAAAAAATAAAAATTTTGTTGACCAAAATCTAGCTGTCAGACATATTTAATCTATTATCTTGACAAAATCAACTTCAAGGAAGATCTCAGATTGTTGTCTCATCAAAATTGATTTTATCAAACAAGATAATCTTTGCTGTCAACAAGCAGCATTTTCTTGAAACTCTTAACATTTCTCCTATTCACTCTACTCCACTGTCCTTGGAAGCCAAAATGAAGGTTGTAAGACAATTATGATCATAAGTTATCACTTAGAATCTCCCAAACAGAAACAAGCAGCAGGAGGTTAAACTTGAGCTAGCAGCTTGCAGACCACACTCACATTGAAGGGAAAGAAAGCTGAAATGGTAAATGTATAAAGCTACACGTTGAAAATAGACCCCCAGGATACAGGATGTCCATTGTTTGAAGCAATCAAGTGCAAATGAAACCTGCCTTCGCATGCACAATTGGGCATTTTCTTCCAGAAATGTCTGATTGTGTATGCAAATGAGCGTTCTGTGCACCCGGTCACCTGTTTGCTGTATTCATATTTTTAGGGTCGATGTAAGTGCTTTTATTATTTTGTTTTAATAAAATCGTTTTAAATTGCGGAAGAATGATGCTTTGGAAAATTGTTATTTCCATAAAATCCAGATTTAAACAAGCCTCTCTGAAACCTTACAATGAATAGATCTGTGTTAGTAAAGTGAAATACAGAATTAAAGCAGGTATATGGGTGATTCAGAGTAAACATACCACCATGCATATATTTGGAAATTATTCTGGAATTTTGGGTAGAAGAGAGACCCTAGACCGTGCTGTGCGTATGGCTTTGTCCTTCACTTAGCCAGTCCAACCACACCACCATCAGGGCCTGGTGTGTGAGGAGCTTCGGACTCCTCCTAGAATAGGTTCTGGCACAGAGAAGTGGATCCATTGCCCCACAGTGATCATATGTCCAAGCAAATAAGCTTTCCATATAATGCATCCTGACTTGCATTTATTCCAGCTTTTCTCAGAAAAGAAATGGCAAATGTGAGGATACACTAAATTAGGTTACAAAACTGTGAGTTGAGAGAAAAATTTCTGAATAATTTTCTTGACACTGCATTCAACTCCTTCAGGACCCATGGTGATAAAGCACTGAAGATTTATTTTAATGTGTAAAAACCCTGCTCTGTTCCTCTGGGAGATGGTAAGGAAGACACTGGAAGGTTCAGGAATAGTTTATATTTATCAAGTAAAGTGCTGTCTGTTCACTAATAAGCTTCATAAATATTTTCTCTTATCCTGAAAATAACTAAAAAAAAAAAAACAATTTTGTAATCTTTAAGATTTTTTTTTTTAAAGAGAGAGAAAAGAAAGGAAAAAATCCCACTTTTGGAAGGTCCTGATACCTTAATAGAAAAATGTAGCTGAGTTACAGCTGCCTTCTTGGCAAGACGATCATTTATGTAAGTCCGGCTTCATCAGCACGCCACTAACTAGCCGAGCCTCTCAGCACCGAGCTAGATGACTAGCTCAGGCTCATGCTATACATTTATGTATTTCTTATCTCTGTAATTATTAAACCTAGAAAAGGAACCAGATCTGTTTCAGCTGCATTTGGAAGCGGATTTCTTCTGTGACTCTGAAAGAGTGAAAATCTCCATCTCCGAGATGTACCCAATAGTGCCTTTAATGATGTGCTCTCTCCTTCCTATTTCTGCTTTTTTCTAATCCTAGCAGATAAGATCGTCTTAAGCCTCATTACTGACAACAGTCCACCTCCATATTTTATGCCCAATTCTATCCTTAAGTGGGAGAAGTGTCTGGAATTGTGTGCCAGCTATTCTGAGTCAACACCAAGTCAGCCTTGCTGAGAAGGCAGTCCAGCACTTGGAAACCCCCATCCTTCAGGGGTTGTAGTCATCACCCTTGAACCTCAGCTCCAGGAAGAATTTAGCCCCCCAAGTCTATACGTTGGTCCATGCTGCTCGCTTTGAGAGTAGCTCCCATCTGTCACCACGTAACACAGTCACAGTACCATTGACTATATTCCCTGTGCGGTACCTTTTATCCCCGTGACTTACTCACTTTCTAATGGGAAGCTTGTATCTTCCACTCCCCTTCCTCCGTTTTGCCCATCAGTTTAGCCTCAATATCCAAGGATCTGTTCCTGCTTTTTTAGTTGTTGTTTATTCATTTGTTTTGTTTTTTAGGTTTCACTGATAAGTGAAATCATATTTGTCTTTCCCTAACTTACACTTTGATTAAAAAAAAAAGTAAAATAATTTAGCTGGTCGCCTTAGTTACACGTGTACAGAGATTTGCATCCCTGACTTACTGCCACTTCTCTCTGATGCTGAATTTTATCATCTTAGCCTGTTAAGACTTTGAGACTGACATCTTAGCTTTTGGCCTTTCCTTGGATCTTTGTTATGGTATTTTAGTTCTACCTGACATTTTCCCTCTTAATTAATTACATCACAATTCCACAGATATTTAATAAATGACTTTTATGTTCCAGGCAACTATTAGGCACCAGCAGTACACAGGACAGACAGGCTCTGCCTGTGTGGGACTTGTTTTCATCTAGATTCACATTGACTGAAGATGCTCAACCACTTCCAGGAGCCATGGGTTAATCCGATTGATAGGCCCACCCTGCCATATTGTGCTATTAGTTGAGATCTGTTCAGGATATTCCATGACTTCAGAGGATTTGCAATCTGGTTTGGGAGATTGGGAGGGCTCACTTTATTGGACTAGCTACTTCAGGCTCACCCATGTTATTGGACATGATGCTGGAGAAGGGCACAGGTCTTAGGTGGTAATAAAATGGGACCCTAAAGTGAACAGTGACATAAAGAAGCATGAATTTCTACATTCATTTTCCGTAAGGGGGTATAAGCACAGTAATGCAGAAGTAGACACCAAATGGGACCACTTTCCTTAAGAAAACAAAGTAGTTATACAATACAAAGTATGGTATGGGGTAGATAATGCTCAGAACTCAGCAGATATTTGTAGTGTATCCCATTGGTTTGGCTTGGACTAAGTGCTTAGGGATACAGCAGTAAAAATAAAAACTCTATCCTTGAGTGACTAGCAATGTAGTTGTATCATATTTTTAATTATTCTACTGTGTTTAAAGGCCTACAGAAGGAAGGTGTGTCTGGGATGCATGTGAGTGCCTCTGTACAAAACTTTTTTGTTTTTTTTAAGATTTTACTTTTTTATTCATGAAAGACATACACACACAGAGGCAGAGGCATAGGCAGAGGAGAAGCAGGCTCCCTGTGGGGAGCCCGATGTGGGACTCGATCCCGAGACCCCGGGATCATGACCTGAGCCAAAGGGAGACATTCACTCACTGAGCCACCCAGTTGTCCCTATAGAAAGCTTTTTAAAGTGAAGGGACTATAAGAAATAAATAGGTTGTACGCCACTTTTTTATATTGTAGAGATATTAATTAGCCAGGATGATCTAGTCTGTGTATGAGTGTAGAACTTGTAACTTTATTTTCAGAACTCTCCATTTAATAGATACAATAGAAATCGCCATGGCTGGCGACAGAGGAAGTCATGTTCTATGGCTTTATTTCTGGAGAGAGCTGTATTTCAGCAGTGTAAGCTATGGATTTTCCTAACAGTTTGTACATCAGTTTAACCAGTATGTATGTATAAAAATCTGGCCGACTGTATGACTATTGGATGGGTTTCCTTTTGCTGCCCAAGGCCTTCCCTCAGCTAGAATAGTTCATATCCCATTTTAAAACATGCTGCAAGTCATGTCTTCAAGGATGAAGGTAGAGCAACATGGTAAGTACAACCAAACATTTTTGGTTGTAGCAAGCGTGAGTACAATTACTCTGGGTTGGTCAGTGTTCTAGAAAAAACATTCTAAGTGTTCTCTTTATTCCTACCCAGCAAGGTGTTAGAAAACAAGGTGCTAAAAATAGACCTACTTTTTAAGTGGCTCATTGTCCTCATATGACTTGCTTTTGTACCACTTACAATTGTGGCTTTTGTCCTCAACAATCTACTTTCTACCTCCTCTCCACCCCACCCCACCCCTAGATCCCCCTCCATCCTCTCCACTGCTGTCTTTTTCTCATTCCTAAAACACTGAATTTGCCTCAGGTTCTTTTCTGTACAGACTCTATTCCTAAAACTAATAATAGCTTACATTTGTCAAGTGTTTGCAATGAACTTTGTGAAGTACTTTGCATGTGTTACCTCATTTAATCCATACATCAATTCTTTGAGGACAATGCCATTATTAGCTCTATTTTGCAGATGAACTAAAACTTAGAGAGTGAAGCAATTTTCCTAAGATTCCACTACCAGTAGAATGCCAGAGTAAGGACTTACGCAAGTTCTGATGGGCCCTATCACCTGGGCCTTTACCCCTATGTCGTAATGATTCACTCAGTCCACAAATACCAACTTCCCAGAACCTTAGCAGAAACCAGTAGTTCACTTATTCTTTTTAAATCATTATTTTTAACCTATCTCATCTGTTCTACCCCACACCATAAATACAATAATAAAAAAAAGTAAGCTCCTTGAAGCTCAAAGACTCTTATCCCATTTTTAAATTCTTTGTAGAATCTAGCTGTCCTTTGAATAAAATATATGTACATTATTCATATGTGCAATAAATTTGTCATATTTTAATTTGAATTGAACACTCTGGCTAATCAGCCCCTTGGCAATAAAAAGCTGTCAAACACTCAGTGCCGTGGTAAAAGTTAGGAAATGCTTGTTAAAGTAATCAGATTTAAAACATAAAAATGTAAATCCCAGTATGCCGTTGAACTTTGCAGTTTATGAGAATGAACAAATAGTTTCCAGATACTTAGTTTCTCTTAGTTTTAACCTCTGACTTTGGATATCTCTAGTCAGATTTGATTTGGGAAATAAATGCCTTTGCTGTTATCGATGCCATTCTAAAGATTTTACCTCTAACTGCAGACTGTATTTGAAGGAAAGATTTTTGTTCTCTATTTATGCCAATTAAATAGGTTCGTATGTATAAAGGTTTTCCTCTAGGTTTTTCAGGAAATTCAGGTAGACCTTGTCCTAAAGAAGCACAGCATTTGTGGTAAGAGAACAAGGGACAGAAAGAAGATAATAGCACAAATTAAGAAATGTAGTGTTAAGAACACTCATTGCCAGTGGCCAAGGACGGCCAGTAGAGGAAAATCTCACTGCTGCCAGCTGCTTACAGAGTCTTGAACAAGCCCAATGTCATTGGGTTTTAAAGGATATTAAATAAGAGGTGTGGCTAGGGGATCGCTCAGAATTCTTTGACTCAGAAACAGTATGACTTTGGTGATGACAGAGTTTCATCTAGTAAGTAGAGTTTGTGTCGGAAAGATCCGATGGGAGGTGCATGTAGAGCATGGATTGTTCAGAGCAGAGAAATGTGAAGGGAGCAAGTCAAACAGGTAGAAAGACACAGAATTGTGTCCAGGAAGCACAAGAAGATAAGTGCGGCTGATTGAACAGCGGGTCTTTGAGGAGGGCAGCGGGAAGTAAGGAATGGGAAAGCTGAGAGGGTTTGAAGGCCTTTTTTTCCACTTGCGCACAGTAGTGCAAACGCACCTCAGTTTTTATCAGGGCTATTTTAAAGTAAGTATTTTAAAGTGTGTTGATTTTGTTGACTGGTCATCCAGTTTCTAGATAAAAAACTTGGGTTTGGTAACACACTTCATGTTTGCAATTAAGCAACAGAGAAGAACCCAACAAATACATCAGTATATTCCTGGAAGAGACTTCAGGACACTGCCAGGCCTTACATTACTACACACAAGGGCGCCGCATTCCGTATGTGACCTGAAATCTCACCAAACCACGATTTGCATTGCCCAGGTTCTTCTTTGTCCAGCCATTCTGCATGCCCTCATAATACTATTTCTGTTTTGCTAAAATGAAGACTGTGTCTATTTTCCAAATTCAGAGCAAGGTGTTATATGCTTCTTCTCCAGCCCCACAAAAAGCCTTTTATCTTTTGTTTATCCTTCAACATTTACACATACTCCTAACAGGGAGGTGGGACCAACACCCAAGATTCTAATATCTATTTCTCTGACTTCCTTTAGGGTGTTTAGGAACAGTTTCAACTGTTCAGCAGAGACATTTCCCAAACGGGTTCTCTTTTAGGAGAACGCTTAAATACATACAACCAATTAGCTGTTTTGTTTTGTTTTGTCTTGTGTGCATGTTTTGAGTTTCTGCAATTCTTGCGACACCCTGAAAACACAGCAGACTTTGATGTTTGTTGGAACCGATCCAAGGTTCAGCGAATATGCCCTGATTTAGATTCTTGAACAATGAGCTCCTCCTTTTATAAAAAAAAATATGTATCCTGTAGGTAAACTGGCAAAAGATTACCCAATGTACTGTTTTTGTTTTTCCTTTTTTTTTTTTTTTTTTTTTAAGTGCAGGATTACGAAGTCTTTTGCTTTTCCCTGGGATAATAGCAATTGGCCAGGTCTTATGAGGCTCTTCAGGAGGCCTAGATGTGCATAAAGTGGAACATCACCGAACAGCAGCTCACCCCATGCTGTTGCCTCTGCGAGAGAAAGGGATGATTTTTCTCCAATTTCTCTTCATCTGTTCTACCCTGTCTAATTTTAAATGACCCTTTTGGAAATGGGATATTGTCCAGGAGTAAGCTTCAAATGCCTTGCTTGGTCATAGATTTCCTCTAGCCATCTTCCGTTTAGCTGTCTAGTGTAAGCTGAACCTGTGCCTTGAAACCTGCAAGGAGCTACTTCTAGAGCATTTATGGCTCTCCAGGGCCAGAGTTTCCCATACAAAAAAAACAACAAAGAATAAGAGAGTAGACAGCAGAATCCAACCAGGTGGCAGGACTGCTGTAGGACCTACATAAACACATTTCCTCTGGCTGTGAGTGAGACACTTCTCTGGGCTTCGTCTCATCTTGATTGCCTACAGTCCCTCAGCCCTCCCAGGATCCTCTGTTTCTGGCAGTGCCCGGTTTGGCTTCTGAAGTCCCTGCTTTTGCGTGACCACTCATTCCCAATGTGACTCGTTTTATCTTGCCAGCATTTGTCTTCTGCCCTTGACTATTAGCAGCTCCCGGCTTCCAGTCTCTGTTATGTTCTCCCCTCCCGCATATCCCCGGTTCTGGTGAATGGAGCATGACTGAATTAGTACATTGAAAAAAATTCCCAGGATAAATCAGGTTTAAGATTGTGCTATTCAGATAAATCACGAGAAAAGTAAGATGAGGTAGGTTGGCTCAGCTTGCGACTTCACTTGGACTACAAAACTGGAAGCTGTATTAACTTATCTGGCTAATATCAGTTATTTATATCACAGACCTGCACTTAATAAGTGCATCTTCATTATTGAGTGCATAATGAAGCCATGTAGAAAGTTAGTACCCCCAAGATTTTTCAAGAAAAACAGTTTGGGATGTGGATGACTCATTTTGTTTTGTAGATGATTTAATGTCAGAAAGCTCTTCCTGCACTTCCTAAATACTTCTTGATAAAATATACATTGATCCAATTAATTCTTATTACAACAGTAAACAAGTAAACTCCTGGTTACCATAGCCTTTAATAGCCATAGAGAAATTCAGAAGAAATAATTATATACTTTTTTTGACAGTATAAATAATCAAATTGTGAGGTCAGCAACTCTGGGCTGCAGCTTTTCTGCTTTCCTGAAAGGAGACTCTTCATTCTGCATAAGCAGTGCTCCTCCTTCCCTGTGCTGGTCCCCAGACACTGTGAGTGGCCCCTAACTTGGGGGTGTCGGCCTCTTAGTAAGCAGGTAAACAGAAGTGCCTGTGGTGATGTCCAGAGGTGCCCCTTTGGAGGACAGCCAAGTAGGATGAAGAAGAGTGGTTTATGCCAGCCCCCAAGCCATTAGCCTTCCAGACAATGTGCTTTGTACAAGATCTACTGTCATCCTCAATTTCTCTTACCTGCCCATCATAAAAATCTACTTAGTGAACTTGAAACTTTTTGAACATGAAGTAAAGCCAGTTTCCTTCATGGCCAAGAGACACTGAACCACTGTTTCTCTCTAGAAACTGTTTATGGGAAGGGTCAGGAGTTGGGAGTTATGATAGTAGTGAAGGTGAGTGTCAAGAAGAGGCTGCACACCAATCCACATAAACTGTTTTCTAGTGTCCCTGCTCCTGTTTGCAGTGTCTCCCATTTCTGGTGAATGGATTTATCAAGTTCTTAGTCTGACCTGTCTCTACAAACTCTGCCTCCCTTTCTAGCCTTACATCCCACTACATACTTGAATACAATTTATGCCTATGAAACTAGTCTACTCCATGCATCTTCAGAGAAGCCATATGATATCCTTCTCTGATTTTGTACAGGCTGTGTTTCCGATGGGATACTTCCTCCCACCCCTAGTATAAGTAAACTTCTTCCATGAGTTGGTCAGCCACCACCCATCTAGATTTCCCCAGGGCCTTTCTCAGTTATAGCATGAAAGTATCTCATCCTGGGAAACCCTTCAGTCCCAGACAGTTGGTCACCCGAGCCTTGACATATTACTGGTTCCTCCAATTACATCATTATCTTCTTCCCATTTGAATCTGTAGAGCCTTACTCTTATAATACTGATCATTCTCCACTTAAAATTGTAGTCTTCTCACTCTCCCTGCACACAACTCCATCACAATGTACATACTTTAGTGAACTTCTCCTGTCATTAATAGAAGATTGGATTTCAAATGCCTATCTCATGCTTTATCATAAGATAAAATCTTATCCTCAAATAACTGGAAGTCTAATGGGAATAGAAGAAAACAGTAGTATCTATGCCCCGTGGTTATTAGCCATCCAGGTTACAAGAACATTCTGGGAAAATAGCTGTAGGAAATTCAATGGAGGACACAATCATTTCCAGTTATCATGGGAGGCTACATAGATAGGAAAGGATTTGAGTTCAACCACAGTGGATTTTGGTTAGGGAAATAGGTAGGGATACATTCTAGGTGAAGAGACCATCAGAGTCAGTTTGTGAGAATTTTCCCAAACTCACTTTTGTGTCCCCTCTGGGGCTAAATCTAGGGCCCCAGATTACTCAGATTATACTTATCAAATTAAAATGAATACATGACATTGTTAGAAACAGCAACCACCCCCATTAAAAAATGATCATAGCCACAAGTTTTACATGCAAACACAAAATGAACTAGGTTTTCAAAAAGCCCAGAGAAACACCATGGAGATCTCCTAATTAAAGTCAGAACCAATAGTGAAGGGGAATATAAGGGAAGGGAGAAGAAATGTGTGGGAGATATCAGAAAGGGACACAGAACATAAAGACTCCTAACTCTGGGAAACGAACTAGGGGTGGTGGAAGGGGAGGAGGGCGGGGGGTGGGGGTGAATGGGTGACGGGCACGGAGGGGGACACTTGACGGGATGAGCACTGGGTGTTATTCTGTATGTTGGTAAATTGAACACCAATAAAAATTAATTTATAAAATAAAAAAAAAAAAAGAAAAATACAAAAAAAAAAAAATAAAAAAAAAAATAAAGTCAGAACCTAATTTTCAGGTGATTTCTTAGCTATGCAGCAGGAACCAAAGTAAATCTTGAGGACCTGGCATGAGAGCAGCAGGAAGAGAGAAATTGTCTCTCGCTATGCCAGGGGTCTTTGAATGGGAAATCTCCCCTGAGGTATAGATGAGATCAGAGAACAAAGCCATAGGAAAGACGGAAAAATCATTTTAAATACAAACTGATCAAACCACTTTAATTTTCTATGTAAAATGTTTTCTTTTCCAGCGACTCAAGGAGGTTGAGGTTGATAGCTTCTTACAGGACAGATCACAAATTTGCAGTCATCTTTTGCATTTGAGGAGTAATTAAACATTTGTAAAATGACGGTTTTCAAATGAAATGTCTGACCAAAACCTCCTTCAGAAATAATGATGTGGGTTCTTTGGCTGGGAGTATTGACACAGGCAGCAGAGCCTCTCCCGACCTGTCCTCCTTCCCTAGCTACAGTTTTCAGTGGTGGTCACTGCAGATTCTCCTACCTCTTTTATCTTCCACCCGACCTCCAAAAAAAATTAAAAAAAAAAAAACACACTCTTCAGTAGTCCACGATTCTGTGAGATAGGGTGATATGAATACCTGCATTTTGCCATGGTTCCAACCTCTTACTTTCAGTGTGCTTTGTTAAAAATGATGACATCAATGGGGATGGGAAGCCTGGAGATGTGCAGTGGAAGGGTCAAACTGACAGAGCTTTCATCTCTCACCTTATGTTGGGAAGACTTTAGCTAAAACCAACTGGCAAGGAAGTTACAACCAGATGTCTATATTATAGAAGTTTGACTCCTTCAATGCTTTTGGCAGAGCATGATCTTAAGAAATAGCTAAGAAATCCCCCTTGATGCTAGCACTTTGTTATAATATTGACGGGGCTTAAGGATATGGTCATAGGTGTGTTTAAGCTAGTTTAGAATTTAGCTGGATGCCAGCAAAACTATGATTTTTTTTTCAAAACTGGGATATCAAGTAATTAATTCTCTTGTGCATGCATGATTGTTTGATTCCTAGAGAGCTGATTTAGCCTTTTTCTTGTTACATTTATTTGAAAATTTTTAACTCAACCTAACCTGAATTCACAAGGAGAAAACTGTATTTTTGAGATGGTTGCTACAAAGACAGACAAGTGTCAGTACAAGGAGCAGAAGAATTTCTGGGATCGATGTTTTATTTTTTGTCTATTCTCATCCAGTCAAAGTAGATTGGAGTACCTTCCATATGTCTCTTACTGGGCCAGCCATTAGAGATACAGATACAGATCAGCAGGCTCTCGGGCATTGAATTGATGAGGGCAGGCTACATATAAACAAAGACAATGATGGTGTAGCATGTATGAATGGAAGGGTGATTGCTACTGTAAAGTAGCAGAGGAAAGAGCAATTAATATGCCCAACACATAGAGGAAGCTTTCCTGGATGAGATGGCATTTCAACTGATCCTTTAAAAGAGGAGTGGGAATTGAGGCATAAAGGGAAAGAGTGGTGGGTAATGGTGTGAAAGGCATACAACAGTCTATGCAAAGGCTTAGAGGCCTGGATATTAATATCCTGGTGAGTAATTGTGGGTTGTTTAGAGTGACTTCACCACAGGGAGGAAGAAGGCAGGTAGAGGAAGAAATGAGGCTAGAAATGTCACAAATGGTTTTGAAGATCTAGTGGAAAGAGTACAGCTTTGGAAGTTAGACACTATGCATTCAAATATTCCCTCAAAGACCTGATGAAGTTTCCAAACCTTTCTGATTCTCAGTTTCTTTAAAGTGGACCTAAATACAATTTATTTTATTACATTGCTGGACTAAATTCTTGATCCTGTGTAGGTAGGCCTGAATGGTAGTTCTCTTCGACACCTTTCTTTTGCATACCTTCCACATAAAACATTGGAGTTTATTCTATGTGTAGCAAGAAGACAGGGAATAATCTGAATCAGAGAAGTCACAGCGTTAGCTCTTGCCTCATAAAAATATCAGTGTCACACTAATATGAAAGGGGGCTTACCATATAGTGAGACAGGAAACAAGGAAACCCTTTGGAAGCCTGTTGCAATATTCTAGAGAAGAACTAATAAAAGCTGGAACAAAGGCAGTAGTAGGGATAATGACAAGAAAGAAAAAGATTCCAGACATGTCAGAAGTCACTACAAATAGAGATCTATGATGGAGCAGGAAGGATCGAGAATGATGTGATTATTCAACAGTGGTCAGAGGAACTCCCTGCACATTCATTTGGAATACCCAGACACCTACTGAACAGCCGGCAGTCTGTAGGAGGGCCCAAGAGGGTCTGGTTTCCAGGAATACACCACTGGTAAAGGGTGTTCACTCTCCAGAAGCTCCTGTCCTGCATTATTATCATTGATATTTCTGCTGCAATCATATTTGTGAAGAGTGACATAATCATTTTTTATTAATTCTCCTCCACAACAAGATGCCAAGCTAGATTGCCCAGCAGCATCAGCAAAGCTGGGACTAACACCCTGGAGTCTGGGTTCAACCAGCCAACCTCCTCTCTATTACTTGAGCTTTACCGAAGTAAGTACCGTAAAGCCTTACTTAATTAAAATCAAGAAAACAAGCGGCAGTGACAGGACTTGAACAGCTTCCAATGTTAGGAGGAAGTAAAAATATCAGTCCCTCATCTCTGGACTGGTCCGAATTATAAAAAAAAGACACGTGGCAATGTGTCTCTGGGCAGGATGCCGATCTGAAGATGCAAGAGGCTTGGTACTGCTAAAAGCACATATAGATCCCTAATGGCAAATTCAAGTCAGAAAGTAGACTACGCTTGGACAAGGGCCTCCTGCCAGGCACTGTTGTCCATGTTTTATGTACAATTGGTTTGATTAACCATTTTGATAAGTCTTTATCTAATCCTCTGGTAATGCCATCAATCATATTGATTCACATAGAAGGAAACTAGAATTTAGAGAAATTAGATAAGTTGCCTACAATCACACACCTTAATGAGATCATAGAGTTGGAGCTGGAAGCCAGGTATGACTCTAGAATCCATGTCCTTCACTTGCAACATGTCCTCATTTTAGGAGAGCAAGTGGTTTCAGGCTGTGTCTTTATTCTTTGTGTGATTATTTTTTAAAGATTTTATTTATTTATTCATGAGAGACCCAGAGATAGAGAGAGAGGCAGAGACACAGGCAGAGGGAGAAGCAGGCTCCCTGCAGGGAGCCTGATGCAGGACTCGATTCCAGGACCCCAGGATCACAACCTGAGCCAAAATCAGATGCTCAACCCTGAGCCACCCAGGTGCCCCCCAGTCTTTGTGTGATTAAGGCACATACTTGTGAACTTCTATTACCAGTTCCTTATAATGAACATCAGAGACAGGAGCAGAGGCTATAGACCTGACCCAATTCAATTCAACCCAATCAGTATTTACTGGTCCTTTTTACTGTTTGTACAGACAGTATTTGGCCATTCAAGGAGAGATGCTTATTGGGAAATATTTTGACCCCAGGACTTGGTACATTAACAATCTAATAAGCCCTAGAAGTACCCCCCAAATCTCATGATACGAAGGCTTTCCAAGCTGGGTGTCCCTCCATTCCAGAGAACATACTCCTCCCTGGCAACAATGAAAAAAGATAAGGGGTCTAATTGACTTCTAAGGTATTCCCCTCCTGGTCATGTTATAATCTCCAGAATAATAATACTAACAGCAGCATGATATTATAAATAATAACAAGTAGCATTCATTGGGCATCGACCAGTGAATCCAGCACTCTGCTGGTAACTTTAGTCACATATTTAATTTATGATTGGAATTAAAATTCAAGCCTGCCTGAAAACAAAACCCCACCGCAGGTCAAATCGTAACCCTGTTCTTCCAAGTTACCTCACATTCACTTGTGGAACTAAACCCCTAGGAAATGATTTCTGCACACTGTCTCTTCAAATGGGATCTATGAGTATTAACAAAAAGCAATTAAATGAAAAGGGTGTGCTGTTCTTGCACTTTACAGGTCAAGTCCAACTCCAAAGGATTTTTCCTTACTTCACCTGCAGATTTCTCTTCCATCCCACTCCTCAGCTAAGGCGCAGCTCCTGCTTGGCTACTGGAAGGAGACATAGTCCTGTTGTTTCAGAAATGGGAAAGAGGAGAAAGCCTTGGAGACTGACCCAAGGATCCTCATAGAGTGGCTTTACTCTATGTACAGACAGAAGGGAAGGTGGTGGGGGTGGCAGGGGCAGGCCTCCCGGGATTAGCCCTTCCAGGAAAAGGCTCTGACTTATCCCCCAAATGACAAAGCCAAATCAGCCAGTCATTATCCTATGAAAGGAGATGCTCAGACAAATGCAAGGGAGGCAGGCAGAAGAGGTTTGAAGAGAGCCCCATGAGGTCAGGGAAGTCAGAGTCGGTCTGGGCAGTCTGGGACAACTGCCATTGTTGGAACAGGAAGAGTGTCTCCCTAACAGGCCGTTTATAGGGCTGCTAATTGCCCATTTCTCTCTATATATCCGGCTTGAGCAAGGGCAACTCTGTCCAGAGAGAAACCCAGAGAGCAGCAGATGGATTTAGGAAGGCACAATAGATCCATAAAACTAGATGAATAAATAAGGACATTAACTTTTAATGTAAATAGGGCTGAAGCATTCTTATTACCTTATTTCTTGAAGATATAAGAGGAAATTCCTTCTGCCAATTTGAACAGCTTCGTCGTGTACTTGAGAGCACTTGGAAGAAGAAAAAGGACCCACGTACCAGATAATATCTGCTTACAAGTGCCAAGGGTAACTCAAAAGTGTTCCTAGAACTGGGGAAGTGTGCTGCTGTTCAAATAGCTGTAAACCGAACTGGATTGAAAGGAAGCCGGTCACTACAAGAGAAAGCCAAGCTACGAAGCTTGGCTCATTCATTCATTCATTCACTGGACGCCTACTGAGGTCTTCCGATGTGTTAGGTGCCGGCCATGCTTTGTAGCTCTCCAGATGAAGGAGCCGTGGCTGTGCTGTTGGAGAGCTTGTGAGCTCACTGGAGGGGAGCAGACAGGATGTCCCTCTTGAACACTGACGGAGGCTGAGGGTGTCCATGGACAACCGCAACGTTCTTTGGTGCCGAGCGAATTGCAGCCAGGGCTGAAGAAATGAAGGAGTCTTCTGCTGAGTAGTAAGAATTCTTAAAGCCACGGCGACAGACACGGTGCTGGCGCTCTCGTGGGCTCCTCTGTGTGCTCTCTCCCTAACCCACAGAATTTTCCTATGGTAGCTATCATTCACTTACTTTCTGAAGAGGATATTTATGCTCAGAGAAGTTGAGTGCCTTAGCAAAGTCGCACAGCTGGTGTGTAACTGAGCCACGATCCTTTATGCTTGAACTTGAGTAGCATTCTGATCCTTCTGAGCGCCACAGCTATATTAAATTTTACTAAAACTCATTTCTTTTTTCTTTTTTTTTTTAAGATTTTATTTATTTATTCATGAGAGACATGGAGAGAGAGAAGCAGGCTCCATGCAGGGAGACCAACGTGGGATTCGATCCCGAGTCTCCAGGATCACGCCCTGGGCCGAAGGCAGGCGCTAAACCGCTGAGCCATCCAGGGATCCCCTAAAACTCATTTCTTATGATGGTATATTCACACTTTCCAAGGTCCTGTTTAAAGGATTCCTCGTGGCTTGGCTTTGAATTTATTTATTTATTTATTTATTTTTTTAAGAATTTATTTTTTTTTTTTTATTTTTTATTTATTTATGATAGTCACACAGAATGAGAGAGAGAGGCAGAGAACAGGCACAGAGGGAGAAGCAGGCTCCAAGCAGCACCTGGTTCTGTGCTCGTATTCAGGTTTTACATTTCATCAGCATGTTAACGTACCCTCCACATCAATTAAACCAAACTACTTGTCATGTCTGAAAACTTCGTTAATTTCCCCACATCCATATTAATTAAAAAGGCTGTTGTTACTGATTAAATGTGGGAGGCATAGAAGGAGAAGATGACAAAGTTGATTCTGCATTTTCAAGGCTGAGTGATTCAGAATGCTGGTGCCATCAAATAAAACAGGAAAGTCATGAGGAGGGGTGCTTTGGGGTGGGGGGAGATAAATCTTGTTTTAGTGTCTTGTTTGAGTTGACAGCAGAACCTTCAGGACGGCAGCCTGTCCTCCAGTTAGAAAATTGGCCCGAAGTTCAGCTATGGATATGAAGGAAGTGATTCCAAAGAAGGGAGTGAGATGAGAACAAGGAGCTGCAGACTGAGTCTTGCACAAGGCCCCAGGGGCTGTTACGGTTACAGGTGGACAGATGGACGTTGGAGTAAATGAGAGGAAAATGTCAAGGAAAAGCACAAATTCCTCCCAACATTTGTAGCAAAATCAATAGGAAGAAGAATAGGAGGATAGTTTGGTTACCAACGTGGGGCTCTTTACTTTGCCCTAATTACTCTTAGAACTTTTCTTAATTATCAAGGATAGAGGCACGAGGATGGAGGCATGGGGCAAACATAGGATATGAATCTGAGCTAATGCTTACCTTCACATTGTGCACCTTGCTTTTTAAATGAATATTTGGAATTACCAACTAACAAAAGTGGAGCATCGACCAGCATTCCAGGCACCGGGTATACAGTGGTGAGCAAGACAAAGTCTCTGCTCTGGTGGAGTCTGCTTTGTAGTGAATCGTACCACTGGCAATAACATCACTGGGGTTGGTGGCCGAGCTGGCACCCAGCATCACGGGGGGAATTGTGTCGGGGAAGGATCTTGGAGCTGGATCTTATGGGGTAAAAGACAGTTGCTAAGTCTGGGATGTAAGACGTGATTGAGTTAATTAGGGAGGTATGATCAAATTAAAGAGATAATAAAAGCATCTACGAAATTACCTTCAGACAGTTCAGTTGGCTGACATACAGCTTACCTGGCAGGATGACGACAGTCTCTAGGCTGCGTGTGTGAGGTCACGACGATGATGAGCAAGGACGGGGGTGCACACCATTTCAGGAGGTTTGATTTTATCCTTCAGATGATGGGAAACCACTGGAAGGTTTTCAGTTGAACAGCCACATAGTACCCATTATGTTTTAGAGAGACCTCTCTGGTGGGCAGAGGATGACTTGGAGTAAGTGGGACCCGGGGGGCCCTTTGGGAAGCTGCTCTAGTTGTCCAGGCGACTGATGATAAGGGTTTGAACCACAGGAGTGATGGCTGAGATAAAGATGGATGTATGGTTTCTGGACTTCTTTTGGAAACAAAATTGCTTGAACTGGTGATACACAGGGTGGGGTGGCTGAGAGCCAGGGCCCAGGAGACATGTGCAGGCCGATTTCAGGTGATTGAGGGCATTGTAGCACCAGCGACAGAAGATTGGCCTCGAGAGAAAGGTATTTAGGTATTGGGAGGCCCTGGACCTGAGATTCTTCTGGTAAATCAAGAGGAGATACCTGGCAGGTATGCGAATACACAAATGTAAATCTTGACAAAGTTGAGACTGAACATATAGATTTAAGAAGAGCGCTGGTCCTCGTCCCACATCAGCATTTCTGTGGCAGCCAGAGAAAGGGGGGGCTTTGATGGAAATAAAGGAAAAGCGGTCAGAAAAGAACTAACATTTGTACCAATTTCATAGAAGTGAGGAGAGCATAGAACTTGAAGAAGGAAAGGATAATTATCCCAAATAGAACAGAGGGGCCCACTAAAAAGACAATTGAAGTAAGACATCAGAATGGTGGTTCTCCATGTTGCAGCTGCCCCCTCTCCAGGCCCAGCCCTAACTGATGGGCTCCGGGCCTGGGTGCGCTTGTGTACAGAAGCGTCGTCTAGCCACGGTGAGGCTCCTATCACCTCTTTGACTGTGTTTCTGTGTTAATGTCTGGACAATGGGCAATTGTTCCACATTTCATCATGGAGTGGCTTTAACTGGGTGGCACAGAAGTGCCCTTACTTAATAGATGCTGATGAATCCGCAGACACTGCAAAAGTCTTCACAGGCGAGACCAATTTCCATGAAGTTGCAGTAGATGGGAAAATGTCTCAAAACTGAGACATCAGGGACCCTGTGCGAAGAAGCAGGAAGGCACTGCCGAGGCTCTGTGGTAACAACAACTGATCATGATTATTTGTTTTGTGTGAGGAAAGCGAACTCTTGCTTTCTGGGACTTAGAAACAAACATATTTTTTGGTAGTAGTGGAATGCACACTGGTATAGCACTTGCTGCATATATTAACCTATGAGATCAAGCTATTTCTAGAATTTGGAAGGGGAAGAATTAAATGTCTACTTCATGGGAGGTGTAGCATAAAAATCTATAGGTTTGAGGAAGGTTTCTCTTTGTTATTTCTTTGAAAATAACACATCTTGTAGGTGAGAATATATGGTATAGATGGTAATTGCTTTTTTGCTGGAGCTACATTTTCATCCTCCTCCCTTTCTCCTCCAATATTAATTATCAGGCCTAAAAATAGTCCATTGTGGGATCTGTGTGCCTCCGGGAGGCTTCTACGGAAATCTGACATCTGTGCAGAAGGCTCCACTGAGATGTGTGTTTCTGTGAAGCTGTCTCGTGTTTGTGAATTCAGTAAACACTTGCATAGTGAATGCTGAAGTGTCTGTCTCTCACAATGGCTATGAGTGGCAGCCTGTGAGAACGGTGTCTTTCTGAGCAGACATGACTCACAGTGCCTGGAGGGAATAGAGAATGCATGGAATATTTATGATTAAGAGCATTAATGAAGATAGAAAAATATTGATACAGCAACATACCACAATGGAACTATTGTTTGCAACCAAAATGCCATGGTCTTTTGTAGTTTCCTTTTCTTTTTCTTCTTTTTTTTTTTTTTTTTTCGCATGTACCTGTAAACAGGTATTCATTCCCCACACCTCATTTGGAGAAAAAGCATATGAGGAAACAAACAAGAAACAGGAAAAATAATGAGTGGTTTGTATTCATGGTCAGTTAAGGTGTAGTTAAATGGATAGTAGAAAAGTCTTCATGGCCCAAGACATATCTTCTGGAATTAGAGACAAATGGCTTTGTAGCATGCCTCCTCCTAAAAAAAACCAACTATCATTCTTGCTCAAGTTACTCCCCACTTGGTAAGATTTAATTCCATTAGATATTCTTTGCTCCTCTTTCTGGAATGAATGATATCTGATGAGAGGTAAGCAGAAATAAAGGAAGGGGGGATAACTTTCTAGCATGAAAATAGCGATCATGTTTCCTAATCAGGACACAGGTTTTGACAAATGAGTATATGGCTAGGGAAAGGAAGATTGATTACTTTAAAATTGGGATGTTCCTGAAAATCTGAGATGTATGGTCATGTAACTATGGGGCGAGGGCGTCTTGTTAAGAAGCCTTAGATGGATTGTCCAAGCAGGGGGCTCTTATGCATCAGGGTGCAGATGAGAGCCACCCAGAGCATGCTGGGAGGGAACCGTGAGACCCAGGAGGAGTAAAGGTGCAGAAAAGGGAGCTGGGGGGTCAGAGCGGAAGGAACTATTTATTTCCCAGTCCTGCTCACAGGGGAATGGTTCATGGACCGTTCTTGCTACAGATTTTTTTGTTTTAATTTTTTATTTCAAGCGGTCATTTTACCATCCGTCCTGTTGATCAACCATCTGAATATTGGTTAATTCCCTCCTGTTGCTTTAACACGTGTGTGCATTACATGCAATTATATATAATATACAACATGCATGTCTATTACCTACAGTTGAAAACCAAATTTCATTACAGTCAGCTATTTGATTCAACAGATATTTTCTAAGTGTCCATTAAGTGTAAAAATGACATAAGTCACTGGGAATTGTGGAGTATGATATACATTCAAATGTGGAGGAATTTCCCCATTGTAAGAAACAATAGCCCAGGTATTTAGCTACCCATTATTACTCATTTAACAGAAGATGAATCTGGTCCCACATTGTTTCCTTGCTGTCATACATCATATATCAGAGTTACTGGCTCTTCTTTTCAGCTGCTGTGCATAGTTGAAAATGCACTTTATTTTTAGCCTAAGGAAAACATAATTTGGGAGACAAATCTGTTGCAGTAAAAAATTTCTTACAGTTCACCTCATACCAAATAAACTACGGCAACTCACCATCTTGACTAATGACAGAGGGAAAGTCCACACGGACAAGCTGGAAAGATGTACTTTGGCCTTGGGTCCTTCCACACACGTGCACATGGGTGAAGACTGCTTCCTGAATCCTCGTTGTCACGTCCACAGTCTTCGGGTTTGTAAATATCTCAAGTTGGGGGCTTAAAGGCATCTGCCCCATTAGTGTCTTCACTGATCTCTGGACCAACTGGTCAGATACCTTTATTGCTTAGAACAGAGAATTGTTAGTTTTTGTCCCAACCTTGTTGTGGGAGCAGCAGGGATTGGTCAGGGTACCCTGGAGGCTGCCACAGTAGCACGTGGGACAGAGCTGTTTGGGGAGAGCCCCAAAACTGAGCCCGTGGGGCCCAGACTCTACACATACTCCTTCCCTGAATTTAGCTCTGACTATACAATTTCATTTGAAAATAAAAAAAGTGGTTATTCAGTTTTGTAAATTTGGAAACCATCAATTGAGATGATCATAAATATCTCTGAAAATAACCCAAATGTGCACCTGAAGGGAAATGTTTGAATAGGTCATGATTCAGTACTAATGTGGATCTTTTATAACAGATGAAAAAGGTAGCGCAGGTGAATATGCTGCTATATAAGGTGAGGTAGTAATAGTGTTAAGTAATAAAAAGATAATTTGCTAAGTAATACTTATTGAATGATCCCATTTGTGTAAAAATCCATATAAATCAAGACTAGAGCATAAAAATAAAAAAAAAGGACTATAGACTCTTTTTTTAAAGATTTTATTTATTTATTCATGAGAGATGCAGAGAGACGGGCAGAGACACAGGCAGAGGGAGAAGCAGGCTCCATGCAGGGACTCAAGACCTGAGCCGAAGGTAGATGCTTGACCACTGAGCTACCCAGGCATTTTGACTACAGGCTTCTTTAAATACAACTTGGTGTAGGCATTTGGTGGCTTCTTCAAGTTAATGCTTTGGTAATGAAATAAGTGGAACCCACAAAAGTCTGTCTGGAAAAGTGAAATGTGAGCCTGTCTTTTTTTTTTTTTTTTTTTTTGTCCTAAGTCAGAGTCCATTGGTTTGTGCTTGTCTCGGGTTTTTATCTTGCTGACCAGCAATAAAAATCGATCACAGAATTAGCAAACCCTCCTTGCTTAAAACTTGATTCTAAAAAAAAAAAAAAAAAAAAAAAAAAAAAAAAAAAAACTTGATTCTGAATGAAAGGAGAGAGAACAACCTCCTAAATATAAGCCAAGTTATATTGAAGAAAATCTTTTAAAAGGTTGACTTTAGTATAAAAAAGAAACATAAACTAGAAAATGCGCACAGATATTGACCAAACTATGGGAGAAGGAATATTAAATGACTAAAATTTCAATTTATAAAGGTCGATCAATCAGGGAGTTATTTGTATTAAATTCAGTGGCAGACCGTTCTCATTGCACTTCTCTCCATGGCCTCTCTAAGAAACAAATTATAGTGTAAATGTATTTTTTGGCACACCAAACATTATGTACCAACTTATTCTTGATTAATATTACAATGTGTTGATGAAATTTTCTAAGCACTGCTTAGAGCTAAAATGAGAAGAGTTTTTTTTTTTCTTAAATAAAATGTGTTGATACTTGTTTTCATGGTGACTATTAGTTGCATATTCAATTTCATGTTCATAAGAGTGGTGTGCTAGGAAATTATTTTAATAGTCAGAAATATTGAGTTTCTACATGCCTCCCATGCCTCAGCTTTTTTTTTTTTTAAATGTTATTCTATTACAACTAATTTATTGAGACCTACTATGTTCTGGGTAGCACGCAAGGATTAGAATGCAGGGACAATTTTTGAGAAGCTGTACCACCCATCAAGAAATTGATTGTCTAGTAGGTGGAATAAACACAGACCTAAAATAGCAATAAGAAGTGATAGGTGTTATGAAAAGAGGTCGGCACACAGTGATTTGGGGGAAGAGGGGAGTCAGACTATGCATTCATTCCACATGGGCAGAGAAGATGATAGGATCTTTTCCACCCCAGTATCCCCAAGCCCCTGGCACAACGCCTGGTCCCCAGTGTATGTGTAATGACTACTTTGTTGAATGAGAGAATGGGAAAAGCCATGAATGAATGAGACCCTTCAGGGCAAGCTTCATGGAAGATATGACCTTTAAGTTTGGTCTGAAAAAAGAAAGAGAAGTAAGGAAAGTGGTAAAAGGACAAGATGATATTCCAGGTAGAAACTTGAGTATATTATTAAAAACACACACACACACACACACAACAAATAAATAGAAAAAAGAAAATGCTGCAACATTAAAACGCCTATGCTTAAAATGCTAAATAAAACACACATGTGCCTATATATAAAGCATATTCATGTCATATTTGTTTTATCCTTGTATGTTTTATCCAAATATGTTGTATTTTATATATACAAACTCAAAAATTCTGCAGCTGTGAAGACATCCACTCTGTGATTCACGGTGGCCAGGCCCTGCCTCATACGCCGTCTGCCTCCCAGCATTTTCCTTCTCTGTTGTCACTGTGTTCTATGTAAACCTCACGCTCTTCAGCCCTCGCTCTTAATCATTTATTTTAAAAGTCACTGTTGATATTAACCACAAGAACCTTTTAGGAGCTCAAAGCCCTGATTGGAATGTGATCTTTTCTTCTCTTTGTCTTGGTTCTGATAAAGTTCGGGGCTATACTGAAGCTTGTTAGCAGGAAGGAACCAAGCATTCGAGGCCTGTAGGAGCCCTGGAATCATCACAGGGCCAACAGAGGTATGTGAGCCATATGTTGAAAGCCCTTGGAGATAGGTTAAATATAGTCTCTTTTAAGTGCCTCGATGTCATCCTCTTTTATTTCAGCTTTATTCGTATTCAACAATAAAAAGTGCTTCTGTTATTAAATATCTTTGCATATGGCATGTTATGAAAAGAAATAGTAATAGAAGTCTAAATCAAGCTGCTGAAAACCTAGGGTGGCTGGGGGAAAAGTTACTAGAAGAATAGAAGGAATAACAGGTTAGACTTCACATACTAAATGGCATATCGGTTCTTTCTTTGATCTTATATATTATCAAACACTTGGAGTCGACATTGCTTGTGTTCTATATTTAGCCAAAAGGATGGCACCTCAGTAAATGCTAAATGCTGTCTACATAGGTTCTGTATCTGAAAGAAGGAGCAGAGGTAGTGTGGAGGGGAGGGGATGCGATCAGCTACTGGCAGTTCAAGCCATACCGGGGGCGGGGGGTGGGGAGGGTGGCTGGGGACACCAGTGTGAGCACGAGTGCCCAGCTGTGGCTCTGCTAGCTGGGCGGACGGGGCACAGCCTGCCTTTCCTCTGAGGAAATCTAGTCCATTTGCAGTGTGGCTTATTTTAATGGGAAGCCAATTCCCGTGGATTCATTTTGTTACGCTTTTGAAGCCACATACTTTGGGAAAGACAGGGTAGGGTGCTTAGGACTCAAGAGTAAAGGAGAGAGTTTCCCCAAGACTTAGGAGCCCTGGTCCATGTGGGGGACACGTCTTCCAGTCACAGAAGCAAGAAACCTTCTTCCCACCTTGGGTATATTGTCAAAGGACCCTGGCTCACCCATCTCTCCAACACCCACAACCTTGACCCTAAGAGACAGTTGCTCCACCCCCTGAGGCCTGCAGGAGGGATTGGGTATGTAAAGTCACTCGGCTTCCTTGTCATTTTGTCTCCTTCGGATTGCTTCCTTACTCTTAAGGGATGGCTTGCTTTTATGGAATAGCTGTTGTTTAAGAATAGACACGCAGAACGGGAACTGGTAGTTTTTGTCAAAGAAGCAGAAGCAAGAAAGAGACACAAGGAAAGAAAGACAAAGACAGAGGCAGACCTTCGTCTATTCAAAACTATCTGGTTTCTTAGGCATTTTTGCAATTGATACTTTATCCAAGCATCATCATCATCATCATCATCATCATCATCATCATAATGCTCAAACTTTATTGATCACTTAACTATGTCTTAGGCACTGGGATAAGCACTTTTAATTATTTTCTCATTTAATCTGCACAAAAACTATAGGCAGAATATTATTATGCTGATGTGACATATATGAAAATCGAGTCTTCGGGAGGTTGAATCACCTGCTCCATTGTCACATAGCCAAGTGATTGAGTCAGGACCATAAACAGATGCAACCGATTCCAAGGCCACTTCTTTTAATCATGACAATGTACCGCCTACTTATTGAAATTCTGGCCAAAGACAATGGAGGGCAAGTATCTATTAGGAAAAGCTGTATTCAATTCACAGCCAAACCAAATGATGCATATACTATCCATGGCTCCAACCTTTGTCATTCTCTGGGAGACACTGCATGAGCACAGGGTGGGCATAGCCCAAGAAAGCAAGCCAGTGCCCCAATTCCATGACTGACTCTTCTGGTCTGTCCCATTGATGTTCAAGGTCTTCACATCCTAAGTGCTAGTGCTGGTTCACTCCAAGACCTTTACATGTCATGGAAGGAAATTTCAATTTTGCTCTGGATACATGGATCCAAATTCTGTGGGGTTCAGAGAATTCTGTGGAGTCCATGCAATAAGCCCATGCCCATCTCCCCCAAATGCCTTTACCTTTTAAATGCTGTAGTTGCTTGTCTGTAGGCAGCTCTCAGAGCTGAAATGGGTTTCAGAATCTTCAGAGTTTTCATTAATGGAAACCTGCAATTCAGCAAAAAAAAAAAAAAAAAAAAAAAAGAAGTAAAAGGGTTGTGATATAGACAGGTGTTAGAGAGAACCATCTGCTTGTTAATAACTTGCCCACAGATTTTCATGCAGCAGGATGGGGACACATTTATTATGTGATGCTGGGCCCCATTCCATTTCACTACCATTTTTGTAGAAATATTATTACTTGCACAACGTGCTATATTTTTTAATTTACTTTTTAAAATCCTCCTCTCCCTGGATCATGTTCTCAATATGCTTTTCTCCTTCCTCCCCCACCTCCTCCTCCCGTTTCCTGATGCAGTCTTCTTTTCCAACCCTCCTACAAACCACGGCACAGGCTGCAAATAGAATCCATCACCAACAACGGTCCCTCGGTTCACTAAGAAACGAAACTCTGATTATATATGTTGAAAATGGTATTTTTCCGATGCCGGCCAACATTTATCCCCGTGATTTCAAGTAAATTTTTTCGATTTTGATTTAATTTTGTATTATGCGTACATATCTTGAGATAGATATAGCAATTGCTATAAACTAGGGGTTGGGAAATCTGAGAGATAAGAACATTACATGTAGTCCTGGCTGTGCCATTAACTAGCAGTGTGGACATAGACTGTATCTGTAGAATAAGTGCATTGGACTAGATTGATTGACTCATTCATTCATTCATTCATTCAGTAAATATTTATGTTTGGCTTTCCAAGACCCACACACAGAGCTAAGTAGTAGGTGATAAAAGTAAAAGCTATGGGTCGTGTTCTCAGGGATTTCACTCAGGAAGGGAAGAAGCAGATAATTGCAAAAGGGATGCACTAATTGTAGTGTTTGACATATGTACAAAGGTCCTATGTTTCATATGTGGAATGGTTCAAAAATACATAGAGCTATTTTTCTTATGCTGAGATTTATTTAAATGAGATTTGTCCATGGCAATAGACCCAGTCTTTGGTGTCTTTGATGACATGGTGACAATAGTAAAAAAGACAATTCTTTTTATGACCCCCACCATGTGATGGTTGTGCAAGTAATATTGTCAAAGAGAATACCACATTGGAAGGTATGTTGATATGCTTCTGAAACGATGGTTAGTTCATGACACCAGAATGTGCATTATTTTCTCCAGACTCAAACAGCTTAGACTTCTAAAGCTTTTCTGGAGTTGGTGACACAATTCAGTGTTCACCCAGAATTAACAGAATCTCTTGGGTCAAATCAGCCAATCCCTTTGGAGGCTTACATTATTTTTCTCTTGGTCCTAGCTAGGTGATATCTATTCCACCTCTTATATCCATTAGCTTTACTGGAAGTTTGAAAGAAGTAGGATACTCATGACTTGACAAAGAGACATTATTTGAATTAGAAGTTTATAGATATGAGAGTTTTTTATGACTGTCTTATAAAATGTCAGTTTTTAAATTTTGAAAACATCTCAATATATTTTTAAAAACATAAATATCATTATCTAATCATCTCATGACTCTAATACAACTCTTGCTATTTGCTGTGATTCTTCTCATCCTTTCCTCTTATGCATAATTTTTTTAAGGAGTAGAGTAATTACCACTATCGTAGAACAGTTGCAATATTCGCGTGTCCATGCCAAGAGGGGATGGTATTATAAATTTTTTTTGACAAATCAGTAAGTGAAAAATGTTACCTCAGTCTATTATTTAACTCTCATTTATTTGAGCCCTCATGGCCTATGCGTTGCCTCTTTTAATATGACTTTTTGTGTCAAAGGTAAAAAAAAAAATCTTAAATCTCAGCCAAGTATGCATTTGCAGGTATCACCATTTGGACAGTCAGCAGCTTGGTGGACATATTGGTGGGAGACAATGTAGAGTCATTGTTAAGAATACAGGTTGGGGACATCCAGCCTTGCTCTCTCCCTTACTATTTGTGTAGCATCAGTAAAGTTCATTAACCTCTCTAAGCTTGCCGGAGTGGAGTGACATACAACTTTCTTCATTACTGTTATGAGAAAATTGGATGAGACAATATATTTATATGCTTGGCACACTGTTTAACACTGGCAAATCCTCTTAAAATGTTAACTATTGTGATCATCATCTTTTCCCCCCTAATCTAATAAAGCTTTCTTTCTCCTAGAATTGATTTTGCATGGTTCCAGGACAAGCAACATTAGTGAATCAATTAGTTATTTGAATCGTTAAATAATTAATTCATTCTTTGTTCAACTAATCCTAAAAGCCATCTCGACTCTCTTCCCCAAGTCCCCAACCCCCAACACGAAATCAGTTGTTGGTCCTGTGACTGTACCTCTAAACCGCATCTCAGATCCTACCACCTCCCTCCTATGTCCACTCTTAGTGACGTTTCCCTTGACCAACCCAAGCTGTTGGGAGTTCCCCGACTCTCCCACCTAGATTTCAGATACATCTTGCTCCTTTAGACCCTTTTCTTAATTGCCGCATAACTATCTAAAGTTATTGTCATTTTAATGTATTTATTCATGTGCTCCTTGTGTGTCTCTCATTCTCCAGAAAAAAAAAAAAAAAAAAAAAAAAAAAACATGAGCAGGTTATCTCCTTGAGGGGAGATACTATGCAGGATCCCCAGCACCTTCAACAGAGCAGGTCATTAGTAACAATTAGGTAAATGGATGAGCTGATATTTTGTATGCCTGCTATATGTCAGGCATATCAGAATTCCCGGGTCTGGGGTCAAATGGCCTGTCATAAACGATGTGTGATTTAGGTCGGTCTTCCCTTGGTCTTTGCCCTCTCTGGACAACACCTTTGTTTTGAGAGCCACACAATGAACACAGGCTGCTGTGTGATGGATGTAACCTCTGGTCTGGGAATCCAGGCTGCAGCCAGAAAGTGTCAGCCAAGCACATCATGGGGACCATGGAGTAGGGTCCCAAGATGTCCAGCCAGCCTTGCAGAGCTCTTGCTTTCAAGATGCTCAGTAGGTTGAGAATGCAGTGACTCACGTACTGAGGGAAAACTATAGTTTATACATATCAGGTAACTCAGAGCCTCTGCAAGGCCGGAGCCTGGCCAATAAAAGGTGTTGCAGCAGGGTGGACCCATAGCCCCCTCTCTGTTGTGTCTCATACACAAAGGATATCGGTCTTCTCTGCCAGTGCAGCCAGGCCTGTGGCTCATCCTGGCCTGGGTTCTTTCTCCATCTGGGCAATTGCTTGCTGCCTCCCCTCCCCCGGGCCCCACTGTGCAGAACTCACTGATCCAGGTGGCTTTCTCTCTCTCATGATGCCTCCACACATGTGTGCTAATGTGCCCAAAGAAAATGCACGTTATTAAAAGCAGCTTATGGCTCCTGCCGCATTTGGAACATATCCCTTACTTAGACAAAGCAGAGTGAGGCTTTGCTCTTACTTTAGCTTGATGAGTTGATATTGGTCCTTGTATAGCTTTCTATTTGGAAACAACTCTGTTTATATAACACGCATTTTCTGTATTTCTATGCTCTCATTTTTTACTATTAAGGATACTTGCCTAGAAACAGAATCTGTTTTTTTTTTCAAGTGTTCATCTCCTCTGGCTGCCTGTTCCCCACCTGAGTATATCACATTTGATTGCTATGCCACAGAGTTCTGCACAGCTTTATCCCACACTATATAATATCAATCTGTTTGCCCATCTATCTTTTTTCCTATCTTTATACACACATGAACACATAAATGTGTCTCTGGTGAAATGTATGTGTGCCAACATATCTCGGTAATGCAAGAGCGGTATTTCCTTTTATTTTCCTGTTAATGCAGAAAATAAGACCTTGCAGTTATGGAAAGCATCTTATATATTTAAAGTAATTAATCCTCACTGATATCCATAAAGACATGACCCTCCTTGTTCCCATTTTAAAGATGAAAACACTGAGACAAAGGGAGATGCACTAACGGTTCAAGAAGGTATGGAAATCTCTCCACACCCTGGGAAATTAAAATTCAGAGTGGCAAACTCTCTAATCCTGTGATTAGATCATCAGACCATGATGTGATGCATCAAACCTCTTTTAGAACTTGAAGATCAGGTGCTTAATATTGCTAAAGGAAATTGATGGAAAGGTCAAACATAAAAGGTACAAAGTGCGGGTCCTCTTCTACTCTACACGTAATGAAGCAGATTTTTCAGTGTTTAAGAACCACTGAGTATATGAAATACATTTCTCAAAAGAGAGAGAGAATGATTTCGTGTCTGGACTCCCACACTTTGGGATTAAGAGCATTGCCTGGCTGGAGGACCTGCATCTCTCCAAAGCACCTGTCCTCTTGCTACTCCTCTCTGCTTCCCAAATGCACCCCTCGGAGTTGCTGTGGAAATGATTATGGAACCACCGACAGGGGATTATGTAACCTCAGATCAGGGATAACTAGCAGGAAGAGATGGATTCCTACTGAACAATCTTGCTTTGTGCAAATCTGAATAGGAGAGGAGAGAGAAGGGAGGAGAAATGCAGGCAATCTCTGATCTAAGGGAAATTGGTTTTAAATAGGTTGTTTTTTTAAAGGTTTCTGGGAGAGATTGGTTCTCCCAGCGAATTATGGAAAGCATGGAAATAATTACCTTAGCCTTATAAACTTAATTTTTTTTTTTTGTAAAGTGTGTTTAGTGTTCAGCAAGCTGTCAGATGAATTACCAAGGAAACCAGAGTGGAGGAAAGGGCACCCCACCAGCAGAGCACACAAGGAATATGCTGTCTTGGACAGTGACCACACCCTGGCCCTGGCCAGCACTCAAGTGCTCTATTGTCTGTGCTGAGATCGCATGTGCAGGGGACGCGACAGACACACAGCTGCCATCTAGCTAATTCCTGTAGAGTCGTGCTTAAAGAGCGGAGCTTTGGGGTCGGGAGAAACAGGTTCCACCACAGTGCTGTCAGCTTCCTGGGCTGTTTTCTTCAACTGTAAAATATGAATTTTACCTATCTCATGGGATTCCCATTGAGTTTAAATGAGACAATGCATGTAAAACATTTATCTCATTGTCTGGGTACTGACAGATGATGATTGCTGTGGTTCTTGTTACGGTTATTACCAAAATAAAACAATAGAAGGTTCAACAGTCTGCTTCACATGCTCATTCATCTCCCTTGCATCCCTGCTATATGGTGTGGACATTGTCTGGAGAGAAGCACTTTTGCTTTAGCCTTAGAACTATCCAATCACCCATTCATTCATTCACTTATGTCCACTTAATTCCAAGAAATATTGGGAGTAGCTTAGAGAAAGATATAAAATGAATCAGATATTTTTTTAAAGATGAAGAGATCTGGGTCAAGGAAAAATAAAGTTTAAATAACAACCTGTTTTTATTAATATTTTTTCCATGGTAGCAATTATTGGAATCTGAAATTTCTCACTCATTCCCCTACTCACTCATTCACTTGTTTGCTTAATTTTTCAATGAGAACAGGACCACAATTAATTAGCCAATGTCTAGCCTAGTGCTGATCACAAAACTAACAGTAAATAAATATTTGTTGGATGCGAAAATAATAGAGAAGTTCAGCCGGTCACTTTTTTTTTTTTTATACATCTCCATGAAAACTGAGGGCATATACAAGTGTGTGCTTTATTAAAGTGCTCTCAAGGTAGGGATACAAACTGTAGAGGAGATTTGGAGCTTGGAATATAAAAGAGTAGGCTCTATGCATTCTGGTTTGGCTGATTTTAAAACCTATAAGGCCCAGGAAAGTGGATGGACTACATGCCCTTCAGACTATCATTTATTACCAAACTTTGATTACTGTTGGAGGTCATATTCACTATCAAGGTCTATCAAGCTTTGCATTACAGATCTATGGGGGCCTGGGGTGATTACCTTAGATTCTGCTGCTTGGAAACAGATTTTGAGATGGAGTTGCATGCAGAGGGTTAACTGGAGAGTCCTTTGGGGAGATACATCAATAAAGATGTGAAGACAGGATTGGGCAGAAAGAGAGCTGATCTACACTTTGGTTGCCTCTATCCGTCTGCGGTAAGACTTTTGTTTTCCCGAGTCAGCTAGCCATTGGCCATAGGCTCCCTCTTGAGTGGACATGGCCTTAGGCCAGGAGGCCACATCTGATGGCAGTTCCCAGTGAGAGATTCAGCTCTGAGCTGCCCCCAGTGAGTTCCCCCAGTGGGTACTCCTAGTAGCTAAGTGACAGGTGTACCCTCCTTAAAGAAGGGAACTGCCCACCCTTGTGCTGCAGTTATCTACTTGCTGCTTAGAGTAATAGCATTTACTGGGGACAGCTATTCCAGGTTTTGGGGTGGTCTTGTTTCTTGGGTTAAAGGGGTGGATTTGAATAGGCACTGCTGTAGTGATATGAGGCTATAATTGATACTCATGATTCCCTTTCACCAACACTCATTATAGATTCCTCCCATTTCAGCCAGCACATTTGCTGGTCCAGACACTTGGCCTTATGGGATGACCCAGAGCCTCAGGGAAGGGTCTGAACCCTGGCTTCTATAACCTTCTTAGGCTGTGGCTGCTGTTATTGTCTACTTACCATTGAAACTGGACATGGAGCACTAAGAGATGCCCCAGTGGACCACTGACTCCAGACATAGTCCTATTTGGTCTCCCTGTGGGGTAGAAGCAGCCCTACCAATCCTGGTGATCAGAATCAATTCCCATTATCAATGAGGTAACTTCTTTTCTTGTTTACTGATCTCCTGGCATAAAGATCCTAACATGATCTGGTGGCAACCATAGTGGGACTCTTACACTCTCAGATGGAAGCACCCTACTACCTCCAGGAATCAGGACCTGTACATGTCTATACATCTAAAGTTATAAGAATGGGAAGAACTGGTTCTTCAAGTGACTCACAGGGAGTTATGATAAGCAGGGTCACTCCTACTTCTACTCCTTGGTTTCCGTGCCCATGTATTCCATCTCTTGATAAACCAACCTCAGACAATGGTATTCTTACGATAATACGAGGGTATGATCACCAAGCTGCTATTTAAGCTTCAATTTTAAGACATCATCCACAATTCTGTTAGATAGGGAGCTTCAGGACAGTCCAGAATGTGATAGAATGATAGGATTCCCATGGTCCTATGCCCATGGCTACACCATCTTTGTTATAAAGCGGGTTCTCTGGTTCAAAACAATATTGTGCAGGATCCCCATCAGTGGACCAAATATTCAGATTCATCCATGAACCAAGCATGTCCTTTTTCCTCCTCCTGCAGCTGGTACCTCCTCAGCACCATTGGTGTGAGCTAAGGGAAAGGCACAATTGCAATAGGGTGGACAACTCATGACTCTAAGCCACCTGATTATAGATGTGCCTAGCTAGTCTTATGACAGGTTGCTGTTGGTCCACCCAAACTTATGACTTGGTGTGTCTGCAGAACTCAGATCACAATGGACAGCTCTGACAACATGCATGTGATGTCCTATGGGTGGATGGTCTGTCTCTTCCAGGACCAAATAGTATTCATGAAGTTGCTTTGTGAATGGTGTATAATTTTGAGTTGGAGATGGCATGGTCTTTTCTAAAACTCTAAATGTCTTTGTGGTGATTCTCCTATTAGGGGGTGCCATAAGCCTCACAGTGTCATACTTCATGTCAGATAGCTCCAATACCAGAGAACCCATCGGCCTCATGGTCTATGCTCTACAGTCTGAACTTGCCGCAGAGCACCCTCTATTCTGAGCCTCAGACAAAGCAGAACGCCTTCTATGTCACTCAGTGTATGAATCAGTTTAGCATGCAGAGTATGCTGCTTCCAGAACCTACAGAGGTCTCCCAAACCTTGTGCTTCTTTACTAATGGTGAGAATTATGAAATGCAACAATTTGCCCTTTACTTTTTAGAGGATGTCCCAGCATCTCCCAGACTACTGAGTCGCTAAAAATTTCAGCAATGTTGTAGACCTCCAAGTCTTTTCAGGGCTCATTTCTCCTCTGTGGAGTAAATGCATCTTACCAGGACCTATAAAATACTTGCCACTCCTTGCACCTCTACTCTAATGAACATGATGTGATTGATGTGGTGGATGGGAATGTGATACTCTACATTATATCCAGGTGGTCCAAGACCTTTCACAATATGTCAGACCTGGGGAAAACCATAAATGCATACTCTTGCCCATCTCACAATAATAATACAAAATGCCCCCAGATTCCCCTTTCTGATAGGAAAAGGGAAATATGCAGTCACTAGATCACAAGCCGCATACTAAGCCCCACATTCTGTTTTGATCTGCTCTAGCAAAGACGCCACATCTGGCATAGCAGCTGGGCTGGAGATTACTACTTGGTTAGTTCTGTGGCAGTCCATGGTAATCGGCTGTGACCCATCTGGCTTTTGTAAGGGGAAGTCTTCTGGAGTAAATGGGGATGTGACAGGGAACACTCATATATTTTTTTAATATCTGAAACTGAGTCTCTCTTATTAGCACCTGGAATGCAGTTTTGTTTTTTACTTGCTATTTTGGATGGAATCGGGTTGGGTGCAGGAATGGAGATTCTCTCTCGGCCTTTCCTATGGTAGCGCTTACTAGATTAAAGGACTGAAGTGAGGGTTCTATGAGCTCACCAGTTGGTCATCCTGTTATACACTTGGGCCATGTGAGGTGGCGATGGTGTGGCGTTTTGGACTCAGTGCACCTACTCAGAGCTGGACATGAGAGGGGAGACCATTTGTACCTCCTAAACCTCCATTCTAAGAGGCAGGCACAATGGTGGTTTGGATCCAGAATACCATTGTTAATTCAGACCCTGTGTCCAGCAATTCACTTTCCTCCAAATGCTCGGGTGTCTGAACAAATGGCTCTAGGTCCCTTTAGGAAGGACTGAGGGAATTCCTGTTGAGCATACTTATCACTTACCACTTTGCAGGGTCCTTTCTCACTGATAAACCAGATCTCTTTCCTTCAATGTGTTCTGAGTCTGAAAATGATTTAAGTTCCAGAATCTGAGCAAAAGATAGTGACTTTATATTATCAGAGCCATCCTTAGACTTCTGATCATCAGTACTTCATTTCTTTAGATTGTACAAATAAAGCAAAACCTCTCTACTTACGCCTCTAGGAAACATCATGTTTTAGCTCACATCTCCATAGCTCTTGGAAAATTGGACCCCCTCCTCCCGTAGCCACTTAAATCTTGTCACTTATGATCATTATTCCCATTTGTCTTTTGATGATTATTCACTGTTACCTGGCTTCTTTTACTTGGGTACGCTGTCATCTAATCACTGTTTTAGGATCTGATCTCCACGGTTATCAGAGAGCCCAGTTCTGTAACCACATTACATATAGTTATCCCTGGTCTACAGAAAGCAGCATCTGCATACAAACAGAAGCTAGTTCCATAGATTAATGGATTATTGTACTTTAGAGAATTGAAACCATATTTTTAAGTGTTACTGCACTTCTCATTTGAATTTATCCAAAAAAAAAGAAAGAAAACTACATTTAAGTGCCGATGAAGAAATAGTTGACCTTCAAATAAATATATTAGTTCTTAAATTATCCCTCTATTGTTAAGGAGATATGATTATGAAAATCATTGAGAAGTTGAAGTTCACTCTATCTAGGTTTCTTTTTTTGTAAATGAAATATGTTTTGGGGCCCCTGGGTGGCTCAGTTGGTTAAGCATCTGCTTTGGCTTAGGTCATGGTCTGAGGGCCCTGGGACCGAGCCCCACATGGGGCTCCCTGCGCAGTGAGGAGTCTGCTTCTCCCTCTCCCTCTGTCCTTTCCCTGGCATCTGCTTTCTCTCTCTCTCAAATAAATACATAAAATCTTTTTAAAAAAAGAAATGTGTTTTATATTTAGGTAATTATCAATGACTTCCTCCAATGAAAGTGAGGACACTACCATATTTACATTTCCTTCCATTTTCCCTCCTTCCATCATTTGATGTCTGTTAATTATTGTTTTTATATTCAGCTATATAAACAGTTATTTTGTTTTGTAGCCATTATTTCCCACAGTATTTTAAGTGACCCTACCTTACCATTCTGGTTTTTTTTTTTATTGTGTTGCCAAGCTATTCATTTTGATTTATTAATTAATTCACTGAGTTTTGTTATGATGTAGGGATCTCTCCTGCCCATAAGCATTTGTAGATATTGTATTCCCTAGGTTTTTTCCTGTCTAAAAGTGCTTACAGGATACTTTATTGGTGAATCACAAAAACCAGACCAAGTATAATAATTTTGGATCAAACATACTTTCTTTTAAAACTTTAAAGACATTCCCCACTCTCTTTTGCATTGAATATTGCTATGGAAGAAGTCTGAGGTCACTTTGAATATTTCCCTTTTATAGTAATTTACTTTGCTGCCTCATTGAGCAATT
The DNA here is from genome assembly GCF_905146905.1 of Nyctereutes procyonoides. NCBI lineage: Eukaryota > Metazoa > Chordata > Mammalia > Carnivora > Canidae > Nyctereutes > Nyctereutes procyonoides. The sequence continues at coordinate 87,153,021 of NW_026575140.1, read as the reverse complement.
ACTTTTTTTAAAAAAAATCTTATTTAAAATATTGTAAAATATTATATTTTTATTTTATATTTATATGTTTATAGATATTTATTTTATAAAATATAAATATTAAAAATATATTATTTAATTTTTTTTTACTTATTTGAGAGAGAGAGAGAGAGATTGCAAGCAGGGAGAGGGGCAGAGGGACAAGCAGACTGTCTGCTGAGCAGGGAGCCAGATGCGGGCCTAGCTCCCAGAACCCTGAGATCATGACTTGAGCAGAAGCCAGATGCTTGACTGGCTGAGCCACATAGGTGCCTCTAAATAATTACTTTTCTATCTTTAAATTTCATTAGCTCAAATGAAATAGATGTCTCAATATTGACTACTCCATATTAAAATTTTCTGGAACCCCAAGTGATCTTCCAGTATTTAGATTCAGGTTCTCCTTCATTTTGATGAAATTTTTCTTGTGTTTTATCTTTAAAATTTCTTCTGTTTCATTTGCTTACTTGAATATTCCAAATCAGCTTTACTACATAGATCATCATTGCCTGCCTCCCATATATATTACTGCTTTTCCAACTACTTTAAAATCTATTTATTTTTGCTGTCACTGTTGTTTGTATGACTGGGCTTAGCGGAACCTTTCTGCTATGCTAGAATTTTTATTTTTAGCACTGCTTATTCTATTTCCTGAAAATTCTTGTGTATTTTCTGTGGTTATATTGTTTGGTCTTCAACTTGTTTACTTAGGTCTGTAATCTTTTTAATGTCATTATATTGGTATGAGCTTCCATTTCATGAGTGAACATTCTTTTTAGGCTGTTTTATAGTAGAAATTATAAGAATTCTCCTTCCCAGTTATAGATAGAATTCTCTGGATTTACATGCAATTTCTCTCTCTCTCTCTCTGTCACACATACACACACACTCACATACACACATATGTAGATGTAGTTGTCATGCCATTTCTTTTCATTTTGTTCACACCCAGACAGCTCTCTCTGGGCACGGAGGTATATGTGATTTATTCCTATTTAATCTGAGACCAGTCTATTTCACTGAGAGCTGCAGTTTATGGGGTGACTGCTTACTGCTATGTCAGGTTGCTAGGGTTGAAGATAGGATGGCCCTCAGCATGAGCACAAGAAAATCTGGAATTTTTCAGCCATTAGTGCACCAAATTGTGACTGGTATCCCTTTCCTTTGAGATAATATGCTGGGGTTTTAGGGCATCTCTTGGTGCCATGTGCAGCCCTGGACCTCACCTGAATCAGAGGTAGCCCTAGTAGACATTGCGTCTAGTCTCCCCTCCAAAAGGAAAAAGGAATTATCTGTCCAAGTTCAATTCCCAGTGTAGTTAAGATTATTCATAAGAGATCACTGGAATTCTTCAGGTCCATCAGGCCCATGTGCAGGTTTAAGGGGTGGTGGGGACAGCAATAGGAGCTGAGCCTCCCTCCTCTCCTTCACTTGTCTGCCCTACCCTCAGTGCTTAGTCATCAGAGGCCAGCAAAAATAATTTACTTTTCAAAATAAATTTTGGTACTTGTGTGTGAAAAGAATAGGGGAGGTACAGTTCTCCCTCTGGGAAATTGTCATCCGTACATAATCAGACATAAGCCAAAGCACAGGAGAGGGGCAGCCCACGGTCTTTGTGATCTGACTAGACCCTTTGCATTTGCCTGGACTAAAAGCAAGTGTAGGTAAAAGGTCAAGATACAGTGAACCCAGCTGATTTGTTTAATTCTGTTGAAGCTTGGCTGTTTTTGATATGAAGAAATAGATGGTCAGAAATAATAAAATAAGTAACTCCACAACCTTGTAGAGGAGGGATTGTTCTTTCACCATAGGAAGCAATAAATAATTCTTGGTATGGGGAATTGCATTTTCCTGAATTTGGGCAAGTCATACTTGGTCTCCTTTCTCTAACTGTATTATAATAAAGGACTTGTTCCTTGGGGCCTCAAAATGATGTCACCCTAAATGTATTGTCAGTCCAGACCCTCTTCCAAAGTACATACAGAGCTACCTGGACTAGTCTCTGGACCCCTAGACTCCTACCCACCAGTGTCACTCAATCAAAACTTACCTTAAAAAAAAAAAAAAAACCTTACCCTTGTGCCACATACCTTTTAGAAAATTATTTGAAACAAACCCAAACAAAATAAAATAGAATGATGGAAAGGACCACTATGGAGCAAGCACTTCTGCTAGATCAGTCCATATTGACTTGCTTAATTAACTTTGCATTAAGCCGGGGCCAGGTTTATTTCTTAAGATGCTGAGAAGTGAACAAAGTAATAGAGAAAGTGACTGAATCGTGGGTGTAGGAAATAAAACACCTTCCCTCGCAGTTGTACTGGGGCTGTAGCTTTGGAATAAAATTAAGTGTGTGTGCTAAAAATATTAGTGTTAGATAATGACTAAGCAAGAAAGGCAAAAGGTGTTAATAAATTAAGTTAGCTCCTGTTGCCTATGGTTTATTAAAAGTATATGCCTTAAGAATGTAATGTTACAACAATGCTAAAAGACTTCGCAAAATGAAAAAAAAAATCCTACACAATGTCTTTCTTCTAACAGAACTAATTCCAAGCACATATACGGCTTTCCAATCCTGAGCACTATAAATCTGTGGTCTTCCCTCTATTCGGATGGCGTCATTGTCTACATTTTCCTTGAACCTTAAATGTAAATATTTCCCATGTATTATTTGGTTCATATAATGATCATCGTAGTAGATTCATCACGTTTCATCATGCAGACATTTGTTAATGTATCAAACCATCTCCTTATTCTTGCATGATTAAAGTGTTTTCTGTGGAGTCATACAGAAATATGCTTCTAGCAACCGTGGTGGGACACAGACACAGGGGAAAAGAGATCTTCACAAAGACAGAGCCCGCAGGATCCCATAGGACCAAATAAGAGCTTCCACACTGACTCTCCTCCTCGGCTGCACAGACAGTGCGATTCCGAGGGACCTGGGCCAGGAGATGCGGATGTTGTGGGACGTGTGGTTTCCAGGAGGGGCTGGAGGCTGCCCTTGATAAGGACTCCAACCAGGGAAGGCATGGAGCTTCGACACTTCGGCTAGCAGTGTTAACTACATTTTTCACAAGACACCAGTGAGCACTTTTCATTTTTGGATTGCTGGTTTCCCCTTAAGGACTGAGACAATCTCCCTTTGATATAACAGACTGTACTTCTATATTAATGTGTCAAGTTGCTGTGAAATTTACTGCCTCGCTGGGCCCATTAGACTGAGGAGACTCAACTCTGTCTTCAGTGCGTCTTCGTCTATCAGAGCGTGATCGCCTTTCTCAGAACAGCTCGTCCCCATGTGCCACCGTGCTGAGCAAAGCTCTTAATGGGATGAGTGCAGATGGATTCCTCAGGCCCCGGGGATCTTTGGGGACAAGAAGATGCACTCTCCCTGGGTAGGCAAAGCCTTTGACCTCTGAAGGGCATTCGGTCAAGGGTTTTGACTGGTGTTTCCAGACACTCCTAGTTATATGCCACTTACCCATAAACAATCTATCACCACTACAGCTGGGAATCAAACCTGATCTAATACTAATTTCACCATCCCCAGCCTCCTCATCTCTCTCATTCTCTCTGTCTCCCTCTCTCTCTCTCTCTACACACACACACACACACACACACACACACACACACACACCACATTTTAACCTGCTTGTAGCCTCAAGACCCCACCCAAGTCATGAAAATAGGCCAGTTCGTAGCTGATGGGTGGGTGTAAGGAAAACACTCTTTGTAGGAGAAACCACTGTCCTTAGCACATAGTAGAAAGTGCACAGAAGTTCTTGATGAGAAAGGGAGACAGATACGTATAGGCAACCTGGAAACTTTGATGGCACGCGTGACTCTTGATTTCTACTTCACGTTACCAGATTTACTTGCTTAATATAGGCCCCTGTTCAACCCTTACTGTTTACTCTAGAAAAAGGCAGAGATGAAGTCAGGGTGGAGATTTGGTTTGTTGCTCTCTTTATAGGAATAAGTAGATAACTGTGTTACTTAGAATTTTGCTTTTTCTTCTTCTTCTTGTGTGGTGAGGTGGGGGCTTGTTAATTCAGGCAGGAGCAGGAATGAAGCCTGCAGGGTGATTTCCACAGGGTAAAATCCAAGTGTGACTTCACGATCTTGTTTTTTCCCAGCCATGCATCAATTGTTGTCAGTTCCTGAATATGTAATGTTGTGTATGATAATGCTCCCTAATGGGTGTTTGAGATAGAGTCAGAATATTGTACAGCAGCATGTGTCATTGGGTGTTGTTAGCAAGCTCAGATGAACACTGTTGTTTTCTTTATTCAAAAATCATCTGTATTGCTTTGGCACAAAGACGGGTAGAGCTACTGGTACAATTTTATTTTTAACATTCTGAACCATTGTAAGCCTAGTGAACTGTTTAATATGTTACATTCAGCAAGGATGGCTTATACATTACCAAGGCTTTGGAACTGTCATACCTCAAAATGAATACAAGTGTGGACAAAAGCTTTTTGTTATGAAGCTCCCCGAATGCAAACCAGTTACCTTTAGGACTTAAGAATGATTCAGGAGTTGTTTTTGTTGCTTTCTCCCCCCTCCCCACGTTTTTCAATTTTTTGTTTCGTGATGGATATGTAATATACCATTCCGCTTCTGGTAGAATTTACCACTTTTATTTTCTTTCAAGCTCTATGATTTGTTTTATGGTTTTTTGTTTTGTTTTGTTGTTTTCTCTTGGAGTGTGATTTGCAGACTCAAAGAATCGGTTGAACACTATACTTTTAACTCAGCAAACTCAATTTGGAAAATAAGATTCTCTAATTGCACTTGTAAACAAACATGCGAGACATCACAGTAAAAGCTAAGTGGGCTGGGCATTTATATGTGGAATCCAGAGTAGTAATTTATTATAAAAGCCCAGAAATTCAAACTAAAGAGGCTTTCATGGACGCATAAAACGTAGATAGTAGGGGGCATCAGGGTGGCTCAGCGGTTGAGCATCTGCCTTAGGCTCAGGTCGTGACCCGGGGGTCCTGGGATCGGGTCCCACATCGGGCTCCTTGCATGGAGCTTGCTTCTCTCTTTGCCTGTGTCTCTGCCTCTCTCTCTCTCTCTGTGTCTCTCATGAATAAATAAACATAAAAATATTTATATTTAAAAACCTTAGATAATAGGTAAAATCCTCATTTAGAAGGCAGGATAAAATACCAGTGTTAGGTTACATATTTATCTTCTCAATGTGTCTTTTATACCAGCTTCTACATACAGAGAAGTCTGTTGGATTGTCAGGGGACATTACCTGTTTGATCACCTGCCATCTACTGGGATCAGTATAACCATGAACACAGCACATGCACCTAAGGATGCCCCTTCCTACACCTTAATAAGAAAGGGACCAAATGGTCAAGCCTTAAACTCAGAAATTTAAGGGAAAAAAAGTATGAAAAAGAAACAGGACTCAGGGTGCCTCAGTGGCTCAGTCTGCTAAGAGTCTACCTTCGGCTCAAGTCATGATCCCGGGGATCTTGGGATCAAGCCCTGTGTGGGCCCCCTGCTCAGCAAGGAGTCCACTTCTCTCACTGCCCTTCCCCCCCAACTTATGCACGCTCTCTCTCTAATAAATAAATAAACCTTTTTTTTTTTTAAGAGAAAGAAACAGCTCTCATAGTTTCCATGTAGAATAGGTTACTGAGCAGTCAAGATGGCCTCTTACATATTAATTACAACCCGACTAGCAGAGATGGTATTTACTGAACTCTCACTGAAAGACCCATGGGGCTGTCCAGGCTGGAGAGGTAGAGGTGGGGACAGTCTCATTTCTGGTCCTGCTCCTTGACTTTATCACAACAGTTTTCAGAGGGAATACAATGACCCATTTCTGGGCATTTCTGTTCCCTCTTGGTAGAATATTCATTGCTGTGTCTGCGTTTGATATTCTAGGGCCAAGGAAGTACTGCTTTTAACATTTGATATATGTGCTTCTGATCTGCTGTGTGTATGTGTGTGAGTGTGTGGGCGTGCAGGTCTCTGCTGAACTGCAGTCGCGCTGCTCCGCAATCTTTACTGGAGGTCATTGTTTTATCCTGAGAAATTAAGATTAAAGGTAACCTTAAAACAAAAACTTGAATCTTCACACCTAAAATTGACAGCAGTTGACATTTTGTTTACAGTAGTCTTTTCCTAAAGTAAACTATCAATATTTTATAGAAAAAGATGTTAAAAAATTACAGCCTCCTCAACTTCTTCACTTATGCTCAACCCCTTTCACTCAACCCTTTCAGTAGATATCCATGAAATGCATTATGTTTTATTTTCTACTTACTATTATTTTCCCTGAAGTCAGTAGAAATTCCTGACTTTCTACTAATTCACAAAGTTTTTAAAATTTAATTCCTCAGCTTTTTTGAATTTGCAAGTTTAAACATAATGGACTTTATTCCTATTTTTTTATGGTTACCTTTAAGATTTTCATATATATGCAGAGTTAAATTTGTAGTTGGTAGTGACATTAAAGAAAATCAACATGTTGGGCAGCCCCGGTGGCTCAGCGGTTTAGCGCCGTCTTCAGCCCAGGGCCGGATCCCAGAGTCCCGGGATCAAGTCCCATGTCGGGCTCCCTGCATGGACCCTGCTTCTTCCTCTGCCTGTGTCTCTGCCTCTGTCTCTCTCTCGCTCTTTCTCTGTGTCTCTCCTGAATAAATAAATAAAATTTAAAAAAATAAAAGAAAATCAGCATGTCATGCCTACTTCCAAAGATGAGGACCTCAGTAAACAATCATATCTCTTTAAAATATTACCTCCTATCATCTCCCCTAAGTATTTCTGCAGCAGTAGGATCTAGAGCATGGATCCACAACCTTTTCTTATAAAGGGCCAAACAGAAAATAGTTGAGGTTTTCAAGGCCATGTAGTTTCTATTGCAACTACTCAGCTCTGCTGTTATAGCATGATCAGAGACATAGGCAATTTGTAAAGGAATGAGTGTGGCTGTGTTTCAATAAAACTTTATTTATGAAAACAAAAAAAGGGGGGGAGATTCAGCTTGTAAGATATAATTTGCTGACTCCTTATCTAGGAGTTTAGATTCATACATTTTAAATTTAAAATTATTAATACCATTAATACCATTAGATTTTGGGATCCCTGGGTGGCTCAGCAGTTTATCACCTGCCTTCAGCCTGGGGTGTGATCCTGGAGACCCAGGATCGAGTCCCACGTCGGGCTCCCTGCATGGAGCCTGCTTCTCCCTCTACCTATGTCTCTGCCTCTCTCTCTCTCTCTCTTTCTCTGTGTGTGTGTGTGTCTCATGAATAAATAAATAAAATCTTTTTTTAAAAAAATACTATTAGATTTGCCTGTATTTTACTGGTTTCTTTTTTCACCTCTGCTTAAGTCCCATTCTTTCACTTCAGTTCATTATATTTTTGTTTGCTGTCTTCACTGAATACATCCTTTAGGACCAAGGTCTCTGGGTGGTAAAAATCTATCATTCCCTTTACCTGTGTATGTGTTTGTGTGTGAATGTTTCCAGTTATGGGGATGTGCAGTGTCCATAGTGTCTGTAGAACATGCAGTTGGAGACATCCATTAGCTAGTTGCACAGGCAGATCTGGAGTTTGGAACTTGGAGGATAATAAAGACGTTGCTAATACCATGTAGATGGCAGAGGTGTGTTGAGTTTGTTTATTCCTTTAATGTTTACAACTGATTATATCTACTCCCCCCAGATGATATTAAAGCTAGATATATAATTGTAAACTGTTATCCTTTCCTGAATCTTTGATTGCAATAGATCATTGTCTTATGGTGTCTATCATTGCTGCTAAGAAATTGGCTCCTTGTCATTTCTTTGCTCATACCCTAAGTTCTCTCTGGAAATTTTAAAGATTTTCTATTTATCTACATGCTATATTATGAATTTTTACTTTCTTCCGAATTCATATGCTGAAGGCTAATTCCCAATGTCCTGGTATTAGAAGGTGGGGCCTTCACAAGTAACTAATACCCTTGTGAAAGTGACTCCAGAGAGCTCCCCTGTCCTTTCTGTCGTGTGAGGACACAGCATCAAGGTTTAAACAAAATAAATGTATTCTCTGACAGTTATGGAGGCTGGAAGTCTGAAATACAGGCGTTGACTAGACCATGCTCTTTCTGAAGAGTCTAGGGAAGAATCCTGCCTTGCTTCTTTGTAGCTTCTAGTGGTTACTGGCAATCTTTGGTCTCTTTTGGCATATATCTACATCACTCCAATCTCTGCCTCTGCCTTCACATGGCATACTTTCCTTGAGTGTGTCCCTGTGTCCACATTTCCCTCTTTTTATAAGGCCACCAAGTCACTGGATTAGGACTCACCCCAATCCAGTAAAAGTAAATCTTCAAAGACTCTTATTTTCAAATGCCATCCACTAAAGTTCTGGGATAGACATCAATTTTGGGGGCTACTATTCAACCCAGTACTGCTGTATAGTATTCTGTGCTATAGAGATGATTCATTTAGCCAATCCCCAACCGCTGGAAATATAGGTTGGTTCTAGGGTTTGGGTTTTTTCTTTTCTCCTTCTGTTAATAATATGACAATAAACAACCTTGCACAAGGAACTTTGTGCATGTGACTGATTATTTCCTTAGGGTAAATTCCTGGCAGTGAAATTACTCGATTCATGCTGTTGTTTTTATATCCATCTATAACTCTTGGCATTTGTGCACCTATGCAATGCATTTTAGTGCTGAATAGAAAAGTAGTTTTTTTTTCCCTTGAATAATCAAAACATGAGACAGAGTGAAAGAAAGAAGAGAAGAGACGGAGAAGGGAGAAACTTCAAAAGGAAGTGACCCTCCTTTATTCTGTGCCAGGGGCTCCATTTCCATGGGTTACGTTAGCTGCTGAATTACCTTCATCTTCACTTCCTAATTATGCTTCCATTTTCCCAGGCTTCTGGCTGTGGATCCCACATACAGGACCAATAAAAAACAACATACAACACCAGCCTCCCTGCCAGTACTGTCATCCTGGACCAAGACTTTTTAATTGCCTCCAGTCCATACTCTGAACTACAGCAAGGGTGATCTTTCTAAAGGACAAACCAGATCCTACCTACTTCTGAATCTAACTCCAAGACAAATAAAATAAAACTTTACCTAACATTCCCTCCTACCTCACAGTGGTTTCTCATTGCCTCAAGGGTAAAAAAAAATCCATTCTTTGAAACATAATTTGTAATGCTTTTATGACCTGGCATCCCCTCTAGTAATATAATAAACTTCATAATACACATCATAACCACATATGACAACCTGTAGTTCCCTATAGTGGAAATCCACCTGGTTATTTTTCTGCCTCACAATATTTTCCACTTTTGTGACAAAATCATCTCCCCTCCACATCATTCCCCAATCACCCCACCCTGTGACAGGTTGTCATGGGGAAATCATGTCTGTTCAACAGGACCTTATCTCTCTATTCTAGTTTATTCTAGTTTAGCAGGTACCACCTGACCTGGGTTAAGCTCATGTCCTCTTTTCTCAAAGAATTTGAAATCAGAGCTATAATATACTTCAGTTGTTCTCAGTGATGGTGATGGCAACTCAGTGGCTGTTTGCAGTGGCAATTTTTCACCAGGTGAGCTGAGAAGTGGTAACTTTTTTTTTTTTTTTTTTTTTTGAGAGAGAGAGAGTGCACATGAGAATCTTAAAAAGGCTCCATGCCCATCATGGAGCTCCATGCAGGGCTTGATTCCGCAACTGTGACCTGAACCAAAATCAAGAGGCGGATGCTTAGCCCACTGAGCCACCTAGGTGCCCCAGTAAAAGTTTTTTTTTTTTTCTTACCACTAGAGAGAAGGAGAATGATGTGGTGAGAAGTAGAGGCAAGAAAGGGCAAGAGAGAAAACTCCCTGGGTCTTACCTTGTCCCTGATCCCACTCCGTTCCTGAAGCCATTCTGTTTCCGCCCTTGGGACCTATCATATCCATCTATATCCTCATTGAAATGTTCTCCTCTTGCTGAAGCTTTCTCTAGTAGTCACTTACTACCAAACAAATCCTAGCTGATACACTCACCAGAGGCACTACACCCTCCTTTTCCTCTGGGTTTTGCATATTCTAGTCTCTGTACTTGGGATGCTATATCCATCCAATACCTTCATCACAAGTCCAGTTTTACTCCATTAGTGACTACTTATTTTTGCATTTGACTCAAACATGGTTCTATTCCCAGGACATTTTCCCTTGACATTCCAAGGTTGGTTGGGCTTTTCTCCACTGTGCTTCCATAGCACTTGCTGCCAAACTTGGTAAGAACACCTTGCACAGCAATAAATGGAAAATGATAATGCAGCATGATGCATTGTCCAGTAGCACATAAGCTTTTTGTGGTTTGTCTTTCTCACCATTGTTTCACCCAACATCATCACAGTGCCTGGAACAAAATGATCCCTCAACAAAAATAGTTGATGTAAATTGAATAACTCATTTGTGACTATTCACACATTTCCAAGAGATGTATCTTGATCTCTGTAATAATTTCGAACATTTTAACCCAGTGAATTGGTCTATTAACAACTAGCATTTTCTAGCTGTCTGCCTCTTTTGATGTACTATTGGGGTGATTCAGGGCCAAACACCTATAAAAAGAGCTATGCCGAGGGAATAGAGGTCATAAAAGATAAGTGTTCAGATGCCTTCCTTGTCTGTGCTGTGCTCACAAAGACAACATAATTCAAATTTCAAACCCTACGTTAGACAGCTCTAGTTTCCTTAATTATACATTAACAATGGTATTGTCTGAATTTGGACCCAAGTTTTTCACCAAAGGATTAAACAAAGAAAAAGAAAAGCTTTTTAGTTTATTGCTCCAAATTATTCACATTTATCTTTGCATTTCTCCCTTACCAGATCATATCACCTGCAGTGCCGAGCACCATGCTTTGTAAATTTGTGGGGGTTAATATAGATAAGAAACAGAGAAGTGAAACATGTCCAGGCAATTTAATAAAAGTAATAAAAGTGGGAGGCACCTTGATTTTCTCTCTTATCTAGAGAATTAAATGCAGGGATGGCTTGTTGTAACTGGGAAATGTCAATCACAACTATGGAGGTGGTTGTTGGGAGCATCACCAAATTCTGCTCTCTGGTGGTCCCTGTTGAGCTTGATTTTTGATTGAGGTGAAGCCCAGAACAGGGACCCAACCATGACAGATATTTGTGAGTGGGCATTGGAGATATTTACTCTTGTGAGCCCCTGTAGAGTTAGTGGAATCACATGAGGGCTAACTGTTGGGAGAAGGTCAAATCTGGGGATAGGAGCAAGTGTACATGGTTCCTAAGTTCACATTCAAGAGCAATAAGTAGCCTGAACATGGTCCATGTGTGGTAATTACTTAAAGTCAACAGCAGATATTAAGGCATAAATCAGAGAAACAAGCCAGAGTTGAGAAACAGACCTTAAGCATGTATGTTTTAGAAATATTGACCACATAGAAAAAAGGGATACTTAGGTTTAGGTAGAAACTGATAAGTAAGGAAGAAGGTACCCTACTGAGGTCACTCTGAAGCAAAAAGTTTAGTGGTAGATTACCTATTTCTGATTTTTAATGGTGTAAATCCCCACAGATTATAGAGGTGTGTTATAATCACTTAATAACAAAATAGTTCTACAGCACTCAGAGCACTTCCTCATACATCTTGTTGGAATCTCACCACAACATTACATAGTGAGATGTGCTGTCATTATTTCCTTTTCACAGATGAAGAAGGAGTTTCTACAAGATTAAGTTGTGTGCCCAGGACCCTATTACTAAATGTGGAGGACCTGGGGATAGAGATTGGTCTTTTGTCTCTGAATTATATGTTTGTTTCTTTGCTTGCTTGCTTATCTGCTATACCCCACTCACTGGCTTTGTCGAGTCACCAGGACTGTGAAACCTACTGAGCTACCATAGCGTATAAAACCCAGAACATAAAACACAGATGCAAAGACCAGAATTGCCACTCTTTTTTCTTTTTAACACTATGGAATACATAATGTATAAATGCATGTGCACAGGGGAAAAATCCCTTAGGAGGAGTGCAAATGAATTCCTTCACATCACAGCATTTAGGCAGCCTACTTTCTAAGTGCCTGTCACACTCATTAGAGAACCATGGGTAAGGGGTATGGCGGGATTATTTCCTGAGTGTAATCAGTTTATACTGTGCTTCTGAAATGGCAGCCTCTACTAGTTAGTCAGTGAATTATATTTACCAAGTCCTTTTGCATAGAAACTGCAGAGAGATTCAGAAGAAATAAGAGATTGGGTCTTTGCATGCAGAGAACAGTCTGGTGAGAATCATCAAAATATGCCCACTTTTATGAGGTGACACTAAAGCAGACTCTGGACTCCATAATTGGGCCTCTCAGTGTGCTTCAAGAACCTGTCAGCAATCTTCAGCCATTCACAAGTGCCAAGACAGTGAGGGCTGTGGCTTAGAGATTTACTTCACTAGAGAATGAAGGATGAGAAGAAGAGCATTTGGGCTCTTGGAGACTTTATTCTTACCAACTGAGGACTATGACATCACGGTTAGGTCAAGAGAGCCTCAGATAGAGCTCAGTCAGGAGACCTGCCTTCAACAACCTGGAACATCATGAAATTTCTATATGATTTTGGCCAGGTTCCTTCATATCCCTTGGCCTCAGTTTCCTCATATATAAAGAATCAGTGAGTTGATATTCCTCAAGAATTTGATGTTGTAAATCTACCTCTTTAGATGGTAGTAGTTGGCCACAGTGTGGTCATTTAAACTTGCTCACCTAGGGCATTGCTATCTGGAAGCTGTAGCATTTTGGGTTACAATCAAAATTTTGGAGGTGAATCTACAAAATATCTCCAACCTGCTCCCCCACACACACAAGTTTTCACCTATCTAAAAGCTACGAATCAGTAAAGTTTTATCATAATGCAAAAGCTGACAATAGCGCTTTTGTATTTTAAAATAAACTTGTAAAAATGGCTTCTGCAAATTACCTCTGTAAGGGATAAATGGACATTGAAAGTAAAAACCCTTAATCAAGTGAATCTAATCATGGGAAGACTTTGGAGAGGGTGAATTAAAAAATACATTATTGAAGTGAAATTTATATAACATAAAGCTAAGCACTTTAAGGTGAGCAATTCAATGACATTTTAGCACATTCACAATGTTGAATAACCAAGATCTCTATCTACAGTGGACTCTTAAACACTACAGGTTTGAATTGTGCAGGTCCACTTATACACATTTTTTTCCAATAAATACAGTACAGTACTGTAAACGCATCTTCTCTTTTTTATGATTTCCTTAATAATATTTTTCTCTGTGTTAATCAGCTGTTTATGTTATTTGTCAGGCTTTTGGTCAACAATAAGCTATAAGTGGTTAAGCTTGTTTTTTTGGGAGGGGGGATCAAAAGTTATACACAGATTTTTGACTACGCAGGAGGTCAGTGCCCTGACTCCACAATGTTCAAGGGTCAACTAAAGTTCCAAGACATTTCCATCACCCCAATGTAAAACCCCTTGCCCCTTAAGCAATTTCCTTCTAGGAGAAGGTCAATGTGAAAGAGCCAAAAACTAACCCAGAGGCAGTGGAAGTTGGGATTGGTACCACTCCAACACACACACACACACACACACACACACACACACACACACTTCCTTCATTCTCATTTACGGCTACAAATTTAACACAGATTCTTTAAGCATCATGGCATAGTGTTGTCCCACAGCCTAATAGTGCTAACAAGCACATGTTGTGAGGCCAAACTCCACAGCTTCGAATCCTACATTTGCTGCTGACTGTCTGCATACGCCCCATCTCTAGCCTGGGGGTAATAATTTTGTATCTCAGAGGAGTATTGTGCCTTAATATAACAATGCATGTCATCATTTATTTTAGTTAATTAAAAAATAGTCATATTTGAAACAAGAGCTGTTTCCAACTGAGGAAAAAATTTCCTGTATTAGTGAAAAGCAGCAAATGGATATAGCATAGAACATGGTTCAGAGGATAATCTTGCCTATTAACGTGTTATGGGACCTCCGTCTCCACTTACTGAGCTATATGAAGACATTTCGAGTATCTGAGGCCACCATGGATGACATTTGTGTTTTGCCAGTTTCCAGTTCCAGTGCTAGCCAATTTGTTTAAATTTGCTCAGCCTGAGTCAAGTTATTAGCTCTATGATGAAATGAGAACCCCAACAGAAGGTCTCCTACCACTCCTACTTGGATAACTTCCTGCCAGGACTCATCCAGATCAAAAGTTTCTGCTCTATGGACTATGGTTTCCCCTCCTCACATGCCCTCATTATTTCTCCCTAATTATGTCCTTAAGCACACCAGGCTATTAAACAGACAAGAGAAGCTTGGAAGTAATCCATACATCAATCAGATATATATGGGCAGTAGTTCTGGTTTTTACCATCAATTCCAGTTCTGTTTTTCACATCTGCCCAGCTCTTGCCTTTAGTCACTCGGAACTGTGAGGAAGAACAGTTCGTCAGTTTGGGCTGTAGATTCCCTCTCAGTCACAAAAATGTCAAGAGATACTTTCTTGTAGCCACCTGAACTCCAACAAAATCACTCTTTGGGTTTACCTCTGATTTTTTTTTTTCACTCTAGCCTTTCTTTTTTTCTGAGAGCCCTAGTTTCCAAGTAGTGCTTCACAGAATCTCTGTGCCCCTACTTTCTTAATCCATCATTTCTCTAGAAGTGCTAAATAATTATAGGCCTTGCCCTGAAAACATCAATTTCTGGTGCTTCACTTCTTTAATTCTGAGGGACCTGTGTTGCGTGGCCCTCGTTTTGGAGTGTTAATCATCTGTTCTCAAACAAGAGCCCATATTGTAACCAAAATACATTCTTCTCTGACTCTTCCCAGCCAGTGTTTTTCTTTCATGCATGACTAGGGGAAGGAAATTTACTAGGAACTCCTTCAAGAATTCTCTTTAACAATACAAGCCTTCAGTTTTGTCTAATCCAAGTGCAGCCATTCTGTAATTCCATTTTCTGTCAAAGAATTGCTGGGGATGTGGCTATGTGGGCACCAGACTAGTAACTCTACAGCCCAGTAATTTCACTTGGAAAGGGAAATCTGCTGCAAAATGAACCATAATTTGTTTCAGATTTTAGCATTGGTACACGTATTTGGCTGCTCGTGGCCTTACTCCCCCATGCTGTCATTGGCCACTGAGTTACATGTGGTGTTTGGTAGTTATGTCTCTTTTTAAGCGAGCTCATGATTCAGAATTTAAATTCACAGAACTGATTAAGAAAGACATGAATTCATTTTACAGTGAAGCCTTGAATAATTTTCACAGTGGATTGGAGCACAAGCTATGTGATGGCTTCCATTAGCACAGTGAGGTAATGAATCCTTGCTCCTGGCAATCAAAAAGCATTTCTTGAGTGCCTGTTTTTCCGAGGCACCGTCCCAATCCCTGAAAAGACCCAGCCAAACAGGATATAGCTCCTGCCACCAAGGAACTCTTACCTACATGGGGGTAACAGAGCATCTTGTCCTGGAACCCAGGGCTCATGCAAGAGTAGAGCGGTTGATGAATTGGTAGATGTAGGCAAGGGCTAGAGGGGCAAGAGCCTCATTGTCCTAAAGAGTTTAGAAAGGAGAGAAGGAGCCCATGAAAGATTTTAAGAAGCAGAGCCTAGTGGTCAGATTTGCATTTTATATATGGTGCTTTCTCAACAATTTAGAGGATAGAATAGAAGAATCTTGAGGGCAGGCAGACAAAATACTGAGGAGGTGGTTGGAGTAGTTCAGATAAGAAATGATAAGAGCCCCAGTTAAGATTATAGTAGTGGAAAGAAGAGGAATGGAGAAATGACAGTGAATATTGCTGGATGTGGTCATCTACTGGCTGTTGCAATTGAGAAGTCTGGAGGGCTCACATTTCAGGGATACAAATAGATGATTAGGCATTGCTGTAAGTAGAAAGAAATATTAGGGTTTGATTTTTGGTAATTACCAAGAATTTGATATAACTAAGAGATACCACTTTACAGGCAAAAAGAAAAAAAGATGACCGAGTTCTGAAAGGTGTCTGGGTGGAGTCAGTGATCCCATATCATAGTAGAGATTTGTATCACCCAGGAAATGGTGATGAGGAAGCCTGTGTGGGATGAAAGCTGATGGAATAATAGTATATTGGTATTATTAACATCTTTAGCACTTCCCATGCACCTATAAAAATCAGCTGATTAAAACCTACACTTAAAAAAAAAAAACAACCTACACTTTAAACATGTATATTTGTGGGAAATGACACTAGCTTTACATAAATTTGCTTCAGAATTAGACTATGGCTAATGTGAAGTGAGGCATACTTGTGAAATGGCTTTCTTCCCTGAAGCTTCAAAGCCTCTGTAAATGGCTCCAATCAAGGGTCACAGTCTGGGTTTAAACCAGAAGACAGAAGCTGCCTTCTATGGGTTTTAGCACAGACTTCAGACGTGCAGCCAAGGACAAGAGTGGCTCTAGGAGGAACAGGACATTTATCCCTCCAGGTGTTCATATATTGTTGTTTTCTTTTCGCCTTATCTTCTCGAAATAATCTCCTCTCGCTTTACGAGTTGACACATGGGGTGAAGTTTCCCTCATGTGTTAATATAATCTCTGAAGAAGTCAAATTCCCTTTCTTTCAGCTTTTATTAATTTGTTTCTCATAATTCTCATGATGTGTTTAGATAGAGGAAAAAAATAGAAGCGAAAAAGAAAAAGAAATAATAATAAAAAGCAGAATGCCCCCCAGCGGCAAGCTGGTGGCATCCAGAGGTTGCAGATAATGGATTAGCTTTTACCTATTTCCATAGCAACAGCTTAGCTGCTCTTAAACACTTCTTTAAAAGCTTCTGATAAATGTATCCTGTGACCCTGAAAACTTTTCCATCTCCCTCCTGACTTCTTTCATCTTCAACCCCTCCTTTTCCCTTTGCCCCACAAAAACATCAATTATTACCCATAACCTTGTAGCACTTGTCTTGGTTTTCTGCAGACCTGCTTCCTTTAACGGCTAAGATGGATTTGGCAGTGGGAGACAAGAAGGCTTCTCTCGCCCTCCCTCTCTCTTTCCTCTTGCTTCTCTCTTCCCCTCACTTCTTTCTTCTCCAGCGTTGTTTCTTCTCTTTCTCTTTCCCCTTATCTTTTTGTTCTCATCTCTCTCTCTCTCCCACCTCTCAAACTTTTAAATACAAATGGAAGTCTTCATTTATATGAATCATTGGCTACAACTCAATTGGTGATTCTCAAACAGTTGGGAGTATGAACTGTACGCCTCCTTGGCTGAACCATGAGCCGGGGTCTGTGATGGGCGACCGGGATGTGTGGATGGGATAATATCAAGAGTCTAGAAGATTGTCCTTGCCTCAATCATTCATACAGAAATCAAGATTCCAGTTGAAGAGATGGAACACTCAACAAGTAGACAATAATCACGCAGGATCATGGGGGAAAATGGATTAGGAATCTGAAGACAAGAATTTAGCTTCTGGCTACACCACTACTGTGAGATTTAGAACAATCACTTACGGTTAGCTTTTTACTTATCATTAGCTGCATTTGCTGTTTCTCATCTGTGAAAGCAGGATTATACATTCCACAAAGGTGTTACGAGGATGGAGCCAGATGATTCCTATAAATATCCTTGTATCTCACAGAGGTCAATTTTAGGTTGTTCTTACTGTTGATGTTACTGGCTTAACAACCATTAAAAAAAATCAGAGAAATTAGAAATAATTATGGGGCAAATGGTCACAAAAGGCTTCATGAACAATAGGGAAATTTAAGCTGGGAATGGAAAGATAAAGAGAGTTTAAATATGTGGAAAGAAAGAGAGAACTCAGATAAGAGCAAAAATATCAGCTCAGGGACAAGGGAGACAGGCAGGAGCTACGCCTCTCCTCACAGAAATTCCTTTATCTACTGTCATGCCCAGCACAGAGTAGGACTACATAACCCTGGTCTCTATGTGTTTTCCTTTTGTTTCATTTGTTCTACACAAGAGAAAGAACAACAATGACAAAATCAGAAGAGAAATAAGGGTGGAGATTTTACACAATAAATCAAAGCTAGTTATCTATAAATACCTGCAAGAAAAGCCAGTGTCAGCTCTTCCGTGAAGCCTTTCTTGACTCCACAGCTACCTACACATCGATGTGTCAGGCCCTGTGTGCCTCTCACATCATCCTCTTACAAATACTGTAACGCAGGAATTGAACCTTATCTATGACATTTCTTACCTGGGTGCCTGGCACAGTGCTAAGATATAGGACAGCCCTCAGTTAGTGTTTGTTAAATGTAGACACAAATTAAGGAGAGCCACGAATTAGGCAAGGTTAACCAAGAAAGGTTTTCTTGAAGAGTTGAATTTTGAATTGGATTTTTGATATAGGATGTGGATTGAAGTAGGCTTTGGGGACCCTTCCCCTAATTGCTCAGCCCACCAAAAGACATAATGGTCATCCCCCTTCCTCAGAACCGGGGGCATGGCAGCCAGAGAAACCATCCTGTTGACCAGGTTTCCCAGGGAAATAGTGAGTCTTTTCTCTTTATCTGCAGGTTTAATAAAGAAGAAAGAAGATCCAGAGTCCCCAAATCCTGATTTTGTTCAGCTTAGTTTATATAGATACTTATTTAGCTTATCTCCATGGGATACAATACTTCTCTCTCCTTGACTGAGGGAAAAAGACCTTGGAATCCACCACTATCAACCATGGCCTCTTGTGCAGAATTTAAATGGTTTTTTGGCTACCATGGATCTAATCTGACACTTCCCCTGAATATTACATTTAATAAAAACAGCTATAGAGATAATAAAAAAGGTAAAAATAGTGTTGTTTAATATTATTTAGTCTCCATTATTTTTCCCAGACACCTTATCAAGGAGGGTAGGATTAGGATTTTTTATAATATTCTTTTCCATAAAATCAACTTCATGCAAGAAATAAGGAACTCAACCCCAGCCTGGGGAGTACCGAGGCCTAAGTAAGCATATATTTCGTGAGAAGGAGTCAGAACTCTCCTCCTCATGGGGTTTCAAGTGGGTAAAATTCCAAGTTGAGGGCAGGTTAGAGGGAAAAGTAAAGTCCAATATGCACTGAGGAGAATCTGGGCCTGACGCAAACATGCTTCTCCTTCCTGCAATACTTTGTGCAGGTAGAGCTAACATCCAGAGTAGCTTTGAAAAGGAAATGGAGGTATAATCATGGTACTGTCACAAAGATGACAAGGAGCACCTGGCCAGCTGAGGGGAGGACAGATGAATGGAGAAAGGTACAGTGGGAGATGTACGTCCATCAACTCTGTTTTGCTGGCAAGGTCGACAGAGCCATCACTTCCTTCTTTCCTAGGAAGTTTTGCTTCTGCTGCCAGAGGCTGCTTAATAACATGGAATTCAACATGCTCTTGGGTTTATGTGACCTTGGCCAATGCTCTATCTGGATGTTTGTGTACTCCCAAAATTCCTGTGTTGAAATCCTGACCTCCAAGGGGGATGGCATTAGGAGGTAAGGCTTTCAGGTGGTAATTAGGTTGTGAGTGTGGAGCCCTCATGAATAGGAATAGTGGCCTTGTAAAAGGTCACAGAGGGCTCCCTCAACCCTTGCCAACAGATGACACAGCAAGAGGTCTGCCCTTAGAGGAAGCCCTTACCCAGCCATGCTGGTACCCTGATCTTGGACTTGCAGTCTCTAGAACTGTGCGAAATGAGTGTCTGTTGTTTATAAGCTACCTCCTCGGTGGTATTTCATTACAGCAGCCCAAACGACCTGAGATGGGCATGTGTTTTCTCTCCGCACCGTGGGTGTTCCTCCTTTGCAAGATAAGAGGGTTGGATCACTAGGAGATTTTCAATATTTCCTTCAAATCTAAAATTTCATGATTCCATCAATTGAAGGAAAATCCCACAGTGTCCTAAATGCTTTTGAAGATCTTTAGAGATATACTCCTGTAATCCCAGGAGAAAGATCAAGTCAGAATTGTGTTTCTTGTATATGATCTTTTTTTTTTATATAAAGAAGTTTTTTTTGTTTTGTATTTTTTTAAGATTTTATTTATTTATTCATGATAGTCACACACAGAGAGAGAGAGAGAGAGAGAGAGAGGCAGCGACACAGGCAGAGGGAGAAGCAGGCTCCACTCAGGGAGCCCGACGTGGGATTTGGTCCCGGGTCTCCAGGATCGCGCCCTGGGCCAAAGGCAGGCGCCAACCCGCTGCGCCACCCAGGGATCCCTCTTGTATATGATCTTAATTCATTTTTGAATGAATATGATCTGGTTTCCTTCATATTGATAATTATGGCTTTTATTAGAATAAGGAAAAATTTTTATTGAGTCCTTTAAGATTCTTTATATGGAAAGAACTTTGGAAAGAACGCATCTTTGTTTATTTCACTTTACGAGAGTTGGTATGCGGCCCTACACACGGCATATACAAGGTTGATGTGAAGAAGATCATAGAAACTGCAATTTGTTCAGACTGATGTGCCCATGGGCCCAGAATTCTCATTAACAATGACCAAAATGGATGGCAGGGGCATGGTTGCTCATTGTTTTATCTTCAGAAGTTTACGTACCTTGATCCTTCTTCTCTCTTCTTCAGACTCATGAATTTGTCAGCCATCAGAGTTTTCCAAGCCTTTCTGGAGATCAAACCACCCCACAAGATAAATGTACATTAATTTAAATTAACTGGTTCCCCCTAACTAGCAAATGATGTTTTTCTCTCAAAAAAGTATAGCTGATTTATCAAATGTGATTTCTCTTTACATTCTGGTGTTGGCTCTCTACCCTCCCAAATGGGTCATGCTGGCCTAAATTGTGCATTGATCCTCCCATCCCTCCAGGGATCAGCTGACATTCATGGACTCACCAGAGTGTGGCCCCGAGGTTCCTGCAGTAGGAGCAGTGTTTTTACGAGGTGCACCCCAAACAGTTCACAGAACTTTCCAAAGAGGTAAAAACAGCAGATCCCAACTCAAGAGCTCTCTCTGTTGTATAGCTTGAGGCTAAAAAGAATACTGTACCCCATGTTTATTACACTTTTTAATTTTTATTTACTTCTTATTTTTAGTGGAAACTATAATCAAAGAGAAACTGGTACTTAGTAATGTAAGTACATGGAAAGAGACTTCAGTGTCTTCCTTTTTACTGGGGAAACTCCTCAGCTGAGGCCGCATATTTGGAAGTTCTGGTGAATTAGGAAGCTCAGAGGGACCCGGGGCCTGCCGGCTGAGACCCCCAGACCCCTGAGGGCACTGCTGGCGGTGCTGAGTGAGAGAGCCCACTTGTCCTCAGCAAACCTCGGCCAGGCCAGCGCTGTGTGACCAGCTCCTGCTCTTCTCCATCGTGGGTGTGCCCGTGGTTGACCAGAGTGAGCTGGCTCTCGACTTCTTCATTGCCAAATTGCTGGAAATGGCTCTTTGGCTTCTGCCTTGGGACTCACTCTATGCCCGAGAGACTTTGGTTTGACTCCATGTTGAAGAGTGAAGAGTGAATGCAAGGCTCATGCCAGGGTCTGCTGCCTTTGGGGTGAAGCAGGAACCAACAAAAGATTGTGTGGCTTTGGCCTAGAGTTTTTGCTCAAATTAAAGCCAGGGAAACTTTATAAACACAGTTTGATGGCTGTGGAAGCAGTTGGACACAGAAAGAAGGAGAGCAGGATTTGGCTGATATTTGTCAGCGGAGCTGGGGAGGAGACACTTTCATCTTTAAATCTAAAAACATAAATTTCAGGTCTCAGCATGTTCTCCTTCGCTCTAACATCTGCAGCCCCAGGAAGCTACGTCAGGGCAGATCATCCCCACAAGGGTCACTTGCAGGCTTGCTTTCCACAGGCCAGCTCCTCATAGCCCGGGGCACTGGGCAAAGGTGGCGCGGAGGAAAAATGGCGGGAGAGGGTGGAGGAAGGCAGCGGACGGTCCTTTCCAAATTACTGTCTCTTCTCCTCTCATTCTGCATTCAAAACCAACCGCAGTGGATCCAATTCTGCTTCAGGCACTTTCATCTGTGAAGTCAGATCGACAGAGAGGCTGGAAAGGAGAGAATATGGGGGATCCAGGGAAAATGTACAGGAATGCATTATTCATTCCACAGTATCAGATAATGAGATGTTCCAAATGAGTGAATCTTCTAGATAACTGCATTTTCCTTTCTAAGTATTAAAACTTCCTTTACATTTTAGAATATATTTAGGTATTTTGTTAAGAGTGTGCTATGAGCATCTCTGCCCCAAACTAGAATACCCTAATTCTAATTTAACCATATCTTGCTTACTTATCATCATAGTTTAAACAGAAATTAATTATATTTCTCTGCCTTGCTGAGGTGCCACCCAGGCATGCCCTTCTGTGGCCGCACTTTTTTTTTTTTAATCTCTTTTTACTGGTGAATCTGCTGCATTCTTCCCTGTGGGGTGTCACTTGTCACTGCATCAGCTTCTAGGACTCTGTCCCCTTCTTACTTCAAATCTTTTGTCCACAGTGATTTAGAAATAAATGGATGTCCCCAGGGAAAGGCAAATAACCAAGGCTGTTAAATCAGCAACTTTATTTTCTGTATGATTCTAGATCTTCTATTCAGTTCAGATCAACAATTATTCTGTGTCCGTTAAGTGAGGATGCTGTGTGTGGTGCTGGGGATTATAAATGTGCCCTTGAGTGGTTACCATCCATTAGAGGAGGCAAGCAGATGTCTCCCATTTTCCGGGGATTTCAAATAGGTAAGGACCTTAAGTTGAATTCATTGTGTGAAGGGCATCAGTAGAAGAAAGCACAGAGTAGAATAGACTGTTTAATTCATTTTGGTTAGGGGAGGCCCAGGAAGGTATGAGAAAGGAATTGACACCTAAAAAAGGTTTTATTGGATGAGTAGAAGTTCTGTATGTAGAAAAAAATAGAGAAATATGTTCTAGACAAAAGGAACAAGTGCAATGTTTATAAATTTGAGAATGCTAATGTCTAACTCTGGATCTCTCAGAAGTAATCACATGGGTTGAATAATAGCACTGTTTATCCTATTCAGGGTGTTTTGTTTTGTTTTGTTTTGTTTTTTACTCTGTTTTCTGAAGAAAAAATAGATCAAGTGAGTGAAGTTGCTTTTAGTGCCAACTTACAGGTACATATGGGGGATACTAGAGATAAGAAGAAAGAGAGAGATCAAGTCCACAAAGGAGGGACATGTCCATTTCCTCGTAAATTGGCAAAATCTCTCATACAAATGGGGAAGTGGCCTCATGTAGTATCCTATCAACCAATTTTTTTTAAAGATTTTATTTATTCATGAGAGACACAGAGGGAGAGGCAGAGATACAGGCAGAGGGAGAAGCAGGTTCCATGCAGGGAGCCCGACGCAGGACTCGATCCAGGGTCTCCAGGATTATGCCCAGGGCTGAAGGTGGCGCTAAACCACTGAGCCACCCGGGCTGCCCCTATTAACCAATTTTAACAAGAGAAAGGACTATAGAAAGGCCCTGTCTCAGGATGGCTCACAGGCTCTTCCAAAAACAAACAGGGAAACTCAAATGCCACTTTATTGATTGGCAAGTGAGCCAAACCTGCTGAATGGACTAGCCCAAGAAATGTCTCATTAGTCACTTTCCTTCGCCTACGAAGGCTAAATGGGAAACTATAATTAAATTAGAAAGTGGCAGAAGGGGCACAATTTTTCTGTTCAAATATGTTATGGGATCTGGTTATTCTACACAACCCACCTGATTCATAGAAATTATTTCTGACGCAGAAACCACACAGGTGGATCCTACTAGTCCCTTCCCTGGGCAGCCGGGATGAAAGCTGCCACCCTCCTGTCTCTCTGCCTTCTTCTCTGTGCTTTCTGACATAGAGATGCAAATATCACAGATTAGGTGGGGTTCAGGAGCTCCTGTGTGCACGTGAGCCGCGTTTCTATTCACATGATCTGATCCGCTGCAGGTGACGGTCATTAGTCAAGTTCACGGGAGAAGAGAAGCGACTGTCCCTCTGTATGCAACCGGCAATCAACATGTATTTAACATGTCTGTATTCCAGCTACACCAGCCCTGATATGATGATGGGAGGCTGAAGAAGGAGAAAGAAAATGTAAGATAAAGAGAAAACTGATGTGGCTGGAGATACAGTCTGGGAAACAGATAAGGGATAAAATCTTGTGCAAGAACTTCAGCTTTTAATTGAATGTGACTCAAGTCTTAAAGTGCTGTACTTCTTTCTTCAGGAGTTAGATATTTCCCTTCAACCAGGAGATACCTCGAGACCTCTTGATTTTGTTGTTGTTGTTGTTGTTGTTGTTTAATATTGTAAGAGAATTGGCTGGAGAAGAGTCTCTTTCTTGCCTGGTCCATTTGGTTGCCGTTGTGTAAATGTTGTTATTTGATACGTTACGATTAATACTACTTGGTTGTCTTTTCCAGCTTTAAGTGCTGTTTAATTCAGGGAAAATGTGAGCAGATGAGTGGAAATGCCTTTGGGGGAGGGGGCCACTGAAACCCCTGCCTTAATCATGCTCTGTCACAGTCATCCTCCCATTATTTCCACTCTCCTTTGTTTTGGGGGCAGGTGTGTGTGTGTGTGTGTGTGTGTGTGTGTGTGTTGATGGGAGCAGGAATTCTGTACCCGATTCTAAGCTGGTACCAACTCTCGAAAATGCCCACTTTTATACTTTTATTTTTGCCCTCCTACCTTCCAAGCCTACCTTCTCCCTCTTCCAGTCTCTTTATTCCACTATTTCCTGGACTCCCCCCACCTCCCGCCATGCAGTCCCTATAACCCACTCTGGCCAGCTTGGCCGGTTGGAAGGCCCTGGTCGGAGTTAGAGGCAGAAGGCAGGATAAGTGTTGGGAGTCTACTGGGCGCACATGCAGCCTATTTATAAGCCTGACTCTCTGCTCTGCATCTCCCGAATGCTCTGTGTTTCTGCTTCTGGCACTTTCAGTAGTAATGTCTCCAACTGTAATGAGTTTTTATCACCTTGAGAAGTACCACAGCAGGTTCCAGGTCTAAGCTCTCATTTTTACACCCGCAGGAGAAATGAAATCCATTGGAAATTAATCATCCATCGTTTGAGGGCTACTTCGGGTCTCCTCCTCCTCCTTCCATCAATACATATTGCTCGATACCATCTACAGTGTGGGAGGGTTCTCCATGTTCGGAGGATAAACACTAACGGTGGCCCTTTAGAACTGATAGCACGGTCAGCAAGCTTTCTTCATGGGGGTTTTAACTCCCCCACTTGAAAAAAAGTTAGGAGATGTCTAATTTAAAGATTAAAATAAATGCCTGCCCAAAAGGTGGGTGACTTGTTATTATACTGATCTTTTTCCTACGATAATAAATCTGCTGAAGGCCTCATTATTATGCTTGAAGATTTTTATATTCTCTTGAAGAAACAGCCTGTTGTCTTCTCTGTTGGGTGGGGGACCTAGCTGTTCATTTTGCCAGATTGCCTGCTCCTGCTATTTCTAAGAATCTGTGGCCATAGCCATTGCCTCTGCCTACCATCTTAATATACCTAACGTCAAGGCATAGGATTGCCCCATTCCCTTTGCATAAGATGCCTACAGACTACCTACTGTCTGACTTTTTGCACCCCTTTGCCATGTCTGATAGACAGATGAATACTTAGGGACACAATAAACGTCTGTGTGTCTGGTACTACCACCCCACCAAGTTCTGCCCTTAGTTATAACATCTCCCCTGTTAAATTGTAGTATTTCTTCTCTTGTATTTTCCAAAGAAGAAAAAAAAAAGAATTTTATTAATGTTAGTTCAAATAAAATGAGGGTCCCACTGCCTCACTTAAGTACATGCCAGATGTGATTTCTAACCCCCTCATCTTATTGTGTCACATAAAAGTCTGGTATTTACTCAGGAGACGTATATCTAAAGTGGCCTTTATTTTTTGTGTCCACGTTTGTAAGAGGTGCTAGTCCACAGGTGTGTTTGTGTGCAGAGACTAGTTATTATCCACACTAATTATTATCCTCTTACCAAGTGCCTCTGGTCCCTAGTCATCTCTCTCTCATCGTGGAATTGGAAGGTAGGATGTCCGGCCATTCCTTTGCCCAACACGGACATAAACCCGTGCACCTGATGCAGGAGGCAGAACAGAGCACCTGGGGACGTGTGGAATGAGTAGAACTGTGCCCAGTAGTGTCAGTAACATGACCAGCACCTTTCTTACTTGATATGCACGGACTCATTTAATCCTTGCAACACTCGTGCCATTTGAGTGCTAATTGTATGCCTATTTATGGATTAAAAAAATATTGAGGCACAAATAGGTCAAAGAACTCCCCGGGGTCGCAGAACCAATAAATGGTAGCACCAGGAAAGAGAGCAGGCCCTCTGTCTCCTGAGGCCAAGCTCTAACACAGTAAATTAACTCTAATTGACATATAGAGAAAGATGATTTATTAAAAAGGACACTGGCAAGCCCAACAAGCCTAGGCAAAGGACCCAAGGAGAGAGTTCACAGAAAACATCTTCCACATGTGAAATGATGAAATCAAAACCATACAGAAATAACATCTCTCATTTATCGTACTGGCAAAAATCCAGAAGTTTAGTAATACATGCTGCTGACAAGATGGTTGGGGAAACAGGTAGTCTCGTAGATTGTTCTTGGATGTGAAAGATGGTAAAATCCCTATGGAAAGAAATCTATCAACAATCATCAAAACTACAGATGCATCTACACTTCCAACCTGCACCTCTTCTAGGTCTCTATTCCATACACACATTTTCCCACGTCTAAAACGCATGCACATGTGCGTGCACACACACACAAATACAAGGTTTTAGCATTGTACTAGCGAAAGATGGAAACAGACTAACTCACACATCTGTGAATAAGATGCCAGTTAGATGAACTAAAATACATGTATCCAAAGGAATTCAGTGCAGATCTGCAAATGCATTAAGTATATTTTTATAAATACAGAGACAGCAGTATATATACTCTGCTACTTTTTGTATCAGGAAGGGTGATAACATGATTCTTCTTATTTGCTTGTTTTCTACAAGTAAACATTGGATGGATGAAGAAAATACAAATGAGTTGTAGGAGTTGCCAGGATAAATGGACACAGGGGATAAAGGTGGGCATCCGACTTTTTCATGTATGCTTTTTAAGGTATGATGGTGTTTGGATCATGTAATGTGCTCACATTTCAAAAGATCATGTTAAATAATTTGAAAAAGGGAGGCTATGTAGCTGGTAAAGGGCCGGGGAGCTAAGTATCACATTGGTACATGTCTCATTTGCAAGGAAAGGGGAGAATGTTTCTGTAGGCAAAAATAAATGTTCTCCATCAAACCCCTTCCCATGTTACCCACATCTTCTGACACCAGGCTATGGAAATGAGGCTCAGTTACTCCTTATTCTTCTCCACAATAAATGAAACAATGGAGGAGGGGAAGTATTTTTCTTTCCGAATCTCCCCACTTCACAGACCTATAATCAAGTTCAAGTATAGTGACATTACTTGATGTGCCCTGGAGCAAGAAGACTTGTGAATATAGTGTGTTATTAGGCTTCTGTGAAATTATAGAAGGTGATTGCTCCCTTCCCCCGACCATACATATGTGACCATTATCTGGGAAGTGAAGTGCATAAAAATAGACAATGTTAATAAAAGGATTGAAAATATTATTAGAAGGTGCATCAAATTAAGCTGATTTAAAGGCTGCAAGAGTCTGAAATTTATGGTGAGTGTGCCATGGACTCATTGGGATTGTAATTTGGAGAATCCCTATAAAACCTGGACTGGAGCCATCCTTCCCTACTCGAGGCAATTTTTCCTACAAGCTTCCCTGAGTACAGTGAAAATGCCCGGGCACTTGACTTTCTTCTCTCCTACCTGAGTGCTGATGCGTTGGTCACAATGTAGAGCATGCTGATTTACATGAGCAGAAAGTGAGGACCCAGATCTCCCCCCTTTACATAGCCCTGCAGGTTCAGGGAAAGCCAGAAAAGAGGTTTTTCAGGGAAAGTGGCCGACTGAACTTGGAGCCACCATCATAAATATCAATGCCTTTTCACCTGGCATGCTGGTTGAACCTTATTAACCTGAAATATTTCCTGGGCTAGTGACATCGGAGCCTCTAATACCCTTTAAGTCAGCTGCCTCAATAGTTAATGTGTTTTAAACATTTTGGCACAACTGTTTTCTGAAAAGGCTTTGCACAATATATTCAGCCTCTGATGCTATAGAACACTTGTTGCTGGGAATAATATTTTCCGTGATAAAACACCTGCATCATTATGACATGTTAAACATTTAAAGGTAGTTTTCAATGTGTTTTGTTTTCGAAGGGAACAGGAATGTAAATTCCTGGTGGGTGAGTGGTGAGCACAGGAGATCTGACCCCCTCGGTAAATGGTGTGAATCATTCCATTGGAAGCATCCAATGACACTGCAGTCTGAAGTACTGGAAAACCACTTTTTTTTTTCTAACGTGCTTTAATTGCTTTTTGCTGGGGCCAAGGATATTTATGGGATAGGAGATTGCCAAGTTATTTATTAGATGGAGTATCTAGGGATAGACTAATATAAATCACTTAGGCTGGTATTGAATATACCAGACACTCAGTAATTTAAAAAGCTTTAATAAAAATGCTAAAATATGAGACTTGTCTTTGGCTGTAATGAGACTCAGTTATCATGTTTTTATCAGCGATATTCAGTCATGGACCCCCTCCCCCTTTTCCTAGTGTAAGAAAATGTGGATGCAATCGTTATTTCCAGACTCTCCAAATTCATTCGGGATTGAGAAAAGGTTTTAAAAATTTGGGGAAAGACTCAGATGACAATTATACTGAGGGCCTCATGGCTGCCTTCCTCACACTGAGAAATCTAGTATGTTCTTTCAGATTAGAAACCTTGTCTTTCGTGGATCTAGCATGTGGGAGGATAAGAGAAAGGGGGTATATAAGGTTCCCACGGCCTACAGAAACCTTCCGTGGTGTATCCTCTATGTGATATGGATCACGTTACCGTGCTTACTATAGCCAACCCGTTTTGCAAAGCACAGTCTAACTCATTAAGTTTAGAGCCAATGGAATTCCTGAGAACCAAGATTGTAGCTCTTATTTCCTTTGGGGGGGGGGGGCTGAATTATAGGTATATGTCATTCTATGGGTTTTAAAGTGTACTATTTTACATGTTCTTCTTTTTTTGAGTCCAGCTAGTTAACATACGTGCTATATTGGTTTCAGGTATATGCTATAGTGACTCAACACTTCCGTACCTCAGCCTTTGCACATCATGACAAGTGCACACCTTCATCCCCATCACCTGTTTCACCCATCCCACCACCACCTCCCCTCTGGTGACCACCAGTTTGTTCTCTGGAGTTAAGAGTCTGTTTCTTGGTTTATCTCTCTCTCCTCTCTCTCTCTCTCTCTCTCCTCTCACCCTTCCTCCTTCTTCTGTTTTTCCTTTGCTCATTTGTTCTGTTTCTTAAATTCCATGTGTGTGACATCATACGATATTTGTCTTAAAGTGTACTTATTTTTATGAACTCATTTACTCATAACTAGAACCTTTTTAGGAGACTTTTATCACCTCATGTCATGAACGACTGAAATGGTAGGTCATGGAGAGTAAGGGAATTGCCATTTTCATAAAACTACTGAATGGAAGAGAGAGACCTGAATCTTCCCTGCCCTCTTCCTTCCATAGCTCATCCAGCTCTGGACGAGATTACAGGCAAGTGCCCATTTCTTCATGCTTTCCCAAGTGCCACCTTTTTCCCATGGTGAAGAGTTTCTGAGTCTGATTCCAGGGAATTCCTTTCTTCAGTTCTCTCTCAGACCTGCTGGGTGCACAGTGAGTGCAATGACCCCGCTTTGCAGCACAGAACAGGTGGAGGAGAGAAGAGAAGAGGGAACGACCCGTTGGCAGGTGGGATGACTACTGGGGAGAGTGTGAGGTTGATTCCTGATGCCGTGTCTGAAGGGGCAGCCGGCTCAGTTGAGATACCACCCACACTCTGAGGTTGCTATTGAGGGGAACAGAGCACGGCTGAATCATGAGGCCCAGCCCTGTCATCAGGAAGCTCTGTGGTGGGGCGTGGGCTGCACCGAGCAGGGCGGGAGCCACCAGGTGCAGTTGTTAATATGAAGCAAGTCGGGCAGGCTTGGAGAGGTTGGGTGAACATGCTCGAGGGCAGATGTGGCCTTCCCAAGAGGTGCTCCAGACCTGGGTGGAGCCTGGGTATTAGGAAGGCTTACAGGGCAGTTTGAAGAAAGGCATGGAGGAAACCCATTTCTCCTCACCCCGGCCTGTTCAAAATAAGACATTTCAGATTTGGGACAGGGAGGTAAGTTGGACACATAAAAATAATATCAGAGAGTACCTGCTGACAGGAGCTATCCAGAAGGACAGGGGTTGATGGCAGGGTTGCGGGTGGGGGTCATGAAACCCGGAGTGTGGACACGTTTGGCCTAACTCTCAGCCCAGCCATCCCCCTATCCCCACCTGCCCCAGCAGAGCAGGGCCTACATACAACAGGACCGAGGCTGGGGACGAGGGCATCCAGGTGGTGAATCCCAGCGGCACATACCAGGTGATCTTGTCTTTCTGTGGCAGTGTTCTGTGATGCAGCAGAGACAGAAAGGGGTCCAGGAACTTGAGGCAGGACATGAGGAGAGGCTGTGATCAAGACAATCTTGGAATATTACCTGTGTTACCTCATTTGCTTTTACCACCTACTCCGTGAGGCGGGGGTTCTTGGTAATACCTGCCCTTTCACATAATCCAAGTGAGGACCACTTCCCCAAGCCCTCCAAGGATGCCCCATTATCTGCCACACTGTGTCTAACTACAAAAAAAGCCCAAGGGCGAGGGTGCAGAGATCATAACTCTTGGAATCAGGCTGACTTGGATGACATGGTGGGTGCTTCTGCATAGGGGCTGAGACCTTGCGTTGTGAAGTCATTCAGAACCAGATACACACATCTTAGCCTTTCCCTTTTCTGGCTGCTTATTTACCTCTCTCTGCCTCTGTTTCTTTATCCTTAAAATATGAAATAGTACTCTTCCTCATAAGATTTTTACAAGGATAAAATAAAAGGTGTGCAACAAATTATTTGTATGGTACCTCCTGACACAAAGTCCTCAAAAAATGAGAGTTAGGGGATCCCTGGGTGGCTCAATGGTTTAGCACCTGCCTTTGGCCCAGGGCGGGATCCTGGAGTCCCGGGATTGAGTCCCACGTCAGGCTCCCGGCATGGATCCTGCTTCTCCCTCCTCCTGTGTCTCTGCCTCTCTTTCTCTCTCTATCATAAATAAATAAATAAATCTTTAAAAAAAAAGAAATTAAAAAAAATGAGAGTTGCTGACAAAAAAAAAATTTCTAGAAGTAGAATTAAAGAGCTCATCATACTGACATTTACCGTGCGCCAGGCACTATGAGAAAAGCCTTTTCTATTCATTTGCCCTTTATTCCTCACAGGGCCCCATGAGTTACCTATGATCACTACCCTGCTTTGCAGTTTGAAAATTGGAGTTTAGGAATATTTAGGCGCTTGTTCAAGGTCATGCTATGAATGAACAGAGGGGGAGCCCAGGTTGCATTAGTGAAAGAAGCAATGGCAAAGTTAAAGAGGGAGAGTAAAGAAGGGGAGAGGTCTGAAACCAGCGCCTGCAATTGCAAGGGGCCCTGGTATGAGAGACACCTGGGTTACAAGGGGTCATGGGACTTCTCTCTACCTCACAACAAATACTTGACAGATTTGGGGCTAGACCCAAAGGGTTTTATTCGCTGCAAATGAGGAGGTTGTGCCAAATGACCCCTACAGTCTCTTTTTGACTTGGAAATTTTATGATGTAAATTAAACCCTGTGATCCTAAGGGTGGTGTGTGTGTGGTGAGAAATCTCAGGAAGGGGCAGCAAGTCAGGAGAGCAAAAGGAACAAAGGAGCCTCCCAGAAGGGGGGCATCTCCATGCCCTAGAAAGAGCGGGACCAGGAGAAAGACTCTTTGACTGCATGTAATTCCTCTGATCGTGGTCAGTTGCTTGAATTGTGCAAATTAAAAATAGGAGATGTGTGCCTAAGTCTATAAATAATTTCTGTAAGCGACACTGTGGAGACAAACGAGCTCAGCAAAGCTTGTGTGGTTTGTGATGCCGCCTGGTCCCTGGTGTGTGTTTATGTTTCTGTAATTCATAATCATTTCTTCTCATTCCTCACCATTCCTCTCATCACAATAGAACCAAGAAGAGAAAAGCAATCAGAGTACAGCAGG
The DNA here is from genome assembly GCF_905146905.1 of Nyctereutes procyonoides. Taxonomy (NCBI): domain Eukaryota; kingdom Metazoa; phylum Chordata; class Mammalia; order Carnivora; family Canidae; genus Nyctereutes; species Nyctereutes procyonoides. The sequence continues at coordinate 87,120,759 of NW_026575140.1, read as the reverse complement.
TCTAATCTTATCCAGCATAATATAAAATGGCATCACAATAGGATATCTGGGGAGGCCAAGTTCACACTCAGGGTCTTTAAAACCGAGAAACATGGATCTGCTCCTGCTTCCCAAGCATTAGGGTGTGACCTCATGCACATCGGACTAGTCCCTACTCTCTGGCTGCCCCACTGGGTCCCAAGAGGTTGTGTTATCTGGAAAATCTCTTGCACTCCCAGTTAAAGACTGAGCGCCTACTAGATACCAGGCATCGAGCAGCCTGAGGGATACTGAGATGAACAAATAGCAGTCCTGGGTCACACAGATCCCCTGGCCTGGTGGGAAAGAGAGACAGAGGGAACCCTGGAATACTAGGAGAAGTGCTTTGAACTGAACTCATATGCTGTCGACCCTGAGCTTTGTTCGTCTTACCTCTTAAGTGCCTCTTCCCTCTGTCCCTCTCTGCCCCTCAGTCCTGCTTGAATGCTTGTCCCAGCTGCCACCTCCTCACTGCTGAACAACATCCTGGCTACTTCTCCTGTTTCTACTTTGCTCCGTCTGTTCCCCACGCTGCACCTAGCAGCAACCTATCTGCGATGCAAACCTCTCAGGCCTCAAATACACCACATCATCATCAGCATCATCACCATCATCATCATCATCTTTACACATTATATTGCCCTCTGCCTTTTCTCTTATAAAAAGGACCCAAAATGGGGGATCCCTGGGTAGCTCAGCGGTTTAGCACCTGCCTTTGGCCCAGGGCATGATCCTGGAGTCCCGTAATCGAGTCCCATATTGGGCTCCCTGCAGGGAGCCTGCTTCTCCCTCTGCCTATGTCTCTGTCTCTCTCTGTGTGTCTCTCATGAATAAATAAATATTTTTTTTTAAAAAAGGACCCAAACCTTAGCATTTCCTCCAGTAGGGTGTGGGGTCTGACTCTGCCCATCCACTCTCTGTGTGATTTTACCCTTTTGACCACAGCCACTGGCACTCATGTGAACCATAATCTCTGTCTCTGCAGAGCCTGTAAATATGTTGGCCCCTCTGCCCAGCTCTGCCCAGAACAAACACTTCACACAAACTCACTGATGAGGACAGACCCCCTCCTATGGGCTCTCACAGTGCCTTGCACCCTCATGTCCCACACATCGGTACACCCACACATTGATTGTCAGTGTTCTCCTGTAGACACTAACCTAGTAATTCACATGAGAGAAAGACCTTCCTGTCTACTCTTCTCCCTGAAGACAATGGCCAGGATACAGTGGGCACTAAATAAATGTTTTAGAATGAATGTGTTACATGATTGTGCACAGGTAGCCCTGGGGAGCACACTTACATTTATCTCTGGAATGGGGAGAAATAATGGAGAGGGGATTATATCTCAGAATCACTTTTCAAGTCTGAATAGGGCTTGTGCCGGCAGACAAGTGGGGCAGAGGAACAGCATATGCAAAAATGTGGAATGTACATGAACAGGGGTGTTTTGACTGTTGCCAGACCCACTGACATGGGTAGGTTAGCATTTGTTGCCTTGAAAAGAAAGGAAAAGGGAGACAGTGGGCAGGTAAACGAGAGGCAGAGATTAGCAGATGCAGATTGAGCATCACACAATGAACTAGCAATAAATGCAAAAGATATTTTCTGAGAACGCACACATAGGGGGTTGGCTTCTCTTCTCATTGCACAGCTCTGGTTCTCCTTCTCCAGAGCTGATAAGGCCATACTCTATTTTAATTTTTTAAATTTTATTTATTTATTCATGAGAGGCATAGGCAGGGAGAGAAGCAGGCTCCCCACAGAGAGCCTGATATGGACTCGATCCCAGGACCCCGAGATCACACCCTGAGCCAAAGGCCATCCAGGTGTCCCAATGCTCTGTCTTTAATATCATATTTATGGGGTTGTAATTTATTTACCAGGATGATCTTCAATAAATGCACAAGATTGTGCAACAATCACTGCTCTCCAATTCTAGAACACCTTGGTCATTCCAAAAAGAAACTCTATACCCATTAGCAGTCACTCCCTATCTCCCCCTCTCCCCAGCGCTGGGCAATTTTTAGATGTACTTTCTCTGTCGTGATGGATCTGACTATTCTGAACATTTTATGTAGATGGGAATCATGCAATATGTGGCCTTTTGTGTTGGCTTCTTCCACTTAGCATGTTTTCAAGGTTCACCCATGTTGTAGCATGAATCAGTACTTCATTCCTTCTAATAGCATGAATCAGTACTTCATTCCTTCTAATAGATGAATAATACTCCGTGGTATGGATATATTGCATTTTGTTTATCCTTTCAGTTATTTTTTTCCTTTCAGTTATTGATGAATATTTGCATTTTTCAAATTTTTGTCTATTGTGAATAATGCTGTTATGCACACTTGTGCACAAGTTGCTGTGGGGCATGTGTTTTCATTCCTCTTCAGGATATAACTAAGAGTGGAAGACATGGTAACACTTTCCCTAACCCGACGAGGAATTGCCAGACTGTTTTGAAGGCACCTGCACCGCTTCACAATTCCCCAAGCAGTGTGTGGGAGCTCTAATTGCTCCACGTCCTCACCAACTTTCATTAGTATCTGCCTTTTTTTATCATTATTATTACAACTGTCCTAGTGGAAGCAAAGTAGGACCTCATTGGGGTTTTGGTTTGCATTTCCATAGTAACTTATGTTACTAAACACCTTTTTGTGTGCATACTAGCCATTTGTATATCCTCTTTGGAGAATTGTCTATTCGAATATTTTGTCTATTTTTTAATTAGGTTATATCTTTTATTGTGAAGTTGTGAAAGTTTTTATATAGTTTGGATACTAGTCCTTTATCAGCTATATTATTTGCTGAAGCTTTATCTCCTGTGAGTTTTCTTTTTCAGTTTTTCTATAGCACTCTTTGAAACACAAAATTAAAAGCTTTTTTTCTATTTTGATGATGTCCAATTTATCTATTTTTTTCTTTTGTGGCTTGTGCTTTTGCTGTCATATCTAAGAAACTATTGTCTGATCCAAGGTAACAAAGATTCACACCTGTGTTTTCATCTTTTAGCTCTGACTTTGAGGTATTTGATCCATTTTGAGTTAATTTTTTGTGTATAATGTGAAGTAGGAGTCCAACTTCATCCTTTTGCCTGTGGATATCCAGTTGTCCCAGCACCATTTGTTGAAAAGACTATTCTTTCCTCATTGAATTGTCTTGGCACCTTGTTGAAAATCAATTAACCATAAAAGTATGGATATATTTCTGGACTCTCAATTCCATTCCATTGATGTACATGTGTACCTTTAATGCTGATTTTTAATAGAGAGTGCTCCCTAGAAATATATTCAGGATTAAAGGAAATAATGTATACAGAGCAATTAATACCAGGCTCAAAGGACTAAACACCAGTGGTTTTGTTACTGCCGCTGGCGCTATTACCACTTTGTTCCCAGTAGCAGCCCCCCTGGACTTGCAATGTTGCTGGAAGATCACCAGTTCACAGAATTTTAAACCAGAAAAGACCTGAGAATTCACAATCAAGTTTCTTCATTTAAACTAACCACAACAAACAAACACCACTACCACCACCACCATCACACACACACACACACACACACACACACACACGTCCCTAAACCAGAGAGGGTAAGTGATTTACAAAAGATTATACAGCTATGAATGAACTAAGATCAGAATCCACTTATCCCACACTTCATATCTTGCTTTTGGCATGTATCCTACTACTGCCATATACAAAATATGACATGACCTAGCCTAGCATGCATGCTGTAATTCCCAAATTAGTCTCATCTCTAGTTTATGAAATAAGCTCCCTTGTTAAAATAAATAAATAAATAAATAAATAAATAAATAAATAAATAAATAAATAATAAAATTAACCCTGCAAGGATAAAATACCGATCCTTTGAAAGGCTTTACTGTATTATTTTTATAAATTAGTTTTGAGTATAATGGAAAGCATTTCACATTTATGTTAGCTTTCACATGGTCTCTTCATAGTTTGTTATTCTCTGAGGATAACAAGGAGAAGGAGGGTGAATAGGAGGAAGGAATGGAGGACAAGGGAGAAATAAGGGGAAGGACAAAATATAGGTATTTAAATCTCTTTGAAACAGTCTATCTGGGGCATTAGGGTGGCTCAGATGGTTAAGCATCTGACTGTTGGTTTTGGCCCAGGTCATGATCTCAGGGTCATGGAATCAGGTTCCATGTTGGGCTTTGCTGGACGTGGGGTCTGCTTGGTTTTCTCTTTCTCCTTCTCCCTCTCTTAAACAAATAAATAAATAAAATCTTAAAAAAAAAAAAAAAGACTTTCTAATCTAATCTCCACACTCCTGGGTGATATGTATCTTCACATCCATTTTATGGTAGAGAAAGCTGAAGCTTCATGGCTTTAACTATTTTTTTTTTAATCGTAAGGAAAGTAGTTTGAAAAAATAGGATTGAGGGGATCCCTGGGTGGTGCAGTGGTTTGGCGCCTGCCTTTGGCCCAGGGCGCAATCCTGGAGACCCGGGATCAAGTCCCCACGTCGGGCTCCCGGTGCATGGAGCCTGCTTCTCCCTCTGCCTATTTCTCTGACTCACACTCTCTCTCTCTGTATGACTATCACAAAAAAAAAAAAAGAAAAGAAAAGAAAAGAAAAAATAGGATTGAAAGTTTAGCCTCTACAATTTAAAATTATAAGATTTAAAAAAAAAAAACACTGCCATCCAGTCGTAAACAAAACTCTTAAAACCTAATTAGCAAATAGTGTGGCGGGACAGGGACAGGTAGGTTTGAAAGGGGTGAAATTACTGCCCTTGAAATAATGATGCATGACGCTAAAGCCTGTACCCTGTTCATTCTACAAGCAAAAACAGACACCCCCTAAAGGAAAAGAAATACGAAGAGCCAGGCAATTTCTTTAAACAAACCTGTCTGATTTGCCGCACACATTTGCTTAGGCTCAATTATTCAGCTAAGGAAGAATAAATTCATATTTATTGAATATTTACTTTTCGCCCTGGAAGCATATATAATGCAATCTCCCCAGTTATCCAAGGGGGACGTCGTCTGTATATAAGTCCTGACTTAACGCTGAAGGATCTGGGATTTAGAAAATGAGTAATTAAGCACAGATGAAGCTACCTGATTCTAAATAGCATGGATAATGTCAAAAATGAATATATAGACATGAATAATAGCAACTAACATTTATTAAGTACTCATTTCCAGGCACTGTGCAAGTGTGCTATATACATTTCCACTCAATTCTAGTAAGTAGCTAGAGAGAGAAATATTGTCTTCATGTCATAGATGAAAAAATGGGGGCTCAGATGAGACAAGCCGAGATTGTCCAAGGTCTGTCGGACCTCAAAACCTAAGTTATGGTCCATGGCCTTCTCATGTGTTATTTCAGCAATATTATATCAACTTTACGGAAGATGCTGTTAATATGTCCAGAATCATGCATTTCAACCCCTAATTAACTCAAGTTTGCTTTCTCACAAATGCACAATAATATGTATAACAAGCTATTGTTGTTGGACTTGAACATGGGAGAGGCATCCACCCCCCATGCAGTCGGATATCCATGTATACCTTTCAACTCTCGAAAACCTTAACTGCTAAGATCCTACTGTTGATGAGAAATCTTGCTAATAACATAACAATTGATAGCACATATTTTATATGCTGTATGTATTTTATACTGTGTGGTTATAATAAAGTAAGCTAGAGAATAAAATGTTACTAAGAAAATCAAAGGAGAGAAAATACATCGATAGTACTGTACTATAAAAAATGCAAAAAAATGCATATAAATATACCCATTTAGTTCAAACATGTGTTGTTCAAGGCTCAACTGTATATATAGTAAACATTTATTTATTCCACAAAATTTTATTAAGCACCCATTATGTGCAAAGCATAGTTCTAAGTACGGAGGATATAGTGGTTTATAAAGCCTATAGTTTAGGATCAGAAAGACTTTAAGCAAATAATCATACAAATGAATATAAAAGCACGAAACTATATATTTTTAAGATTTTATTTATTTATTCATAAGAGACACAGAGAGAGAGAGAGAGAGAGGCAGAGACATAGGCAGAGGGAGAAACAGGCTCCTTGCAGGGAGCCAGACATGGGACTCGATCCCAAGACCCCCGGGATCACACCCTGGGTCAAAGGCAGGTGCTAAACCACTGAGCCACCCAGGCATCCCACAAAACTATATTAGAATCATTTAGGAAAATTTATGGTTAATAAGAGGTTGTAACAGAAGGACCTGAATTAGATGGGTTGAGGGGAAGACTAGGGTCCTAACAAAGACTTCTCTGAGGAGCTAATGTCCAAACAGCCTGGAAAGAAAGAAAAACAAAAAACACTTAAGATTAAGGTGGTGGGGTATTCCAGGGAGATGAAAGGGCCAATGTCAGATCTCTAGGATGGAAAACACTTGATAGGTAATAAGATACCCAATTTAAAAACCAATGCATTTGGGGATCTCTGAGTGTCTCAGCAGTTTAGCACCTGCCTTTGGCACAGGGCGTGATCCTGGGGTCCTGGGATCGAGTCCCACATCAGGCTCCCTGCATGGAGCCTGCTTCTCCCTCTGGCTGTGTCTCTGCCTCTCTCTCTCTCTCTCTCTCTCTCTCTCTCTCTCTCTCTTTCATGAATAAATAAATAAAAATCTTTTTAAAAAATATGCATTCATGTATTATATTTAGTGGGGAAAGGGATGCTGCTACCTATCAGGTTTTGTTTTATATAATAGTAATACAAGGATAAATATAGCAGATTCTTTCCATGGAATAGTTCAGTTGCAAAGATAAATTGTATGATAAAGACATAAACAAGAATGCCTTGGGAACAGAAGAGAGAGCAACTAAGGCCTCATAAAGGAGCTTGTGTTTGAGTTGGATGTTGAAGGATGAGGAGTTTATATGGCGCAGAAGTGGGAAAGTTCTTTCCCAGCAGAAGGAATAGTATGTGTAAAGGCACAAAGCTGAGAGAATGATGCAGCATCAGAGAAGTATGTGAGGGCTACTTATCAGAGAAAGAGCTAGTAGTTAGGCTACGGCCAGACTGTGAGTGGTTTTGTAAAGACGTTTGGACTTTCCAGTCTTAGCAAGGGGCAGATATTGGGGATATTAGGCAGAAGAAAAATATTTAACAAGTGATTGTGGTAAGTGTATAGGGTCTGAATGATAAAATGGTGGCAGATAGAGAAAGGAAGAGACTTTTGTAATATTCCAAGCTAGAGACAGCAAGTTTCTCAACTATTCCAATGACAGTGTGAGTGGAGAAGATGTGCTGGGTTCAAGACATACTGATATCTTTAGCAGGAGCTGGCCATGCCAAAGGTAAAAAGAGAATGTGTAAATACCTCATGGTAACCCAGGATCCTGAGATATTTTGGAAATCTGCCCCTTCTTCTGATTGTTATCTGATAAAATATTATCTGAATATATATGTATAACATATATACATATACACGTATATACATATATACAGCGGCAGACAATATTTTATTTATATCAATATATACATGTCTATCTATTGAACTATTTTTTATTCTATTTATCTTAAATGACTACAATTTGAAGTGCTTGTAGCTGTGCACTGAACAATCTGTGCACACATATGAAGGCCCTGTTGCAAACCGCCACCATCAGTGATAACTGATGCATGCACTCTTGGCAGGGCCGGGGGCCCCAAGTGTCCGCAGATGTGACTAAAACACACTGTGCTATTTGTAATGCTTTAATTGGACTTGTGTGAATCCTGTCATTTTCTGTGAGTAATTTTGATACTTTGGTTAAGATTGCTGTGCATTTTTGTGTTGACCTATATACCCATAAACACTAGCTGTAGATAGGGAGGTAAATGGAGAGATAAATAGATATATAGATTCATAGATTGACACAGATTCATAGATACTTAGAAACAGGTTCCTTTGCCACAGATAAGTGTCTGCACTTAGACAAAATAGGTAGAAGCATTTATTCATTTTCGAGTGCTACCTTCTTCAAAAAATTGTCATGCTAACAAGGGGAGGGCCATAGTAGTATTGCCAAATTCAAGTCAGATTTAAAATTAAATGAAAAGCATTGAGACCCTCCCTCGGTAAGTGCTGCTTGCCAGTAACATGCCCTGGAGAAACAAAGATGACTAAGATGGACTCCTACCCTCCTGTGCAGCGTGCTGGGGAAGCAGCTCGAACGATGTGGTTTTGTTCATCGTGGTTAAGTGCTGTGAGGGAAGATGCCCTGGGAGATCATTCAAAGCAGAGGAAACAGAATATGCAAATATAAATATTGTGTTTGGGGCATCGATAAGATGTTAAACAAAGAAGCAGCTTAACCTAATGGAAAGAATTCCACCATTTACTGCCCATGTCCTTTGGGGAAATTTACTTTACCCTCCCCCTTGCCTCATTTCTTTTTCCATTTTTCATAGTGAGAATATTCTATTCATTTCATAATTTGTGAAGAAACCGTAAGATAATATACATGCAAGCAATTTGAAGACAAGCATTATGTATTAATATACATTCTTGATAGTACATATTAATTGTAAGGATATCACAATTGAGAAAAATAATTTTTCTTTCTCCCAATTCACTCTCTGTGCTTCCTTTCTTACTGGCATCCACACTCTTGATGCTCTACTTATCTTTCTTCCTTTGAGAAAGTACTCAGGGCCATTCGGGAAGTGCCAGGATGGTAGCACTTCCCGGGGCTTTGTGAGATTGTTTGGATTAACCTTTGCAATTCCACTCCAGGAACCTTCTTCCTAATGGGTGACTCTGACTGAGCACCTGGAGAATGAAGAGGTGCTAAATATCCGTGGAATTTTATCAATATCTATGAATCCAGGACCCCTTGAACTATGAGACGAAACATGGCATGTACAGAACTGATGATTCTGAACCAGGAGTTGGGTTGGGAGATCCATCTCCGGGCATCGGATGTACTAAATTATCCTCTACTGACCTCACTCTTCAACCCTGTCCCCTGAGCTGTGTCTACCTTAACACCAGCACCAGGAAGCCTCCTGGGTCTAGAGAAAGAACTTCAGGTGGCCCAACACATCTAGCTAAAGCAAGCATTATTCTGAGAATATTGTGGAAGGTGCACTGAAGTTGTTGCTTTATAAAAGTGAAAAAAGTATTGACATTTCTAAGCCCAGAACTATTTTTTAACAAGCTAGAAAATACTGAAAAACAGGTAGTACAGTTTTCTCAAGAGAATGCAGTGTTAGAATGCACACCATTTTTTTTTCCCAGTGTGTATTTGGGTAAAATATGTGCAATGAAATTTCAGGCCAAATCCTAATGCAGAAATAATCCAAAATATGGCAGATTTATAAGCGAGGTGATTTTTATTTATTTGCTAATGTGGATTCCCTTAAGAAGTCAAACGTTCTACATGTTACTTATGGCTTCTCCTTGAAAAGACTTACCTCTAAGGTCTCAGCAGCATAAAACTCCGGGCTGCGGAGTTGTCTGAATCAAGCATCAGTCGTAATTCTCCTTTGCCACTAACTCTGGGTGGTTTGGAACCTACCAGTACTCTACCTGTTGGGTAATTAATAATTCATAATTAAACTGACAGTTTGAATAAATCAGCATAGCCGTAGGCTTGGAGCCTCCTCTCTTGCCTTTCTTCAGAGAATGTGAAATATAACAGAGAAGAAAGGTGTAGGTATTTGAAATCCTCCATTAAAAGCTTAGATCTCACCCCCCCAGCCCCACCCCGTAGTTTTCAGATTTGTTCCATCCGTTCTTTGGATCTTTCTTTCAAAGAGGAATGAAGCAGGGACCCTTGACAGCCTTGTGCCAGACACTGAGGAAATAAGAGATGTATGTGACTCCATCCTTTTCTTTAAGCAACTAACCCTAGGTAAAGACAGGCATGAAAAATCAGCTGTGATACCACACGCTCAGTTCCCTCCACATGGAAAGTTCAGAAAAAAAAAGTGGGAGAGAAAAGTGATTATTTTCTCAGGATTTGGGGAGAAGTGTGGGAAAACTGCAGAGGGGAGTTGATCTTTGAGGTCCCTTGAGTAATGAGTCATAGTCTTTCAGGTAAGAAATTAAGAAAAGAAGAGAAAAACAAAACGATGGAAGTACTTAGGTTTTTGCCATTGTCCGAGGACAACCGGGGTTGAGCACTAGCTGTGCACAGTGTTAATGGCCACATGGTTGGCAAATCAAGCCATCTGAACATTATTATTGAGAATAATACTTATCATAAAAGCATCTGTGCAAATATTTATGTGCTAATACCTCCTTTTGAGTGCAAAGAATCATTCTCATGCATTTCTTTTCTCCTTTGTTTCCTCCCAGTTCCTCCCCAGATCATGAATATCTCCTCAGACATCACTGTAAATGAGGGGAGCAGTGTGACCCTGCTGTGTCTTGCTATCGGCAGACCAGAGCCAACTGTGACATGGAGACACCTGTCCGTCAAGGGTAAGGCCTTTACCTTTGGGAATTTTTCAGAATTATTTTTCAGAGTTCAGGCTGGGAGGGAGAACCTGCCCAGTGCCTGTACCTTAGCTTAGAGGTATTCTATTATTTTATTGAAGAATTTGTTCTAAAGCACAACAAAACTTTGGGAATCAGAAAGCGACGCTGTGTTCGTAATGTCGTAATGTAAAAGCAGATGGGCTGCACGCATCAGTCACTGAGGATTCCATTTCCAAACAAAAGGATTTATAAAGAGAAAATGTACTGAATTATATTCTCAGTCCTTCCTATGACCCTAGAAGACTTCTGTTTTCCAAACCAGGAAGAACAGAGGTGCCATAAGAATGGCTTCAAAGATACTAGTTTCTCAAGGTCGAGATGTGTAGACCAGTTGGTTACTGGGCTTTTCTTTAAGAAGAGCGATAGAAGGCTAGATTGTTTATTGTAAATGTTGGTTGTTACTGTTTAGCCTTGAAAAACAGGATCTCCTTGCTCAGGACTTTCAGAACACTTCCCCAGAGCCACACCTATTTGACCTACACATAACTAGTCCTCATGAACAGAAGGATGATGGAAAAGGAGAAGAACACTTGAGTATCTTGTACTGAGCACTGATTGGTATTACATATCAGTGATAGTCATCTTCGCCTTAGTGGGATGGGAACCACAAGAACGGTGAGCCTTATACCTTTGGAACTAAAACTTACTCCAAGTTGAACTTTGAAGGCACAAAGTCACTTGGTATATTTATACATTACTAGAAACTATGATAGGTGTGTGTGTGTGTGGGGGGGTAACTGGGTGAGGAGCACTGAGGAGGGCACTTGACAGGATGAGCACTGGGTGGTATACTATACGTTGGCAAATTGAATTCAAATTTTAAAAAATGTAAGAAAAAAGAAAATATGATAAATTCTATAAATTATACAAGGAGCAAATGTTCCCTCAAGCATTAGAAAATCCAAACATGAACTTAAGTGAAATAGGAGAATGTATGGAGTATGCCTGTGTGTGATATAAAAATAACCTAGATCTAGAGGAAAACGTGGGAACACATCTTAGTAACCTTGAGATGGAGAAAGATTTGCTAGCACATCAAAGGCCCTTACCATAAAAGAAGAAAACATGAATAAATTTGGATTTTTATTATTTTCTCACAGTTGCTGTAACAAAGTACTACAAATGGTGTGGCTTAAACAACAGCAGTGTGTTTCTTATAGTTCTGGAGGTTATATGTCCAGGATGCTGTGTAGGTAGGGCCAGTTCCTATCGAGGGCTGGGAGGGAGAACCTGCCCAGTGCCTGTCCGTTAGCTTCCGGTGGTCAGCTGGCAGGCTCAGTGTTTTGTAGCTTTTAGATGTGTCACCCTGACTCCTGCTTCGTGCTCACAGGGCCTTCTCCCTGTGTGCCCCCTTTGTGTCAAATTTTCCCTTTTTACAGGGACACCAACATATTGGATTACTGCCTATACTGCCTACACTAATGACCTCATCTGATCTTGGTAAACTTGTAAAAACTTAGTAAAATAGGGTCACATTCTACAGCACTAGGGTTAGAACTTCAGATTATCTTTTTTTTGGGGGGGGTAGCTAGGGGGTGGAATTCAATTCATAATGGTTTCATCAAAATTTAAAACACCATTGAGTGTAAATGAAAAGAGAAGCCACATACTGGGAGAAAACAGTTACCATACATATATCTGGCACAGAATTTGGGCTTTGTCTGGGTTATGTTTGGGCTTCATCTGGGCTGTATGAAGAATTCTTACTACGTGATTCTGATGAAGTTTTGGAATATAGGTGAGGTCCGGAGCTGACCACCAAGAAAGAATTCTTGAGATGTCTTTGGTGCACAATGGTGGTTTTTATTAAAGCACTAGGACAGGACTCGTGGGCAGGAAAAGCTGCTGCCCCCGGCCTGTGAGGGGTGGCTGATTATATACCTGGGAGTTGGGAGGGGTTTGAGGATAGCGTCCTCTCTAAGGAATTTTGGAAGCAAGGTTTCCAGGACCTAGAGGGGGCTAGCTATTGTTGGGGAAAGGTCGCTCATTACCCTCTAATAAAACCTGAGTCATGAGACCCTTCAGATGTGTATCTATGGGCCATGTGCTTGGGGGGTGATGGCTAACACGTATCTTGGGGGATAGAGATAAAGGGAAATTTCTAAAGGAATTTTTATATGTTAAAGTAGACTTACAGGATCCTGGGGGTCAGGCTAAGATTGCTTTTTGCCCTTAGCAAAATATCAACATGGAGGCAGTTGAGTCCGTAGAGGAATGTCCCTTTGCCTGTTTCAAGAACTTGTCAATGTGCTTACCTAAGCGCGTGCCTTGTCCTCAGCTTGACCTGTGTGTTTCCCCATCAATTCTAACAACGTATCTTGAAATGAATGAAAAATTTGAACAGATAATTCACAAAAGAAGACACATGAATAAGCTCATGAAAATATGCTCAATATATTTACCATAGAAATGAAAATTCAATCATAATAAAATACCACTACACAACTATTAGATGGCCAAAACTTAAAAACAAAACAAAACAAAAAAACTTGACAATATCAAGTGCTGGTTACACCATAACTCTGGAACTCTAAAGTGCTATAAACACTATGAAAAGCAGTTTGGCACTTAGTTTTAGAGTTAAACATGCACTTAACATGTGACCCAGCAATTCCACTGCTGGGTGTTCACCAAAGATAAATGAAAATGTCTGTCTACAAATATACATTGTGCATAAATATTCATAGCAGCTTCATTTAGAGTAGCCTGAAACTAGAAATAACCTCAAACTTCCAATAATTAAATAGATAAAGTGTATATATTCAGAGAACAAATGACTTTTCAGCAAGTAAAAGGAACAACTCATTGCTAATGTAACAAAACAGATGATTCTCAAAAATCAGGCTGAGCCAAAGAAGCAAGACACAAAAATACCTACTGCGTGATTTCATCTATACAAAACTTTCGAAAGAGGCAAAACTAATTGATAGTGACTAAAATCAAGTCAGTGGTTACCTGGAGTAGGGGTTTGGGGAGATGTGACTACCAAGGGGCCCAAGGGAATGTTTTTGGGTGATGGAGATGTTTTATACCTTGAGTGGGCTGCTGGTTTTGTTGCCGCTTACATAGGTCAAAATGTCAAACTATACAGTAAAAACAGGAACATGTTATTGTATGTAAATGAAAATCTCAGTGAAATTTTAAAAAATATACACATAGAGATATGGGAAATAATGAACTGAAAGTTTGCCCCTGATTTGTAGTATCATTTACATAAGCAATACTCCCCTGGGGTAGGAGACTGGATTTGTTGGTAGGAGCACCATTTCAGTTTTCCCTGTCTCATGTCCTCCATGTGAATAGAGATACACACGTCAACCCCAGCCGTGTTGTAAGGAAGGATAATGCTAGCAGAGCTGCTGAACACTCTTTGCATACAGACCTCAGCTATTGAAACACAAAATGTCTGTATTATAAAAGTAATGTTAATTAACAAGAATATTAAAATAGACATGAGGGACGTCACAAAGCCCAACTTTAAGGTAAACAGAGCTGTAGCTTAGGTTCCCAAAGACATAAGCCTCATGGGGATTTTGCTTGAAGTGTGGGGCAATTTTGGATTTATATTATATAGAAAACTATATCTAGACATCAGACCAATTTCTATGTATTCGGTAAATTCAGATTTTTTTTTTTATAAATGCTTGAAACCCCAAAATGCATTTACTTGATCCTAAATGCATAGTTCTCTGAGCCTAGAAATCTTTTGAAAGGCAATTTGACTTTGTGTAAATGTTTTGATGTGATTCCTTATAATGGTACACTGGTATGTTTTCTCTCTAAAAATAAGGGAAATTCATCCATATTCCCAATCTTTTATATAGCGTAATAGTCACAATTCAGCCTCAAAGAAGTTCAGAAAATCCTACATTTAAGTGATCCCTCTGCTCTTCAAATCTCTCAGGCTATGATCTACTTTCAGTGCCTTTTGCTTTTTCATAGCTTTGGCCTTCACTTTGCTGTCTTTTGTTCCCCCACTGTCTTTCTCCTCCTCTCTCAATGACATTTAAACATTTAAACTCAAAGCATTGTTTTCCAAATTTGAAAGGCTTTGGAACCTGGAAGATTTGCAAGTTTAAAATGTGCTTCTGCAGAGTGACTACCATTATTTATTTTTAGAAGGCTATTCCTTCTCACTTAGAGTTGAGGAGGCTCTAGGAAGTTGTTTTAAAGGTTTAGAAGAGCAGCCAATAAAACTTGAACATCAAATAGCATTTTTAGAACAATTTGCTGGTTAATTCAGCATGCAAGAATAGGAAATAAAAGTCGCAATGACATTTCCTTTGAATTCCAATAGGATTGCACTGGAGAACTTATTTAGCTCATCGGACAGCTCTGTTCCCAAAATACTAATAATGCGAGGTTTGAAATCTCTTGGTTAAATTAAAGCATCTATATAACAGAAATGAATAAACAAACTAATTTAGAAATAGAATATTTTAAAGAGCAAATTATTAAAGATTAAGAATAATGGTAATGCTTATAGTTTAAAAAGGGACCAAACACATGCCACCAATCCCTAGAAATTATAGGAAAAATGTAAAAGCTCATGATCCAAAAAATCCATTATCACACTAGAGAATAATAATGGAAAGCCTGCATGGATCAGAAACAATACGGAATGTCTGAAATATAAAAAGTAAAGATGCAATGAAGAGAGAAAGTAAAACAGCTCGATATACAGGAATATGATCTATACTGACATGACATAGGTTGAAGAAGGAAGGGTTTTAGGTCTCGGTATACTGGTAAATGTTTAAAATTGACTGGGGCTGAGGTGGTGAAGGCAGTGGAGCCCTGGTGGCATTTGCCAGTTTCCATAGTGTAAATATTCCCATCATTGCCACTTTCCTGGGAACCCTTTGGAAGTGACTGTATTTTTGACTCATTTTCACTTAAACAAACCAAAAGTCATTTCTTCCTATGAAAGCATAGTAAGGTTTTTGAAAAAAAGCACAAAGATCTCAGATGTGGGTCCAAAGTGTCCCCAGTATTTCCATTCTCCAGACTTGGACATCCAGCTGGAGATCTTTTGACTTCCAGTTTCGTTTGCAATGTTGGCAGATGTGCTAGGATTCCCAGAAACTAGATTTGTCCAGAGGACATCTGCCTCACCTCTAAGGAAAACTTGAGATTGTTACCGGATCGCGATTATTAAGTATTGTGAGCATCTCAAAAAAAAAAAAGTGCTGTATAAACATATATTCGGGGGTTTTGCAATTGACTTGCAAACCACTGAACATTTGACCATGTATTTATTCAGCTTCAGATATAAAGTTATATTTAATTTATTTTCAGGAGCAGATAATGGGTTCTTTAAAAAAACATACACTTATGTGGATTTGCTAGAGAATATAGCACTTGTTTAATAGCTTCCCTGCACGTACAAATCTGTACGGAGTGACCTCCAGTTTAGGAATTAAAATAATGTTGTAATCACAGGCTGTTTCCTCAAAGAATTTTCCCTCCAAAAGAGTGGGCAGGTCCCAAAACAGGCAGGCGAAGTGGATTGGCAAGTGGCCAGTGTGTTTGGAGGACATTGCAAAACAGGTGGGATCCAAGGATGACTTTCTTTTCGCCTCCGGAAGGACAGGAGAAGGGGCACTGGGCCAGCACTCACTGGAAGCCTCGTGAATGTAAAACCATGAATAATGTGGAAACTAAGCTGCACCTGAATAATGTGAAACCAAAGTTTCTTTGATGATTAAACCAAAGTTGCAAAGATGGGTGTGACAGAGGAGACAACACAGGCTGCTGTGTTCTGAGGAGTCTTGTCGTTCCCTCTTACGATGCCTTTGTAATCCACTCGAATGTGTTGCACACCTGGCCCCATTTCCAATGACATATTTGGAAAGGCCAGATGTTCTGGGAAAATAATAAAGTCTTCTTTTCTGTTTCCTCTCCATGGAGATTTTAAGATGACAGCTATTCACCTGTGAGTGAGTTGCTCCTACAATCTACTCATATACAGTAATACCTCAGGGAGCAAGTGAATGAGTTATTTCACAGAAGTGAATTTTCCAGGTAACCGAAGCTGACTCCTTTATCATTGACTTGAGTCATTTTTAATGGAAACATTTTAAAAATGTATTATGTTCTCCTCTGTTTCCTTGAATACATTGAATGCTATTTGGCCTCATCTTTATAATGTAACATCAACATCATGCATATCAATTGTTTGTATCTTAGCATTTGGAGACAGGGATAACCAGGAAAAGGGCCCTAAAATATTGTTTAAATCCTTTTGTCTGTTTTGTTTTAAATAATTCCTGTATTTTTCCTTCTGTCTCTCCAAATGACTATTAATTGTCAGTCATCCTAAAGTCAGCATACCTGCCTCTCAGCAGCCACGTGTCTTCTGATTATTTACTTCTAATCTGTCATGAGCATAGAATCTGTATAACCAACTTGATTAGTCCTAAATAAGAACATAGTGGTGGGAGAGAACGTTCTCAGAGGAAAGGGCACGAGCTTCCCTGAATGTGATAAGTGATGTTGCAGATAGCTGTTCTGGGGAAAATCATGTCTGGCTTTCATTTCAGATATAGGAGTCTCCTAGATGAGTGAATTGCACATAAGCTAAGAGCGCTAATACTCTCGAAATCATTTCCCACAGTTCTGACCTCATTGGGCAACTCTTTTCTATCTTCTCACTTTCCTGGATGCTGAGGTCACAAAATATATGAGCCCAAGACTATTTCTAATACAGCCCTTAGTTTTCATGTGAGAAATTCCTGAGAAGAATGTCTCGGAAGAAATTGTCAAGTCCTTAACATTCCAAATAAAAGGAGCACTAGCCTGCTGTGTAGATGTTGATCCCTTTGGCTGGTGGTTTTACCTTAGACTGAACATGCACTTCGGGTTCTTACAGACCAGAGATTAAGTCTGGCCCAAGCAGTTAGCAGTCTGAGTTACTTTAGGAAAGCTACTTCCTCTATCTGATCTCCTAGACTGCAAAATGTGGCCATTTCAACTCATTTACGGCCCTAGCAGCCCTGAGAGGAAAATGCTCATATTTATTACTATGCCTTTTTATTGTTTATAGTCATTCCTGTTATTATGCCTATTCCTACCTTTTATCCCTTGGCAGGCTTGGGTCATTTGTTGGTGATTCAGAGTCCCTCAGGTCCACCTAAAAATTCAGAATGTTGTAGTTTTCTTTGTCATAGCTAAACCTAGAAACAACCCAAATATCCTTCAGTGAGTGAATAGTTCAACTGGTACATGCACACCATGGGGATGCAACAGCATTTATTTAGCAATAAAAAGGGATGACTTCGAAGTATATTCAAAAACTTGGATGGGCCTTAAGGGTATTGCACCAAATGAAAGAACCCAGTCTCAAAAGGTTGCATCCTGGTGATCCCACTGTTAGAACATTCTCAAAATGGCAGACTTATAAAGATACACAACAGATGAGTGGTTGCCAGAGGTTTGGGCAAGGAAGGGAAGGAGCACCATGAGGGAGTAGCTTTGCAATGATGAAATGTCATAGAATTATACTCAAAGACAATAACAGTGAGTGCCTGTAAAACCTGGTGAAGTCTAAGCAAGTTCCATAGTGTAGTTGACTGTATTATCCCCATATCAATAACCTGCTTTGGATAAAGCACTTTTTTACATAAGATGCCATGACTGGGGAAGCTGGTCACAAGCGCATAGGACCTCTGTCTATTATTTTCACAACTTCTTATAAATCAATAATTATTTCAAAATTAAAAATTAAAACAATAGAAATGAAAAGTAAAATGAATCTGTATATAGGAATTTATGATTTATAAAATATTGTCTCCTGCATCACTTCAAATAAGTTTACAGCTACTCTCTCATACAGGTCAATACAGGTCAGCAGGAATATTCCACAGGTACCTAAAAGGCTCGGAAGGGTTGAAGTAATGGCAACGGCTCTCAGCTGACTAAGATGGTGGTGGATATACAAAAGGAGCTAGTTCCTGTTGAACAAGTCTAGAGTTCTTTATAAAGACTGTACAAAGATGGTGCCCATGGCTTGCAGTGGGAACAGATACGATATAACATATGTTTTATCAAATTTTGCTTATTTTCTCAGGAACCCCAGAGTGCTCACTAGCTCTGAGCATCACCCATGCTCTTATATTTCCCTCCCTAACTCCACACCTACCTTCCTATATGTAGGCACTTTCTGGCTACCACTCAGTATTGTTCTGAGGAACTCACAGCCTCCGAATGAAACCCACAGTCATGCCGATGTCTGCTGTAAGTCCCTGTTGTTTCTCTGCCTCAATTAAAATCAACCCGCTGAGACCTACCCACCTCATTTTTCTTCTAAGCCATCCTGGGTACAAGTTCCAGCCACTAATAGAAATTGCCTATTAGTTGACCCTCTGTATCATCCAGTCATGCTACTACTTCTTTGTCCCTCTCCAAGGCAGCCAGGATCCTTGTTTCTAATCTTAAGTCGTGTTTCGAGCCTAATTAATCCCCAGAGTGTGAGAAAGAGGTGTCTGAGATGAGAAATCAAGGTTATACATATCTTGCTCAGTGGAACAGTTATGGGCAAACAAGCTGTTCCTCTCACATTTTTGCAAAGAAAATTTATGTTCACTAACTTTGGTTCTTGTTGTAAATGAGAAGTATATGAAGGTCTAGCAATGCGCTTTTCACCATATGGGTACCCATATGTTTTCCCCTTTTGCTTGCGTACATTTTCGCTTTGGCATGCACATATGCTTGTATTTTTGCAACTTAACAATATTAAAACTAATCCCATTTATGCTCCTTTTGGGTGAGTTGATTGAGTCATAAATTCCTGAGAATCTCTTCCTTGGGAGGCTGAAGTTCTTTTATGTGAGCAAGAGGAGGGCATGACAACCTATCCTGGCAGACAGATGCAGGCAGCCAACATCGCCGTGTAGCTGATGTAGCTGATGGCTCTGACTCTGGCTTCAGAGTGGAGAGACTGACCCTGGAGTGCGAGGAAGTACGGATCATAATGCCCGGGTGGCGTCCCTCTGTTTTCCTTCATGTGAGGGAAAGCGCTCACTAGGAAATAGACAATAATTCCCTAGGGTTGATTCTCTTCCTTGGGTGAAATAACTCACCTTAGAGCAAACAATCATGATGTTGTGAGTTCTTGATGTGACTGTGCTTGATACGACTCCCATTCTTCACATGGAGTTGAGAAACTATATCAGAAATAGGGCAGCAGGAAATTCGGCTTTGCAGCAAAGTAATGATTAGCCTCTTCGCCGGGCTTTTTCAGATTATAAAAATAAGAATGGATATTAACATGCATCAGACCAAGTGGAATGCTCAATTCGTTCAAATGTAAAAATGGAATTGGAAATGCTGTCGGATGTCTTTTGTAAGGCCGTTGCTATTTTTATCTCTGTTCATGAGTTCATTCATTCATTTGATGTATTAAGGATGTTCATGTGCTCTCATAGCATTTACACTGCTGTGTAAAATAGAGTGATTCCAGCTCTTATGAAGCTTATAGTCTAGTTGGGGATAGTCATTAATCAGATCATCAAGAATATGTAAGTTCAAAGTGTTGTAACTGCTGTGACAATGGGCAGCAGGGAGGTGTGAGCTAGTCTAGGCTGGATCTCCTCTGAGACAGTGATGCTTGAGCCGACATGTAAAGATGAATGGAAGTTAACTAGGACAGGAATGCATATGCGTTGGGGCCCGGCTAGATGGAAACTTTCCAGGTGGGACAGAACAGCATGTGCAAATGCCCTGAGGTGAGAGGCAGCATGACTTTTCGAGAAACAAAGGAACTGTGTCACCAGTGTGTAGAAAGCTGGAGAGACAATGGCCTGAGAATAGGCACTTAGGGGCCAGATCACACAGAGCCCTTTAAAGGTTGGCCTTTATTCGAAGAGCACTAGAGAATACAAAGAAAGTTGCAAGTAAAAGAGCTAAGAAATGAGATGTTCGTGTATCAGATTTAACTAGAAACCTTTCATTTCTGATTGACTCATTTTTCCATGTAAATCTGGCAAACCACTAAAGCTCTGTCTCCATCTCCTCACCTATAAACCAGATAGGAGTTAGTAATAATACGCTCCCCTTACGGAGGAAGAGAGAATGGAATTTGATAGCATCTATTCCAAATACTTTTTAGATTATAATATAAGAATGGATATTAACATGTGTCATAGCAAGTAAAAAGCCCAACTAACTCAAAAGTAAAATTAGAATTGGAAAGGCATCCAATGCTGCCTGCCGTCTGTTGTAAAGCCTTCTCTATGCAATTGCTATATCAAATTATGCTATTGAAATCAGTCGGACACTGATAAAATTGAGACCAGCTTTACAAGTTCTGTAGATCTAATTGGCCTCAGCAGTGGGTCTGCACTGACTCTTGCTGCTGAATAAAAATCGTAGGCTTCAATAGAAAATAATAAGCAGCCTGGTTGCACACTAACATGCTGCAGCCACCTCCGGAGATAATGTATTTAATTTAGATACTGAACTCCTTCATGTGGCCAGATGTTGATGGAACCTCAGAGAAGTTTGTTTCTCCCTTACCTCCTGGATGAGCACCCTTGATAGTAGATTCAGAGGACTTGTAGGGCCAACTGTGTGTACTTTCAGTCCTCGATATTTCTTTTTTCACAGCCATTCACATCTTCTTCTGAAAACCTCCATGTCTCTAGGGAAAAAGTGCCTACAAATAACCTTTCCTCGCTCAAGCTACTGTAGGTTGGGTTTCTATCACTTAACAGCCAAAGTAGCTCCAATTAAATCCACCATGTTTGTGTAAGATGGTGCATTATGGAGGTGACTAGAGCACGGTCCCAGCTATAAGCCTAGATCGGGGTGTGGGAGAGATGTGTACACATAACATTGCCGTGCAGTGCACTATGGTTGGGGCCAGACCATGTCTGAGAAAGTCTCTCTTGTATGTGAAGGAGAGGATGAGGCTACCTGCAGCTCCGATGAACTTTACAAGGCCACTGTCTTTTCTTTTTCTTTCTTTTATTTTTTAAAGATTTTATTTATTCACGAGAGACAGAGGCAGAGACACAGGCAGAGGGAGAAGCAGGCTCCCCCCGGGGAGCCTGATGTGGGACTTGATCCCAGGACCCTGGGATCATGCCCTGAGCCGAAGGCAGACACTCAACGGCTGAGCCACCCAAGCATCGCTAGGCCAGTCTTTCTCATGGGTTGGAGGAGACCAACCTGGGAGTTGACCAAGGAGCTCTGGGTGGGCTGCCACTGATTCTACATCCACATCAGCTGGAACCAGGCTGAAACAGACACACGGACTCTGCCTGTGAATTATGCAGCAATCAACACCAGGAGGCCACTACCACCCTCAGCACGCCCAAGGGCACCATTGCATTCCAGCAGTCACAGGGTGTGCTTCCTCTTGTCTCCTTTCTCAGAGTGCCTGCCATCGCAGGCTTCCAACTGTGCTGGGTTTTCTCTCCAGCATGGCGGAGACCTAAGTATGAAACGGTGGTAGTGGTTGGAAATTCTTTCCTCCCCCACCCTGTTTAAAGGTAGTGACCATGCTTAAGTAGCTGCCTCTCTTCATGTGAGATTCAGAGGAGGGAGGGAAAGAAGAAAACAGGCAGTCGCTTGGTGGATGTTGACTGGAGTGGGGCCCTCCAAGTCTTGAGCACATTCCAGCCTCTGAGAGGGAGTCTCCACTGGACATGAGCAGGATCAAGGGGAACTGATCTCATTAAGCAAAAGTAGTTGATTGTCACTTTGAATCTGGGCTTCCCAGCTGGAGGCGGTGATTGACTCGCACACGAGTTGAGTGAGGCGGTGAGGGAATCTGACCTCCCGTGGAACACCTGAAGCGTAGCCCAAGGGCCCCACTCTGCCCTTCCTGCTGGCCTGCAAAGCCTCATTAGTCAAGGAGACCATCACAGAAGCTTTTTCTGCCTTTTCTTTTTGCTTTCACCCCTGCATCCCCTTGTTTCTCTCTTATACCATAAGCAAGTCCCTCCACTCCAGAATGGCTTACTGGGGAGACCTACCCCCCTGGGGCACTGGAAGTGGGTTATTTTTTATTGATACTCTGGATGATTTTACTTCCTAACGGAAATGTCTATAAAGTACCCAGTAGACTCAGGACGACGAGCAGGCCTCTTGCTCTCCCCAGTTCCCCTTCTTCTGAATATATTATTATTATCAAATTGCATTTATATTTTTAACGTTTAATTTTATTTAAACAATCAATTAAAATATACTCACATTCCTTCATATTAACAACACACATTATCCTTTAAATAAAAACTTAAGATAATAGAAACAAAACTATAGAACTCACACTCAATCTCTCTCTCAAATAAACAAACAAATAAACCCAAAAAAAAACCTCTCATCTCAATCTACTATATCATATATATCTTATTACCCCTCCAAATATATACTAAAATTCTAAATAAACTCGCGAACCTACAAACATCACATACACCTCCCCACACCAATAAACACCACAATATAGATAGACAATCAAAACAAGCCCTTCACAACACTCCCACACAAATTAAATCTCATCAAATCTTAACATCAAATCCTACCTAAGACTACCAAAACTCTATAAACACTAACATATACATTAAACTCCACTATTTAAACACTTTCCATTAATAACTATACTAAATATTGATATTTTAATAAGACTTTTATTCTATTATTACTTTTTCTATAAGATCTATTCTTCTTCTAAAAATAAATCATAATCCAATTTTATACATCTACGCCTTCCTTCTCTTAACTTAATGTTCATTTGATTTACTAAACATATCTCAACACATGTTAACAATTAATCTTTACCAATATCTCTCAGCGTCCAGCTATAGAACCTACACCTCTCACTCCAGATTTCGTCATCACACGTATTAGAGATGTGCATATTAATAAGAATGTGAATATTGATCTATTTACTTTCTATATTGTAAATCATACTAGAGATTCTACCCCCTTTATGTGTTACTCATGACACGCGATACATTATCATTTACAAATATTCATCAGTCGTGTATCGCAACACATCAGAGTAGACTCTCCCCCCCTTGCATTTACATTCATCTCACCCCGCTTCCCGCTCCTTATAGATGACTGTAATTTAATCTCAATAAACAAACCCCCGTGAACAGATACGCATGCAGACATGTGTCCCACGATAGACTCTGCAGCCTGACCCCCATCCCCACTACCAGCTATCACTCAGACGTTAAATCCACCAAAGCAACTATGATCCTCTATCGCACATTCAACCAATGAGAATGTACCGCCAGCAGTTATTGAAGTGATTAGATAATAGATAGATAAATAAAATAAGATGATAAAATAAGATGATAAAAAATAAAATAATATAACATGAGCACGATAAATACAAACGGAAGGGGATTAGGAGTACGCGTTTTACAGAGGAGGAAACAGAAGCCTGTTTAAAATGACTGCAGCTGGAAACAATATTCTTTCAATTATTTATTCATGCCCTCATTCAACCATCCAAGAAAAGAATTAGTGGGTGCCTATTACATGTCAGGTATTGCGCTTGACACCAGGGTAAGAAAGGTAAACAGCATTGTGCTTTTCCTCAAGGAGCTCACATCTAGTGAGACACGGGCAGAGTAACACAATTATAGCACAGTGTGGTAGGAGCATTAGTAATACTTTCAAAATGTGCCTTCCAAGAGAGGATCATCTGGGAATCAGGGATCGCTTCCTGGAAGAGGTGACTATTAACCTGAATCTTAAAAATTAGAGTTAGCCAAGGAAAGAGAACAGAACAGTATGAGTGGGGTGGAAGGGAAGAGGAGTTTCCTGAGCAGTGGGGACAGCACGATGAAAGACGGGAAGTGAGAACTAGCATGGTGTCTGTCGTTGGACATATATAAGCAGTTTAGTGTTGCCGGAGCATAAAGTGAAATTACTGTAACCCAAATAAAGTTGTTGGATTGCTTGTAGCAGGTCCAACTGTGAGGTTGCATTATAAGGACATAAGTTTGGTCACATTCATTGAGGGGAATAAAAGCATTCTAATGTAAGCTAAATCTTTACCAAAATCTTTCAAAGTGGCCCCAACATGTGTTATACAACAGGTAATAAAATAGTTGAATGATGTGTTTTACTACTCTTTTCTCTACACTTCACTCCATGAAAACACAAGGTGATCCAGATCTCTGCTTTCTTACCTAAACTATCTGGTCTCTTCTTTCAGTAGTAAATTTCTCAGATTTCTCAGGTCAATAAATGTAGATTTTCAGCTTCTTCATTCTGCATCTTTCCTCATTATTTGGATCAACATTACACCTAAGAACCAAGAAAAGATCTATACTTTGTTTTACCTTTTTTATTGTCCCCATGAAATTGATGACATTGAGGCAGTGTATGAAAAGCAAATCGCCGGCTGCTGAGTAGAGCAGTGAATAATAGAAGGTTAAAAGCAGATATTTTATAAAATCAGTTTTTGTTTGGTTATAATTTACATAAAATAAAAATGCACCCATTTTAAGTGTAGACTGGTGAGGTGTGTTTTTTTTCCTTCCAATGTTATTAAGATATAATTGAAATTTGTACCACACTGTGTAAATTCAAGCCATACACCATAATGACTTGACATACATATGTTGTGAAATGATCACCACAATAAGTTTAGTTAACTAAAAAAACTACAAAAGTAGTTTTTCTAATGAGAAGTTTTAGGATTTTTAGCAGTTTTTGGTTAGATCATAGAGCAGTCATCATGCTGTGCATTATACTCCTAGTGCTTATTATTAGTCTTATAGCTGGAAATTTGTACCTTTGTCCACCTTCACCCAATTCCCCTACCTCCAAACCTCTGTCTCTGGCAACCACAATTCTGATCTTTTTTTTCTATGAGTTCAACTTTTTTTTTTTTTTTTTTTTTTTTTTAGATTCCACCTATATAGGAGATCATCCGGCGGTATTTGTCATTCTCTGTCTGATTTATTTCACTTAGCATAATGCCCTCAAGGTCCATCCATGATTAGTGAGCTTTGACAAATTTATAATCTCTAAAGCCACCACCTTAATTAAGACATAGCACATTAGCACATCACCATCAATTCTGCAAATCCTCTTATTTTCAGACTCAAACCTTATCCCCCAACTTGAGACAAACACTGATCTGTTTTCTATACTACAAACTAGACATTTTCTGGAGTTTCATGTCCATATACACAATATATTTATACTCTAGAAAAATATTTAGCATTTATATGATCTTAGAATATGCACTCTTGTTTCTGGCTGTGTTAAGTCAGCTTTCGAGTGTCATCCACGTTGTATGCAGCTCTTTCCTTTTTATTGCTGACTAGTATTCCATTATAGGAATATACCAGTATCTGTTTGCTCATTTGTCAGTTGATGGACATTTGGTTGTTTCTACTTTTTTACTATTGCAATCAAGTTGTTATGAATATTTGTGTACAGATCTCCTCATGGATATGTATCTTCTCTTAGGTGAATACTTAGGGGTGGAATTGGTGAGTCATATAGTAAGTTTATACTTAACTTTGCAAGAGATTGCCAAACTGTTTTCCAAAGTGGTTTTACCATCATACATTCCCTTCACTGTTGCATAAGAATTACAGTTGCTCCACATACTGGCCAGCATATGATACTGTCTTTTACATGCTGCCTCTCCTAATAGGTAGAGAGAGTAAACCACATTCTGGTTATAAGCTGCATTTCTCTGATGATTAATGATGTTGAGAATCTTGTCATGTCCTTTTTGGCCATTTGTATATCTTCTCCTTGTGAATCGTTGATTGAAATATTTGATGATTCTTAATTAGACTACCTTCTAATTATTGTGTTGTAATAGCTCTTAAAGTATTCTAGATACAAGTCTGATGTCACGTACTGAGAATACATTCTCTTAGCCTATGTCTTACTTTCTCATTTTCTTAACGGTGCCTCTCAAAGAACCAAAGTTTTTAGTCCAGTTTATCAATATTTTATTATATAGATCTGGCTTTTTATTTTTAATCTAAAAATAGAATGCAATGATAAGTTACAAGATTATATCCTATGTTTTTTTCTAGAAGTCTCAGAAATTTAGCTTCTGTTTTATATTTTATTTTATTTTATTATTTTTGTTTTGGTTTTAAGGTCAACGAGTTCATTTATGTGCATGGTGGAAAGCCAGGTCTCCAAAATTAGACTTTTTTTTTTTTCCTACATGACTGTCCAGTTAATTCAATACCATCTGTGGAGAACACTATTCTTTTCCTAATGAATTTCCTTGGTTTCTTTGTCAAAAATCAATGGACTATTATGGGTCTCTTTCTAGACTCTCTACTTTTTTCTATTACTGTATATTTTCTCTTTATGCCAACACCATATTGTTTTATCACTGTTGATTTATATTAAGTCTTAAAATCAGGAGCACCTGGTGACTCAGTGGTTGAGCATCTGTCTTTGGCTCAGGTCAGAGTCCTGGGATTGAGTCTCACATCAGGCTCGCCACAGGGAGTCTGCTTCTCCCTCTGCCTGTGTCTCTGCCTCTCTCTGTGTGTCTCCTATGAATAAATAAAATCTTTTTAAAAAAGTCTTAAAATCAGATACAACTTTGTTCTTTTTCAAGATATTGTCCAGCCTGTGCCCTTTGGATTTTCAAATAATTTTAGAATCAGTTTGACAGTATTTACTGAGAAAAAAAAATTTGCTAGGATTTTGATTGGAAATAAGTTGAAATTGTATATCAATTTGCAAATAATTGACATCCTAACAGCATTGACTTTCCAATCCATAAGTGTTATTCTTACATTTATTTATGTCTTGTTTAATTTTTCTCGACAATATTTGATAGCTTTCATTATATAGTTTCAAAAAATTTCATATTTTTGAATGCTATTGTAAAGAGTCTTTTTAAAATTTGGATTGCTCATTGAAAATATATAGAAATACAATTGACTCTTGTATATTGATCTTACATCTATGGCATTGCTAAGTTTATTCATTAATTCTAGTACATTTTTTTAGATTAAGATTTAGATTTAAGATTTAGATTTTTTAGATTAAGATTTTTGTATGCAAATGATTATGCCCTCTGTGAATAAAGACATTTTCATTTCTTGGATACCAATAATTTAGTAAGGAATGCCTTACCATTTCCTTTTCTTACCTTATTGCACTAGCTAGATTCTCCAACAATGTAAGATTAAATAAAAATGATGATACCTGGCATCCTTGTCTTGTTCCTGATTAGAAGAAAAACATTTCATTTTCCCCCATTAAGTATAATGTTATCTGTAGATTTTTCACAAATGACTTTTATCAGATTTTGTTTTGTTGTGCTTTCATTATATGTGAAGGGATGTTTCATTTTTTTCAAATCATTTGTTTGGCATCTATTGAGATGGTCATATAATGAATTATACTGAATGATTTTTTAAGAGATTTTATATACTGATTTGAGAGAGAAAGAGAGTGAGCCCAAGTAAGGGGGGAAGAGAGAAAGGGAGAAGCAGACTCACCACTGAGCAGGAAGCCTGATGGAGTGGGTGCCCATCCCAGGACCCTGAGATCATGACCTGAGGCAAAGGCAGACACTTAACAGACTAAGCCCCCGAGGTGACCCTCTACTGAATGACTTTTTTAATACCAAAACAATTTTGCATTTCTGGGATAGACCTCATGTGGTCATGATATGCTATATTTTTTTGTATTACTGGATTGAATTTGCCAATACTTTGTTAAGAATTTTGCATCTGTGTTCATGAGAGCTGTTGGTCTGTGATGTAGCTGTCTGATTTATATAATATAGCCATATATAATGAGTTGGGAAAAGTTTCTTCCTAATTTGTTTTCAGAAAGAATTTGGGTATAATTGGTATTGGTGGTATTTCAAAGCAATATTTGATAATATTAAAGACTAATAGGATCTGTGTCTTTTTCATCTTTGTAAAGAAATTTTCTAGTGCTTTTCTATTAGGTATAGTGCTGGCTCCAGAGAGGCCCTTACTGTATTAAGGAATACTCTTTCTATTTCAATAAAAATATTTAGTTCAGAAAAGGATAGGTTTTATCAAATTATCTTTTTGACAAGTTATGGAAATAATTATATGTATTTTTCCTTTAATTAATGTTTATGTAAATAATGATATATTGATTTATAACATTAGAACATTCCATTTGTTAATATTTAATTTATTGTTTTTACATTAATAGTCAAAGGAATGTCTATAGTTTACCAAATAGTTAAGAATCTTGTCTGTAAATATTATTTTTAATACCATAGCTAAATGTATAAGTTAACTTTCCATCTTTTTATACTCTGGATAATTTTAAATACAATAAAGAATCTGTATTCCTCAGTCATTTGATAAAAATTGGCTATAAATTCATTCAGATCCAGGCCTAGTTTGTAAGTTGTTCTTTGACATTATTTTCTAACATGTTATTGTTACTGATACAATATTTGTACCTCTTGAATTAATTTTACAAACTTCCATGATCGGTTTTGATAAACATTTCATAGCTGTTAAGCTTATAAATATTTGTATTAATATATGAGTACATAATAGTAGATATTATATAAATACACATGCAATGTGTATATAATTGGGCATATGTATATAAAGATTCATACACACATGCACACTTAATTATGCATACTTTATATGGTATAAACTACTTCATAGATCCAATATATGGTATAAGATAAATATTATATACATATATATAAGCACACAGAAAGATAATATTATTATTCAGATTGATAGCCATTCTGAATCATTTGCTTCCTCAAGCATTATGAAACTGAAAATAGATAATATCAGAGTTTAATAAAGCATTTTCATGCATTTCTAATACTTTTTCTTTATGTCATGAACAAAATTTAAAAATAATTAAAGATTCACAATGAATTGTTTCCTTTGTCAATATAAATGACTTTTTTTTTTGCCATTTAATGTTTTTAGTCTTGCATTTAACTTTACCTGACATTAATATTGTATTCCCTGCTTTGATTTTGTTAGTACTAAAAATACATTTGCCCATCCTTTAAAAAAATCATACTTGTATTATTCTGATTATGTGTATCTTTTGTAAACAGAGCAGAAATATATTCTGTTTTCTTTTCCTTTTTTTAAATCCAATCTGAGCCCCTATTTCTTTTTAATGAGAAGTGTAACCCACTTGTAGGTATTATTAAAACTGAGGTGTTTGTTCCCTGTCATCTTTTTGTTTTTTGCTTTTGTTCTGTCTAGCAGTCTTCATGTTCTATACCTTGTGCTGTTTGAAATACCTTTTCTTTGCTTTTATTCTGTATAGTGTTTTGAAATGAATATATTGTGTTTATTCATATTGGTACTTACATTTAAGTTTCCCAGAAGTATTTTTAACATGTGTGACTCTAATTACTCAAGTCTGGTAAAATGTTTTTTGATGTGCTCTTATTTGAGACAAAAATTGCAGTGGATTCCCCTCCATTCTCATTCCTACCTTACCACTTGTGTTTCTTGGACTTTATCAAAATCACATTTTGAACTTGTAATCCAAGATTATGTATTGAGACATTTGTACTTTCATTGAGCTTGCTAGATTTATAAAAATTCCTGAGCCTCATCTTTTAAGTCAAATCACCACTTAAGCCTTTCATAAATCCCTTGCAGGTGTCTTTCATCAGATTTTTCCTTTGTTTCATATCTAAGTTGTTTGGCATACTTTCCAGGAAGTTTACCAAAAAGATGGGTGAATGCTGTATTTTCCAATTTTTGAAATATTTCTTCTTTCGTGCAATAAATATTTATTGGAAACATGTTTTACAACAATAGCTGTGGTAAGTGCTAGAAGTACAGTAATAAATGAAATACATAACCCATTCCCTCAGGGAGTGTACATCTACAAGGATCTATTTGCTGCCACCAAATGTGACTGGCATCTTTCCTGAGTATAAAATCCAAAGGTCACAATCTTTATCCTCAAAACTCCTGCAGTTACTCCTCCCTTATATTTGGCATTTAGTGAAGAAGCAGAGAACTGCAAGGCCTGATTTTCTGATTTTTGTAACTTTATAAGTCATTCATTTACTTCTTAAAGGAATGAAGATACTCCTTTCTTTATCTCTATGTTTAAACTCTTCCCAGAAGTGTGGGATTGTCTCTCATGATCCACCTTCTCCCCTGGCATGTCATGATGGCATCATTACACACCCATCAGCCTTTCTGGAGCACAAGAAAGTGAGTCTCTATTAATCACTGACTGTTGGTTCTAAGTAGTTTCTTCATTTTTTAAAAGATTTTATTTATTTATTCATTAGAGACATAGAGAGAGAGGCAGAGGCATAGACAGAAGCAGGCTCCATGCAGGAAGCTGGTAAGGGACTCAAACCTGAGACTCTGGGATCACACCCTGAGCCAATGCAGATGCTCAATCACTGAGCCACCCAGGTGTCCCTGAGTAGTTTCTTCTGAGGAATCTTAATTGTACATGTGTTGGCTCTTCATTCTTCTTCCTTCGTATCAGTCATTTCTCTCTCAATAAATTCCTTGATTTGTTTTTTCCTGCATATGCTGGGAGAGTTTTGCAACTTTGGTTTTCATATTGATTTGATTTCTTGAAACTTCACATCTAATAAGCTTTACTTTTGATGTAGATTTAAAATGTAATATTGATTTCAGACCCCTTGCTTCCTCTTTTTTTTCTACTTAACTGGACTCTTTAGCTCATCTTGTTACCTTTTCTTCTCAGATCTACGTCATTCTATTCTAGCTTTGCTTCCTTAAGCCTTTTTCAGAGAGAGACCATCTTTTTCCTGCTTCTTTTGAGGTTGTCAGATAGTCTTTTAAAATTTTTATTAGGGTTCTGGAAGTCAAATTTTTAATGTGATAAAATATACATAGCATAACACTTAACCATTTTGACCCTCTTTAAGTGCATAATTCAGTTGCATTAAGTAAATTCACATTGTCCTTCAGTGGAAGTGATGTTTTAACTCAGCCTTTTCCTGGAGTTTTTGTGAGTCGTCTTCTTTTCTTTCTTTCTTTCTTTCTTTCTTTCTTTCTTTCTTTCTTTCTTTCCTTTCTTTTTTTTTTTTCTCTTTCTGTAGTATTTTCTCAATATATATTTTCAAACATGGTATGACTTGTGTGGTGAGTGGATACCTCTTTGCCCCTACTCTCTACTCTTTATATAATGCTGGAATCCCCTTTTAGTTCTCTTCCTGAAATTTATATTGAGATGTAGCACTGCTGGTTCATTTACCAGCCTCTAGCTAGCCTCCAATCTCTTATACTTCTCCTGTTTTATTGAAATGGTTCTTTTTTCTTTGTCCTCTGAGATTTCTGATACAGAGTTGTGGTTGAAGATATTGAATACATTAAGGCTTAGGATGCTTGTTTGCTAATCTAGTCTGAAGCTGCATTGGTATTGCAAGACCATTGTGTTTCTTTAATTAATCTATTATAATAGTTAGGCTCCTCTATGCCACAGTGTTCTCTACTTCCTCATAATCCTGTCCTTGTGGAGTTCTCTACCTTATTGAATTAGTGTTGGTCTGTGTGACCAAAGCATACAGCTAAGTGATGGCATGCACCCCTAAGGCAAAGCCATAAAAGATATCCTTGCCCTTGTTCTTAAACAAGTCACTCTGAGAGAAAACAGCTGTTACCACAAGGGACACAAAGAGGCCTTGAGATGAGAAGCTGAATCCTCCTACCAACAACCAGTACTAACATGCCATATACATATGAGTGAGCCATCTTGGAGGTGAATCCTCCAGATCCAGATAAGCCTTCAGAAGATTGTAGCCCCAAGGGATACCTTGACTGTACCTTTATGAAAAACCCTCAGCCAGAACCACCCATCTGAGTATTTCTCAAATCCCTGACTTCCAGAAATGGTATGAAACAATAAATATTTATTTTCAACCGCCAAGTTTTAAGGGAACTTGTCATTGAGTAATAGATAGCTAACTAATGCACCTATTCATTTAAGTTAGCTCTTGTATTACTAATGGCTTCTCAGTCCTCTCTTGTTTAAAGCCTTATTATCTGTAAGAAGAAAGAGAGTACTAGGGATGTATACTTCCTTCCTGCCCCCTTTGCAGTCTTGGTTTCATGAAGATAAGTTATGTCATGATTTTAAAATGTCTTTACTCAACCCAATTCCTTTTCCCTTATAAGAACTATCAGTTCTGGTTAAGTTTAGGAAATAGATTATTCTTCAATCTTAGTTTTCTTGAAAATATGAGTATTATTTTTTCTAAATATTAGGTAGGGTAGATGCATTTGGGTCTTTTACTTTGATTTTTTTTAATCTGATTTTTTAAGTTTATTTTAAATAAATTTTTTAAATTAAAAATGTAAAAAATATTTTTTTATTTATTAAAATAATTACTAAACAATTATTTATTTATTTGAGATAGGGATAGAACAAGCAAACCTGGGGGGAGGGTAGAAGGGTAGAGAAAGAAGCAGATTCCTTTCTGAGCAGGAAGCCCAATAATGGGTTTGATCCCATCTCAGTCCCAGCTTGATCCCAGCTTAATCCCAGCTCAATCCCAGGACTTTGAAATCATGACCTGAGCTGAAGACAAACACTTAACTGACTCAGCCACCCAGATTCCCCTAAACTTCAGTACTGTTTTGAAGCAGATATCTTTCCTTGCTCTTAACAAGGGTACATAGAAGATAATTTTATTTTATTTATTTTTATATACCAGGTTATTTTAAAAGATATATACATTATATATAATATATATAATACTATATATAAAAATGTATTTTTATTAATATATATTTTATTAATATATATAATAATGTATTTTTCAAATAGTATAAATATCCTAGGGTTCTTGAAGCAGAAAATTATATCAATTTTAAGTTAGATGACTTTTGTCTTCTCTATGTATTCTTTGTATTCCTTTTCCTGTCTCATTGCATTGGCTAGAATACCCTAAAATATGTTGGATATTAATAATTATAACTAGCATCCTGTTTTAACTTCTGCTTTCATACAATTGCCTCTACTGGTTCTTTCCATTAAGTATAGTGGTAGTTTTTATTTTCACTTATTGACAGATCATAAATAAATGCTTAATTTCTATTAATTCACTCTTTTTTTGGGATTTTTAGAATGATTCACGCTGATAATACTGGCACATCTTTATATTCTTGGAATTAATTTCAGACACATTTTGTTTGTTTAATGCATTGTTAGATTCTATTTGCTAATAGAATTGTATTCTTATAATTAAAGTGTTATTTGCAATAGTGGAGACAGGAAAATGTTCATTGCCTGACAATACATAGATGATCAATACATCCGAGCAATAGAAGTAGTGGTAATTACTACTGCAGTGGATGCTGTGAATTATAGTTCTTCAAGTACTGCATCAGTTCAGAGCACTAATAATGGAACAAAGGAGAACCTCTGAGGTAAGGTAGCAATTTTCCTGCCACTAGGCTTATCCCCCAAAGTTACAATTAAATGTCATCAGCAAATGGAGGTACAAAAATTATTTTTTAAAGCTCAGGTTCTTCACACTGTAATCAAACCTTTTTCATTAGCGCTGAGATCCCAATTCTGGCTGTGCAAAATAGGAGAAAAATAGGAGAAAGAGCCCCAGGTGACTCTTCTATTTACCACCTAGGAGATCTTGAATAAGTCACTACAATTTTTGAGCCTCTCATTCTTATCTGTACAAAGGAGATAGTCAATTGGCCCTGAATTTCTTGGACTATTGCTGAGGAGGAGATATGATGAGGGGAGAGAAGTACTTTTGAACCAGAGCACCACACGCACAAAAAAAGTGGGGCAGCAGCTCACCATGACCGTCATCACCATCATCACCATCACCATCATCGTGCAAGGGAGATATTAAGCCAAGGCTCACCACTCCCCGTGTTAGAGCAGGATCCTTTTGCTTCCATATGTTATTACAGGCTTTGTGAAACATTGAGTTTACATTTCAGAGCTACTTAATTACCCTTCCTCATCTCCTAGCCATTTTACATTTAAATAAAACTCTCATTTCACTTAACAATGGAAGGGCTAAAAATTTGCATATTAAGTGTGAGTCAGTGGCACGGATATCTAATTAAAACCTTCTACTTTTTTTTCTTTTTCCCCTTTTCATTTTTTCTCCCCTGAGCTGCTGACATTATTGCAACTGTATTCGTGTCCCCATTCTGTCAGGCCTGTGTGCTCTGAGGAAAGCAACCCAGAAGGGGACCAAGGAGAGCAGGAGCTTAAGAGAAGCAAGAGGAGGGTGGGGCAGGCTGGAAGGGGCCTGGTGAGGGGAAGACAATGGGGAGCTCTGAAGGGAGGTGAGGGCAAGATCAGAAGAAGGAAAGCACATGCCTACTGGCTGGGTGAGGCTACTGATTCTCAAAAAGAGGGCAAGGTGAGGAGAGGAGTGTGTGAAAAGTGGAAATTTATCATAAAGAAGCAAAAGGGTAAGAATATAAGGAGAAAGAAAGGAGCACAGAAGAGCGAGGAGTGGCGAGCACAGAGTGGCGAGGCCTCTGAAGTGAAGGGAGAAGGAGAGACCGCTATGAAGGGGCAAGTATCCTTGACCCTTGAACAACAGGGCTGTGAGCCACATGGCCCACATGGACCCAGGTTTCTTTTCAGTAAGTACACTATAGTACTGTAAATATATTTTCTCTTCCTTATGGTTTTCTTAATGACATTTTGTTCTCTCTAGCTTACTTTATTGTGAAAATACAGTATGTGATACATATAACATACACAACCTGTGTTCATCGACTGTTTATGTTATCATCAAGGCTTCCGGTCAACAGTAGGCTCTTAGTAGTTACATTCTGGGGGAGGCACAAGTTATTTGGGGACTTTTGACTGTGCAGGGGCTCAGTGCCCCTAATCTCTGTCTGCATTTTTTAAGGGTCAATTGTAGTTAAGGGGCTCAGAAGAACAAAAGTAGTTTAGGGGGTCAGAAGAACAGTATCAAAGATGACTGGGTGGCTCAGCGGTTGACCGTCTGCCTTCGGCCCAGGTCGTGATCCTGGAGTCCTGTATTGGGCTCCCTGCAGGGAGCCAGCTTCTCCCTCTGCCTGTGTCTCTGCCTCTCTCTCTCTGCGTCTCTCATGAATAAATAAATAAAATAAAATCTTAAAAAAAAATCAGCCTAGCAAAAGGCAATATAGGAAAAGGTCTTTGGATCCTTTGGGAAATCACTTATACTGTTCCATGAAGAGTGTCTATCATTTTATACCATGGAGAGATTATACTAGAAAGGCAAATCTGTTGATCTTACTTGGATATTTGTCTTCTCCCCTGCATAAGGATCTATGAGATCATTTAATAGTGCAGGCAAATTTCTCATCCCATATTTTTTTTGTTTTCCCTCCATAGAATTCACACAGGCTCAGAAACAGATTCCTCTGAAATTGTTGTGTACCTTCATGACATAATCAAATATGTGCCTCTCTCTTTTTGCCCTTTAACACCAATACCATACCAGTTAAAGCATTCTTTAAAATCATGTGTCTCTATCTTCCTCTATTCATACAAGCAGATTACTTGTTTCTAAAATGATAACATTTGTGAAGAAAATAAGTTTTTGGTAATGGCATATGGTAAGAAGCATGGCTCATGTCAGAATTAGTACAACTTTTTGG
The DNA here is from genome assembly GCF_905146905.1 of Nyctereutes procyonoides. Lineage (NCBI taxonomy): Eukaryota > Metazoa > Chordata > Mammalia > Carnivora > Canidae > Nyctereutes > Nyctereutes procyonoides. Next base: position 87,084,692 of record NW_026575140.1, on the reverse strand, counting down.
CACTGTGATCATTTCAACTATAGTTAGTCATGACAGTCATGCCTCTTGACATGCAAGACTGTCCACCTCTTGCTTCTTGGGTAGATAGGTAAGGTAAGGTAAGCCCAGAGATTTGATTTTAAATCAAGACCACTTGGCAAATGAGAGATTCCAAAGGGAAAAGTAAAGAAGAAACTATAGTATTGAAGTACAGGCCCTAGCATTATGACACCAGGACCGGGATTCCAATTAGATAAAGAATACCATGCAGATCTAGTCTGTAAAGGGACTTGGCAACAAAACCAAAGGAACACTTGGTCAACTTCTTTAAAATCCTTTGGTCTCTGTTGGAGGGTGGTTTACAACGCAATCCTCAGGACCCATGGTTAACTGCAGGGGTCACCTATCCGACTGGTGTACTATTTCCCAAATGGCTCGATCATAGGAATTTCTCAGGCTTTTGTAAAATTATATACTTTTCAGGCTCCACCCCAGACCTATCAAACCTGATCTTCTAGGAGAGAGCCCTGAGGACTATATATTTAGTAAACAACCAGGAAAGACTGGCAAATACATATTCTTAGAGGAGATGAACAATATCAATTGAGGAGGCGTGGGGGGCATTATGAGACAGACTTTCAAGCCCTACCTAATGAAAAAAAACTTAATTTTCCTCCCCAAACTTAGTTTTTGCCTATTTAGACATTAATTTAACATCAGTGTCCTGACTCAATCTTGATTTGATGCATGAGGTAATTAAGCAGCTCTAGATTCACATTTCACAACTTATTACCTTCATCTTCATAGTCGCTTCGAACATGGCTTTAAGCTGAAGATAGAATAAATGAACCTGTGCTTTGGTTCTTTTCATTCCCCTGAGCCTAAGACCCTACCTTATTATTTCCATTCTGCTTCCCAGAAATTAGAACACTGTCCTTGAATGTTGGCTTAGTATTTGAATATTGCCACCTGTAGACAGAGCAGACCTTTGTACAAACTGCCAGAAGTTAAAAGCTGGCAGGAGCTGAGCTCTTCCTATGTGCCGGCATGTCCCTGAGCATAACAACCCATTTCATCTTCAAGATAACCCTCTCGTGTAGTTACTACCAGTATCCCCGTTCTTCAGTTAAGGATGCTGAGGTACATAGAGGTAGATTAAGTGCACGAGGTCACTCAGGCTGTGAGTGGCACCACAGGATTCCAACCCAAGTATTCAAGCTCCAGGGTTGGAGCTTTTAGACATGAAATAATTCTGCTTCACCCCAATGTCCCATCACCTGTGCAAGATGGATGGTTTCCAGTTTGAGGTGTTTCAACTCCCCATAGACGACTGGTGGACAGTTGCTCTAGGCGACATCATATGTGCCAGGCTTGGCCAGGGTAACTACAGTAGACTACCGAGGCAAGTCCTTGGCCCCCGACAAACCCTCAATCTCAGCTTCCCCGAGGCTAGTCAGGATGATGGTCTTGAGTAGCCAGACCTAGTCCTGCTGACTGTTGTGGGCACACCCTCACAATTGAACTTTAACTGCTTTTACAAACTGCCCAGCTGCTTTTTGCTTGGATACTGCTTCTGCTTCTGCACCACATTACAGCTGGCGTTCAGCCCCTTACACCTGGAAACGTCCCATCATTGCCTTTAGCCCAAAGTGGTCTTTTCTAGTTCTGGTTCTTGTCCTTATCTATCTTACCTATTATCTATCTATCTATCTATCTATCTATCTATCTATCTATTATCTATCTATCTATCTATCTATCATCTATTATCTATTTAGGGAGGTGGGAGGAGCAGAGGGAGACAGAGAGACTTTTAAGCAGACTCCATGCCCAGCACAGAGCCTGACCCAGGGCTTGATCTAATGACCCTGAGACCATGCCCTGAACTGAAATCAAAAGTTGGAAGCTTAAGTGACTGAGCCACCCAGGTTGGCCCTGGTTCTTGTCCTTCTTTTTCCTGACCTGTCTTGCTCTAAGCCCCTGGCTAAGTTTCAAGATATGCTACTACCCACAAGGGAAGCCAAATCACAGAATTCTGAAAAGATGGTTTTTGTTTATGACTCCAGAAGGACCAAAGTAATATCTCCATAAAAAATCTACCCACATTTGAATTGAAATCTGTTTGTGTAGCACATACCCACCTTTGCTGGCTTTCATTTCTTCTAAGATTTGGAACAACCAAATGGTCCCACAATGTGAATTTTCATTCCTCTTCAAATCTGCAGGGTGTCCTAACCAATAGAGCAATCTATTGCTTCTTGGTACATATCACTTTAAAACATCAGGACCCTATACAGATTCTCTCCCAAAGTACTAAGAATGAAAATTCAAACCTTTGTGTAGTATGAATATAGCCAAGTAATCTGGACAGGTTCCAGAGTCCTCAGAGATTGTTGTTGGACACTCTCCTGGGTAAAAAATCGTCTAATTCTTCTGTTTTAAATTGAATAGACAAATTGTGAACCTGAAGCTGCATGGCAAAAATTTGTTTCATGATTGGTGGTTCTTTGAATATAATAAATGCATGGTTAGAGCCCATTTAAAATGGGATGGAAAATATGACACTCATGGATATAGACTATGGCTGTGAGTCTCAAGATGAAGAATATAATCTGATTGGTGGCCTTTGTTCTTGATGTCTAGAATTACAGTTATCTCATTACATCTGCATGCACAATGTCTTAGTTTATTTTTCTTTGAACCTCTAAACAGCGTTATGTCACTTTAAAACGTTGTTTCATTAATGCTGCCAATATTTATCTTTTGATTTGCAATGGGGTTATTGAAATAAAAACATTTTCCTTTGTTTTTTGTAACTTTATCTAGGTTAGAGGGTTAAAATAAAAGCTGTAAGGAAAACAGTGTATTTGGACCAATACATTATGTTCCTAAAACCACTGATTTCATACTTTAGCTTCCACTTGATTAGAGAGGTGGAGTCCTAGTCAGCCTACTTTGAAAATGTTCAGAGAGATTTGTTCACATGTGTTGACTATGTACAAGGAAACTGACCTGTCAGACACAGGTGTCTGTGCATATACATGTGTAGGGAGAGAAAAGAACAGAATGTTTGGCCTCCCATTTTGGAATAATGTAGTTTTTGCCTATATCTGTAGTAGCTTTTCAAAGAATGACAGGGTAAAAGCCAAAGGCTTCACGATGGAAATGCCCTGGGTCCTGGTTAGCCCCCTGACCTCACCTTCTGTTACTCCCCCTTACTCCCCTAAAATGAAGAAAGGCTCCTTCCGGTTTGCTAAGCATGCTCTACTTCAGGATATGTGCACTGGGACTCGCCTTTGCTTGCAAAGTTCTTCCTCCAAAAATATACAGGGCTTACCCCAGTATTTCTTTCTGGTCTGAATCAGTGAGACCTTGTCTGATCACCTCTGTGGAATAGCAACCTCACCCTCACCTCCCCAGCACTTCCCATCTCTTTTCCCTGCTTTGTTTTCTCCATCTCATGTGTACACACACACACACCCCTGAGTCTGTTCTTTATATTGTCTGTTTGCTCCACACGAGGATCTGAGACGTTGAGCAGAGTCTATTTTGTTTATTGGGCTTACTCTCTAGGCTCTGGAGCAGCACCAAGCAACTAGCAGACATTCCATAAATATTTCCTGTATGAATAAAGGAGCACATGGATGTGTTTGGCTGCAAGGAACAGACAACCAGACAGTGTCTTAAAAAATAGAGGTTTATTTGTTTACCATAAGAAAAGTAGAGAGTCCCAGGAGTAGGGAGGCAGCTCATAAAACATCCTTTTCCTGGCTTTTTACCTCGTTGTTGCAAGATGGCTACGACTCTTCCAGATATCATGCCCACGTTCAAGATAAGAAAATAGAGAAAGGGGAACAAAGGAAAGGGGGATTTTCCCCTGGGGAGACTTGTCATTTTATTCATGAAGGGAAGGCCTCCCTGAGCACACGTGACCGTGCCTGGTGGCAAGAAAAGCTGGGAAATTAAGTGGTTAGCTTGTTTGGAACAGCATTTGTGAGAAGGGATTTGAGGTTGCATATTGAGCAAAACCATGCACAGCAGCATTGTTAGGCTAAGATGAGCCAATGCATGTAAGATACCTGCACGCAGTGATCATTGGGGGAGTGACAGCTCGTTACTGTCTTGGGAGGCTCTAGGAGATACCACTGAATCTACCCAGGTCTTTGCTTTGCTTTTCCCTACGGGGAATACTTTTGATTTTCTCTGTCCATCTGAGAGTATCTTGGCAACAATTTTATTCTCAGTCTCAGAATTATGGAAAGTATAATATTGGTTTTATATATTAGTAAGTCTCGAGTGGAACAAAATCCACAATCCTTCTCTTGACTTTGTTTTCATGATTCTGGACTCATTCAGACATTCGAAACTCTGCTAGGGTCTGGTTTTGTTTTATTTATTTATTTATTTATTTATTTATTTATTTATTTATTTATTATAGTCACAGAGAGAGAGAGAGAGGCAGAGACACAGGCAGAGGGAGAAGCAGGCTCTATGCACCGGGAGCCTGACGTGGGATTCTATCCGGGGTCTCCAGGATCGCGCCCTGGGCCAAAGGCAGGCGCTAAACCGCTGCGCCACCCAGGGATCCCTTTCTTTCTTTTTTTTTTTTTTTTTTTTTATTTATTTATGATAGTCACAGAGAAAGAGAGAGAGGCAGAGACACAGGCAGAGAGAGAAGCAGGTTCCATGCACCGGGAGCCTGAATAGGGTCTGGTTTTGGAACGACGGGGTCCAAGTTGATAAGGGAGCACACCTCATCGGGCCGATCAGAGTGTTCGTAGGCCAGTGGGTTGTGTCTCAGCTCACTCTCTTCCCAGCTCAAGAGGAAAAGGCAAGGATCTCAGGGGGAGCCAATTTTTTTCTCCAATAAGAAGTATCGTGAAACATTGGGGAAAATTTTCAGAAAAATGTAAAACATGTATTCATTATAATGCTGACCCTTCTCAGAAATATTCATCTGAATAAAAATACATCTTACAGGTGACGCCTATGACCACAAGCTCTGAAATGCTTCCACGACTGATTATAATACACCCTCACCCTTCAGGGACCTTCATGTCTGTTGGTCCACACCATCCCACAACCAGGAGGAGGAGGAGGGCCTCGCTGCTCTTGCACAGCATTGAGGCCCCGAGGAGTGTGACAGCCGCCTCCTGCGTCTAGGACCGGGCTGAGGTGTGCATGCCTTGGCAGAGGGGACTGTCCTTGAGTCTTCGTGACTACCTCTTGTCCCGGGCACAGCACCTGGCACAGCAAGGGTCAATACAGTTCTGTGAAAGGAGTCAATGAAAGGAGACATAGGAAAATAAATAAATAAATGAATGAATAGATAGATAGATAGATAGATAGATAGATAGATAGAAAAAAGGAGACACAGGCTGGATCACGTTGCTTAACTGACCATTTAGCACACTTATTTCAAGCCACTGTATACAGTATCCATCCCATGGAGGCCATACGTCCCTTCAACATCAGACGTGAGTGACGTGTCAGTGTGTGAGTGAGACTGCAGTCACCCTGCACTGTCCCGGAGGGAGTGGAGAAACAGATTCTAATTGGATGCACTCGTGGATTAAAGATCCACTTTTATAGGTCTGATTTCTGAGCAGAAATATGTACCGTCCTGTCCTCGCACAGCATATCCACAGCTATTTCAGCTTCTTCCTCTTCCTCCCTGGAGTAGGGTTTGCACATCTCTTTTAAAACATTAATATTCTATTTGATGTTGTCGCTGCCTTAGGATAGTTATCAATAACATCCCTATTATTGCCCTGTCACTCCTACTTAATTGAGAGCTCCTAAAAGTCGGAGATGGAGTCCTGTTGGGTGCAGGCTCAATACATGTGTGTTGAGAGAAATGGAACAGAACGAAAGGAATGGAAGAAATAAGAGTGGATTGGAATAACCTAAATGCAAATTGAGTATCTAGATAAATTACCAAAAAAACGTGACGATGTTGTAGGACTTTGAGAGAAGTGCTGTAGATGGTGGGGGGAGGAAGTAGCCCGCAGTTGTTGAGAGAAAGAAATCCTTTTTGGTAGAAATCTGTTCCCTAAAGAGTCCCAGTTCCATGCTCAAAGCACGGGTTGTCTGAAATTGAGCGTAAGCCAATTAGAAGCTTCCTTTTGTTTCTCCTTGAAGGAAAGTACCTTCCGGGCCTCCTGTTCTGTTCCCCGTGGGACGCGTCCTGGTCTGGTGTTTGTGTGGAGGTAGATGAAGGGATGTTTCTGCAACAAATGCTTTTTTAAAAAACAAGATTATTTGGTCATTCGTTGGGACGCTCTCATAAAATGGCCATGTCCTCGACAGCGGATTTAAATTACTTGTCAGAAGAGGCGTGGAAATCTTCCAAAATGAAAATACTAAAGGGTTTTTTTTTTTTTCTTCCCTTCTGCTGACTGAAGGCACCAGAGTTGTTGAGCTTTTTGTCTCCCATCCTCATGCAGAACCAGCTTCTTAGAGAGTGATTAGGGTTTTGCTGACATCGATCCAGAAAGAGGCAGGAAGAGAAAGAACATGGGACTGGGAGGGAAAAAAAAAAAATCCCTGTTTTTCTTCTGCTGTCAAAAAGAGAAGAAAAAGAAATATGCTAAGATCAGTTTTTACTCTCAAACTCACTCTGTGTAAAGAAACAAAGTTTATTTCATACTTTTGCAAAATCCCCAACACCATGAACAACTACTGAAAGAAAACAAGGGGAAAATGTCTATTTTTAAAGGGATAATTGTTACAGTTGGACTATAAATAGCAGCTCATGGGAGTGGGCATGCTTCACAGCTGGAACGCAAGGCAAAACCCACACCAGGGGCATCTTCCTTCTTGAATCTGTAGAAATATTATTGAGAGCAACTCCTTGGATTTGAAAAAAAAAAAAAAAAAGCTGGCAACAGGCATCCCTCCCTCCTAGGGTCCAAGGTGACCATGGCAAGCAAAAGGGAAGTGGGTTGGCAAGTCAGGGGTCCTGGCAGGCAGCCGCGGCCTAGCTGGCTGAGGAGGGCCCTGTAGAGAGCACAGCTGGCGACAGCTGGAACCCTGCTCTCAGGAAGCACAAGCCCAGGATGCCAGTGCTCCCACAACCAGCTGAAATTGTTTTGCGCCCAGAAAACAAAACAGAGGAGAAAAGAAGCGTAGAGGAACAGGGTAGGAGCAATCATCCTGTTATTTGTGAAGCTTGGGATAAACAAGCTCAGATGCCTTGCATTCCAAGTCCTTTGGATCAGGGTAGATTGAATTGAACAAAGCAAACTATGTATTATTAATGTTAGTGTTTCTTCTAAAGATTTGATACGGCAGGCTCAAAACATTGCAATAAAAGGGGGAAAGGCTCTTCAAAATTGGCAATCCTTTTTCTTCAGTTCTCTCTCAGTGGGATGCTATGTGCATCTTTTCTCCCCTTTTACTCTTTTTGGGGGGAGCTTTCTGAACAAAGAAACGGGAATCCAGGAAGCAGGGGGCAGAAAGGAAGCTGCAAGGCAGAGAGGGAAAGGAAAACATAAAAGCTGCAAAGGGACATAGGGAAGCAGAAGGTGAAAGCAGTTGGCATGAAAAACTAGAGAGAGGGGACTAGGACCAGGACAAGGCCGCGACATGCTCCCAGAATATTCATCTTGTGCCCTGGGGACGCGGTGTAGAAATGGCAATGCCATTCTCTGCAGAGAATCTCTGCAGTTGGGTGGGAGGAGGGCCTGGCACCTGTTTGGAGCCTTCCTGGGTCCCAGCCTGGCCTCGGAGCCCACCTTCCCCGGGGCCACTTGGGGCAGCTCGGTCGCCCTCATGCTCTACAGCTAAGCTGCAACTGCCAGTGTGACCCAACCTCTTGTCCACCCAGTTTCAAGGAATCCACCATCAGACTCACTATCGCCTCAATGAAAAAGAGGAATCGTGGCATTTTGTGGCTGCTTTTTCTCAAATCTGGTCCCAGGAACAGGTAAGCAACTTCTTCCCTGGGCCCCGTCTAATCTGCCCATTGACCTCCGTCGTGTGCAAATGGGGCAGTTAGTGGCCTGAGCACCCGGGTCCTGTGTGCCTGGCACTTGCCCCCCTGGAGGGTGTTGCACACTGGTTCATTCAGAAAACCTACTGAGCACCTACCGTGTGCCAGGCACATGGGAATGAGAGATGGAACACACGAGACAAGGCCCAGCCCTTAGGGTGGAGCAAAAGGCAAACAAGAAAATGACCTGTAGACCCAGTGTCATGGACCCAGTGTCATGTTATTTATACGCAGGGGACGTCTGACTCTCTCCCTCAACCTGCTGAATCATATCATCGACGGCCCGCTGGGTGTTTCCACTTGAAAGTCAAACTGAGCATCTTAACTAACATTTCCAATCAAACTGTTGACTCTCCGGCCCCGTCCTTAACCTGTTCCTCCCTCATTCTTCCCCATCTTAGAAAAAGGCAACTAAATTTTTCTAGATTTTCAGACTGAAAAGCAAACAGACAGGAAACCCCACAAACCCACAAACCCAGGAGCGATCCTCGATTCCTCCCTCTCTCATGCTGCACCCAGTGGTTCAACAATTCCTGCTGATTTTTCCTTCAAAATATATCAAGAACGTGAGACGTCCTCACTGTGTTCATGCCCATCACCACAGTGGAAGCTTTAGCATCTCTCCAGGAGGCTGGCATTCGGCAGTCAGAGCAGCTGACTCACCGTCACCCTTGTTTCCTCTCCTAGGCCCCCCTACATTGGGGGTCTAGATCGTGCCATCCTTCCGAGCAAGACCCTCCAGAGTCTCCCTTCCCCCTTGGAGAAAAGGCCAGAATCTTTACAGTGGGCATCAGATCCCCCTGACCTGGCTGCGGTAGACTCTCTGCCTTCACCTCCTCCTACTCTTCTCTAGACACAGCTGATCTTGAGCTTCCTGAAAACACTGACCTCTTGTTGTCTTCCCTGGTTGTTAGGTTTTCTCCCTGGCTGTGCCTTTGTCTCATGCTTGCACTTGCTTCCTTCACTGCCTCTGCTCAGTCATCACTTTATCTATGAGGCCCAGCTTGTCCATTGGATATTTTATTTTTTACCTTTTTTTTCATTTGTTTTTATTGAACTTTGATTTGACAACATATAGTGTCACATCCAGTGCTCATCCCATCAAGTGCCCTCCTCAGTTCCCGCCACCCAGTCTGCCTGCCCACCTCCCCCTCCACTACCCTTTGTTTCCCAGAGTTAGGGGTTGCTCATGGTTGGCCTCCATCTCTGATTTTTCCCACTCAGTTCCCCCTCCTTTCCCTTGTAATCCCTTTCACTATTTATTATATTCCTTGTATGAGTGAAACCATTGGATATTTTTAAAAGCATCCATCCATCCCTACATTCTGTATCTCCTTTGCCCTGCATCATTGTTTTCCAGCACCTACTGTCCCTGGCACATTACTTATTTGCTTGCTCAGTCAATTATGATCTGTCTTCCTCTAGCAGATTGGAAGCTCCTTGTACACAGGGCCCTTTAGTGTTTTGATCATTGTTGTAGATCCAGCCACTAGAACAATGCCTCACTCAAAACAGGGCTTAACATATATTCATCGAATAAATGATTGATTGAATGAATTAAATATGTAATGTAGTTTCAGGCGGAGATTGATGCCATGAAAAAAATTAGAACAGGGGAGGAGAAAGGGAGTGCAGGGGTAGGATTCTAATTTAGATACTGTGGTCAGGGAAGCCCCTCAGAGGAAGCGGTCCTTGAGCAGAGATGCAAGCGAGCTGGGACAGTGAACTAGGCAGCGGGGCACCTGAAGACAGCAAGTCCAGCAAAGGGAACAGCGTGCGGAATATGAACAAGGAGTGTGCTTGGCAAACAGCAAGGAGACCATTATGCCTAGAACAGTGAACAAGGTGAAGGGGTGGGAGTAAACCAAGGGAAGGTTATGTAGTGCTCTGCCTTGTGAGGGATTTGGATCTTATTCAGAGCACGATGTGAATCTCTTGGTGAGTTTTGAGCAGGAGAAGGACATAATCCGACTTCTGCTTTAGAAGACTCCGTTTCCAGAGCCTGGGGTGAACAGACTGAGGGGAACAAGATGAAGCCAGGAAGCTGGTGAGGAAACACCATAGTTTGGGGAACACAGCATGAGCTGAGATGGATGGATGTGTCTGAGGTTTTTGACTTGAGTTACTTGGGTGATGGGGACTTTCCCTGAAGCAGAAGAAACTGTGAGGGAGTGGTTTGTGGGGAAAACCCAAGGTTTTGGTTCATAAAGGATAAACTTAAGACCCTTACTAGACATTGGAATATGGTCAAAATTGGAATATATGAATCTACATTTCAGGGGAAGGGTCAGGGCTGAAGATACAAGCTTGGAAGTCATTTGTGTATAAAGCATATTTAAAGCCATGACACCGGTTAATAAAGATCACCTAAGAAATGGGTGCAGAGCATGGGGGATGGCAGAGTTGTGAGCTGCAGAGCAAAAAGCTGGGGAGATTGGTAGATCCAGCAAAAGAAACCTAAATGGCTGTCCCAGTGAGATAGGATGAAAACCAGAGTATTTTCCTTAGAGCACAGAACACAAGTTCTTTCAAGGAGGTATGGTGATGAGTGGGACAGGGTCCCTCTTCTCAAGGTGCTCTCAGACTTGGTGGAAAGGGTCACAGTACAGCCAGGGATGTACTCTTGCACAGTACTGCAAGAGAGATGAGAAGAAAGTACTGCGGATTCTCAGTTCTTTGATTAACTCTGCCTCTAGGGTAGGAGGTGATCAAAGGATGTTTCACATAAGGGGTAATATTTCAGTGAGACCTCCCAGGAAGGGAAGACATTTTCTGGATTGCCGAAGCCCTCGGCTTCCCTTTTGAGAGAGAAGCTTGACAATGTGCAAAGGCACGTGGAAGAGAAGTTCTAGGGTGGCTGGGGCATCAAATTCAGAAAGTCATGTAGCAGAAGGTGAGGCCCAAGAAGTAGTTTGAGCCAATTTGTAAGACCCCTACACATCAAGTTAAGCTGAGATTTTATCCTGGAAACAATGAGGAGAGAACAAGAGTAAAACAAACAAACCTATATGTATGGAAGTGCTCAAAGCATAGCAGTCTAATAGAGAAGGTTATACTAAAATGCAGATTGGAAAACTGATGTGTATTAGTATGTATTAGGTGAGACTCATGGCCATTCAGGGGTGATGTGCCTAGGCCCACTCTTTAATGGTCCTGATCGTGCATGTCCTTGGTTATATGGTAAGATCGAACTGGAAGATTTCTGAGATCTCTTCCAACTCAGAAACTTTTCTATGAGTCTATGTGATGAGCTAATACAGTCAGGGAATGTTTCCTGGAAGTAATAAACTCGAAATTTGGCCTTGCAGGGGGAAGTAGAACTTATATGAGCAAAAAAGAAGGGAAAGGGGATACATCAAGGAATATATCATGAGGAGAAAGAATGAGGTGGTCTGTGTAGCAAACAGTCATCTCTATGGAGACGGGGGCCACATCTCTTGTTCATAGTTGCCCAGCACCTTCCTGGTCTGGGGCCTGATAAATAATCAGTGCTGGAGAAATGCTGTTGAATGACTATCGGTGCAGACGAATAAACGAAAGGACAGCCCTGTCTTCTGGAGACAATGGCAGATGATGTGCCAGGTCTGACAGGACCCCATCATGGAGGACTGTGTCAATGAAGGACCCATACCATGGGGACTGCCAAAGAGGCAAGCTGTGATATTGACCATCATGAGCATACTTTAGAAAATCCCCCAGTTAGATTTGTCTCTAAATATATGATGGGCTGCTCAACAGTCTCTTAGTGACCCAAGACAACCTGTTTTTCTGTGTGTAGCAACTGTTGTTTGTTTCAGGGTGAAAAATCCCCATTGGAGACAAGAGAGCCCAGCTGTGTTTGGGTTTTACAGGCTGTCTCAAGATTTTTCTCAGATGTTTTGGTTTATGGCAAAGTTGAAAATACAACATTATCATGATCATTATTACCATAATCACTTATTCAACTACCACTAATAATTAATGTTTACTGACTACCAATAATATGCAATGGGATTCAGTAAGTTTTGAATTAGACTTGGCCTCTGTCCAGTGGGCTTGTGGTAAATAAGGAAAAACAAACATGTTTTATATATTGGCTTCACAGGCTCCCCTTGGTTACTCCTTTGCTAAACAGACTAAAACCAAGAAAGCTGACTTTAAGCTTGTCATCAGTGGTTTATACTAACCATTCCCAAAATATATTTTGTGGACAGGACATTGATAGATTATATCTATATCAACAGATAAAGGATGCCCAACTAAACAAATTTGGAAGACAATAGTTTGAATAAAAGTAAATATACTCACTACTGCAGAAATTTGCTGAGGTTTAAATGGGCTAACATGCTTTGTAAGTGCCAAGAAAAGGAAAAAATACCTAACATGTCCTAAACGTATTTGGGCATGGAATCATTCTGTCCAAGACCATAATAAACATGCAGTTTTAAAAATGAATACTAAAATTCAGAATGCTTTTTTTCGCCCAAAGATTTATTTATTTGAGACAGAGATAGCAAGAGAGACCATGAGCAAGGAGAAGAGGGAGAAGGAGTCTCCCAGCTGAACAGGGAGCCTGATGTGGGGATCCTGACCCAAGCTGAAGGCAGAGGCTTTACTGAATAAGCCACCCAAGTGCCCCAGAATGCTTTTTTTTTTTTAACAACAAAATAACTTTATTTCCCAGGCCCCATTGCTCTCTTAATTCACCAACACATTGGTGACACATTCTTATTACAGTCCAGGAGCCATTGTGGGTAATGGCTCAGTCCAGGAAGTGGTCCTTGGAATCCCCACAGCCCTGCGGACATGGAGGAAACTGCATGATAATGAGAACATCTTTTCCACTGCAGCATAATTCGAGGACCATGCTTTCATGAGTATTAAAACGGGTGGAATCCTTGACACACACTGCAGTGGTTCTATAAGTAAGACTGATGATACGGAATGTTGGTGAGGATGGAGAGTAACTGAAACCTTCAGACCATGAGATTCATCACAGGGGTGTGAGAAAGGGCAGACTCTTTGGAAAACCATTGGGCACTTTCTTAGGAAGCTACATGCTGTCCTATGTAAGACTCATTCCACACCCAGGTACTAAATCAAGAGAAATGAGTAACAAGTCCACAATAGTACTTACCAAAGAATACATTATTTATAAACTCCATAAGTGGAAACAGCATCAATGTCTATCATGAAGACAATGGATGCACAAATTATCCTGCATTCATCAATGGAATACTAGTCAGCAACAGCAAGAAACAACTGACTTTCCTACATAACAGCATGGCTAAAATAAATAAATAAATAAATAAATAAATAAATAAATAAATAAATAAATAAGCAAGCAAAAGAAACCAGATACAAAAGATTACACGATGTTTGATTCCATTAATATAAAATTCTCAAAAAGTCAGAAGTAATTCACGGGGATAAAGATCAATCAGTGTTTGCCTCAGCTAAAAGGGGGTGGTGGCAAGATAAGTAGAAACTGGAAGGGCCTTCAGGGAATTCAATGAGGTGAAGAAAATGCTCTATTTCTTGATTAGGGCCGTGGTTACATGAGTGCTTATGATTGTCAAAACTCATCAAATGAAACACTTGAGATCGGTGTATTTGATTGTTTGTAAATTAAAACTCGATGAAAACAAAGAAACAAAACTCATTGAAACCCATGCCCCATGCAGCTGCTTTGTGTGATATCTGGCAGCACAATGGCCCATGAATTACATGAATACTTGCCTGTGAAAAATACAGAAAATGCAAAGTAATCCCTTTGTCATGACTGAGAGGTCAGTGCTCGTTCTAATCTTTTGGGATGAACATGGTTAATTCCCATATCCTTACTCTTGGATCACCTTGGACGAGTCTCCTGAGGAGTGATCACAAGAACCAGTTCCATGTATGTTGTTTCTTTGTGCTTGAGCATGTCTCCTTGTGAAAGGACCCATTTCTGATATATGGTCCCTTGATGAGTATAGTACATTTATTTTTTATTTAAGGTCATCACTGACTCTTACATTGAGCTCACATTATATATTCTTTATCTCAGCGTAGCACTTTGTTTATCCACTGGTGGCTGCTGTCCATAGTCGGACTCTTAAAGCAGCTGATCAGTATTAAGAGAAACACCAATTAACCATAGAAACTGAAGAGTCAACACTAGCACAATGAATAGCTTTCCCCAGATCTTCCGGTATCACTCTGAGGATACGGTAACAGTCAGTGGTTATTGTTGAACGTGTGGTTAAACTGAGAATAGAAGACTCAGCACAGGGATCCCTGGGTGGCGCAGCGGTTTAGCGCCTGCCTTTGGCCCAGGGCGCGATCCTGGAGACCCGGGATCGAATCCCACGTCGGGCTCCCGGTGCATGGAGCCTGCTTCTCCCTCTGCCTGTGTCTCTGCCTCTCTCTCTCTCTCTGTGTGTGACTATCATAAGTAAATAAAAAAAACTATTTAAAAAAAAAAAAAAAAAAAAAAAAGAAGACTCAGCACAACCACAGTCCACACATAAATTTAGGATTGATGAATAATTCTGTTTGGGTTCTCTTTAAGAGTGTTATTCCCTCAGTGTTGCTCTTAGATTCTCTACTGGACCAACGAAATCCTTGATCCAATGACTCTCTGGGAAGCACATATTAAGGAAATCTTCAGATATCCTGCTTCTCAGTCTCTAGACTTTTCTCCCACTACTCTTCTTTCCCCTGCTCATCTAGGCCCCACCTCACCATCACCACACTCCACACTTACTGAGCACTTATTATGGACCAGGTACTCTGTACTTTCCCTTGTATTCTTTCACTGAATTATTCCTTAGCTTGTAGTTGGAAGTATTGTTAATCCATTTTATAGGTGAAAAGTGGAAAATCAGAAAGCTCATGTAGTTTATTGGAGAAAGAAGAGTTTAGACTTAGAAGTTGGTGTTTGTTTCCAGGTCTGTGTGTTCCCAGCCAGTTCTTACTTTACACGTGTTGCCCTTCACATTGGTGTAGGTTATGGGTTGAATGTGTGCATGTGAATGTACTTTGTATGGTTGCTAGATTTTGAGCTGGCTAACTTTCCTCAACTTTAAATACCTGCCACTCTGATGTTTGTGTGTTTTTTGTTTTTGTTTTACTTAAAAGTCTTCCATACATTTAAAAAGGAATAAACCAATTTCTCAGCCAATTTTATTTTTTTGCTTAGACATAAATGTGAACTTCATTTGATACAGTATTTGTGTTTTAGGAATGTTTTCAGGGAATTCTCCTTTGTAAATGAAAACTTTCTCTCTCTCTCTCTTTTTGAAGATTTTATTTATTCATGAGAGACACACAGAGAGAGAGAGGCAGAGACACAGGCAGAGGGAGAAGCAGGCCCCATGCAGGGAGACCGATGCAGGACTCGATCCCTGAACCCTGGGATTATGCCCTGGGCCAAAAGTAGATGCTCAATCATTGAGCCACCCAGGTGCCCCAATCAGAACTTTTTCAAATGAATTACTTTAGGTATCCTAAGAGAGTTCACAGTTTAAAAGAAAAAAAAGTAGGATCCTCTTCCCTTAAGTGAGTGATTGCTCGAATATACCAGTCTGTGTGCCGTGTCTTTCTGCATGCCCCCCACTATACCAGACACTCTGAGAATAAAAATACTCCAGAAAAAGTGTGTGCTCTTCATTCCAGATGAGTTTTGCTTCAGGCTTGACCCCCTGCTCCATATCCTGTGTTGGAGGTTATGAGAGCCCCCCTTCTCTTAAGCCTGCACTGAACATAACACATAACAGCCTTGACTACTTCTCATAAGCCACATCTTGGCCTTTCTTAGTTTTCCAGAATCAAAGTTGTGTTCCACATAAAAAACATCCCCAGCCCCCACAGGCCTTCCTAAGACCAACCTCCAGCTCCCAGCTCAGCCGGACTAATCTCATTTCTTCCTGAAGTCCTTGTCTCTGAGTGTTACAACCTCTTTTAGTCTGAGAGGGAAGGGAGTCTCTGCTGTTGCTCTGTGCAGAAGAATGGATCCTCTTTGGTTGTGCTGCCTGCTACCACCTGGGCCTGCCAGAGGAGTGCAGGCTGGCTGGGGTGTGGGGGGTGGGAAAGTCCTGTAGCCAGAAGTCAGAGTGCTCTCTGGAGACTTGGCTTCAAGAGCCATCATAGGTAGGGCTATCGCTCTGGCCCTCAGCATCCTCACTGAAAAACAAAGTGGATAACTCCATCAGTGGTCTTCAGCCTGGGAAACATGGGGCCACAGGGGGCCATTTGGGGAGCATGAGGGTCCATGAATTATTTATAGTGTTTCAAAAGCTTGTCAAAGTCCACAGATGGTCAATTTACCTATTTTGAACTGAAATCATATCAATTAAGCAGAATGAACACTCAGACTAAAAGGATGCCTACATTTATTTTTTTTAAATGTTGGAAAAACTAATGCAATTTGTTCAGTAGACTAAATATTTCAAAAAATAGGATCCACGGGGGAATACTTTTTGAAAGGAGGATGAATGCTGAGAAGATAGAGAAAAACTATAGTTTTTCAGGTCCCTTTAAGCCTTAAGAGTGTGGTTCTGTGATTTGAAGTTTACATATAATGTATGAGGTAAAAGGATGAATATGCATGTATATTATTTGTATCGCTTATGCTGATAGTTGTAGAGATTTTTAAGGTCTTTACACATCTGCACAACAACCATTGAAGTAGTTACTCTTATCACCCTTATTTTGCAGAGGAAGCGGGGAGAGGTTAGGACACTTGCCCACATAGATCTGTTTGTCCATGTGTCTGTCTATTGTGAATGTATGTGGCTGGGCAGATCTGTACACCCATCTCGTAGCATGTCTATGTGTGAGACAGAGAGGTTTGACTTGGGTTCAGCATCCATACAGCATATGAAACAGAACTGCGCGGTGCAAAGTTTTCTGGGCTGAAGCGGTGGCACTCAGGCTGCCATGACAAAATACCACAGGCTGTGTGGCTTTAACAACAAAAATTTATTTTCTCAGATTTCTGGAGGCTGGAAGTCCAAGGTCAAGGTGCCAGCAGAGTTGTTTTCCTTGAGATCTCTCTTCTGGTCTGTGGATAGCCACCCTCTTACTGCCTCTCCACCTGGTCATTTCCCTGTTTGCCTACATTTCCGGTGTCTCTTCGTGTGTCCTGGTCTCCTCCTATAAGGACAACAGACCGATTAGATGAGGGCTCACTCTGGAGGCCTCATCTTAACTTAGGCACCTCATTCTGGGCCTTGTCTCCAAATAAAGTCATATCCTGAAGTACTGCGTTTAGGGTCTCAACATGTGAATTTGGGGCAAGGATGGGTACGGAGGACACAATTCAGCCCTGGAGACGGGTTAATAGATTACGTTAATTTGTGCTTTAGAGCTACATGTATATGACAAATTTTAAAATCCCTCCAAGTAACACCTTTGTTTCTATAAACTCAGTGACCTACTTAGCGGAATGCAATAGGAGAAACAGGAGAAGCAAACACGTCATAGCTCTGGGATTAAGGCCAGTCCTAAGATCTTCTGAGCTTCTGCACAGACTCCCTGCCAAATCCATCCTGAGTTCTTATCCCATGGGCTCTACTGTGACTCATGCAAGGACCCCAAGAGTGGGTGGAATGACGGGAAAGTAGAAAGCTCTACTGGTCTAGGGCTGCTGAAATAAGCCAGTAATATGGCAAGTAGGAGCAGGACCTCCAACCACAATCAGGGAGGAGACTCAGCAGGCCACGTTGGCCTCAGACAGATTTGTGCTGGGACCCAAAGTCCATAATTACTGTCCACTCAGGGCAGCACATTCCTCTTAGCCAGGTGGCCCACGAAGTTGAGGTGCAGCCATAGCTGTTCACATTACCCACAGTGGCTACAGTAGAGGACTTTGGAGGAGAGATCTGAGCTGTGTAGACGTCCTGGTTCCAATAAGACATCCTGAGGTTTAGAGTGGAACCCTGACCTGGTGAGTAATGAGCATAAATTAAGGATTGAGGGGCACATGCGTGGCTCAATTGGTTATGATCCCAGGGTCCTGGGATGGAGCCCAGCATAGAGCTCCCTGGTTGGCAGGGGATCTGCTTCTCCCTCTGCCTCTGCCCCTTCCCCCTGCTTGTGCTCTCTCTCTCTCTCTCTCTCTCATTCTGCTCTCTCTCTCAAATAAATAAATAAATAAAATATTTAAAAAAATAAATACATAAAGGATTGAGGCAGAAGACCCATCCCATGAACTAAGCTTAGAAAGGGAATCTAGAGGTTACCAGCCATTTGGTGGTCACTGCAAAAGATTCTGTGGTTCTGCCCATTAGCAGGGGCTAAGACTTTGAGTACAGAGTCAGCCTTGATCAGGGACAGGATGGGGCTGGGCTGGGTCAAGTCAGAGGATGTAGGTCATTTTGCTCCTGAGCAGGTCTGGGATAAGCAAGGACTGACAAGGACGGGCCATAGGGACACTGAGATATGGATGGGGTTTGACCTTGTTGCTTTCCTGTATTTCCCTGTTTTTTTTTTTTTTTTTTTTCTCTCTCTCTACTCTGTGTAAAGGTCCAGTTCCTCTTAATTTGATCTCTCCTTGACTGCAGGTTCCAGAATGCATTCTGTTCTGGTGCCTTCTCACTGCAAATTATAAACAGGATAAATACTGGGCCAAGGAATTTACTCTGGGGAGCAAAGCTGCAAAAGCAGAAGGCGGGCTATCTGACCCAGCCAGTCTGTTTCCATCTCTAATGTTTCTGACTCTGTGATTACGGTTCTATGAATATGATTGCTGCCGCACATTTGGTCTGCCCCCTGGAAAATGTAGACCGCTTTTTTTCCCTCTGGAGAGCAAGAGAGGCTCCTCTCTTTCACCTGAGGTCATCCGTCTCTCCCATCCTTCCTGCTGCTGGTTCCAGGGACAAATTAGCTGCACAGGACACCTGGTGTGTGTGTGGGGGGCCACTGATGGCTCTTCCTAGTGAATTGGCCTTAGGTTGCAGAGAGTGCTCTCCGTGTCTCCTAAAAGGGAGGCTAGTTTGAATCTCCCCCTCTTTTGTGCTTTTCGGGCCCCTTACAAAGTTATTCCTGCATGTAGTTCTAGATTATGAATCTTGACTGCAGTGATGGTGGAGATGCACCGACTCCACCTTTGGGAGACTCCTTCCTCTCAAAATGCAATATCCTGGGCTGTGCCAGAAAACAGGGGTCCCAGGCATGTCTTCCCCAGCAGCACCAATAGGGAGGGAAGTCGGTTACTGGCACAGTTAGGGTTCCTTTAGGGACAGCTCTTTAATCTGTGTGGGTCAGCGAGATTGCGTCCCTTACAGAGGGGGGCTTTCCTCTAAGGGAGGGCCTGCAAGAGGTGGGCTTTGCCTCCTCAGTTGCTCCAGGGCTCTTTCTTGCCCTTCGGCTGATTTTTACCCTTTGTGTGCCTTGCTTTGGCTGGGGATCTTGCTCCTGCGAGGGGCTTTGCCAGAGGTCATTCATTCATTTGGCGGTTGCTGTTTGGCACCTCTTGTCCTTGATGGAAGGGTTGACTGATTTGAATGTGAGCTTTTCATGGCTGTGCATTAAACAGCTGTTCGCTCTAACCAGATGCTTAATCTGGTTCCCCTTCCAAGCTGAGTGAACGGAGCAGGCTCACTAGCTTGCAGTTGAGAGGAATGATCTAAGCGCCTAAGGATATGTGAAAAGTACTCCCTGGTGGCTTGGGGTGAAATCTTCTTGGGTTAACGTTCAGAAAGTAAGAGGCACTTTAAAAAAAAATAATAAATGAGTGTGGGAATATTTGATTGCATCAGTGGCCTGTTGATTTGCTGAGATTGAGCTCTCAATGAGGTAGTGAGACAGATGCCATGTGGCCATGCCTTCCATGCCCTGTGGTGTGACGATGCATGGAGTCCCAGGGCTGTAGGCTGTGGTCCCAGTAGGGAGACATGGTTCAGCACAAGCCCAAAGCAAGGCACGGTTCCTGTGGCAGGAAGCTCACCTCCACTTACTCCATTTATCTGAAATCCTGGCCCAGGCTGTGTGCTGCTGTGATCCAGTTGCCATGGAGAACTTGTATATTCTTGGCTTCCTTGCTGCTTTTACAAGCAGAATTACAGAAGAGAATGTCTTTGCTGCTAGGAAATATAAATATTACAGAGAGATGCTCATTTTCTCCCTCTATGATGATTATTACCAAAGATATGCAAGAAGACTTCATTACAGAGCATTGTCCTTCATAATGAGCCCTCGGTAGGCTGCTACAGGGATGAATAAGCCTGCCAGGAATGGATTGTGTTAACCCTCAGCTATCTACTAGATAGATGTATTAACTAGAACTATTTATATTCAATAGATTCTTCTGGAGTGCTCATGAGGTGCAAGGCCCTGGGGTGCAGAGACAACTAAGATATCACCCTGCCTTCAAAGATCTTATACTCTAGTAAAGGAAGATAGAACTCCAAACAAACAAATATTAAAAAAAAATATATTAACACATCTTGCGATAGAATCAGGTCCAAGTGCAAAGAGTCCAAAAAAGGGAGGGAATCAAAACAGAATTATGTTTTAAAGCATAAATTAGATCACATCACTTATATGTTAAGCTCCTACTACCACTATTTCATACACACACACACACACACACACACACACACACACATAACAGGGGGTTTGGTCAGGAAGACATCCTGAAAGAGGCATCCTTGAAGTGAGTCTCAAATATGGAATATTTGTTCACTAGAAAGAGGAAAGCAGTCTAGACCAATCCTTAGCGCATAAGTTTTGCCCTCATGTTGTACAGGTCCTGCTCCTCTGAACATCCATGTCCATGTTCTAGATGGGAAGAAGGGATGGGTGAAAGCAAAAGCTAAAGAGGCCTATGTCAGCTGAATCTGCACTCAGGCCTTCCCGGAAGTCCTGTGAAGTGATATTACCTACCCAGCACAAGACAGCTAGATGAGGTCAGTATTTTCAACTAAGCACATGGATATTCTGAATAAAATTGCAGTTTGGTAAGTGAGGCTTGGTAATCAGATGGGTCCCAGGTGGCCCCAACAATCCTGGTACTCATGCCCTACTGTGATCACCCATCCTGAATAAGGCTGAGTTGTGTGACCAATAGGATATAGTGGTAGGGATGGTGTATGCTTTTCAAAACTGAGTCATAAAAGGCATTGCAGCTTCTACCTTGATCTCTTGTTATGAGGACAATTAAGCAGCCCTTTGGAGAGACTCATATAGAAAGTATCCAATTTCCAGTCATCACATGAGTGAGCCACTTTGCAGTGGATCTTCCAGCCACAGGCAAACCTTCAGATGACTGTGCCCCCACTTACATTTGATTGCAACCTTATGAAAGACTCCTGAGCCAGAAACACTCAACCAACACACTCTCAAAACCCTGACCCATAGAAACCATGTAATAATAAAGGATCATTATTGCTTTAAGCCACTAAGCTTAGGGTTATGTAGCCAAAGATATTTAAACATAAGGAAAACCAGAACACTAGCTAATAAGCAGGCAACTAAAAGGGTTCACCATCCAAATGACCTCTACATGCAGACTCTTTGCATCTCGACATTACATAGAGAAGGTGCTGCACCTGCTATCAAAGCCTTCTCCCCCAGCTTCATTTTCTGGGCCTCCTCCCACTTTGTTTTCTCAAGTACATTATGATGCTGCTGAAATGCTTATCAAGGTTAGCATTGAATAATGTGTTACCAGATCCATTGATCATTTTCCAGTTCTCATTTTACTTGGAACAGTTGACCATGACCTTCTTTTTGAATCACTCTTTTTTTAACTTTAGGACCTTCAAATTCTCATGGATTTCTTTCTAGCTTCCCAGAAGATCTTTTTCCATTCTGTATGGGTTTCTTCTTTTACTGTTCAATTGCTAACTGTTGGCATATTGGAGATCTAAGTCTTGGGCCAAGTTTCTTTCTCTATCTATACCTTTTTATAAATAATCCCAACTGGTCTTCTGACTTTAAAGAGCAACAGGATGGTGATGATTCCCAAACTCATAAAGTTCAGTATACTGGTGAAGAACATGAACTTTGGAACCAGAAAATCTGGGTTTCAATCTTAGGTCTGCCACTTGATGATTGGGTGACCATGAACAAATTATTTAATCTCAGTTTTCTCATTTCTGTAGTTAGGACAAGCATAGTATGTATCTATTATCACACTTAGAAGGTTCTCAAACATAAGCTGCCCCTACTACCACTATTACTATTACTTTTGCTATTGGGCATCTCTGCTGGGTATCTAGCAGATATCTTAAATCTATTTAGGTTCAAAATGAAATGTTTGATTTGCCAGGGACCCCAAACTGCATCTCTCCCTACTTGTTCTGCCTCAGCAAATGACATAACTATCCCTCTAGTCACTGCATATGTAAAAAAAATGGGAGTCTTTCTTAATTCTTCTATTTCCTTTATCTCAAATAACCAATATAATAGGAAGCTCCAGTGTCCCTATCTCCACAGTACATCCTAAATCTATCCATGTCTCACCATCATTCATTCTGTTACATTCATCCTAGCCACTAGCATTTTCTGCCTGAATTACAAAAAAGTTCTCTACCCTGGTCTCCATGCTTCCACTTTTTTGTCCCTTTTCCAATAATACTTTCTCAATACAGCAGTTATGTTTTTAAACCATAAATCAGATAAAATCACTTATATGTTAAAAATCCTAACATGTGTGAGAGCATTTAGCATAAAAGTTAAGCATGTCTTCTACAGTTGCACCCTTAATCAGATTAACTAGTCATTTTTTATACAGTATCAGCTACATTTTCATCATTGTATATTTTATTCTCATTCTTCTACATTTTTGTCCTGGCATTTTCTCTTTGTTTATAACTCCCCCTACTAGAGTATACATATCACAATACCATGGGTCTTATGTCTCTGATTCATTGATGTATCCTTAGCACTTAAGATAGAGCTCAGAGCAGAGTAGGTGCTCAGTAAAAGTCTGTTTGGTGAACACATGCCAATAAGACAAAAGTAGTAGTCTAAAAAAATTTCCAGAATTCTGACTTTCTAACTGGTTTTGATAGTAATTATTTTCAATAAGATATAGATGACAAGTTAACTGAAGGCAAAGTAATGAGCATAATCCTGGACATCTGAATTTGGGGGTGAAGTCTAGTTGTAACTGGCTCAGTATACAGTAAGACCCATGATTCTGTAGTGCAGAATAGTTCTGGGAGGTATATATAGTTTTGAGATCCATTCACATTTACCATAAATGACCTAATTCAGTGTGAGATTTTCCCTTATTATTAGTCCCCAGAAAAAGGGAGAGCTGTTTTACCTTAAAGTCCACATAGAACATTCCATAATCCATAGTGCACTCTTAATTACTTATGTAGAACAATAAAGTAATGTTTGGGCAGACACATTAACCTCAATCAATGCTACTTTGGGATGTTTAGGAGGTTGTCTAATGATTTAAGAATTTTTTTGAAGCTGTTAACTAATAATTACAAGTGTTACGTAGTATTATAAACAGATTTTTAGAGATCATTTTAAAAAGCAACATCGTGGGAATCACAAGTATACACTTTATAAGAAAACAAACCAACCAACATTTTATGCAAATGTCCACTAGTGGTTCAGAGTTTAATTTCCATTTATGGCATCATTGGAAGATTCAAAAGGTCAAAATGTGTTCTAGCTCAAATATTGGAATGAATATGCTATGCCTTGGAAAGCTGTGTTGGATGACTCATTACTTTCTCTAGGGACACCTAAGAGCCTGATACCATGATCCATGGGGCATTGTTGAATTGACCATGTGAGAAATAAAGTAATATTTCTAAATTAGTATATTGGTTTAAATAATATGTCTTTTTAAACATGCCTATTCATTTAATTTAAATAATTAAATATGAGTACCTAAACATTTCATTATATCATCTACATTCCTAAAAATTGTAAAAAGTCTGTTTCAGTTCTCCTCATTTGAAAAATGTAGAATTGCCTGATAATCAGAATGAGTTATCTCATTCTGATTTGTACAGTAGGGGATAACTGAAACACCAAGAGGGTTTCATGGGGCAAGAAAACAAAAGGGCTGAGGATAGAGCCTTAGGGGTCACCAACACTAAGAGTTAGACAAAAGTAAAAGGAGTTCTGTATAGGAGAACTGATTGGAATGAGAATTTTAGCAGGTAGGAAAATTAAGAAAAAGTAATGATGTTGAATCCAAGAGAAGAGAGCATATATAAAATAAGGGATTTTAATAATAATAATAATAATAATAATAATAATAAATAATAATAATAATTAATAATAATATAATAAATTAGTCCATTGGACCACTGGTCCAAAAGTCTAGTGTCCTGGACTTTTCCATGGAGAGGTCAAGAGAAGGGAGAGTCTGAAAGACTTAATTGCATTTACATAGTAGACTACTGGATCACCTTGGCTAGGGCAGTTGCAATGGAATGATAAAGTCAAAGGTTAAGAATAGAAGGAGGGGAATACAGAGATAAAATGTACATTATTTTATGATTGGTTTGACTTACAGAGAGAAGAGAGGTATGTACTTTGGGTGAGGGGGGAATTTATAGTTTAAGGGTGTTATTGTCTTGTTTTGCTTTGTTTTTAATGAGGGAAAAGTATTGGACATCTCTACAGATTTCTTCAAGAGCCAGAGAGAGTGAACAGTTAAGAAACTAAAGAAGGCTGATTGGATGAGCAGGGTCCAAGCAAAGAGGGGGAGAATGGATTGGGTGGCCAGACGGAGAGATTAGTTTAGTCTAAGATGAAGGAGCACTTCTTTGTTTGTGCCAAAAAGTAATGAGATTAGGTAAAAATATAAGCTCCTGACCTGGGAGGTCAGAAAGTGGAGAATGTTACTTGACTCCTAGAATTTGTCTACTCACTCTTGGCAAGCACCTTGAAGCTAACTCTGTTGTTCTGAGGTTGTCAGCACTCCAACTTTTAGAAGCAGGTTGAATAGTGGATAGAAGAATGTGAACTCCGAGTTTGGGTGCACAGAACATTATTAACATTTGAGAGAAGCTATGATCTCCTCCATGTTTTAGCATTTGGTTCCCTTTCCACCTGACCCAGAAACCCCTTTCTCACAGTGTTGCCTTGAGGGGGAGGAGGAGAAGCTTCATTTCCCTCTTCAGTATTCTCGGCTGAGCATAGTCTCCATGGCTTTCTGGGCTTCCACGTGCCAGCCTATTAAAGGGAGTGTTAAACTTCATCTCTAACATTTTATATATCTATAAACACTTAGCTCGTATGATACCTTTAAATAATAAAACAAGGTGGAATATAATTAAGGGGCAAAATGAGTTGTACAGACAATTTGTGCTGTGAGCAAGTCTTTTTAAGTTGACTAATGTGACATTGTTCTCAAGGAAAAGAAAACTTCAGCATTTTATTTTCAGAATTACCCTGATCCAAATTAGGTCATGGACGTGTGAGGGAGGAGGGCTGGGAAAGTCCCAGAGCACCTCTCAGGTGATACAAACTCTTGATTTTCTTTGTAATTCCACTGCATGGACAGGAAAGGCCAGAGCAACATGGCTGCGGCTGAGAACAACTTTGCTTCTATCTGAGGCACTATTTCTGCTTGCAGAACAATAAGCCTTCAGGCCAGTGGATGAGTCTGTTATCAGCCAGCGGCAGGCTGAGAAATAATCTCCAACCACTAGCAACAATGGGTACCGTATCTCAGGCCAGGTAATGAGTAGTCTTTAAACTGCATCAGCTCGATTGTATTATCCTTTAGTTTTACACTTCTCAGCCTAGAATAGTCTTATCTTTTGCTCTTTTTGTTGTTCTGTGGGGCCCCTCCCCCTCCACAAAGGGAAAGATATTAGGTGACCTTTTTCCTTTCCTTCCTGTTTCAAATTTGAAGCCACAGCATTATAATAAGCCTCTATAAAAATACACATATGTGCATGCATAATTAAAATTACCTGCCTCAGTTTCTTTTGTTCAATATGGCCCAAATATCCAAATGCATATCTGCTGCATATTAATGACACAGACCAAAGTTGCTAGCCCTGGGTGCTTACTGGGGTCATGATCTCTGAGCAGGCAAGGGGTTAATCTACATCTAGGCAAACTTCACGGATCCTCTGTTGGAGGCCCTTCCCACACTAGCCCTTAAACGTGTTTACTGAGACCTAGTAAGAAATAACATCCTGGGCTGCTGGTGCCAACTGTTTCCACAGTGCTGATGCAGTTCAAAACATTAATTGGTTCTTGCAATTTATCCCATTTAAAAGCCATTTCTTATTCCAACAGAAGGTGGCCAGGCCTGATAAAAGTTGACTTTTTTCCTGCAGAGTTACTCAGACTTTCTCCCATGACCTCTCCCCCTGCTATTGTCTTGTATCTATGAGGCATTCTTCCTGAGTCTGAAGAGAATGAAAGCCTAGGTGGTAAGGGAAGTTAACATACTTGAGAAGATCAGAATTTCTCTCTCTAGGTTAGTGTGCATAGATGAGGCCAAGTCAAAATCATTCCTAATTTGCAAGAAAGGAAAGGACAGGAATGTGAAGCAGTAACCCAAATATGTAAAATTATTCTATAGTCAACCTTGTTATTACTTTTTCCATTTTTAAAGACATGTATATGTTAGTGGTAAAAAGCAAAGGATACTGTTTCATTAAAAAGAGAAGCATTAGGAATAGTTCAAAATCAATTTCAAAAGGAGTAAGCAAAACACTTAAAGAGAGAACATGTGCATGTAGATGAAGGGGGGAGGTGCAAAGAGAGCATCTCAAGCAGACCCTGTGATGAGTGCTGAGACCCAAACAGGGCACTATCTCATGACCCGAGATCACAACCTGAGCAGAAATCAAGAGTCAGACACTTAATCGACTGAGCCATCCAGGTGCCAGAAAAATATATAGGATATTTTTAAAAACCTGAGTTTGGGAATAACCACTTAAGCAAGGCTCTAATTACAGATGTGATAAAAAGGTTGACAGATTTGGAATGTTAGAACATATTACAATGGAAGAGAGACTCATCAGTGTTATGAGAAGATACAAGGCCATCTGGAAGAAACTATCCTCAATATAGAAAGAAAAAAAGGAAGCACACACAGAATGTATACAGAATTCTCATAAATCTAATAAAAGGAAAAAAGACAACTTGATAGAAAAAAATGAGGAAATATATAGGAAATATATAGTAGAATGAAATAAGTGAATAATAAATATAAAAAGATGATTTACTTTACTAGAAATCAAGTCATTACAAATTATGACTTGGAAGTATTTAAAGCAATGGGATTGGCAACATCTTAGGAGACAAGTAACATTTGATTTTGGTGAGGACCAGGGGATGGGTGTCCTCATCAGCCATAGTTGACGTTAAGAATTTGGAAGCTCAAAGTAGGCCGATTTGGGAGATTGATCAAATTCTAATTAAGCATTTCTGAGAATCTTCTCTGAACAAATTCTTATAACGTGGCCAGTTAGGGACGGTTGTTCATGGCAGCCTAGCTAATTGATAGAAATAAGAAACAATCTAAATGCCCATGAAGAGGGGAACATTTAAATAAATTATGGTATATCTTTTTATGCATCCAATAAAAATAATAAGGAAGAGGGACACCTGAGTGTCTTGGTTATGTGTCCAACTCTTGATTTTGGATCAGGTCATGGTCTCAGGATCATGGGACCAAGCTTTAGGATGGGCTTTGTGCTCAGCATGGGATCTACTTCTCCCTCCCCCTATGCATCTCCTCCCTTCATGCTCATATGTACACCCGCATGCTCTGTCTCTCTCAAATAAATAAATAAATAAATAAATAAATAGATAAATAAAATATTTTAAAAAATACAAAAGAATAAGAAAGAACCATAGAGGCACAGAAAGCTATGTCTTGGAAAAGATGCAGAGTAAGAATATTATTATCCCATTTATATGAAATAAAAATAAAATCAATGTGTGTATACTTCCTTCTATATGTGTAAATGCACAAAAATTATAATGTTAGGAACCATGCTTTCCTCTGGGGAAGGAACAGGGAGAGAGTGTGAATAGGGACTAATTTACATCTTATACAACATACATCTCCATTGTTTGGTTCTTTTACCAATGAATCTACCCATCTATTAATTGCATAAAGGGAAAGAAAGAAAAAAATGCAGATCATATGGTTAACATTAATAAATCGAGTAGTTTACTCTATATGGAGTTAATTTAGAATGCCCTGAGAAAACATCAATGCTCTGTTTATTTTCCCAGCTAAAAGGTATGGCAAGGGCCATCAAAACAAGAAATGACTAATGAAAATAGAGGTATCTGCTTAATGGAGAGGACTATATACTCATTCATTAATTTGACAAATGAATATAAAATAACTTTCTGAGCACTGGAGTTACAGCAGTGAACAAGACAAAGTTCTTGGCCTCCTGGAGCTTAAACTCTAGGGCCTGGGGGAGGGGGAGGCTGTGGGGGTGGGCATGGAGGTCAGACAATAAATAGGTAAACAGGTACATATGGAATGTCACATGGTATAGTGACCTCTGGTAAGAAACAGAGGCAAAGTGAGGGGGCTGGGTTCTGCTGGGAGGGGACCAGGGTCTCCCTTGGGGAGGGGGGCCGGGGTCTGCTGTAGGGAGGGGGCCGGGGTCTGCCGTAGGGAGGGCTTGTGCTTTCATGTGGGGTAGTCCGTGAAGGTCTCACTTCTGAGCAGAGGCCTGAGGAAAGAAATAAGCTCCATCCAGAAGAACTTTCCAAACAAGGGACAGCAGCTGGGGAGGGCTTGAAAAAGGAACCTCCTTGATGTGTTAGAAATGCAGAAAAAGAAGAACCGTAGGAGGTCAGAGAACTGGAAGGGGAGGAGGGGGAGAGACTGGGAAAATAATGAAATGCACTTTGTTTATGTGCTAAGTGATTTGTATAAATTACTTAATCTTTGAGTCTCCAGGGAGTTGATATTTCCATGTTCAAGATGAAGAAACTGAGACCCAAAGCAGTTAAGTAACTTGCCCAAGGCTCCCTTGGACCTTTCTTATTATGTGGCCCAGCTATATTTGGCCCATGATCTCTTTGAATTTGGAAAATATGCCTAGTTGTACAACAGTTGGACCCAAGCTTATCTGCATTTCAGAAACTGAGGAATCAGAATTCCCCGGAGAGAAAGGCCCAATAGTCTGGATTTTCAGGCATCTACTTAATGATACTGATGATTGATCTGCTGAGTTTAGGAACTAAGTATCTCATCTAAGCCCTGCCCTCTTATTTTTTTTTCAAGAAATTAGTTATATTTTTATTGGAGAAAAAATAACTTCAAAATTTTAATGTCAGCTGGTCAGAATTAGCAAGTCTACTACAAACTGTACTTTGATGGCATTGGTAATATTATCAAACTTGTATTTAAAAATTAAATCCAGAGTGGCAATGTTTTGCATGACACCAAATGTGAGTTCATTTATTACAATATTTGTCAATGCTAAAATGTCAAAAATATATAATTGAATAATAAATGCCATGAATTGAATATGCTCCCAAGAACTGAACGAATTAGCCAATGCTCCACTTTAAAAATTGGATAAAGGGACACCTGGGTGGCTCAGCAGTTGAGTGTCTACCTTTGGCTCAGGGCATGATGCTGGAGTCCCAGGATTGAGTTCCACATCGGACTCCCTGGATGGATCCTGCTCTCTCTCTCTGCCTATGTCTCTGCCTCTCCCTTTCTCTCTCTCTCTCTCTCTCTCTCTCTCTATCTATCTCTCATGAATAAATAAAGTCTTTAAATTGTTTTTTTTTTTAATAAAAATTAGATAAACAAGACGGTAGCCTTTGTAAGCCCTGCCCTCTTGCAGATGAGATAATGGATGTCCTCAAAGGTTGAATGGCCTCAGAGGTACTTCTCAGGGTGGCAGAGCATGACCTGGGCCTGGACCCAGACCACTGGACCTTCAGAGTTTCTCAAATTTTGAGATGCAGAAGACCAGGGCTCTTTAGAGGGTAAGATGCCTAAGAATCACCTGGGGTCTTTTTAAATTCCAGAAGCTGTTGGGTACACTCAGAGTGGGGCCTGGAGCACTGCGGGTTCAGCCGGCTTCTCAGGGATGCCCGTGCTGCGGGTCAGGGGCCACACTTCAAACAGCCAGAGCCCTGCCTTTCCTGGGGAGTCTGTTAGGGCTGTTAGAGATTAGGAAGCTTCACACTTTCATGCGAGTGTGTGACAAATACTACCTTTGAGCCCAGTGATAGAAAATAGTGTTTGTGTAAGCATGTGATGGTGTTGGGGAAAGACATGGTGAGGGGACAACATGAGAAGGGAAGGAGGTGACCTGATGTGGGCGGAGGACGTAATGAGGTCTCTGAAGCACAGCTCCCAGGGTATAGTCACACACAAGCTACAAGGAGAAAGTTGAGGCAATGGTGCACAAAACCCAAGCCAGAGCCTCAAAGTTCCTGCTTCATTGATCTGGACAAGTGGTTATTTTTTTAACCCGATTAATCCAGATAATTAGCGTGAGGGAAGTTGGTTAATCTCTTTTTTTTAATAAATTGATTTTTATTGGTGTTCAATTTACCAACATACAGAATAACACCCAGTGCTCATCCCATCGAGTGTCCCCCTCCGTGCCCGTCACCCATTCACCCCCACCCCCACCCTCCTCCCCTTCCACCACCCCTAGTTCGTTTCCCAGAGTTAGAAGTCTTTATGTTCTGTCTCCCTTTCTGATATTTCCCACACATTTCTTCTCCCTTCCCTTATATTCCCTTTCACTATTATTCATATTCCCCAAATGAATGAGAACATACACTATTTGTCCTTCTCCGATTGACTTACTTCACTCAGCATAATACCCTCCAGTTCCATCCACGTTGAAGCAAATGGTGGGTATTTGTCGTTTCTAATGGCTGAGGAATATTCCATTGTATACATAAACCACATCTTCTTTATCCATTCATCTTTCGATGGGCACCGAGGCTCCTTCCACAGTTTGGCTATTGTGGACATGGCTGCTAGAAACATCGGGGTGCAGGTGTCCCGGCGTTTCATTGCATCTGAATCTTTGGGGTAAATCCCTAACAGTGCAATTGCTGGGTCGTAGGGCAGGTCTATTTTTAACTCTTTGAGGAACCTCCACACAGTTTTCCAGAGTGGCTGCACCAGTTCACATTCCCACCAACAGTGTAAGAGGGTTCCCTTTTCTCCGCATCCTCTCCAACATTTGTTGTTTCCTGCCTTGTTAATTTTCCCCATTCTCACTGGTGTGAGGTGGTACCTCATTGTGGTTTTGATTTGTATTTCCCTGATGGCAAGTGATGCAGAGCATTTTCTCATGTGCATGTTGGCCATGTCCATGTCTTCCTCTGTGAGATTTCTCTTCATGTCCTTTGCCATTTCATGATTGGATTGTTTGTTTCTTTGCTGTTGAGTTTAATAAGTTCTTTATAGATTTTGGAAACTAGCCCTTTATCTGATATGTTATTTGCAAATATCTTCTCCCATTCTGTAGGTTGTCTTTGAGTTTTGTTGACTGTATCCTTTGCTGTGCAAAAGCTTCTTATCTTGAAGTCCCAATAGTTCATTTTTACTTTTGTTTCTTTTGCTTTCGTGGATCTATCTTGCAAGAAGTTACTATGGCCAAGTTCAAAAAGGGTGTTGCCTGTGTTCTCCTCTAGGATTTTGATGGAATCTTGTCTCACATTTAGATCTTTCATCCATTTTGAGTTTATCTTTGTGTATGGTGCAAGAGAGTGGTCTAGTTTCATTCTTCTGCATGTGGATGTCCAATTTTCCCAGCACCATTTATTGAAGAGACTGTCTTTCTTCCAGTGGATCGTCTTTCCTCCTTTATCGAATATTAGTTGACCATAAAGTTCAGGGTCCACTTCTGGGTTCTCTATTCTGTTCCATTGATCTATGTGTCTGTTTTTGTGCCAGTACCACACTGTCTTGATGACCACAGCTTTGTAGTACAACCTGAAATCTGGCATTGTGATGCCCCCAGCTATGGTTTTCTTTTTTAAAATTCCCCTGGCTATTCGGGGTCTTTTCTGATTCCACACAAATCTTAAAATAATTTGTTCTAAGTCTCTGAAGAAAGTCCATGGTATTTTGATAGGGATTGCATTAAACGTGTAAATTGCCCTGGGTAACATTGACATTTTCACAATATTAATTCTGCCAATCCATGAGCATGGAATATTTTTCCATCTCTTTGTGTCTTCCTCAATTTCTTTCAGAAGTGTTCTATAGTTTTTAGGGTATAGATCCTTTACCTCTTTGGTTAGGTTTATTCCTAGGTATCTTATGCTTTTGGGTGCAATTGTAAATGGGATTGACTCCTTAATTTCTCTTTCTTCAGTCTCATCGTTAGTGTATAGGAATGCCATTGATTTCTGGGCATTGATTTTGTATCCTGCCACGCTACCAAATTGCTGTATGATTTCTAGCAATCTTGGGGTGGAGGCTTTTGGGTTTTCTATGTAGAGTATCATGTCATCGGTGAAGAGGGAGAGTTTGACTTCTTCTTTGCCAATTTGAATGCCTTTAATGTCTTTTTGTTGTCTGATTGCTGAGGCTAGGACTTCCAATACTATGCTGAATAGCAGTGGTGAGAGTGGACATCCCTGTCTTGTTCCTGATCTTAGGGGAAAGGCTCCCAGTGCTTCCCCATTGAGAATGATATTTGCTGTGGGCTTTTCGTAGATGGCTTTTAAGATGTCGAGGAAAGTTCCCTCTATCCCTACACTCTGAAGAGTTTTGATCAGGAATGGATGCTGTATTTTGTCAAATGCTTTCTCTGCATCTAATGAGAGGATCATATGGTTCTTGGTTTTTCTCTTGTTGATATGATGAATCACATTGATTGTTTTACGAGTGTTGAACCAGCCTTGTGTCCCGGGGATAAATCCTACTTGGTCATGGTGAATAATTTTCTTAATGTGTTGTTGGATCCTATTGGCTAGTATCTTGTTGAGAATTTTTGCATCCATGTTCATCAGGGATATTGGTCTGTAATTCTCCTTTTTGGTGGGGTCTTTGTCTGGTTTTGGAATTAAGGTGATGCTGGCCTCATAGAATGAATTTGGAAGTACTCCATCTCTTTCTATCTTTCCAAACCGCTTTAGTAGAATAGGTATGATTTCTTCTTTAAACGTTTGATAGAATTCCCCTGGGAAGCCATCTGGCCCTGGACTCTTGTGTCTTGGGAGGTTTTTGATGACTTCTTCAATTTCCTCCCTGGTTATTGGCCTGTTCAGGTTTTCTATTTCTTCCTGCTCCAGTTTTGGTAGTTTGTGGCTTTCCAGGAATGCGTCCATTTCTTCTAGATTGCCTAATTTATTGGCGTAGAGCTGTTCATAATATGTTTTTAAAATTGTTTGTATTTCCTTGGTGTTGGTAGTGATCTCTCCTTTCTCATTCATGATTTTATTAATTTGAGTCTTCTCTCTCTTCTTTTTAATAAGGTTGGCTAATGGTTTATCTATCTTATTAATTCTTTCAAAGAACCAACTCCTGGTTCTATTGATCTGTTCCACAGTTCTTCTGGTCTCAATTTCGTTGAGTTCTGCTCGAATTTTAATTAACTCTCTTCTTCTGCTGGGCGTCGGGTCGATTTGCTGCTTCTTCTCTAGCTCCTTTATGTGTAAGGTTAGCTTTTGTATTTGAGTTCTTTCCAGTTTCTGAATGGATGCTTGTATTGCGATGTATTTCCCCCTCAGGACTGCTTTTGCTGCATCCCAAAGATTTTGAACAGTTGTATCTTCATTCTCATTAGTTTCCTATGAATCTTTTTAATTCTTCCTTAATTTCCTGGTTGACCCTTTTATCTTTTAGCAGGATGGTCCTTAACCTCCACATGTTTGAGGTCCTTCCAAACTTCTTCTTGTGATTGAGTTCTAATTTCAAGGCGTTATGGTCTGAGAATATGCAGGGGACGATCCCAATCTTTCGGTATTGGTTCAGACCCGATTTGTGACCCAGTATGTGGTCTATTCTGGAGAAAGTTCCATGTGCACTTGAGAAGAATGTGTATTCAGTTGAGTTTGGATGTAAAGTTCTGTAGATATCTGTGAAATCTATCTGGTCCAGTGTATCATTTAAAGCTCTCGTTTCTTTGGAGATGTTGTGCTTAGAAGACCTATCGAGGGTAGAAAGAGCTAGATTGAAGTCACCAAGTATAAGTGTATTATTATCTAAGTATTTCTTCACTTTGGTTAATAATTCGTTTAAGTATTTGGCAGCTCCCACATTCGGGGCATATATATTGAGGATTGTTAAGTCCTCTTGTTGGATAGAACCTTTAAGTATGATATAGTGTCCCTCTTCGTCTCTCACTACTGTCTTCGGGGTAAATTTTAGTTTATCTGATATAAGGATGGCTACCCCTGCTTTCTTTTGAGAACCATTTGAATGGTAAATGGTTCTCCAACCTTTTATTTTCAGGTTGTAGGTGTCCTTCTGTCTAAAATGAGTCTCTTGTAGACAGCAAATAGATGGGTCCTGCTTTTTTATCCAGTCTGAAACCCTGTGCCTTTTGATGGGGTCATTAAGCCCGTTCACGTTCAGAGTTACTATTGACAGATATGAGTTTAGTGTCATCATGATATCTATTTAGTCCTTGTTTTTGTGGATTGTTCCACTGAACTTCTTCTTAAAGGGGAATTTTAAGAGTCCCCCTTAAAATTTCTTGCAGAGCTGGTTTGGAGGTCACATATTCTTTCAGTCCCTTCCTGTCTTGGAAGCTCTTTATCTCTCCTTCCATTTTGAATGAGAGCCTTGCTGGATAAAGTATTCTTGGTTGCATGTTCTTCTCATTTAGGACCCTGAATATATCCTGCCAGCCCTTTCTGGCCTGCCAGGTCTCTGTGGAGAGGTCTGCTGTTACCCTAATATTCCTCCCCATGAAAGTCAGGGACTTCTTGTCTCTTGCTGCTTTAAGGATCTTCTCTTTATCTTTGGAATTTGCAAGCTTCACTATTAGATGTCGAGGTGTTGAACGGTTTTTATTGATTTTAGGGGGGGATCTCTCTATTTCCTGGATCTGAATGCCTGTTTCCCTTCCCAGATTGGGAAAGTTTTCAGCTAGGATTTGTTCAAACACATATTCTGGCCCTCTGGCCCTTTCGGCGCCCTCGGGAACCCCAATTAAACGTAGGTTTTTCTTCCTTAGGCTGTCATTTATTTCCCTTAATCTGGCTTCATGGTCCTTTAATTGTTTGTCTCTTTTTTCCTCAGTTTCCCTCTTTGCCATTAACTTGTCTTCTATGTCACTCACTTGTTCTTCCACCTCGTTAACCCTCGTCGTTAGCACTTCTAGTTTGGATTGCATCTCATTCAATTGATTTTTAATTTCTGCCTGATTGGATCTAAATTCTGCAGTCATGAAGTCTCGTGAGTCCTTAATGCTTTTTCTAGAGCCACCAGTAGCTGTATAATAGTGCTTCTGAATTGGCTTTCTGACATTGAATTGTAATCCAGATTTTGTAACTCTGTGGGAGAGAGGATTGTTTCTGATTCTTTCTTTTGAGGTGAGGTTTTCCTTCTAGTCATTTTGCTCAGTGCAGAGTGGCCAAAAACAAGTTGTATTGGGAAAAGGAGAGAAAGAGAGAGAAGGAAAGGAAAGAGAAAGAGAAAAAAGAAAAAGAAAAGGAAAAGGAAAAAAAGAGAAAGAAAAAGAAAGAAAGGTGAAAAAAAAGGGGTGGTGGTGGAAGCAATCAGAAATCAAAAAGAAAAGAAAAAAGAAAAAAAACAAAAAACACGGGGGAGTATCTTCTGAATCTGTAGACTTTAAGTCCCTTGACTTCCCCTGGAACTGGTCCGTCCAGCTGGTCTTCTGGGGGAGGGGCCTGCTGTGCTGATTTTCAGGTGTTAGCACTTGGGGGAGCTGCTCTGCCCCTGCCTGCTGCAGGGCTCAGCGGGGGTTGTTTACCCCGTGAGGTCCCAGGAGGAACAGCCGCAGTTGCTATGGCAACTCTGGAAGCCTGGATTCAGCCTCCGCAGGAACTACGGGGCTCGGGGCTCTCGCTCCGTCCGCAGGGCCTGGAGGCTCCGGGGCGGGGCCGCTGATCTGCTCAGCTCGGGGCAGGAGCGTCCTTGCTGTCCTGGGCCCTCCCGGCCTCTGCCTGTCCCGGGGGAGGCCGGATCCTGGGCTGTGTCCCGGCGCCCTGTGCTCCGGGGCCTGCGCTGTTGGATTCGCGCTCCCGCCCCACAGCCCCCTCCCTGGAGCCGCCGCCCGAGCCCCTCCGAGCTGCTCCGGTCCCGCCGTGCGCGCTGCAGCCCTTAGGGAGCTCGGCGCACTCTCCCGGGGCGCAGGTGTCTGTTAGTGTCCCAGGGAGCCCGAGGGCATCCCCGCCCTCCTGGGTCCTGCTCCAACTCCCTGCGAGCCCCTTTCCGCCCGCCCGGAAGGTTGGTGCAGCTCCTGCTCCTCCGGGACGGGGCTCTCCTGTCCTGGGGACACTCGCCCCGGCCTCAGCCCGGCTCCTCGCGGGCCCCTCCCCCTCGGAGGCCTTTTGTTCCTTTATTTCTCTTTCCCCGTCTTCCTACCTTGATAGAAGCGCGGACTCTTCTCACTGTAGCGTTCCAGCTGGTCTCTCTTTACATCTCAGGCCGAATTCGTAGATTTTCAGGATGGTTTGAAGGTTATCTAGGTAATTTGGTGGGGACAGGCGATTTGGGGACCCTGCTCTTCCGCCATCCTGCCCCTCCTCCGGTTAATCTCTTCCTATACTTGCCCCACCAGACGGTGCAGCGGCGGAGGGCGAGAAGAGCGTTGGCGGTCGTGTGGACACTGTTGGCGCGCTTTTCCTGAGGTCTAGGAATTTTGCCATCTTTGCTACCCTGGCCCTTCCCCGTGTGACCTTCAGGGACCACTTCCAGCTGCGCACTTGAGCAGTGCTTTCCAGCAAAACCTAATTATCCAGGCCTGGTCACCGGTCACCCTGTCTCTGTGGAAATGGCACTTCATGGCCATGAATTGCATGTGTGCCTAAGAGATGGGCCAGGCCGATGAAGCGCTATTGTCCTGGCTGCCGGGTGCCTGTGCTTTCTTCCCTTGCAGGGAGGTTGGGATGCAAGGTAATTGAAGTTGTGTTCTTGTGCGTCTCGTGGCAGAGGAACCTGCTCCCAGGGACCCTGACAAAGCAGCTCCTGGCCAGGAAGCAAACCTGACTGCATTATTTAGATGTTATAAATCATCATCTCTCCTTCAGTGCCGCGCGGGCTCCCAGCTCAAGATGACTGATGGGCAGAAACCACGTTCAGTGTTCCTGAACACCCAGCTTCCCTGGTTCCTCCTTGGGTGGGGACCAATTTTTAGATGCTGAGGCTTTGATTTCACGGGTGATGCCACAGTGTGTGGGAGGCAGGGGTGGCAGTGGCTCACATGTGGGACTCACTGTCTCCTGTGGCTTATCCCATATCCATGAGGCCATCGTTAATCTCATACAGCCCTACTGCCCGACTATACAGTGAGATAAGTAGTCCCACCTCATGCATGGACGTTCCCTTAATTACGGAGATGCTTTGTCTTTCCATCACCCAAAATGAGCTAGTCTACACAGTAGATATCTTGATAAGACCTCAAAGCAATTTTTAAAATTTCAGCGATTGCTCTGGAAATATTTTTGAGGAATTCTAAGAGATCTCTTGCATCTCCTTGGCTTCTTAAACGTAGCATGTTTAATGTTTTTTAACATTGTTTTCATGGCCCACAGTCATTGTTGTGAACAGTGCTTACTGAACAATGCTGAGTTTTGAGGCTGCTCCCCAGAGCTATTGAGGTGCCTGGTTATTTGCTCCTAAGATAACCTTATCCCAGTTGCAATGCTTTTGAGTTCATGCATCTACTTTTTATAGTTTTTTCCTTATTCTTCCTTCCCGTCAGAATGCCAGTCATCATTTTTTGCTGCTGAAATTTCATTTATCTTTAGTCAATATATTTCTTCCTCCCACAGTCCCTGCCCTGCCTACCTCAGTGCATCGGAGTTTCTATTTTGGCAACAGTTCTCAAAGTGTGATTTATTTACCCTGTGATTCATTGATCCCCAAGACCCTTCCTGGGGGTCTATGAGGTCAAAACTACTTTCATAGTATTACTAAGGCATAATTTGCTTTTTCCAGCATGTTGATATTTACTCTAATGGTGCAAAGGCAATGGTGGGCATACATGCTGGCATGTTAATGTTCATCAATTAAGCACCATCAAATTCTGCTACTCTTCACTGTATTCCTATTTAGAGTTTTTTCTTTTTTTTAAAGAGGTTTAACTTAGAACTAAGAATGTTCTTACTGAAGCAGCAAAAATTGTTAAATTTAATATTCCTGGAATGTAATAGATGTATGCATAAAGCGCAAAGTGTGATGGCTTCTCAAAGAAGAGGGATTGCTTGTCAGGTGATTTGGGTTGTGAGCTGAAGTAGCCCTTTTGTCCTCCACCCCCACTGCCCCCCAAAAAGAGCATTTTTACTTGGAAGAACAACTCATAGATACTTGTGGTTGTTCAGACTTAGTTTTGGTGATCTGGCAAATGTTTTGAAATGAATAATGTGAGCCTGTCACTTGGAGGAAAACAACTGACAGCATTTGTTATCAAAAATCATCAAAAATAGAATTTGGACTTTAAAGCTAAAACTAGCATTTTGGAAAACATGGATTTGCTATCATGAGCTGGGTAGGTTCTCAATGCCTAAGGATTTTCTGATAAAATTGGTGGTGACATTAACAGATGTGATTTTTCTTTTTTAATTTTGTATTATGAAGTGTGTCAACATTCGGAAGATCTACATGTATCAGTGAATGAAGATTTTCTAAATAACTGATAATGTTCCAAAATGATGCACAGCTAAAAAAGCCATCCAAAGGAAAAGATAAGACAGGAGGATTTTAAAGTAACAGAGTATAAAATGTTCACTTATCAATGTGGTTTCAGATTTCATACAGAAATTACTGCTTAAGAAACTACCACTTGTTGAGTTTTGGGATATATCAAAAAGGAATATCTGCAATTATCTAAAAAGGCTACTAAAATACTGTCTCTTCTATCTATATCTCTGTGGAAGGTGGCATTTTCCTCACATACTTCAGCTACAACCTATCACAACACATTGAATGCAAAAGCAGATACAAAAATCTGTCTTCTGTTAAGGCAGACCTTGATGATAGTTGCTCAAATGTAAAAGCCCATCTCAAGAAGTGTTTAGTTTGGAAAGTATCTATTTTCCATAGAAATGTGTTAGTGATATTAAAGTGTAATGAGTTTATTCTTGTCATTTTAAAGCAAATCATTAAATATTTTAAATTTTGCCTCAATTTAGTGTCTAATATGGTAACTATCAACAGGTGAAATATAATACTAAAGCGCATTCCTTGGGGTCTCTAATCAATTTCTACATGTCAGTGGGTCCTGAGACCAAAAGGTTTGGGTCCTGGTATATTTGGGTGATAGATTAACTCTTACTCCTTACCTGCTATTGCCTCCTTAGAGCTTGACAATGATCATGCGAAGGAAGCTGGTGCGGAATCGCCATTGTTGACTTGCTGCAGAAGCAATGGAGGTGTCATTAAATTGCAAGTCTAGATTAGAATCCACGTTTTCTAGGTCGTGGTCAGGATATGTTACGCTACAGTTAGCCCAGGGAAGGGGACATAACCAGATTTATGCAATGTTTGCCTGATACTAGTGTAAGTCAGGTCTGACTGGGCTCCGGAGGAGGTATTCTTTTAGAGGTTGTGCATGCTCTTGGCTGCATAGATTGAGTGTCATTTATTTTTTTCTGCTCAAATACCTTTGTCTCCACCACCACCTCCACATCCTTGTCTATTCTTTACCTACCCTGGAGGGAATACCT
This sequence comes from Nyctereutes procyonoides, assembly GCF_905146905.1. Lineage (NCBI taxonomy): Eukaryota > Metazoa > Chordata > Mammalia > Carnivora > Canidae > Nyctereutes > Nyctereutes procyonoides. The sequence continues at coordinate 87,044,998 of NW_026575140.1, read as the reverse complement.
GTACGTCTCCTTTAAATGTTACCTTACCAGAGAGGTTGTCTCTGACCACTCTCCATTCCAGTAGGTGCCCACCCACTTCCGTCGGCGGTGTTTATGCCCTGTGCACCGCTGGCACGTTGGTTTGTTGACCAGTTCTCCTCACTGGAATCTAAGCTCTGAGGTGTGTGTGTTCTGGTCTCTGCACACCCCCATGTATAGAACTGCACCTGGCACAAAGGAGGTGCTCAATATTTGTTGAATGAGAGGATGGATGTTTTGAGATGTTCAGGATGTTTTCTTAGAATCGGTGATCTTGTTGGATAAGTGCTCTCTGAGAGAAGTCCTGGGTGACCTTATATTGGCTGTTGTCCTTGTGTCACCACCCTTCTCTGAGCAACAATAGCAGTGATTGTCTATCCTGCCTAGCAAGGAGTAAAATGTGGAGATTAAGAGCACTCCTTTCTAACTGTGGGACCCAGGTCAACCGACCTGAGCTTGACTTTTGTGAATGACTGCAGTGTCTTAGGTTACTTTCCTTAAGAAGCAGTCTCTGATACTGAGATTTGAGTTTTATGGGGAGTTCGGTCAACAAGTCTGTTAGGGCATGAGAAAGCAGGTCGGGTGGCTTGGAGAAGCTGAACTGAACAGCAGTTGTAACAGAAGCTGGACACATCCTATACAGTCCTTGGTGCTGAAAAGACCTTGATCAAGGCCAGGACCCCATCCTCTGGAGCAGTCAGTGGTTGGACGCATGCTGCCAAGGAAAGGGACATTGGCCAGGGCCACCCACAACCCCAATTTCCTGAGGGGACTCAGCAGATGGGACGTCCTACAGCTGGGGCAGTGAGTGTTTCAGTCCAGAGGAGGGAAGCTGGGTGGGCGCACCATAGCCTTCACCATAGAAAATAAAATGAGAAAGTTCATGTCAAGTGCTTGCCAGACAGTGATTCCTTGATACATTTTAGTTATTGTTATTATTATTTTGGCCTTTCTGCACAGTCCTGATTACTGTCTGACGGTATATTTGTTATTTATTGGTTACTATTTACTAATTGTCCCTTCGCTAGAAGACAGGGATTTTAAATCATTCGCTGCATTATGGTCAGTCATTAATCAGTCCCTGGAACATAGTAGGCTTTCAGTGCATACACGTTGAGGGGATGATGTGTTGTGATTAATTCTATTTGCGAGTATGCGTGTGTGTCCCTAATCAACCACTAGAGTATAAGCTTTTTAAGAGCAGGGTATGTGTCTTACACCTGTTGTTATTGTCTTGTTACCTGATTGAAGGGCCCATTCCTTAGATGGCATTCAAGCCCCTTCCCATCTGGCCCCACCTCTGCTCCTGTGCTTACTAAGAGGTTGGACCCCCTCCTATGTCTGCACCTTGAAAAGGGCCGCCGTTCTGCTGGAAACACCATTTCTGAACTTCTTGGCTGTGCTAATTCCTCTTTCACTTACTCTCCGGTCCTCCTGGAACTTTCTACACCAGTTTGGTTCTGTTCCTCCTGTCTGCTCTCCTGGCCCTTGGCCTCTCCTCCTTCAATGAACTTACCACACTCCACGTTGCGATCATCTTTATGACCCTAAGACTCCAGTGAGGATTGTCTCATTTGTCTATATTCCTACCGCCTGACACAGGCATTGTCGGTCTAACAACATGATTAATACATTTTTATATAACCAGGGGCTTGTAAAGAGTATTATAAAAAGTATTGTTTAAATCTTCAAATAATTTTAACTGGACGATGTTGGACAATACACTGATAATACCACAAATTTCCTTGATAACTTTCCCCTGACAAGTTCAAAGCACTGTGCATGTTCACTTTTGTTCTGTCCTCCACACTTGATGACTTAGGTGAATTATGTTGCTTTTTGATGGAAGTCGGTGGGGCTTCCACCTCCACCACCCTCTACATGAAACACGGGTAGAATCATTTATCACTTACTGAATAAATGGATGAATAATGTAGTTATGGGCTAACTGGGAAGACCTAAAGTCTTTTCAGCTCTCTTCTATTGCTCCTGACAACAGCCTACTTGGAAGCGAACAAGATGCATCACGAGGCTGTTAGACTAGATACATGGAATTTTCTTTCAATTAAAATGCATAAACCCTAAAATAATTGACTAGAACTAAATTTTAAAATCTCTGGTCTGGTGTGACCTCTCTTGCCTTAAAATTCCTTGAAGGGTTATCAGAATTCTTGGCTGTTTAATTCAGAGAGCCTTGGACATCTTTCTTTTGTTCTGACTTGCTACTTAAATCTTTCACTGTTAATTAATATTATATCTGTTTCGTGTTGTTTCCCCTATTGCACTGTGCTCGGCGTAACAACGGGAACCTGCTTATCACTAACTGTAGTTCATAACAAGCCTAGGAGTTCTCTGAACACCCACAGGTGCCTCTGTGAAGGTTAGAGGAAAGAGGGAGAAACGGAGAAGGTACAAGTGGCTGAAAATGACCCCTGCGCCTACGTCCTGGGTTCCTCCACACTCCCCACTCCCATCCCAAAGGAGCAGCTCAGCTTTTATAACTCACTGAATTTCCTCTGTGGGATTTCATTGGCAGATAAGGGTTCTGCTCCTTAAAAGACAGGTTTCATAGCCACTAACCATTAACATATATGATCTGTTATGTAAGCTGATGTATGTTCTTTCCCTACTGAAGTGTAAGCTCTATGAGGGCAGGATCTATAGTGAGTATAGTAGGAAATCTTTCACATACAGGATGAAGGAGTACATTAATTTGACAAAGAAGGGATTATACAGAGATGGTGCTGATTGATACCTGATTGGCTTAACATATTTAAGCACGAGAGAACTTTTGAGTTTGGGATGATTTAAATGTAGCATTACCACATAGTGTATTGTCTACACAGCAACCCTTTTAAAGGTGGGAGGTGTGACATTCACAATTACACAGGTCAACAGATGCAGACGATAACTGCCTCTGGCGGAGTAGGGACATAATTCGCTCTCTTAAATGACATCTCAAGGGGATCTTGATTGAGGGCAAATTTTAAAATTCAACCTTTGGCAAAGGGGATTTTAGGTTCTATTTGTTTCTGCCTTGTTAGAAATTGTTGTTACTTATAGGAATCAGCCCAGTGTTGGTCTTGTTGCAGATTACTCACTTCTCCCAATGTTTGAGGGTCTGAAGATCAGAGCCCCAACCAGAAGGGTGAAGGGTCCTTTGGGGGCTGAATGAAATATGCTGTCAGCCAGGCTGGGCTTCTGTCTCTCTGGGACAGGGAAGGCAGCAATGAATCTGCTTCCCAGCCGAGAGGGAGGGTAGCTATTACAGGCCATCTCTGCTACTATTCCCCTCCCAAGGCCCTGTTGAGTCCTATCCATGAAAGTGGGTCAGTTATTCTAGGGCCAATTCCAGACGTGAGAAGACAGACTAGGGGCTAACAAGGACTGTCCTCGGGCATTGAGGTCCTGAGTTAGAGGATGCCTGGCTGTAGCACGTGAGTTCTCTGGGCTCAGTGGATACCCTGTGCTTATTTTCCAGCGTTTCCCGGGCATCCACCTCACGAGTGTACGATGGAGCATGTGATCATTCGGCACATAGAGCTGTAAACGTGGTCCTGTGTGGAATTTAAGGCACTCACAATGAAGTTGAAATGAGATGAGCATGCCCAGGGAAACTCCTTTTCAGTGGTGGGATTAGGGCTCCGGAATTTAGATCAGGCCATTTCAGAAAGTCCCTGTTAGGATTTAGGAGACAGTTTTGACCTGTACTATATCCAAGCTTGCGTGATGTGTTCTATTATAATCGTGTTACGTTCTGTTCATAAAATTACAAATGTCTCCCAGGAAGGGGGTGAATCAGATGTTATACTGGCAATGCCCCTGACATGTTTATTCCATCTGGGGTCAGTGCATGATTATTAAACCCCACTGGAAAAAAAAACATAAATTGACATTTTTAGCCTGAAAATCACGTTGTTGCCAGGTGGTATGCACACTGGCCGTGCGCAGATATTGCATGTCCCTGCAGTCATGAAGCAGGTGATGTGCTGGTGCGCTGGTTCATCCTGTTTCCCATAGAGCTTGACTGGATGTGGAAGCAGTGTCTCTCCCCTCTCTACAGCAGGCCTCCTGGAACTGGCTACACAAAACCACGCAGCCCCTTCCACCCCAGTGGGGCAAGGGTGATGCCACACCCCCAAAGCCAAAGGGTGCTGGTTCCCCCATCCCATGTGTTCTCTGTCCTCAGCCCAGAGCCACTCTGAGGGCCTGTCACCATGAGCAGCTCTTGGAGAAGGCAGTGGAGCATCCCCACTGTGGAAGGGCCGCCCGGCAGGATGATGAGGTGCTTGGTGGCTCCTGATTAGAGATTAGCCCACTGAAGCCTGACCTCAGAAAGGTGCCTTCTGGCTCACTGAGCATTGGTCCTTGCCCTTCCCAATCAGACTTCCACAGTCAAACTTTTAAGATGACTTCGCTTATTGCTGGCCTCTCTGAGTTCTTGGGCACAAATGCTGATTGACTGAGACCTCGTTTTCTGAGAACCGGTTATGGCCTGGAAGAAGCTGGGTGTATAAAGCTAGAAACAGAAGTAAAAGGTGAGCCTATCGTCATTTGGAATCTAAAATTAGAGACCACACAAATCAGAACGGAATGAAACGACGTATGCAGGAAGACTCAATTCAGTAGATGTTTATTGACTGATTTCTATTTGCCAGGCCTGGTGTTTTATTTTATTTTTTTAAAGATTTATTTATTTATTTGAGAGAGAGAGAGAGAGAAGGAGAGAGAGAGAGAGAACTAGAGGCAGAGGCAGAGGGAGAGAGATTCTTGAGCAGATTCCAGGCTGAGTACAGAGACTGAGGTGGGGCTTGAGGCGGGGCTCCATCCCACGACCCTGAGATCACGACTTGAGCTGAAACCAAGAGTCGAATGCTCAATGGACTGCACCACCCAGGTGCTCCGCAGGCCTGGTGTTCCAAATCCCACTCCACCTCCCCACCCGCCCCCACCTCTGTAAAAACCCCACCTATGTTGCCCATCATGTGCTTTGCACATAGTGGGCATCTTTTCTTGCTGATCATCTGAACGTGGGAAAGTATGATGAGAAAGCAAAACATGAAAATAGTGATTGGCTCCTGACCACAATTCCCCTGAGGTCATTTAACACGGCAGCATTTTCTCCTGGAACCGGGATCCTCCAACCAAGAGCCATCAGTGGTTGTCCTCAGAAAAGCAGGGTGATAACATAACTTGCAGTTCACTCTCCAGAATTGTCCCCTTCCTCATGCCATCTCCCTGCCTTGCATACGGCCCAGGTCTGCCTGCTGAAATGGCAGGGTGTCAGAGCCTGCTTCAAGACTACCTGCTGTCTTGTCACCTTTTGGCATCACCCTCTCGAACTAAAGAGGACCCGATATTTCCTTTAAATCCTGATGAGGGGTTCACACCACATGTATTTATTGTGTTATTTCTTGCTACATTTATTTATTTATTATTTAAGGATTTTATTTATTTATGCATAAGAGACACACACAGAGAGAGAGAGGCAGAGACACAAGCAGAGGGAGAAGCAGGCTCCCTGCAGGGACCCTGATGTGGGACTTGATCCCGGGACTCTGGGATCACGCCCTGAGCTGAAGGCAGGTGCTCAACTGCCAAGCCACCCGGGTGCCCCTCTTGCTAGGTTTATGTATGAGTGTGAGTCAATCTGTCTTATCCTCAGCATTGACCAGTTAGGTGACAGAAAATAAGAACTGGGTTTCATTAGTGCATTAATTAATTGATTTTTAATATTTGTCAGTCACTGTTCATGAGGTCCTGCAATGTGTCAGGAATGGCACGAGGCCCTTGGGGAAGCCACTGTGCACAGCATGAATGGTCCTTGCATTCACTGAGCTTCCATCCAGATGGAGGTTTGGACAGCTAACCAGATTTCACTGATATTTGGGAACAGACAATTCTTTGTTGTGGGAAACTGTCCTGTGCCTTGTGGGGTCTTTGGAATCCACCTGTTTGTTTGTTTGTTTTTTTTTGGAATCCACCTTGACCTCTAACTTCTAGGTATCAGTAGCGTCCCTGTCCTGACCCCCCCACTTTGCCAACCAGTACGGTCTCCAGACATTGCACAGTGTTCTCTGTGGTGTAAAGTCACCAGCCTGAGCGTTACTGCACTCTAGGGATAAATGTAATAAGTACGGGTTCCATGGGAGCCTAGAGAACAGGCATCTAAGACTGTAAGGGTCAAAAAACCAAGGCCCCCCACAGGAATCAAATGGTACTTTGGATTGTGAAGAATGCAAGACAGATTTAATAAGGGGATTATTTACAAGGTATAGAAAGGATATATATATATATATATAAAACCCAGACCCAAGGCTAGCAACAGCAGGTTTGTTCTTGCCCCAGGCCAAGGGGTGAAGCCAGACAGTTGCTGAATTAAAGGCTGGAAGGTATGAGGAGAAGGCTGACTGAAGAGAAACCATGTTCTTTGGTGAGGTGACTCAGTTGTGGGAAGTGAGTCTGCTGGAAAATTCACATTTGAGCTCACTTTCCTTCCTCTGATCACCTGCTGGGCTTCCTAGTGGTCACCCCAACCAGAAACCAATGGCAAGGGAACCAGTCGGTGTAGCCCTTACCAATCAGGCACTCAGAGAAGAAAGCAGGGCAAAGAAGGCGGGCAAGTGTTTCTAGATGGTTGAAAAGGAAATATGTCGTGCAGCAGCCTTTCCTGAAAGAGTTGAATCTAAGTGGAGACCCAAAAGATAAGTCAGAGTTATTTGGTGGAAAGGTAAAGGAGATAGCACATGTGATTTCTATCCCATACAATTCAGTTATAAGAATTATTATTACATTTATAATTAGTCTCTTGAGCCCTCGTCAGCCTGGCAGGTGAGAAATTCAGTCCAAATGATGTTGGGGGAGACTACCAACCTCTCTAGAACCTTTAGAATGCTGACGTCTCTAGTTTTCAGTCCTGACTAGTAGAAATCCTCAGTCCTAGGTGGTAGGAATAGTTCATTCCTTGAATAAAGGAACAACAACAAATAAAATAAAATAAAATAAAATAAAATAAAATAAAAGGGAGAGAGGGACAGAGGGAGGAAAGGAGGGGGGACAAGTCTGTCTTAGCTTCTGGGTTCATCCTCAACATCATCCAGTTTGAGGTGCTGTCACTTACTGCACATTCACACAGGAAATGAACAGGTGATCCATGTTGGTGGAGACACTTCTATAAACCCCGCCACCTGGCTGTCCACCCCCCCCACCCCACCCCCACCTGGCCCCCCAGCTGGCTGGCCTACTCCCACCTCCCTGAGCCAACATTCATTGTTTTCCTGGTTCTTTAAAACAAAAGCCTGGATGGTAATCATCTTCTGGGTGCCTAGCAACTGCTTTAGACCTCATGACACAAAAGTCATTTACAATTCTGACGTAAGAAGCTCATAATAAAGAGCTCAGGAAGCCTGGCACCTTTCGGGGATGGGGAAGAGAGAAGCCCGTTCATTTTTTTTCTAGCCTTCTATAGCTTTGAGAACAAAAACACATTAGTTTTTCAGCAGACCAGCCTACCAGCCTGCTGTGTTGCAAAGTGGGGGATTGAACCCATGGTAGTTTTGGGCGGGGCAAGGCCTATCCATTATGGCATAGAAATCCAGGAGACCAGAGTTTTTAAAAGTGCCTAAGCAGAGGAAGATAGAAAATAGAGGCCCAGAGAACCTAGTAAGCCCCTAGAGTGATAGGACTTTTTACTGAGACCCATACTGTAACCCCAGCATATCAAAGAGGCACACAGGAAAGTCTCCTATGTGCGTTCTCATCCTCCACAAAGGCACAGGAGGTTCTAATGAGATGGGTAGTCTACACTGTGCACCAACACTGAAGGACTCAGATAGTAGGGATGTAGGTAGGGACCCCCCCAAAGTCAGTGTCGGCCATGTAACCCAAACCCAGAGCGTCCTTGTGGTTGGGTCCCATGCATACCGTAGTCCTTACAGCTCTCCTGCACGAGAACTAAACAGCAATAAATTGTGCATGAATCACTTATTTTTTACCTGCTCAGGTGTTGACTCTTTGGAATGAAAACACAGGAGCCAAGTGTTTTCTTCAACACAGCAGGAGCGCTGGCTGCAGGGGCGGCTGACCACGGGTCTCCTTCTCAAGTGCTCTGTGCTTCCATCTCAGGAATTAACGTGGCTGCCTCCTCCTGTCTTCTCTGTATCCCGCTTCCCCACCATCCCATCGCTGTCCTTGCTAATTCGACAAAGTTAATACCTGATTAATAACTCCTATGATAGAAGAGTTCCTGGATGAGCTGTAGCCCCCATTTACAATCTGCTGGTGATTGAAAAATTATGTTCAGTTCAGTAATAATTGATGGAAATGGTCTCTTCTCTTCTGCAGCTGATTGGCTTTGTAATTGTGATTTAATAATGTAAATACCACTTGTTTTCTTCTCAAGATGAATTACCTTCTGATTTGCTAGGCTCAAGGCTCATTGGGCTTTCTTATGTCTTTGTCTCTTCTCATGAGGTTATAGGTGAGATTTATTCATTACTTTGCTCTTTTTTTCTTTACACACACTCACTCACACACGCATACTACACATTTTGAATCAATGATTGGAAGGAAGACATTATTTTTCAACCAGCTATTGATGATCGAATGTTTGACCTAAAGCTTTTTGGAAATAATTTAGAAACAGGAGGCCTGGGTGGGTAAGTAAGTGACTTGTTCAAATGTACACAGAGAGTTAGATACTGCTCGTGACCTAGTATCGTGCTATTTCCTAAATGATGAGGAGAGCTCAAAATGAATAGCTGTGACTTTGATTTATAATAAGAAATACATATTTGATCTTTGTCCAGTTCCTGGCACAGGGCTTTGAAAATCTTTGGAATTTCCTGTGATGACAGCAAATATACCTTCTGTTATGTTAATGATGTGACATTTGGAAAGCACCTAAGGATGGAGGACGGTTGCCAGGGTAGCCAGGTTGGAATGTACCCCATCACCCTTGGGGAGGGGACAGCGGCTGAGGATTGAGTTCAAACACCAATGGCCAGCGATTTGCTCACTCATGTAATAAAGCCTCCAGAAACCCTCATAAGGGCAGAGTTCAGAGAGACGCCGTGGAGATTCAGGGAGAAGGGAGTCCCTGCAGTGCATGGAGGGCGATGTGCCCCTTTCCCCATTCACTGCCCTATGCATCTCTTCCATCTGGCTGTTTGTGAGTTGCATCCTTTCATAATAAACTGGTAATCTAGTATGTAAAATATTTCCCTGAGTTTCGAGCAAATCAGTCAGACCCAAGGAGGAGTCACAGGAACCTCTGACCTACAGCCAGTGGGTGAGAAGCACAAAGAACAACCTGGTTTTGCAGATGGCATCTGGTGTGGGGGGATAAGGGGTGTCTTGTAGGACAGAGCCCTTCCCTGCGGGGTCTTATGCTATCTCCAGGTAGATGGTGTCAGAATTGAAGGACACTCAGTGTCGGGGGTGTGGGGAGAACCCACAGGACAGAACTGGTGTCAGAATTGCAGCGTCTCTGTATTTTACTTTCTTTATTGTTTCTCTACCGTTATGCACATAACCATATGTGTATCATACGCAGCGTGAAATAAATACCATACTGTGACTTACCTTATCTCACAACTTAGCAGCAGGGGCTCATGTTCTATAATTGAAAAAACCCCTAGAGCTGGATGTAAGTAGAGGAAGCTCAAGGCCACTATGCATCTGACCCGTTCTCTTCTCCCTGTGTGGTAGTCCTGGAAATCCCAGGCACCCCCTGCCCAGCGACCAGGCTTCTGGCATGTGCCCTGTGTGGCATGGAATACAGCAACCCCTTCCAACCTCAGCATTTTCAACCGGGATCCTTCGATCCAAGCCTGACTTGTTGGAACTCAGTCACTCCTTTGGTCCTCCTCGCTTTCCTCTCCCAGACTGACGTTGTCTGCCAAGAAAGCAGAGTCTCCCTGCATCCCAAAGTAACAAAGACAAAAGTGACAAACTAGTCTGAGCAAATAGGAAAAAAATCTGGGAATTTTCAGAACTTTTCTCCCTTTCCAGGTCCGCTGTGTCAATATTGACAGAGGCCTGCAAGGGCATATGTGACCACTAAGCATAGGGAAACAAAGGCAGGCAGGAGGGCCCATGGCAGAGGGTGAGGGGGATTCCAGAGGCTGACAAGACTGTTGGCTTGAACCTCCACATCGTCCCCCCGTCAATGTGCTGAGCTGTGTGGCATTTTATAGAACCAGAGCCAACCCTGGTTTTCAAGGGTAGAAACAGGATTCGCACCTCCTCACTCCCCTACCCAGGGGCTTCAGGCCTTGCTCGAACGCTGGTTCCTATTCAGAGACTGATGGTAAGAGCACAGCATCCCTATGTCCTGGGCCAGAAGGACTGCCGTGAATTAGGTCGAGAGAAGAGCAGTGGCTAAGGAGTTAAGAAATAAACTGGGCCAGTGCCCTCATTGTGCAGATAAGGAAACTGAGGCTGCATGATGCAAAGTGGATTGTCCAGACTCCTAGGCTTCTTAGGGTTCACCAGGGTTGTCCAGAGAAGCAGAACTAAGAGGATCTAGAGAGAGACAGATAAGACAAGATTTATTATAGGAATGGGCTTGAGTGGTTATGGAGGCAAGAAGTCCCATGCTCTGCCATCTGCAAGCTGCAAAATCAGGAAAGCTGGTGGGGCAATTCAGTCAGAGTCTACAGGTTGGAGAACCAGGTGAGCAAATGGTGTAAATTCCAGTCCCGAGGCCAAAGGCTTTAGATGGGGCACGTGGGGGGACCCACTGATGTAAGTGCCAGAAGCTGAAGATCCGAGAACCAGGAGTTCTGGTGTTCAAGGGCAAGAGAAGACAGACACCCCAGCTCAAGAAAAGAGAGAGAATTTGCCCGTCCTCCATCTTTTTGTTCCCTTCAGGTGCTCAGTGGACGGGACAATGCCTACCGATGTTAGTGTGGGCGATCTGCTTTATTCGCTCTACTGAGTCAAATGCTAGTCTCTCCTAGAAACACTTCACAGGCACACCCCAGAATCATATTTACCAGCTATCTGGGCATCCCTTTGTTCAGTCAAGTTGACACATAAGAGTAACCATCACAAAGCCCCTCAGATCTTGTTGGGTCTGTTCAAGTGTAGCTGTAGATCAGTTCTGATGGGGGGAGGGGTGCAGGGGAGAGTTGGGTTGCAAGTCTGAGTGTTGGGCCTTTACTACTATCAAGGCCCCTTTCCTTGTGTCTCAGTGTCTGTCTTCTGGTTGGGAAGGATTAGCGAGGTGAGCCTCATAGCTAAGAAGGGATATTTTTTAGCAAAGGCAGGGGAGGACAGAAAGCAGAGAGAAGCATCATTTTCCTGCATTTGGAGTGTACCCTCAGACCCATGAAGATGGGTCACAAATCAGATAAGTGGATGATTAGTTATACCTATAAGACATTACTCCAACCTACCCATCGAGAGGAGGGAAACAAGAACAGCTACTTGTCAAAATCTGCATGAATAGGATTCTTAGAAGAGAACGGAAAGAATTAATTTCCCCCATTAATACAAGACATTACCCTCAGACACACACAGTCCTTCATAATTGTCAAAACCTCTTTCGTCCCCATCACCGAGCAGCGACAGCACAATGACATATGAGAGCCACCTTGAAATTGCGTGGTGTCTTTATTCTTGTGCCTGCATTGTCAAGACCCTACATAAAGCTAAGGGTGGCCTAGGTCAATGCTGCAGTGTGCGTGCCTGACTGCAGGGAACTTCTTATGTTTCCATCTAGGTCAGTGACCCTGAGTTTCTGGGTTGGAACTCTGCCCATCAGCACCACGGTCATTAGATTTCCAGAACTTAAGGAATTATGTTGGATTCCTGGTCATACGCTGTATTGCTAAGTTATGAAAGACTAGAAATGACCTTAGAAATAATCTAGTGCACGTTTCTATTTGACAGGAAAAAAATAGGTAAGGCTTGGGGTGCTAAAAACGTCTACTTGAAGTCACATAGCACGTTGGTGGCAGAGCTGGGGTTAGATCCAGGTCTTCTGATCTCTAATTCGGTACTTTTCTCCACTTACTCCGGCTCTTGGCAGAGTTGTAGAAGACCATGGGTATCGTGACTTCTATGAGGATGAGGCTAAGAAGGGAGGCCAGGAAGATAGATGTCTTTCGTGAGAGATTAACTTAGTAAGAGTCCAAGTTGGATGACAAGAGGCACGCAGACTTGCTTAGAATAGCACAAGGTGCAGATAACAGAGGGCCCTTGACGAGAAAGTTTCCCGAGGGACCCAGCCTCACATCAAGGGCTCTCGGCCCCAAGGGTGGAGACATTGCCCATTGAGTGCACAGCTCCTAATTCTTCCTTTCAACGGCCTCTATAGCCGAGCGCGTGAGCAGAGCTATCTCCCCGTGATGCTTCAGAGCTCAGGCCCTCCAGCTCGGTGAAGTGTGCAGAATGTCTCAGCCGCAGCCTGCATGCCAAGTACGCTGCTTGGCTTAGTGGGTATTTTGCCTGGAAGCAAATACAAGGATTTCAAAAATATTAATGAACGCTGATAATTAGCATCATTGTCATGCCGTTGTGCTGTTGGGAACTACTCTGGGGAGAGGCTGAAAGGTAGAGAATAGGAGAAGAGGAAGAAAGAGGGAAAGCAGGAGGAGTCAGGCTGCGTCAAGGTTTCATCTGCAGACACAGGGCTATATTCTTCCTCAGAAGGGCCTCTCCCCAGGAGCCTGAAGAGCCTTGCAGCTGCTTCCGTGAGTGCTCTGGACCATCCTAACCATTTCAGAAGTTATAGGTCTGGTCTGCTCTCTGACCTGCCAGAACTTTGAGCCAGCATCTCTTGAACCCCAACTGGGTTTCCATCCTGCAGGCTGCCGTGTTGATGCCCTCACTCCAGTTGGCTCAGGCTCCAAGCAGCTGCTGTAGCCTGTAACCCCCCAGAAAAGTGCAGCTAGCTCATGAGCCTCAAGCTCAGAAAGAGAGAAGAGAGCACACGGAGTCCATCTGGACCCTCGTCTAGCAGAGTCCTACGTCTGAGAATCTACAATCTCTTTGGGGGATAGATCACTGTCTCTCATTGTATTTAAAAGTGTGGGTGTTGAGATAGCCCCACAGGCAGAGTGAGGTGCAAGCAGCAGCCCTGGTGGGTCCCGATGGCCAGGCTTTCCCTGGGCTAGCAGCACACTGTTGAGAGCAGAAATGACCGTTAATGATGAGGTGTGGAAAGCAGGTGTCTGCTGAGAGTGCACCAGTCAGACTTGACTATATGGTCACCCTACATACAAAAATAAAGACTCCCTGGGTGTTGCTTAATTAAAAACATTAATCCCCAGGGAAAATAAGGCAAGTGCAGTTGGTATTGGAAGCCAAGTGATAATTTCCCCCAAAGCACCAAAGCACCAAAGGGGTAAAGCATGCGGTCTGATGTTGCTTTGTAATTAGAAATAATTTGAAGAGTTTGGGCACCACTTGGTCCACAACAGATTCGGACTAATCAACTTGCTGTGGGCTCAAGAAGTCAAGTTTTCGAGCACTTCCTGGTGTTGGATGCTCATTGCCACATGGTGACACGGGGCATGTCTGCCCAAATGTCCAAAATACTATTTCCTTTGAGAACGTGGGCCTAGATGACGGGTCATTTCACTCCTGCTTAGGCCAATGCAAGCAAGGTCAAGTCAAATGAAAGAAGCATTATCTCATTCAGTGCCATGATTCTTTTTTTTTAATTATTATTTTTTAAAGCGGTAGCTTATTTCAACTAAAGCACAGAATTCCTTCACTTTTTAGTTGTTGGTGATGAGATAACCTTGTTGGTTCAGAATGCAGATGAGAGTAGCGAAGGAAGAAACCCTGTAATAAATAAAAACTCTTTGAATATCCTCAACATTTTTTTTTCAGTGACTCTTCTGTGTCAGCTGTGCTTTCTAGAAGCCATGATTTTGTTTTCTTCAACCTCCGTGTCTTTTTGGTCTGAACGGTTTATTTCTGTTCATATTTGGATACTTTCTAGAATATAAATGTTAGCTACTTTTTTAACCACGTCAGCTACTCTGTTCTCCAGATGGATTTAAAATTCTGCCCTCGGCCATTTGTCTGTCCGTATGTGAAATTCCAGCTGTCTCCCTTCTGCATCCTCATGGTGTCTATCTCCTTGTGTGTGTGTGTGTGTGTGTGTGTGTGTGTGTGTGTGCGCGCGTTCGACTCCTCTCTTCTTTATCTAGCATGCACTTGGAACTCCCGTTGAAAGACTGCGTGCCGCATCCTTGCCAGTAGCTGGCTCTTTCTGTATTGCTCACTCAGGACTACTCTCTCTGGGTCAACAGAATCATCTAGATGATACAACTCTCGTGTCCCGATTTTATTTATAGCTAATGAACCCATCTCAGAGAAGAGAACACGAGGAAGACTAAACTAACTACGTGTCTTCACTGTGCTTTGGAGAGAAACAGCTCTGGCCTTGCTCTCACTTTGTGGATCCGGGCATCGCTATCCACTGTGGGCTGATGAGAGGCATCGACACTGTCAGGCCCTGGCCTGGTGGCCATTATCTTGCAGTACCACAAGGTCCCCTTTCCCTGACTCACCTGTTGGCATCCCAACTGTGTATCTCTCGTAGAGGCCAGTGGACAGTCACAGAAGGCCTGAGCATACTCTGAAATGAACAGAGCTTCATGACTGCTAGGCCCTGAATGCCTTCTTGGCAGAGGATGCCTGGGAATCTCAAAGTGGAACTGGCACCTGGGAAATGAAGGCCACAGGAGCCCTCAATGTACAGACAGGGGGTGTCATCCCTGGTTGTGCACTGGAGTCCCCTGGGCAGTGTTTAGAGGATGCCAGAGATGGGTTAGCTCAACCAGAGTGTAAGCAGGGGCACGAGAGCCTGTTTTTACAGTGCTCCTTGAATGATGCCGTGTGTCACCTGGGACAAGACCTCCAGGCCCTCCCTCCTAAGCCTCATGGCAGAGAAGTTTCTTGACATTGAGTCTCCTGTCCCCACCTACCAGACGAAACCCTTCAAATCCCCTGTCTTTGGCTAATGAGGGCCCATGTACCAGAATTGATCTTTCTGACCAGTCCTATTGAATGAGTCACATGAAACCTTCTCTTCTGGTGTCATTGCAGCAGTCCCATCAGAAAATGGCAAAGACTCAGGGAATTCACCACTGCTAGGCAATTCCTTTGAGCCCCCAGTTCCCAGGATCATTATTAATGTACTCTTTCCCCCACTAGAAGCTCACCTGACTTTCACAGTCACACATTGATCTTGTCATTAGCCAACTTACTGTCAGCCTCAGGGAAGGCAGCCAGTAAGGCAGCCCCAGACAGGGGCAAACCAGCCCTCCCCTGGGCAGGGTCCTGGTGGCCACAGCCAGGGACGCCCAAGACAAAGAGCTTATGTCACCACCAGCAAGTGAGACGTTGACCCATAGGCTCAGTCTCCAAACCAGAATGACTTTAACACAATTCAATTGCTTGTATTAATTAAGGGAAAATGAAACAGTGGGTTTATCACACTTTTCATTAACTCCAATGCAGCGAAGGGATGTATCTGGGAGTTGGGAGCAAGCAAGGATGGAATATACTGCTGTCCACACTCCCTGGTTTAATTAAGGAGGGGGAGTCAGAGTTGCTTTTTGCCAAAGCATTCTTTTTTTTTTTTTTAAGGTTTTATTTATTTTGAGAGAGAGAGAGAGGAGAGAAGAGAGAGAGGTTGAGCAGGGAAGGGGCAGAGGCAGAGGAAGAATCAGACTCCCCACTGAGCTGAGCAGAGAGCCCGATGTCAGGGCTCAATCCCAGGACTCTGGGATCATGACTGGACCTGAAGGCAGATGCTTAACCAATAGAGACACCCAGGTGCCCGGCCAACAGCATTGTAAGGAGAGTCACGGGGTCAGGGAGGACAGAGAAGGTGGAGAAGGGCCCTGCAGAGAGAAAGAAAATTAAGCAAAGAGGGAGAATTTAGAGGGGATTCGGTTTCCGAACCCTTGGCCATTGGATGTATGTTCATCCTACATGAGATGCATACAGAGTCCAAGGAGGTAGAAGTTGTAGTCCCTTCTCGGTGCACTTGCAATTCAGACAGTGAGACCGCTACCATATAGGAGGTGAGCATAAACAGTACGAGACCAAGGTCACATGAGCCAAATTGTCCCCAGTGCTGAGACTCTATTGACTCAAGCATGTTTCTAATGTGTCTGTTCTTCAAAAGAGGGAGGCTCTTGTGTTGGGAGGTATGTAATTGGGAATGATGCCATGAGATCTCTGGGGAGGAGGGAGGGACCCACTCCCTAGTCTATAGGTTTCCAAAGCGCAGCTTCCCCTGTACTCCCTAGAAGGAATAGGCCCCTCTTTTGCCTCAGTCTCCCTTTGTCTCCTTTGTGGGTGATGGGTGACTAAGGTCATTGGTAAGGTTATTTGCTCTGGTGTCCATTGGACTCTTCATGAGGATAAGGCCATGGCCTAGAAGTGAGCCAGCAGTCCCGATTCTCCATCATTGTCCCGATCCACCTCGGCTTGGGTCAAAGGGCTCTCCGTACCCTGGACTCTCCATTCCAATATAGCCCTTATTCCCAGGTCCAGTGTTTGGCCCATAGCACAGACCCAAGGCAAGTCCTCCTATTGCACAAGTCTGGATGTCTCTAGTTCATAGGGAGAAAGGCAAGAACCTGTGTCAGCTTTGGATGCCAAGCCCAGATTGTAGACCAGCCTGACAGCAGTATAGCTGGTATTTTGATCTGTTTGTGGCTCACTTTATATGATCATGTTCTACTGGCCAGAATCCTGGAGAGAGATGGATGAGTGATAGGATCCCAGCATACATCCCCGCGTGCACTTCTGACATCTGCCTTGCCCTACACGCCTCAAGGGCACAGACACCATTGGGAGGGGCGTACTCCAGACAGCTCCTTTCCTTGGCCTTGTCTTGCTCCAGATTTCTAGGGTAGGATTTCCAGCAAACACTCAACATGTCAGCCAGCCCACACCTTTTTTTGAAGAATGGTACTAAGCACTTCTCACAGGAGTCAAATCTCAGTTCCTTGAGGGCTTGAATGAATGCCTAGTGGTGGTGAGTGGGCAAGAAGCTATTATCCAAGATGGATCAAAAAGCCGAGGTGTGGCCTAACAGCTCGGAAGCATTCACGGGATCACCTGGACATCGGATTCCCACTTCCCAAGTCCAGCATTAATAGGGAACATCTACAGCAGCTCCTCTTACTGAGCAGCAGGGAAATGTCCGTTCTTGCTTTTCCAGAAGCCCTACCCTGAGAGCCAGATGGACCGTGGGGAGCCCCATGTTCCACACTCCCGGTAGCCTCCTTTCTTGCCCACCAGAGCAAGTATCTCCTGGCCGTGGTTTCATGAAGCCATCTGCTCTGCGTCAATGCCTCCTTAAATTCTGCCCCCTCCTCTATGCTCTCATCTTCCTCCTGTTCTTTCACCCCAAGGCACCTGCCCCAGGCATGTGCCACCATGAGCCGCCTCCTGACAGGCCTCATGGCAAAAGCTGTGACAGGGGCTGACATCTAACCTCACAGAGCAGTTTCCCGGGATAGAGTGGCAGCTTTCCACCGCGGAGGGGTAGGGACAGCGAGGTCGGGCACCCAGAAGGCGACTTTTTAAATCATTTTAAAGGGAGGAGCCAGGCAGGGTTTGCCTCCCTGTGAGGCTGGTTGCTTTGGATGACGGGAGCAGTCTGGCACAGGAATAGGCCCCCCTCTGAAGTCACCCCTGGGGATCTTGCCCGGAGTGGGGGAGGCTCTTCCGGCAGCGACAATACTCCAAAAAAATGGAAGACTAAAATTGTTGGCCCCTCGTGCTTCGAGCTGTAACATTCTGAGGAATTGCGGGAGCAAAGGGAGGACACCTTGCGCCTAGGACTGGGGCTGCGCTGCCCCTGGCTGGAAGGTCGCAGGGGTCGGCGGGGCGAGAAGGGGGACAGCAGGGGGCACCCCAAGTGTACTTGGGATTTCCTATCCCATCTCTTCTTCCCCAAAGGTCGGGTTTCCTCCAGCTCTAAAATACCTGAGCCACCGCGCCGCTGGAGGAGAGGGCTGGAAATACAATCAGAAACTGCAAACTGAGCTTAGGGAGAGAAGCCTAGAAAGTGCCCCTGTTCTGGGCCCGTGCAGTGTAGACCGCCCTAGGCCTGGACCCGTCCAGTTTGTCGTCCCTGCACCAGCGCTGTCCCCCAGACCTCTCCCCGCTGGAACAGGTGATGGTGGCACCGCAGGTCCCACCAGGAATCCCCCCCCTTTTCAGCCAGCACCTCCAGGTCTAAGCAGGTGGACCCGGCTCTCTTGGCTGGGGGGCCTGTTGTCCTTCTCAGCCTGTGTGAGAGCACATCCCTGTAGACAGACCCGGGACCCACAGGACCACAGGCTCACTGGGTGCCTGCACCCGGGGGCCTGGCCTGGAGGCCTCTACATCCCTTTGGTTCTTGTCCATCTTAACCTCACTAATGCCCTGAGTGGCACTTACCTTCTCCCACGGGCTCGTCTGCAGAGAGAAGTGCCCCCCCACTTTAAAAAATGCCTTTTGTGGGGATCCCTGGGTGGCGCAGCAGTTTAGCATCTGCGTTTGGCCCAGGGCACGTTCCTGGAGACCCGGGATCGAATCCCACGTCAGGCTCCCGGTGCATGGAGCCTGCTTCTCCCTCTGCCTGTGTCTCTGCCTCTCTCTCTCTCTCTGTGACTATTATAAACAAATAAAAATAAAAAAAATAAAAATAAAAAATGCCTTTGTGCCAGCGACTCAGAACCCCTGCCTTTTGCTGCCAGTTGCAGCCTCAGGGCGTCTGAACGCAGAGGGTGGCAGCCATGCGCTGGGGATTGGCTGCCTCGGGGACCGGGACGACTGCCGCGGACACGCTGTGAAGCCCTGTGGACTGTCTGTTCCCAGGTGTGGTCGGAGAAGAGACCGGCGTGGTCCTCCAGCCCGGGTGGCTTCTTTAATCCCTTTGGAACGTGTCTTCGGAATCTTCCCAGCGGCACCGGGACACGCTCCCGGCCGCCGCCCGCCTCTGCGCCCTGCTGCACCTGCAGCCCTCCCCGGGGGCCCTCTGCGCCCTCTTGGGCTGTCCTCCCCGCCCTCCCCAGTGCCCTCCACGCCCTCCCCGGTTGCCCTCTGCACCCTCCTTGGCTGTCCTCCCCACCCTCCCTGGGTGCCCTCCCCAGGTGCCCTCCTCAACTGCCCTCCCTGCCCTCCACGGGCATCCTCCGTGCCCTCCCCAGCTGCCCTCTGCACCCTCCCTGGGTGCCATCCCCGACTGCCCTCCGCACCCTCCCTGGGTGCCCTCCCTGGCTGCCCTCCGTGCCCTCCCGGGCTGCCCTCCCCGGCTGCCCTCCGTGCCCTCCCCCGCCCACTCCGTCCTCTGCCTTCCTGGCAGCCCGAGAACAGGGTTGGCCCGTTAGTCGCCTTCTGCTCCTCTTTCTGCCGCTGGGAGTGGGATTGGGACGTGGGGACGGAGCTGGAGAGACCAGCGCAGGCATTAGATCCGCTGTTTCCTGGGGCCCTAGGTACTTAGCGACCTGGGTGTGTTCACCCGAAGTCCAAAGCAGTGACCAGCCAAGATCTCCATCACCTTCAGTGGTTCTGGGGGAGCAGTTCCAACGTCCTCTCCGGTTTCTGAGCCAAGACCAGCCAGAGAAGGCTTGTGCTGCAGGAAGACCTAGCGCTCAGCGAGGCGTGGGCCGCAGGCTCCAGACCTGTCCCCAGGCTCCACTCCAAGGAGGGTGTCTGTGGAGCTGCGGCCCCAAGCATCCCTGCGAGGGGCCTCAGTAAGCTTTGTTGGCCAGGTGGCCACCTGGCAGATGCAGGTAACAGGAGCCGGTGACAGGAGAAGCTGAGGACAGCCGGCGGTGGGGCCTGGTGTTCCCGCTCAGCCTGTGGGCCTCAGAGCAGCAGCAAGGAGACCCCTGGGCACTGGTGAGAGATGCAGAGCCCCAGGTCCTGTCCTGCTCTAGACCTACTAGGTCAGAATCTGTATTTTTTTAGATCCTAGAGGAATTTATACGCAAATTAAAATCTGAGAGGCACTTTATAGTACAAACTTGACAAAATTCATTTTCTCCCTTAACGAGGTAGTATTGTCCTAAGGATCCCCATTTTACACAGAACATTCTCTTCCTTCTTCCCTTTTTTGCTGTCATGTAATTGTCCCATAAAACCAGCATTACAGAAAACACATTCCCACGTTCCAGAGGGCTGCTGTGTTGTCCTGTAATTCCTGGACGAAGGCCCCGGGCCCCGGCCGCTCATACAAATGCAAAGAATTACCCAGGGTCCAGGCGCTCTGGCCTCCATCTTCTTTGAGGAGATTCCTTCCTCTTGCAAAAGCCAACACTTCTAGGTTGACGGGCATCCATAAATCTGCCTTCTCGGGGGCTTAAGACACGTGTCTGGTGTATACTGTGCAGCACGATACGGATCTATCTCATTCTCTCCAAGGAAAGGGGGTCGGTGACCCTGCCTGAGGCTCCTGCCAGGCCTCCTGCTGGTGGCTTTTTGTTTGGCCAAACGCAGTGAGGTTTAATTACTTGCAGCAAATGTACTCTAGCATGTTTTGAAAAAATCATGGCCTCTTAGTAGGAGGAAGGCAGAATTTTGATCCTGTCACACTTTCTCATTGCAGAAAAGGTACACTTGGGACATTGTTTTGGTGTGTTTGATTTCATTGTTAAACAATCCTTAAAAATACTTAGACAGGGGGCGCCTGGGTGGCTCAGTCAGCGAAGTGTCTGCCTTTGGCTCAGGTCGTGATCCCGGAGTCCTGGGATCAAGCCCTACATCCGGCTCCCTGCTCATCGGGAAGCTGGCTTCTCCCTCTCCTCGCTGCTTGTGCTCTTTCTTACTATCTCTGCTACTATCTCTCTCTCTCAAATAAATAAATAAGATCTTAAAAAAAATACTTAGATTGGTTAACCAACATCATTTCAATAATTGAGGTTATTTTTATCTTTATAGACTTTCTGAAACAAGTGATCTTAGAATCTCCTTCGACTGTGAGGTTCTGTTAAGTCTAAGAGAAATATGGAAGAAAAGATGAGAAGATGTTTCTATTCCTCTAATAAATCTTGAGGAATTAGGATATGAACCAGGCTGAAAGATTAAATGTCTGCTGTTGTGGAGGTCTTGCACCCAGGATCACCACCCCAAGATCCTGGTGAATAGGGCCCTGCCCCAGCTCCGGGGGTGCCATGTTCTGAAGCGCCTTCCTTAGTATGTTCTAAGTCCTCCTCTGGTTCCTGGTAGCAGTCTAGGCGAGCTATCCCATTCAGGAGGGATGCCCCCATTCTAGATGAGGGTATGGCCTGTCCTGGACTCCATTTTCCCCCACAGGGTGTGTTTCCAACTTCTACCCTCAGCTATTCTTCATATGAATTCAGCCAGATTCCCAAGATCACCAAACTTACATCTGTGTGCTGGTCTGGGACCTAGTCCACAGTTCCAGGTTCTATGAGGGTGGCGAAGGATTCCTCCACCTGGCAGTGCAGGATTTCTTTCATGTAATTGCATGAGATTGGGCTACCCAATGGTGCTGATATTGGATGACTCCAACTGTTTATATAGAGAGCGGCCCCTTGAAAAATATTTTTCCAGGAAACCCACAATTGTACAGGAAACCCATCCCAAGTACATCTTGGGATGTACTTGGTAACTGATGGCAGAGCCTGGGTGGTTGGGACTTAGGGTAGGAGATAGGAGCAAGGAAGGCAACAGGAGCTGAGAGGCAAGTGGTCTGAGGAAATGGGCAGGGTGGGTGGAAACTCCCCAAGGCTCAGACTGGGAGCCAAATCAGGATGCTAAAGCTCCTGCCACCCTACCCCCTGCCCGTCACCCTACCTTTCACCTTCCCACTGTTCCACATCCATAGTGGACCTAGACTTATTGATGGAACACCCATTCGGGAGCAATATACCTATATGGGGGTGTGAGGAAAGCTATAAAGAGTTTTTATCCTCCTGAAAACTATTTTCACTCTAAAGCCTGGAGCACAAAAAAAAGTTAAGCAGCAGACCTATAAGAAATGCAAATGACTGTCCTTCCTGGCCTTTGTGTTGGCTGAGTTTTCACTGGAGCCTGGTGCTTTGACAGAACTGAAAACATTTGGGGTTTCAAGACACAGACTCTGTTCTCTTTGCACTGAACCCCACACGGTGTGGCAGGGGTGGGGTGGGAGGATAAGGGATAAGACAGAGGGGCCAGGTTGTTGTAAGACACATAATGGTGTTTGCAAACAATGTACATTTTGTGACCCCACAATATTTTGGTTTTTTCTTTAATACTTATTTTTTTTTAATTTTTATTAATTTATGATAGTCACAGAGAGAGAGAGAGAGAGAGGCAGAGACACAGGCAGAGGGAGAAGCAGGCTCCATGCACCGGGAGCCCGACGTGGGACTCGATCCAGGGTCTCCAGGATCGCGCCCTGGGTCAAAGACAGACGCTAAACCACTGCGCCACCCAGGGATCCCCCCACAATATTTTGGATTATGAATTCCAAGCTTCACAAGTGCCTAGGAATAGGGCCTCCAGGCTCTAGGCTCTAGGCTGTTCTAGTAACCATGGATCCATCATTTGGGGCTACAGCATTCATTTTATGTTGGCAAACATTCATTGAGCACTTAATGCATAGCAGTTATAAAATGCTTCTGTATTCATTCTTTCTCCAGTTCATCTTTTCCAGGACATGTTGAAACCAAACCAACCAATTTGTATCTCTCTGTATTAAACTATTAGATGGACATTAATCCTAGAAGTAGTTAGTAGTTTGTATGTTCTGTAGCCAAAGGAGGTGGACAGAGTGGGAGGGATAATCTCAAGCAGGCTCTACACCCAGCGTGGCTCCCAACTAGAGGCTGGATCCTGTGACCCTGAGATCATGACCTGAGCCAAAATCAAGAGCCGGACGCTTAACCGGCTGAGCCACCCAGGCACCCGGCAAAAGAATTTCTACATAATAAAAAATTAAGATGCCCATACTAATATATTCTAAGGTTATTCCCACATTTTAAATTATATTATCAATCAGAACAAACCTCTTTAAAATATCAAAGTTTCGTAATGTGCTGGGTATTTCACATGTATTCTCTTAGTTAATCCTCATAATATCAGAAACATAATGAAAACCTTTTCTTTTTAAATGGTCTGAAAAGTTAAAGTGAGTTGGACAAAAACACAATGACCCAAGACTCAAGCAGAGAATTTCTTTTCCCAAATGCTGTACTATTTGGTCAACATGGTATCTTATACCCTTTGACTCAATGTTCAAACGCTATTTTTACAGCTTTTTGTATTCCTTCCCCTACAAGCTCAAGATGTGACTATAGTTCCGTCCCTGGCTTCACAGTTTCTTGATTGTTTCTGTCTCTTTCTTTCCTCCCAGAAGGCCAGGGTTTTGTGAGTGAGGATGAATACCTGGAAATCTCTGACATCAAACGTGACCAGTCTGGGGAGTATGAATGCAGCGCCTTGAATGATGTGGCCGCACCTGATGTGCGGAAAGTAAAAATCACTGTAAACTGTGAGTTGACCCATTGTCAGGAAGTTTCAGGGAAAAGGAGAACATAGGGACTGAGGGAACAAGCTGGTCATGGCAATGCCATATTCTGATCGCCCCAAATTGTTTCCAACAGGAAAATACTGTCTCAGATTGCTTTGCACCATGACTGTCCCCATTTGCCATTTTGCCCCTGGAGTTTACCTGTGCCCATCAGAGCTTTTAGCTAATGGGGAGGATTGTTTGCTTTGAATTGGTTAGAAGGCTTGAGAAGATGCTGAAGTAAATGCAATATCCTCAACCCAGAAATTATTTTCCCAAAATAAACAGTTATTTACTGGGAAGGTGGGGGTGGCACAAGAAATCCATTTGTACAGCAGGTGACTCAATGTGCCTTTCATCTGTTTCATGAAATCACTCTGCATTTTCCTCCTGCAGACCCTCCCTATATCTCAAAAGCCAAGAACACTGGTGTGTCCGTTGGTCAAAAGGGTATCTTGAGCTGTGAAGCTTCTGCAGTGCCTATGGCTGAATTCCAGTGGTTCAAGGAAGATACCAGGTACCTCGAAAATGGGAATAGAGCATACCTGATGCAGAGCTGATGGGTCATTCCCCACATGGAAAGGGAATGATAAAGGAAAGGGGAAAGATATGACAAAACCAAAATGGATTAGTCCCCTTTGTAAAAGAGTCTCCCTCTTAGAGCTAGAAACACACAAACAAACAAACATCAAGGATGCTGGCGAGTGGGAAAATGAATTGACCTCATTTCAGAATCTGAGATTAGTTGTAGGGATCTCTGTCTACTATTTCACGCTAATGGTAGAACCAGACCAGCAATACCTTCTCTTATTGCAGGCTAGCCACCGGCCTGGGCGGCGTGAGGATTGAGAACAAAGGCCGCATATCCACTCTGACTTTCTTCAATGTTTCAGAAAAGGATTATGGGAACTATACTTGTGTGGCCACAAACAAGCTTGGAAATACCAACGCCAGCATCACACTGTATGGTGAGTGCAGGAAGCCTGGATGCAGTGGGCTCAGCCAGGAGGGAGAGCTCCGGGACTGTGGAGGGAGGAAGGCTCGATATGCTTGGCCTGTGTCCATCCATACTGCTCAGCCTACCCCCCTTTGATACAGAATGCTTCTCCCTATCATTCTCCTAAGCATGTGATACAGTGATGTTTGCAAAGGGATTGATATCTCCTGGTCCATTGAAAGGCAAGGTTTGCACCTTACAAAAGGAGTAAACCCAATTCTGAACCAAGTTGAACTGTGGTTGCCGCAAAGAACACAGAACCATGGAACAGTTCAACTGTAGTATCTAAAGGTCTGTGGGGTTAAGCTAGAAACAATTTTAAGATGCCTTCTTAGGAGGACTCTGTGATTCTGGGGGTTATAGTTGTAGATTTCAACCGACTCAACTCCTGCCATCATGATTCTCAGTTGACTGCCATGTCATGTTCTCCCTCATTGGAGTGGATGGAGCAGTAGTCTGAGTCCTCATCAAGACAACTGTTCTGCCCACAGCTGAGCATCAAACCCTTCTCTGAAGGTCTTTCCCTCCCGTATGGATGGAGAGGTCTCCAGAGCCCTGACCGGCTCCCTTGGAAGCCCATATCTCCCCCTCCCTCCACCATCCCCCTTGCTATGTCCATGTCCTTGTGCAACACTTCACACCATGTGCCAGGGCCAGCTCGTTGTGATATTTTGCGTGTATATGTATTTGTCTATTTGCTGAGGTTTGGTTAGAGGTGAGCGGGATGAAAAGGTATTCATTTTCCCGTGTGTATCTCAGACCCTGAACGAGCTTTCAGCGTTGACATTAACGAAACTTTGTCCACCAACCATCTGAAATGTGTGATCTATGTCTTTTGTTTTCTCTCTGCATTGTGTGTGCATTGTGCTGTGTGTGTCTTAGAAATAAGCCCCTCATCAGCAGTGGCAGGTGGGTACAGCATGTTCCTTCCTTCCTCTGCCTGCCTGAATGCCTTTGCTTTTGAATCTAAGCCTACTTCAAAGATAGGCTTGCCTGCTCCACCTCCCCGACTTATTTGTCCTTAGTAGATAGACTTCAGGGGGTTTGGTTTGCACAGATTAGGTGATAAGCATGTAGAATATGATGGCTTTCACATACACACTCATATCAATACATATTTTGGGGAAGGGGTTTTCCCCAAAATCGATACACTTTGACTTGGTGGCCTGTAAAATAGACGAGTATTCTCCTACTTTTGCACATAGCAGCACCAAGGGGAACTCAGCCCAGAAATGAAATGGATTATCAAATGATGGTCTCCTTGGGAAAGTCACCCTAGTATGGGCGTTCTATTCTTTTAGCTCAAGGCAAAAAGGGATAATGAGTTAATTCTACAAAATTCATTTTAAAATAGAAGTATTGGGGGTCATTATTCATAATAATAGTAATAATATCCACCATTTTCCCAAATATTTACTGGTTTCTAGGCATTATGTTAGTACTGTACAAAATAGGATATTAAGTCCATTTTAACAACAAGTAAAAGGAAAACTAGTGAGGTTAAGTAGCACTGAAGTACATGTACCCGTGAGTAGGTGCTAAATGAAACCCAGAATGGGGCCCTCCATCAGATCCTGGGTGCACAGGGTGTGATGGACACACGTGCACACTCACATACTTGCATGTACCATTAGATGAAGCAGCAGCAGGTGCCAAACTGTGCTTCCAGAGGCAGCAGCCTCACAGCCCTACTTCCCTGTAGTCCATCTCAGTCACATAAAAAGTGGATTTTCCATACCTGGAGTCAGCTCTGTGACTTTTCATAGCTCTGGATCTAGGACAACCACAGGCCATTAGTGCTGCCCAGGCCTTGAGATCTGTGAATGTCCATCTCTTGGTCTTGATAAAACTGAGGGAAGGTTAGGATGAGTATGATACTCTGACCCTCATTCCGCCATCACCCTGTCAGTGGGGTCATGCGGGGTATTGAATGTGGCCAAGAGAGGAATCTTGAACTGACAACCAGGTAATCTAGGTTCTTGTGCCTCCCTACCACTAACAAGAAAGGTGTGTCATAGCAGATAGCAACAGAAAAGGTATACTAAGACTGCTAGCCTGCTGGGCGTGCCATGACAAAGTCTTGTCGGTTGGGTAGGCTTAAACAACAGAAATGTGTTTCCTCACAATTCTGGAGGCCAGGAATCCAGGATCTAGCCAGGAAGATCTATCATCTGTTTTTTGATGGCGGCTCTCTTCCTGGCTTGTAGATGACCCCTTTGTCCTCTCCTGGCCATTCTTCTGAGTGTGTGTCGTCTATAGAGAGATACAGACAGAAATGGCAGAGAGGGGAGGGGAAAGAGAGGGCTTTCTCGCATGTCTTCTTATTAGAACCCTAATGCTATGAAATCAGAGCCCTACCACCTAACCTCATGTAACCTTAAGTACTTCCTTGTAGGCCCCATCTCCAAATACACATTGGGGGTTAGGTCTTCAACACATGAATGTGGGGAGATATAATTCAGTCTATAGGGAAGCCATAGCTTCATATCCCAATTCGGCCAGCCACATGCCAACCACTTAATGTTGCTGAGCCTTACCATCCTCATGTGTGCTATTGGGATAGCGATACCTTCTTTAGAAGGCTGGTGAGAGGACGGTGTAGGTCTTACAGAGAGAGAGCCTGACAGGTGCTGTGTTCAGATGCATGACTTTGAGAACACACAAAGTCTTTGGGCCTCATCTGACTCAGCTAAAACTGGGGTGATACTTCCTGGCCTACTGACTGTCATTGTGAATTATCTCTAAGACAATGTTTACCATGGAGGCATGACAAACTGGAACTGTTGTAGAAAAGCAAGGTACCACGGTTACTTCTGCTGCTTGCCCACACTTGTGACACAGCCCGTCTTATCACTGCTTCCCGTGGTACGGCTGCCAAGAATGTCGCTTGACTGGACTGCGCATCCCTTTCTTCCAGAGTCTTTTGTGCCCTTTACTGCAGCACCACCAATCCCTGTAATCCACCCAGCCTGCTTCACCTGGTTGGTACCCACTGACCTTCCAGCATCCCTTCCTGAGGGAAGCCTTCCCTGACCTCTATGAGTAGGTCAGTCCTCCGTTGTACACCCTCTCACATGATGGTTCTGAAGGCTCTCTTACCAAGGGCACTCACTCGCATTCATTCAGCAAGTACGTGTCAGTACCTACTGCAAATAGGGCACCGGCACCGTTCTCAGTGAGGAGGACACAAGAGTCCCCAACAGCTACAGTCCTTGTCCTAGAGCTCCACTTGCTAGTTGCAATTATGCAGTTTGTTTGATTAAAGACTTTCCTCCCTTCAAGCCTGTGTGCTCCATGAATGTAGGGACCATGTCTGGTTTGATCCTTAGAACCCAGCACACAGTATGGGTCAGAAAAATCTTATTGAATGACTGAACATGTATATAGAGACCGGAGGGTTGTGTTGGCGTTGCCAGCAGCAGGAATTCAGATGCCAGGGATGAAGTATGGCAGGATGGAGTAGGGTCTATAGACTCAGAGCTTCTCTGAAGCCAGGCTGTACTGCTCACTGGCTGAATGGCTCTGGGGGAGACAATCTCAGTGCCTTATTTCTTTCATCAGTGCAAGTATTTTAGAAAAGATGTCCTATGATTATCTGACACTATGCCTGACAGGAAATAGGTTAACACAAGATCAAAATGACATTGTCCAGTTGACCCACCCTTTCTGCTGACCATGAGTGTTCCTTCTAGTTCTCAGTATTCCCATAATTATGGCTAACTAGTGTTACCAACCACTTACTACATGCAGAGCCACTAGACTAAGTGTTCTATGTGTTTTATCTCATTTACTGACTCTAGAAAGTCAGTACTGTATTTATCCCGATTTTACAGAGGATGAAATTGAGACATTAGGCAGGTTACTCAACTCATAGTGGCTTACACATGTTTGAGCTGAGATTTAAACCTATGTACTATGGTTCCAGTGTCTGAGCTCTTTCTCCTATTTTGATCCAACTCACCATACTTGGCAACCCAACATGGACATTGGTGGATGTCCTTCCAGATGGATACCCGTGTCAACAATTAGCCTGCTTGGACCCATTTCCCACACCAGCATCTCCTGTCTTCCATCTAAAATCTGAACCCATTCTGTAGTAAACATAGGGGCACATAAATCTTTTTGAATTAGTGTTTTCATTTTTGCTGGGTAAATACCCAGTAATGGAATTAATGGATCATATGGTAATTCTTTTTTTTTTTTTTTATTTTTTTGAGGAACTCTCATGCTGTTTTCCACAGTGGCTGCACCGATTTGCATTCCCAACAACAGTGCATGAAGGTTCCTCAAAATAATTTAAAAAAAAACAAAAAAGAAATCCGAGCCCATTCTTTTAAAGGATGATTTTTTTACATTTACAGCCCATATACTCATACTTCCCCTATACGCCCCCCACCCCTACATATGTCCTCAGGCATACCTTGGTGTTTGCCCTCAAAGACTATAGAATTGTTTTTGGAGACCCTTTTGACTCTGCACTGTGACCCCATCACAACACACAGTCATAACAGGTCTCTTGCACAAACACATCTTTATCTATTTCCTACCAACATGCAAAGAACAAGGGGAAGTGGGATGAAAGCAGTTTCAAAAGAACACATAAGACAAAGCCTGTGAGCCAGTGGGCTGGCGGGCAGGTTGAGGCAGGGTGTGATGGGGCGGGCGGGGAGAGACACGCAGGTGGGTAGGCCACACGCAGAGACAAATCAGTGGTTGGCGCTGACATGAGGTGTTTCTTCCCGGCATGCCTGTTGCCGCCCCTTCAAAAGCCACAGCGACAGCACAGGTCAGGGAGGCAGAGTGCAGCTCAGAGTGTCACTTGCGACCGCTCGTGTGCCTTCGCGCCCGGCCCCCGCGGTCCTGGGAAGGCACCAGAACTCTGCGAGAGCAGGAGCAAGGAAAACAGTGCTCTGGTCCCGACCCTGCTTCAAACAAAGAGATGCTCTCTGTTCCCTGGTTGCTTGTGAGATGTGAGAACAGAACAGGATGGACTGACTCCCAGCGGAGTGCTCTGGAGGGAAGTGGCAGTGGAGAGACAGCGCTGGTGACAGGTCTCTAGGACTGTCACCCGTAGCCTTGGAAATGGTGGCCACTAAAATGCTGCTTCTGTGGGAAAGCCCCTTGCTCTGAGCACAGGGAAGGGCAACTGATGGCAGCAGCCGGTGCAGGCGGCAGGGGCGGCGGGCACCCCGGGGTGTGCCAGGCTGGGTGCTGCAGAGGCCTGGCCCTGGCCTCCGGGAGGCTGCCCCCTGCTCCCGGCGGCCCGACCCCCTTGGCCCCCACCGGGTCCCGAGCAACAGGCCCCAGCCCCTGCCCTGAGAGCACACGGGTCACAGGTTCGGGACTTGGTCACACGGGCACTGCAGAGTGCCAGGTGTCCAGTGAGCCAGGTCAGGCCTGGGCTCCTGGCACTGGTGGGGAGGGGCGAAGGGCGCAGACCACGTGGAAGGGAGGGCTGCTGCACACCCCAAAACAGGCTGCTCACATCTATCTGCGAGATCGGAGCGACGCACAGGAGTTACGTTAAGAGCTAAGCATCAGGACGAGGGACGACTGGTAGGAACCTTGTCCTTGCAACTGGAGAGGGCAGAACATGCGAGTAAAGGCAACATCTGGCTCTGGGTTTTCCTCAGGCGGTGCCCCAGCCCCCCAGAGGGGCTGGGGCTCGGCCTACCCCACGGCCCCCGCAAGCCTTAAGGGCAGAATCTAGATTTCCTTTTGCTAATGGCCATGCCTTTGCTCTTCAAACTGGATTTCCTTCAGCCACAGGCAGCGCCAGCCAACTCCTCTCAGGCTCCACCCTTTGCTGCCTGACGCCCTGCGCCCCCGCCAACTGCGCAGCCCCGTGGTACCTGTAGGCAGAGCTTTGTCCCCCACCCCACCCCAACACCCCCCTATCTCTGCTGGCCTTCCCCACTCCTTTATTAAGGTGTCCTAATGCGCACACCTTCTCCCAGCTGCCTCCAGGGGCCACCCGAGGAGTGGGCCTGAGGCCTTGTGCCAACCGTCCTACATCTCCTCTAGCTTTGTCCTCCAAACCTCTGACAGGGACAGTCCATGTTCCCATCTCCTCCTCCTCAGGCCCCATCACACCTCAGTCTGCCATGCTCTGTCTCCCTCCTAAACCCACCCGAGTCTCAGCTCCAGACCCCCCTCCGGCCCCCAGCACCTGCTCTCGGCTTCTGTGATACACACCCAGGTGCTGACTTCCTTAACTTTCTTTCTCAAGCATGTTTCTCACTCAAATGCACACCTTGTCTTCTCGCCTAGGCACTCTCACTGGAATCTGTCCATTCATCTGACTTCCTCTGCCCACCCCTTCGAGCTGGAGGCCAGGAGTCCCCTTATCCACATCCCCTTATCCTTCAGGTCCTCCCACTGCCTTCCGTGCACCCACCAGGGTAGACCCAGAACACCAATGCCATGGCACGTGTCACCCTCTGATCATGCTGCTTCAGGTCTTTCCATCCCTCCTCCATCCATTCAGATTGAGTTACAAAGGGGAGCAAAGTTCCCAACCCTGTACAAACAGGTCAGTGGGCAGTTAACAGTAAAATAATGGGATGTAATAAATGGAAAAACCACTAGCTATTAAGTGTCAGCCAGACACTTGAGGTCAGTACTGTTATTATTCCCACTTCAAAGAAGAGGAGCCTGGAAGGAAGTGACAGCACCAGGTTTTGCATCCGGGTCTCTCTGATCTTCACTTTGTGTTTCTTGCCAACCCACGTGTATCCTAGGTCTCCCCATAGTCTGTAGGGTCACAGATGGAGGCTTTTACCCCCTTCTCTGTCTTATAAAACTGTACTTAACCCTTAAGGTTCCACTCAATGTTGCCCTGTCCACAACGTGTTTCTGAGCCCACTGGAGAAGTGCTCGTCTGGTGGGCTTTCAGGGTAGCTTATATTTTGTTTGTATTTGTTTCTGCACTTAGAGGATGTAGCTCTGTATCTTGCAATGGTTTTTGCCCAGGCAACATTGGTTGCATTAATAAATATAATTTCCAGTCAATCGGGGGCATCAGGGAAATTGTTACACAGCGCAAAACTCTCCAATAACCAAAAGAATCCAAACACTCAAAAGGACTCGTGGTCTTCTCCCCACAGTGAAACCAAACTTCTATTTCTCTGACACTTTCCCTTGCATTCTAGCTTCCATATGTCTTATTTGGAATGGAGGGTCCCCTTCCCCCCCACCCTGGGTCTTCCTTCTGAGGGATGCTCTATCAGACATTCCAATTCACTGCTTATGAAGACGTTCATCAAATGATTTCTTCTTGCAGAGACATCAAAAGCGGCACATATTTGTCCGTTTCCTGCTGATAATGTATATGATTTTTTTTTTTTATTTTCCAAATCCACAATTTAAATCCAGGTGGGAGGGAATGAGTCAGAGAGAAATACCATTGCTTTTTTGGCTGATGACAGCAGCGTAATCATTTGTATTTTCCCCAACCTGCAAAATGTCAACATATTAGAAAAAAAAAATGCAGACATTTCACATTTCATTCCTGATGAGGTTCCTTGTCGTTCCCGCGCACCCCACCCTCCTCTATCTGAATCATTGACATCTGGCTATTAGCCTAAGCATTTAGAATCTAACACTGAGCATTCGGGTGTGCTGATGTCAGCACACAAGCACACACACAAGAGCTTGTGGTTCGGCATAGACCAAAGTCTTGTCTCTTTCAAGTTTGTGATGAGCTGACAGTTTCGAATTAACTTCTGATGTCAACTTCTGCAGCTTTTGTCTTTGTGGTACATACAAGCCAGGGAGAGCTGGAGAGAACAAAACAAAGATGGCTGCCTTTCTTGGCCTCTTTCTCTGCAAGTCTTGGCGCTGGAGAGCCGGGTTCATCTTCCTTGTGAAACAACACAGTGCCATGTTTTCCACTGTAATTAAAGACAATGGAGGAAGAGTTCGCTTTGAAGGGAAATGAAGCGCCTTCATCAGCCAGCGCTGCTGAAAATAGGTTTATGTTTCACCAACAAGTGTAACGCACGCATCCTCTAATTAGATTTCCTTGCTCCTCTTTTAATCACCAAGAACATCATTATCCTTTTGGTTCCTCATTAGGAAGGTCACACAGTTCATATTCATACTTACAAAAACCTATCCAAATTTCAGAACAAAACTGTATCTTCTTACACTTCAGATACCTCATTGATCTCACTGTGCGATCACCAAGTTCAACTTGCCTGTGGGCTTTTTTCTTTCTTTTCTCTTTTAATGTGATCACCCTACCACCTGCTATTTTAGTAGAATTACAGTGATACACTCTAAATGTTGCTGAAGAACCATGCCATATTTTCATGGCAGTCATGGAAAGGAAAAGCCCTGACACATTTCAGTACCTTCATTGCCATTTTTAAGCTCCGAATCTCTTCCGTAAGCCTAAATATACTTGGCGGGGAGCTCTGTGCTAGGTTTGGGAACTTTGGTTTTCAACACCTACTTCTGCAGAGGGTAATGGGCCACCCCTCAAATGCCGCGGCATACTCTTACTTGCAGGGTAGCTGGGCCTCAGGCTGGTTTTAGGTTAAGCCCTCAATCAAATTTGCTTTTTAAAAATCTGATGTTGAGTCTATTTAATTTAGCAACGTAAGTCGTCTCTCCACAGTGGATTTTATTATATTTGTTTGTTTGTTTCTTTGTCTCCTTCTCCCAACCTGCTGTGCTTCACATCTGGCCATACATCTTCCCCCTGGCCGAGAACTGCACATGCCAATTGACCTTCATGCCACTTACCATTTCTGGAATTTATCTCTTCATCTCCCTCTTCTTTCTAAATGCTAAAGACTAAAGTATTTTTTTGTCTGCATATCTGTCCCCAAGGTATTTTGTTGTTGTCATTCACAGTTTGTTTTGTGGCTTTGCGTCATCATTTCAGCTTCTATTCTCAGGGACGCTCCACTTCCGGCATGAAGGAAACAGTGCTTAGCACTGAAAGGGTGGAGGAGGGACTGGATCAGGGGGAAGGGCAAAAATACACATTCTCACTTCCAATTTATCCCTGACAAATATTTAATTAAAGCTGATATTTGTACCAGCCATTCTAATTGAACTGAGTCACTGCTAACCATAAAAAATGATTCCTGAAATGGGGCAAATGCCCAGAGTTGGGTCCCTAAATATATTTGCTTCCTTAGGAAGCTTTTGCCTGTGGTTAGTAGCCACATCAGGTCTTTTAAGGAGTGACCAGGTCACTTGCTTGCTCGCCATAGCTAAGTTTGCTTTCAGCTGGTGTTTGGCAAATGTCCTTGAGAGCCTAGTATTCCACAAGGTCTCTTTATTTAAAACAAGATCCCCACAAAAGATCCTATTTTAAGGATCAGCAGTTACTGTCCTGGCTCTAATTCCCCTCGTGTTTATTCATCCTTTACTTCTACTCAGTGATCTTACACATCATCTTAACTAGTCCTCAAAGCAACTGTACAAGGGGGGATGAAACTACCCCTCCCCATTTTATACATTAAAATTAAAAAAAAAAAGAAAGAAACTGTTTCAGAGAAGTTGACGGTCTTGTCCCAGGTCATCCTGCTAGTGAGTCCCAGAGCCAGAATTCAAATTCAGTCCTCTCTATTGAATTTAATTTTCCTAAGACTCCAATAGGAAGGGTGTTCTTGAGATGAAAGGGATGCTGGTTATTTGTTCCAAACGGCTTTCTTCTTAGACTCTGGGGGCATTTAAAAACTTTCCTTCCTTCCTTCCTTCCTTCCTTCCTTCCTTCCTTCCTTCCTTCCCTCACTTTTTCCTCCCTTCCTTTTCCTTTCCTTTCCTTGCTTTCCTTCCTCTCTCCTTTTCTTCCTTCCCTTCTTCTTTCAATTGTTTGTTGACTGATTTACACTAGAAGAAAGGATATCCCAGGTCTTATTAAAGTATAAGCTCTGTGAAAGCAGAGACTGACTTTCTCTCTGAAAACAGAGACTGGCTCACAGCAGCTTCCCAATCAATACTCGCTGAGTGAATGGTGATGGCTTTGAGGCTAGTGCGGGGTCCCTTACCCTCGTGAGACTGATCCTTTGCCCTTGGACCTTGCATGGAGCATAGCTTTGGATGTCTCCCATCACCCTGCTCAATGCTCTGTGTCTTCCCAAGCTCACCTCACGGCCAACAGCCTCTCTCAGCATCCCCCTTTCTCATGATCTCATCTCCTCATTCTGTTACCAGAAAAACCTCACCACACCTGAAAAAAACTTCAACTATTTGGGAAAAATTGAAATAAGCCAATATTAGCTTCAACTAAGAAGTGTGAGGTGGGGGGTGGAGGTGGCGATATGAAAGCTCCACAGCAATGGTTACCATGATCACCTAACTACACTGTACCAGCTATTACACTAATCACTCTGCCTCTTTATCCTGTGAACTCAATATTATCACCTCTATTTTCAGTAAGAAAAGTGACAGTACCTAGTACGAGATCACATAGCTGGCATGCCACAGAGTCAGGATTTAAACCCAAACTGGTCTGACTCCAAAGTTGCCAGGATTGGTACACTTTTATGGTGGTCAGTGACTTTACCCCAAAGGACATTTAGGGCTACAAGAACAAGACAATAAAGCCAAGGGGTACAAGTGCCTCCAAAACCTTTCCTAAGGTTCATAGAAGACACATACTCTACTTGTTCATTTGAGGACACCATTCCTTAGACATTCGGTCCCATCTTTTCTTCAAATTCTTGTCCTTTGACCAGATGCATTTCAGGGTTAGTTTTCTGTAGAAGAACACACAATTGAAGATTCAGCTTATGTTTTCAAATTCTGGATTCTAAGTTTGATATAAGAACTAACTTTCTCCCTATTTCCACCAAAATGGAGGAGGAAAGGGGAGGGGGGGGAGAGTAGGGGGATGATGATGAGGAAGGCACCACTTGAATTCCTGACCATGTTTATGGAAATTATAGCTAGTATTATCTTGTGTGCCAAGTACTTGGAGAAGTCCATGTAGCTGTTGTTACCTGAAGAAACCAAGGTATAGGAAAAACAGAGTCAACTGGACATCTGAAGCTATGTGTTCAGGCATTAGTACTACCCCTGCTCAGCTGTTCCTGAGTTCCTCCAGTAGCATGCCCTTCCCTTAACAGATTCATTGAGCTAACATTTGCAAAAGCCTCTTACCAGCCTAAGGGACCAAAAATGAGCCCCAAGTGTTCTGGAACCACACCAATTAGCTGGACAGTGGTAATCGATATTAAAGCACAAAGAAGCACATGACTAATCAGGTGAGTGTCCTTACCACACAGAAACCCTACGGGAGAGACCCAAACTAAGTGCTTTATTTTCCTCATTAGCAGTAGAATCAGGGTTACTGCAATGATGCAATTAAAAAATCAGTTCATAGCTGATGGCTTTCATCTCACATTCCTCCAACCTACAGAGTGGTTCACAGATGTGAGCTCTCCTTCCTGCTCTCAATAAAGTTCAAGAACCCTCCTATAGGTCCTTTGCGGTCCTGGAATTTAGCCCACCTGCCAAATCTCAAATGTGGGCAGGATCTATTTGAGGGAAGCAATGCTAATTTTAATCTCTTTTATATTGGATTACATTAACTCATTGGTCAGGCTTGTAGATTGCTCATAGCCATTGCTCATAGATTGATGGACTAAAGACACTTTGGCATTAAATTGCCGTGTTATCTGATACACAAAGCAGGGCTCCTCATACCTGTAAAGAATAAAGCTCCTTGAAGCTGCATAGAAAATGTGACCCCAGAAAAGGAAATTGGAGGACCTGGGAATGTTTGGTGCCCACTTGCTGTCTTAGGAGGTGACATGCCAAGGGGCAAAAACCCAGTTGTACCAACTGGAAAGGGCCATCTGGCTGTTCACCAGCTGTCCCTTCTAGTACCAG
This sequence comes from Nyctereutes procyonoides, assembly GCF_905146905.1. Lineage (NCBI taxonomy): Eukaryota > Metazoa > Chordata > Mammalia > Carnivora > Canidae > Nyctereutes > Nyctereutes procyonoides. Next base: position 87,008,648 of record NW_026575140.1, on the reverse strand, counting down.
ATGTAGGGTTTCCATTCATACAATAACTCAAAATGCTAATAGGAGAAGAGCCTTCGAGGTATCAATCCCAATCTCTTCTCCTTTTGTAGATGGGAGAACTAAGGCCCGAGAGGGGATACCTGTCAGCGAGGGAGCAGCAGAAGCACACAAAGAAATTGGGTCTCCAGACGCCTAGGCAGTTATTCCTCTCACTACGTGTTGCTGTGGTCCTTGGAAAAGATGCACAAAGTGTCGTTTTCCACAGAAAGGATGTAGAGCTGTAACAATCAAGGGTGCTGACTGTATAGACAGTGATTCAGTTCTACTCCGGCTCTGGGTGTATAAGCTGGGTCGCCATAGCAAAGCACTTAACTGCTTTGTTCTTTAGTTTCTCCATTTATAAAATGGGGATGCCAGTAGTACACACAGCTCATAGTGCTTCGTGGAGATTAAATGAGTAAATATGCATTTAGCATTTAGAATCACGCTTGCCACCTAGAGAGCACCATGTAAATACATGTCACCGTCATCATCCTAAGCAAGCTGAGCACCCCTTATGTCTGCTAAGTCACCCTCACAGTTTCCACTCTCTGGAACACTCAACTGAAGTTTAACTGTGGCTATAAACCCTCTGCCTGATTGGTAATGAACATCTTATTGCAACTGCCACACACCACCAGAGATCCTCATTTGTCTTTATGATTCTTCCTCCTTTTCTCTTTGTACCTCACCCTTCATGCTTTGCCTTCCTCATATACTGCTTTTTTTCTGCTTTGTTTTAGCTACATCCAACCTTGTGCTGGTAGCATGACAGCCACAGAAATGCTTAAATCTACTGGTAGAACTTGGGATAAAGTGATTCCTACTGAAGATCTCTTTCTCCCTTGAGTGGAGCTTATTAGGCCTTCAGTTATTTCTTAAATTAATATCAGCATCATGAAGTAGACAAAGACACACCCACCCACACATACATATGATTAGTTTAATATACATCCTCTCTCTTTATCTACTTATAGATAGATCTCTTTATCTCTTTTTCTATATATCATCTATTTGATAGATATCTTCAAGGAAACATATGTCTTATAAATCTGCATTGTTCACTTCTTTATAAACTCATTAAAAAATCTTAATCATTCATCTTTTGAAGAAGACAATATAGAGAATTACCTTGAGCTCCAACTTGGGCATTTTTCAACTCGGTACATTCTGTAGGCCAGTATGGTTCCTTAAGATCTATGTCTTGACTGATGGAGGCCCCAGAGTCAGGCTACTTTTCATAAATATGTATGGAGCCTTCATGAGGATGATAGCACTGGGCTTGTGCCTGGATCCTGTCCTTGTCTGTGAATACTGTCTAACAAAAATGCAGAGCAGCATGAGCCAGACTCTCAAGCAAGCAAGTAAATGTGAATTTTTAGTCAGTAGAAGAATTGTGTACATTGGAAATCAGAGGAAGGAAAGGTATCCGTGTGAAAATTCCTGGACTTGGAAGAGTTATGTGCTCATTGCTGAAGCGAGAGGCTTATACTTCCCCAGGCAAAACGTTTGCATCCCTTTTGCTAGGAAGTCCCTTCCTAGGCAGGACATGGATCCACAGCATCACACTGACAAGCAAGCCAGATGACTACAGTTCTGTCTTGAGGAGACCCTGCACCAACTATGCTTCTTAAAGTAATCATGCTTATTTCCAATAAGCCAATTTGCGTCTAAAAACATCAGGGAAGCCCTTCCTGGCTTAGGAAGGCAAAAGAGGCATGCACGTCTTGTCTGTAACTCCTTTTCTTTGTCACTGGATCTCAGGAATGCCTCTTGATGGCTTCTCACCCAATGTCTTATACTTGATTCCGTGTTCCCTGGAATACTCTCTGCTTGCTACCCACTGGCCTTGCTTATGACTCCAAATTTCTATGGCTTGCAAATAAAGGTGATGGAGGAAAGCAGAGGTGAAGTAGACCCTGATACATTTGCCCTGGGTCCTCAGAACAGGCTAGAACCATCTCACTTCACATGGTTTGTCTTCTCAAGGGTGGCAGGTGAAGAGAAAGGAGCAACACTTGTGACTCGATGGTCTCGTTTAACAATGGAGTGTGGGTGACTCACTAGGGTGTGTAAAAGGGCCAGAGAGGCCAGAAGAAAGGGTAATTGCCATTAGGTGGCAATTTGGACAGAACACAGAGTCTTCTTTGTGGCCTTCAGAGAGGCCCTGCTGACTGCTGTGACAAACCCAATCATAGTCTTTAAAACTCTGGAGTTTAATTATTGATTCTTCCTCAGCTACTTCCGAGGGAACCTCCGCAATACCCCAGCTACACAGGATGAGAAGTTGGCCACACCAACACCGAGCATCCTGTTGCTCACAAAACATTTCCATTCCTCTTTCTTTCCCCTACATGCTTCTCTTGGCTATGGACTGTCTCCATGCCCTATGCCCGCCTTCCCCCTCCTATCCCTGTCTGTCCTGGACACCATCCCTATAGTTAGAGGTACTGCTTCTGAAGTGACAGTCAGGTCCTGCCACTACCACTTAGCCCTGTCTGCTGCCCTAACTTTTCAGCCCATAGGCCTAACTAAATGCCAATGCCTCCCTCTACCCCTTTTGTTTTTTAAACCACAGTCTTTGAGAGCAGGCTATAGTGGTTAAGGTACTTCAGTGAATCGCCCTTTTTTGGGGTTTCTAAATACTCCCAATGGGTGTTTTCCATTTATCCAGCTTTGGAAGGATCGATTGTGGGAAGTGGGAGATGGGGGAATGCTCACAGAGAAGCATGTCTATATTTATGCTTGTCAGGGAATAAGTATGGTACCCTTTGGGTGCATGCTAATGGATCTGTCTCTCTTTCCCCTACACAGGGCCTGGAGCAGTCATTGATGGTGTAAACTCGGCTTCTAGAGCACTGGCGTGTCTCTGGCTATCAGGGACCCTCTTTGCCCACTTCTTCATCAAGTTTTGATAAGAAATCATAGGTCCTCTGAGCAACGCCTGCTTCTCCATATCACAGACTTTACTCTACACTGCGGAGGGCAAACCAGTTTGGGCTTTTTTTTTGTTTGTTTCTGTTCTTCTTCTTGATTTTTTTTTGGGGGGGGGGTTGATTTATTTGATTTTTTTTCCTCCAGTTTGAATGAGTGGGGTTGGGAGGAGGGGTGGGCAAGATTCTACCATATGTAGGATAATCATTCATTGGTGTGTCCAAAAATGGAATCTGTCCCTGCTACCTTGGCCCTTCCCTTTCTTCTGCTCCTCTTCCCATCATCATCACTACCAAACTCCCCCCAACCCCACCAAACCATAAGCTCCATTTGGGCAAAAACGTGCCTCATGAGAAACACCCTGAAGACACAACTTGACTTATAATGTAGTGCACAGCAAGAGTTATATCCAAGTGTCCTATTATCTGTGTCTTTTAAGCTTTGGGCCATTTTCCTTATTATAATGTACATATCCCTCCCTCCATGCTTATTATTATCTAATTACATTCGGGTTCACATCCTTTCTTTCTGGGAAGATATCTCAACATACCCATATCCATATATATATATATATATATATATATACTATATATATATACACATACACATACATGTACATATATACATATGTATGTGTGTATATAAACATATATATACATATATGTGTATATATATATATACATATATATATGTATGTATATTCTTTTCTCCTTCTCTAACCACTCTGCCCTAACCACTTTCTCCATCAGCTGTAAGGGTTAGAGGTTTGGGGCTATGCACACACAACTCAAAAGAACGTTAAGAAGTCACTTGACCAAAAAGGGGGAAGCAGTTTGAATTTAGTACTTCTCTTTAAAAAATGTTGTCTAAGTCATAAAAAAAAATGATCCATAGATGGCTGATTATTTAGAGTTTATCAAGCTATTGAAGTAATCATGTGGTTATCCATCTACTCAATTGTCTGATTTATCTTTCCCTCCAATTATCCACCCACCCATCTTCCTCTGTAGCAATCTATTTACTCTGCTTATCAATCTATCAATGTAATTATCTAATGCTTCTTTCTATTTCTTTCCTTACTACTCACCATCAATTCATCACCATATTAATTTCTAATCATATCATGTCTATTCCTTTTGTATTCATTTCTACTCTACCTTCAGCAGACATTGGCATCTTCAAAAATACTTTATCAACTTTCATATGAAAGCCAATGGTCTCACAGGCTAACAACATAGAAAAGCAATATGTCAAGGACTTTTTGGAATGTGGTATCCTATCCACCCAAAGTAGATGCTATTAACAGATGGACCAAAGTAGCAATCTAAGGATCAGTCACTAACTATTCCCAGAAGAGACTGTTTCTAAAAGCATCTTCTTGGGAAGCAGATCAGCCCTAGAAAAACCTTGATCAATACTGTGGGTTTTTTCCCTTTCACACTTGAAAGACCAAGATGGCAACCTTCATATTTCTCTCAGCCTTTCAGGCAAGTGTATGTCAGAAATCTATGGGACTTACTCCATGGCTGGATTTTCTTAGTAGCAAGAATATAGAGAGAAAACACTCATCTGTCCCTGCGGTGTGAAGAGAGCGGTCCACCCGTCTGAGTACAATGACTTCAGCTATTGTCTCCTCCTTGCTCCAGTTTTGGTTTAATCTGTTTGAAAACTATCCAGTAAAAAGCTGATGGAAGCCAATTACATGGCGGGTATGTTGACAACTCTGGTATTTGTTTCAGGAAGCTCTTCTGAGCTGAGGGCACTTGAGCAACTGACTTAATTTCCAAGCACTTGATTAACACAACACTGCAAACAGGAGGGGAACGTGTAAGTGACACACAATTTCCTCTGATACAGGCTGCTTCTCCAGTTGCTTTGGGGAAGAATGTCCTCAGTGTTCCATGTTCAAAGCAGATCCAGCAGACAAATAAGAGCTGACAGGACTTTTCTGCATCATCTCTTGGAACAAGAAGGACTCAGCCAGCAAGGGTGCCTGGAATCCAAAAGAACGGCATTCAAACCCATGCAAAGTTGTGCCCCTCTTTACCTGTGCCACAAGGACTGACCTACTGAGAGGATGAGAAAGAAGTATCAACGGTGACTATCTCACAGACCTGCCCTGCCTCAGTTGGAAAACGTTCAGGTCCACAGTCTAAAAAATAATAAATATGAGCTTTATAGAGCTCCATTCCCTTAATGCTTAATTGATCTTCTTCCTCCAATATAAATAGCCTCTTTGTTTTGTCCATAATGGCACATGAACATGACATACACAGTAGGGGAATATATACTTACATATACATTCATGCATAAATAGATACATAAATACAAAGGTAGGTAGTCTTGGCATACAAAAAGCTCAGCACTTTGATAATAGTTGGAGCTGGTGCGAGTGGAATTAATATTACATTTGCCAGCTGTAAACAGACATCTGCATTTCCTAGTGAGCTGCCAGGAGCCAGATTCTGGGAACATAAATGATGTGCCAAAAGCAGTGTATTGATTCCAAGTTCCAGGGACAATCACGAGCAGACGCAAAGTCAGAATTAAAGGTCGGACATCAATGTTTTAGATCTGTCATCACATTCAGCACCTGGAGTCGGGTTGGTGTCAGACATTGTATGGGAATTAAATGTGTCATTTGAGTGTTCTACTGATAATAAATGTGTTACATGGGAGTAAAAATAAATGTGAAGGCTCTGGGGAGTAGATGGTCTTGGAGAACATAGTGCTTAAAATGGACAAGCTATACATATTCTTCGTGCCAAGACTTGTTCTAGAGGAAGGGGGACCCATCCTTCTTTGACTGGGAAGATCATCAGAACCTTTTGAACACAATAATGAGGCTGAGTCTCAGAGTTATCATGGAACTCTGTGCTGCCTCCTTCCACTGGATACCAGGAAGCATTTCTGGTGATTGCCTATTCCAGCCATGTTTCAGAAAGAAAAAAAAAAATCCTACAGTCAATCCTCAGCTGGGATAAAGAAGACCAAGCAAATAAGACCCAAGGAAACTGGGCACTGGGAAAGAAAATGGCTCTTCGTCACTTTAGATATACTCCAGCTTCTGTGTTGTTTGGGTTACTTTTGTGGGGATGGTTCCATAGAACAGTAGCTGTTACCCAACATTTGAAGCATATAGAATATTAAATGCTTACTAGAGACAATATCTACACTCACACATGCTTTTCCAACTTCCCATATGAAGGGTGGATGGATAAAGCCTCCTGGATAGTTTTTTTCAAGGTGCCAATGGTAGGCATGGGGGTAATGGGCAAAAAAGAAGATAAACAAAACTCTGAGCAACCTACAACTCTTCATAGGTTTTCCACATGGGAAGGAAACCAAATAAGACTTATCAGGAGATTAGGCGAGAGAAATTCAGCAATGTAGTTACTCTGAAAACTTCCCCCTTCCCCAAACACAATTAATATGTATTTCCACCAAAGTAATGCCAATGAAAGTGCTAGTGTTAAGGCTCTGGCCAAGCTTGTTTTTCAGTAGTTTAATGTCAAGTGCCTGATACAGTCATCTGCAAGTCTAAGCAAGTGTGTTTAGTTTTTCTTATTTTTGTTTTAACTGGGGGGAGAGGGGGCATATAGGTGAGCAGTGGTCAAAACATGCACATGTGTTATGCAAAGGGCATGGTACACGGCTGTTCTGCTGCAGTTGTGCTAGGTCGAAGAGAAGGAAAGGTAAGACTTTGTATCAAAAAGAGGCTTTGGTCTTTGTCCCCTGAAACTTGTGCCTCATACTTAGATGATACATTCTACAGGTTGGGCAGTTTCTTCTCAAAAGCTGGGTAGGAAAGTGTGCTTTGGGACTCCAGAAACTCCACCACCAAGGCTAAATGTAAGGACCCGTTTCTGCATGGATTCAGTCAACTTGATCTTAACACGGAGGTATTACCCAGTTCTGCTTGTGTTGGAAGGACTCATGTGAAAAGAGCAGAGAACCTCAAAGTGCGAAGTCAATCTCAGAGAAAACTTATTGCTACCATTGCATCAGGAGCAGCTGTAAATGGAAAGCTCTAGTTGTGGTTGGCACTTCTGGTACCAAAGGGAATGTTTTCCCCTCTGGAGTTGTGTATGGATATCATAAGCCCCATCGGTAGAAGGAAGGGAGGAATGACTCATGATGAGGTGGGATATGGGGGGTGGGGTGGGGTCAATTTAACCCTGAGTTGTCACCTGGAACTAGCCCACTTCCCCTCCCATCTTCCCTCTCAAAATTTCTTTTAAGTTTAAACTATTTGAGTTGGGCGAAGGAGCATAAAATTCTTCTTGTTGGTAAATTCACCTTTTAATCTTTTTTCTTCAACAGTGAGAATGTTTTGTTTTTCACACAAGCTCTATTCCTAGACACTTACAACCAATCACCTCTTCTTCTATCCAAAGCTTCCCTTTTGATTTTAAGACAAATACATTTCAGTAGTTGCAGTAAAACTTCACAGGTGTGTAAATAGGAAAGCAACATTTTCAAAAGATACCATATGATGAGAACTCCTAATGATCACTAAAAGCAAACAAATAAAAATGCCAGTCTCATTTCCCTCATTTCTTACTTAAGAGAAGAGAAGTAAATGAAAGGAGGATGAAATAGATTTGCAATTAAAAGATGGGGTAGAAAGACAGAGCTGAACCAGTGCAATTTAGCCTTCAGGTGCGGGATCCTCGGAGTCCAAAGGAATGTGGAGTGGAATTGATTAGGCACCATTGTCTTCATCCTGAAAGTAAGCAGCTAAGCCTCATTTCCAGTATTTTGAAATAGCTTCTTTTTTGTTCCTTTCAATGGTGCCCTTTTAAAGGAGTATAGTTGTTCCACGCCACTGAGTGGAGAAAGAAAGATTGTGAACCCTTTACTATCCTTCTAGGGCCACATTCTATATTATTGGCAGATTTATAAGGATATCAATAATAGCAATGATAAGTAATAATAGCTCCCTTGTGTTAGTTAAAGGGAGCATTTTTAATCATTCAAAATTTTTTGTGACATGTAAAGTGCAGTTGTGAGGAATGTGTGGGTGTACGAAAATGTATCTGTCAATTTCAGAGTCCTCTAGATTAAAAAAAATTATGACTTATCAATGGTGCCGTTATAGCTGTGTCAGACAATGGGTGTGCCCATTCTCACAATTATCCTTAAAACAAATCTATGTTCAAATGCTTTAAAAAATTATCACATGATACAAGAGTATAACTTCTAGAGTTCTTTTCGTTTATTTTCTTTCTTATTTTTTCCTTCAAAAATCAATTAAGACTTGATTTCTGTCAATAATTGTATTAAGGGTGAATATACTACCTGAATTTTGTGCATGTTACATTGTAGTTGTAACCTTTTCTAATTCAGGATGAATACGAGATGGTTGTGATTGTGCAGTGTATCAATAAAGTTCGAAGAAATTTGTAACTTTTGGGGGGCTGCTTATTAGGACATCTTACTGGGTATCCAGGAATGGAGAAAAGTAAGCAATGCTTTTCCCATATGCTTCTCCCATATGTGTGTTTTAGGCTTTGGGGAATAGATGCAGTCAGAAAACTGAGTTTCCCTCCTCTCTCTCTCTCTCTCTCTCTCTCTCTCTCTCTCTCTCTCTCTTTCTCTCTGACTTTCTCTCTCTCTCTCTGTCTCTCTTGCACACACACATGCATACACAATGAGTATAAGGCAGTCTAGGTATTTTCTGTATTATACCTATATATCAAATATCTATGCCATTTACAAGTAATATAAAATGTAGCTGCAGCCTCAAAGTCTAACTTTCATATTGACCTAAGCTAAAATGAAATCAGGAGAAGTTTCAGAAAAATATTGACCAGATTTTGCTCAGTTTGGACACTCCTTAACAGTTCCTGTGGCTTGAATCCACTGAATTAAGAAACACTTTGACAAGAGTAAGTATGAGAACTGAAGTATGGTGATTATGTTGTACATTTATTCTTAAAAGTGTATGCCATTGGATTGTTTCTCCACCTTAGGTTAATTGTGGTATACATATGGGAAATAGCCTAAGAAAGAGACCTGGTGAAGAAGCTCCTTTCTTCTGATTGCTTTTTGAGAAACAGATGTCTCTTTCAAGAAAACACCAACACCTTCATCATATTCCTACCTGCTTTTCTGAAGGGATGGATATTAATCTCTTTCCTACAACTCAGCTAGTTCTCTTTATGCATCAGCTAACCCTTCTTAGTTCTACCATTAACTAGATATGTGATCTTGTACTGGACACTTGACCTTGCTTTTCTTTGATTCTTCATCTGCATCATTTCTGATTTTATACTTGTTGGTATGTTCTAGTTCAAAATTCTCAGGACAGTTTTTGTTTCTCTTGTAACTATTAGATTTCACAAGACTACTCCCAAATAAAGCCTAGGCCAATTGTTAATTATGGTTTTGGAATTCAGCACAAAGTGCATTAGAATTCTTTAGTTGACTTTACAGCATGGCTAGCTCTTCTGGCCAAGATCCTGAGCGAGATCTCTGAGGCTTATTTCTTAATGGGCTCCCAGGTAGACAAGGGCTCATTCCCAAGCTTTTAAATCTCAGTCTCTCCCACAAAGGATGGACCACAGATAACTTGATATCTTATGTCATGTTCTTTGAAAATTAAAGTACCAAGGAAAAGGTATCAATGATTGAGAGTTTTCAATTTCCTCAAACTCATTATAAACTTAATGACTTATTAAGGGAACAAATTCCGATTCCCCTTATCATCATAATACATTTAGTGCTCCCCTTTCCTCTCCCCGTTTTCTTCTTCCTTTTAATCATCCTCTTCCCATCCACACCTGATGGACAGTCTCCTGCTTCTGTTCATACCACAGCATTTACCCAACTATTGGCTCTCCTGCTAGCATAGACATTCATTGGTCTTTTTTTTTTCCATCCAGCTACTCAGCTCCATCAGTCTTCTGTATACCAATTTATTCTTCCATCAGCAAACCACTCACCTCTTCATTCACATATTATTTCCGCATTTATCTAACCTTTATTCTATCTGTATACTCATGCACCTCCCTCATATTACTGTTCCCATCTATTTATTTAAACCATCCATCTTTCCCTTACCTGTCAATCCATCCACCAAGCATCCTCCAACTAGCCTTTGGCAGGCATACCTATTTACCAAGCCACTTCAAGGTAATGAAAGTCTTAGCTGTTATCTCTTCATTCTGCAAGGGAGGCTCTATCTAGTTATTCTTAAGCACAGCAGCTAAATGATTGGATACATTTTTGTTATCTTCACCCAAAACACACCCTATTAAAAACATATATAGAGAGAAGGGCTTTAGGAAATCTATTATGGGCATACTTGTTCCTATCAGGATGTGTTATGGTAGGAAAATGATGGAGAATTGGGAGCAGAGTGGAAACAACCAGATGAGCAGACATATCAATGTTTAATTTTCTATTTTGAAAAGCAAAACCTTCAGACCACAAATGATGCTACCTTCATGGAACATGTTCATTTGATCAGTAGGAAATCCTTTTTCTTCTTAATTTTTTTTCCATTTATTCATTTGTTCATGTGTTGCATTTAGTGAGGAACTCCCCTAAAGGAGCTCACATCTGAGATGTGAAAACAGCTATATAAAAAGAAAATTACAGTATAATATTGCAAGTATTATGATAAAGGTATGAGAAAATGAGTGCAGTGGAAGCAAATATTGGGAAATGATTATGAAGCTACTTTTATCCCCTAAGGATGAAAAGCTGAAAGGTAGACAGTTAATATAGGCGGCGGTTATGCTGAGCAGACTATTACTACAAAAGTAAATGGGGTACCAGGACCAGGGCATATTCAGCCTTCAAGTATTTATTTACAGTGTGAATGGTATCCGTTGGATGAAATGAATGAGTACCATGAAAGGAGTTCAACTATAAATGTCCAAAGGGCCACACTTCCCAATTGGCAATAAAGTTGATACAAAATGTCCCAGAGGGGGAGACATACCACCCAGAATGTCAACTCTGGTTAGAATATAAAGTTTCATTTCCACATGGGATTAGTGAGTACACCTTCTATTGGGTCTCAGAGCTCCAGGAGACTTTCTGATAAGGGGAAGAAAAACAGTGACTGGGAGTATGGACATAGCAGAGACTTGAAGAATAAGAGGTGGAGAGAAGTGTGAACTTGCTGAATAGTTTCTTCTAAACTGAGTTTCCTCTCTAGGCCAGACTTGCCTAGAACTCAGAGGATTTAGGATGGAGTACCTGGCTCATTTGCATTTAAATGCTTAACAACATCTCTTATTTCAAAAGTAAGTTTACAGTTTTTACCTCTTCATTACTTGCTATATCCTATAAGACATATTTTCTTTTGTTTAGTTCATGTGCTCAAATCACGTATTTTCTCTTTGAAGACATATTGTGATATAGTTTGGGGGAAACTTATCTTTACACTCTAATATCACAAGTTACAAGTTATGTTGCCATGGACCAATTTCTTACCCACTCTGGACCTCAGTCTTACGAAGGTAAAGTGGTCATTAAAACAGTGGTCATAATATCCACCTCGAACACTGACCATGACCTTATTGGATGTGAATAGGTAAGGATATTTAACAAAGTATATAGTACATATTAGTTGCAAAATAAACATAGTTTCCTATCCTTCCTTCAGCCGCCCTTCAAGCCTTCACTTTCCTGTGCTTCTACAAAATATAATTTTAACTGTGTTTGCTTCTTTCAAGAAATGAAAATAAATGTATTTGTATGTTATTTACAGAAGTTTAAAGAGGAGAAATAAATCCCTGAGTCTAGATTATTTAAGGATGCAAACCTGGAAAGTGGGGAGATTTTTGGTACATCCCACAGGAATTTTGAAAAAAACAAAAAGAGTAAAACTTAAATTCCAATCTATAAATGTATATTGGGTAGCTAATATCTGACAAGTACTGAGGATACATCCAGAGGATTCAGTGTCTATCTTCAAGAAGATCTCAGTCCAGTGGAGGATTTAAAACTATATCCTATGGTAGGTGTTGTTCAAGTGCTAGAGGTGCCCAGCAGAGGGCTCAGGACCAGACAGTAAGGCTGAAGGAAAGCTTTCAGAAGTGAATCATGAAGAAGCAGAAGAAATTAGCTAAGAAAGGGGAGGGAAGGGGAACAAGTGAGTCATGCAGATGAGCCCATGCAGGCATGAGAAGCACAGCAAGGCCGAGAGACTGCAAGTGTAGATTGTCCCAAGAGAGGTGTGGGCAAAGGCAGAATGGCAGGAAACAGGTGGAATAGGTATGCAGGGGTGAGATCCTTAAAAAATCTACAAGAAATAATGAGATGTTGGGATTTGTCCTAAAAGAGAAAGGGAAACATAGAAGGATTTCATCAGAAGAGTGGCTAGTTCGGATTGTGATTTGGAAAGATCACTGTGACAGAAGGGTGGATTAATGGACATTGGTCAATCTGGCAAGAAAGATGCATAGTAGGGGCAACTTAAATAATTCAGATGGAAAATCATGAGGAGTATTGAAAAGCAGGTAAGCTGGCATGATTTTTAGGGGGTGAGAAGGACTAGATACATAAGGTGATGGAGAATGTGAAATATGGGGAATATTCCAGGTTTCCAACTTAGCCAACTGGGTAGAAAATGGTCCTATTCGATGATTCTAAAACTTAGGAGGAGGAAGATATCTCAACCAGTTTTTGATACACGCGTTTTCAAGCATCCTTAGAACTTCCAGGTGGAGGGATTTAAGCACCATCAGCATTTTCCTGAGTCATCTAATCATACCCATCATCAACAAGGGATGCCTGATTTCCTTTCTGTGCCTTCCTCTTTAATTCCATAGGAACTCTAGCTCCTTGGATCATCTGCGATTCATTTCTCATCCTCCATTTCCTCTATATCTTGATTTTTGTCTTACAAAGGTACCAGTTTTATTGCTTGTTGTGATAGAGGGGTAGAGGAGCAGTTCTCTGATTAGGCAGCCAGGAAGTAACAGATGATTTAAGTGAGGAAGGGGGAAATGGCACAGCTGTCCCACCACCCAGATGGGATTTGGCACTTCTCAAGTCAGTTGCAAAAAGCCAACCCACTCTTCACTGGAGGATGAGAAAATAGCTGGGCACTGAGAATGTTTTATTACAATTCATCGGTTATGTTACAATGAGGAAGTCCTCTTGGCATTACCATATTATCTGATGCTCACTTGCTTGCAAACACATTTCGGAAAGGTGCCTAAGCTTATATACCACTAAGAGGAATATATTCCATTTGAATGACTCAAAGCTATAGATATAATTCTACTTCCGTTCAATTTTTACCCCCAATGATCCAGAGAGGCCCTCCCAAGGTTAGGGAAGGCTGGATCTCAGCAAAAGCCATGGGTGTGTGGCTGCATGTCACAGCAACATGACTCTGCAGGGGTTCTATCAGTCTATGTCAACAGGAGCCAGTCAGTTTGCTCCCATAAGCATATGCTGCTCTGGTGCAGATTTGCAAGTGAGAAAGAACTTAATTTAAATCCTGATTCTCCCATAGACTAGCTGTGTATCTGTGACTTTACAGCATAATCTCTTGCAACCTTGGTTTACTCATCTGCACAGTGGCAGTAGTAATAACTATGCCATGACACTGCCGTGAGATGTATGAGGGGGTGCAGTGGGGAAGTACCCGGCAAGTTCCTGGCCTGTAGGTGCTTGGCACAGACTGGAAGCTGATACAGGAATTTGCTTCATTCACCCTGGGCTCTGTCTTAGCACAACTACGACACATGACGGTCTAGAAGGCAAAGTGTAAGGGATGGTTTTGCTTAAATATCACATGCTCTGATTTTTTTTTTATTAAGATCCCATGAAACAAAGCACGTAGAGTACCTAGAAACGTGTCCAGCTCCTAAATGTTAAATAATACCCAGTTCCTTCTTCCTTTTCTCTTGGGCCTCCATGCAGTCACTGGAGTATAAACAAACCAACTACAAATGCACAGAGGATGTCTATTAATTCCCTGATGCCTCGGCCCTGCAGGGGGTGGGGTGCTATCTGGGTTGATTGTCCCCGAGGAAGAAGGCATGCTGGCACTACTCATGGAGCCTGCTCCTGCTCCTGCACCCCTGGTCTTGTTCCCTTCTCAGTAGATTTGCAAGGACAGTTGCTCCGGTTACAAGACCAGATTACTTCAGTTTCTGTCTCTTTATGGGTAAAGGTCTCAGGGGAATCAGCTTATTAGAGGAAGATTCGCTGTGTGATTGAGTCAGCTAGGACAGTAAAGGGACTCATCGGAGGTTCTCAGATACAAAGGCTCCGGTTCTTCTCTTGATGAAGCCAGGGTCCCAGTCTCAGTGCTGCGGCAGGCAGCATGGACACCCCCATTTGTGATTTCTCCCCGTCTGTTATTTTCCAACTCGTGTGGCGGTGGCTCCAGTACCTGAGTCAGTCTGCTTGTTTGAATGTGTTCCCTTTGATGTCAATTCCTTGTCGACTTACAGAATTCTCTATTGTCCCAGTCTTGCTCTTTCCTGTACTGAACTGTTCCATGGGCAGTTTCAGCATCGCTCCACTTGACGCCTCCCTCTTAATTCCTACCGTAAGGAACTTGAAGCTGCTGAGGAAGGGGGTAAGACAAGACTTGGAAGGTGCCAGAAGGGTGAAAAGTACTGTCTTGTGAATATGCTTTCCGTTTTCACACGGTGCGGTCCATGGGTTAACAATATTTTAGCGGAACTATTCCTGGCACACAAACATTACAACAGCCCCATTGTGTGCACCGGAGTAGGGGGAGACAGAGCAAGGGCCGAAGCCTGTAACGCTGATGTGTTTATTGAAACCACGCAAGGAGCTGAGAGCGTTTACTCGTACTATCTCCTATAATATTCCAAACAGCCCCGGGAATGATGTGTTATCCTCACTGCAGCTCAGAGGCACAAGGCTAGAAATCGGCAGGTTAGGAATGCCATGCAGACCCATTCTTTCCAGTTCAACACCAGATTGCTCCCTGTTGTCGGGGTTAACCTCATGTTCCAAAAACACACCGGGTTCTATGAACACAAGAGGAGGTCAGTTAAGTCTTTTGTAAGTCGGCCTTCTTTGTGAGCTTTCGTGATCAAAGTTCTGTCTCATGGGAAAAAATGGTACCAAGTCCCTAGACAATCTCCGAGCTTGAAGGATCAGGTCTAGCAATGGCTGTACTCTTCAGCACTGACCCTTCCCACTTCCCCACTGAGGAACAAGCACCTGGTAGTGTTGTTGGCTTCTCTGTGTCTGACCCTTAACCATGCACAAGTCTGAGAGCCTCAGAAAAGCAACATATGGGAGGGAGTTGCCAATTGTGCAAAGAACTGAGCAAATAATTTAATTCCAGGCTCCAAGTACACAACACAGTATCATATAAGTAAGAAGGAATAGCTTTTCTTGGTTTTCTAGTTTGCAGAGAACAAGAGCAATCCACAAAAATCACTACCTGGGAAAGTACATTATAGACAATAGAATATAGACTCTATTCAGTCAAATATGACTTCATTCTGGCAAATGGGAACCATTGACTTTAAATAAATATAAATGGGAATGTCTATGTCAAAACGTCTCTCTCTCTTTCCTCATCTCGTCATCTGTCTATCATCTTTCCTCCATCATCCTCCATGAACCCAGCTGAATGACAGCACGTTGTGTATGTGTTTGCTATTTCCTAAACACCTGCAATAGTTTCTGGTACATGATAAACCTCAGCATCTATTGAATGAGTGTGTCTATGACTTCAGAGCTGAGAAACAACATGATCAAAATTGTCCTGAGAGCAGAGACCTTCTAGAGTTATACTGGACAGAGTGAAAGAAAGAAGGCCGGCACCAGTAGGGTAGGAAGTCAGGGAGGTAGAGAGCTCTGTGTGGTCCATATTTGTGATCATGAGTGTCTGATGTCGGGGGTGGTCACGGGTTGGAAAGGAACTTACAGATATAGAAGATAGTGAGAAAGGAAAAAGGATGGTTTTGGCCTACACTGCTTCTTGTCTGAAAGGAAATAGCCTCTTTTAATTTTTGTTCTTTTTTGTGTGCTTGTTTTGTCTTCAACGGTAATACTAAGCTTATATTTCTATAAGTGTTCATGTGTTAAGAAGCTTGGGTCCCTCCCAGCATTCATACTTTTCTGATGAAGCATCCACAACACCGAGGCCAATGGTCTGTCCTAGGTCTTACAATCAGTTAGCACCCAGATGAGAACTGGAGTCCAGGTTCCCTGGCTACGAGTCCCTTACTGGCCATCTTTCCTCCCCTGATCTGCTTCTGTTTTCACTCTAGAACCACAATGTCCTTGTCCACTACCACCTGCTCGGGGGAAGTCAAACTCCTATTTCCTCAGTGTATTTTTCTTCTTAGTCTCAGGCAAGCCCCCCAAAAGGGCAATTTATGCTCCACCCTCATTTCCATTCAGCTTACATGGCATTTAGTTTGCATCTTAACTAAAGGATAACGAGAACTCAACATGAGTAGAACAGTAAACTGGCCTCACTTCTCAAGGACCATCATGAATAACAACAGAGAGGGGCAGTGTAGGGAGGAAGTGGATTGGATTTCAGCCTTTGGATCAGTGGATTCCCATTATCAACACCCGCCTCCACCCCGTCCCCACTTAAGGCATCTACCGTGTGCCAGCACCATACTAAGTCCCATCAAAGATCTAGTGGCAGTAAATGTGGTCCCTGCCTCCGGGGAGCATAGGAGAGAATTAGGAGGACCACACAAACATATGCATGAATTCATATGACTAAAATGCTCAGTGGTGAGGTGCTGTCCTCAGAGGTCACATCCTACTGGGAGAAAATGTGAAGGGTGAATAAATCACAGAGATTACTTTAGACAAATAAATGCCTCGCTTCCCTATACACAGGCTCTGGCACCCAGGCAAGCCCGGGGAAGGCTACCTTAGGGAGGGAAGCTAGGAAGGAGGCTGAACCGCCCTCCCTTCCCCACCTAGTCCAGTGAGTAGCCCTCGGGGCTCCACTGTTCTCTCCACAAACATTAAATAGCATTCAGAGAGCAGAGGGAGGTCCAAATACTGGGCTGGGTGAGCACCCAGCTGCCGCAGTCCTCAACGCCACATCAGTAAACAGCACCACGGCAATCAATTTGGCTTTTTTGATGAAGACAAAACCATAGAGGAAAACCATTAGAAGAGGTAATAAAGGCCCTTCTTGTACAGTTAATAGAGAGCCTCCTGGATGGAACAAGCCCAGCTGTTGCTGCTGAAAATTTACTCCTGTTTTCAAGTTCAAATAGAGACTAAAACATTATCTTCGCGGGAATTGATTTTACGTCTTCCAAACACATATGCCACCTTAATTGTGATTTGTGTGATAGTTCAGCTGCTGAAAGCTTTCGTTTATCTCTACCTGGTTAAACAACTTTAAATAATAACAAGTCAATATATCTGTCTATTGACCAGGGTTCTTCTCACATCCCCAGAGCATACTGTTGATGAAGAAAAAGGTGTTTAACCCTTCACAGCCCCAGCATCTGTCCCTCATCCATTTCCCCATGCTCCGTTTTAATGGGGGAGAGAGAATCGTTTAACAAATGAACAGAAATTCGCAGGGCTTTCTCTGATGTACTTTCTCCTGCAGAGGCTACTTTTTTTTTTTTTAATTTGTTTTGTTTTATTTTAGCCTCAATACATTCATTCAAAGAAAAAAAAGTGATTTTTGTCAAATTGATTCCCTCATTCCTTTTAGTTATAGAGACTGCTTTTGAATTGAATTGAGGGGAGGATATTAAAATATGGCACCTTGTTTTTGTTTTGTTTCGTTGTTTCTAGATGGCACCTTGTTTTTTTGTTTTGTTTTGTTTTCTTTTTGTTTCTAGATGGCATCTTGTTTTAGAAGACCCACCCACATCAACCAAAAAATCCATGGGCTCTCCATTGCATTTTTTATAAGACATATATATATATATATATATATATATATATATATATATATATTTTTTTTTGTAAGAGTGCTTAATGTTAGGGTGGAGTGAGGAAGTGAGGGCAAAGGGGATTATTTTATTTTATTCACATGAACTTAAGCCTAGACTTGGAGATTTGAACATCTTGGTGATAATGGTGGTGATGGGGTAAAAGTTGGGGGTTTTCCTTTCTTATTTATTTATTTATTTATTTATTTATTTATTTATTTATTTATTTATTTATTTTTGGATGAACTAAATCACTTGTCAGCCAACAGGAAAGGAAGAAGGGAGCAGGCCAGGAAGAGGAGAGCTCATCTAGCCAGTGCCCGTCCTGCCCCCGAGGCAGGATGCAGCTAGCCACCCAGTGTCTGGCCTTTTGCCCGTCTTCTAATGAGTCAGCAGACTCTCCTCCCATCTGTGGGGTCAGGGGGGCCTGGACTGGAGACAGAGTAGGGGTCAGTCTTTCCCCGGCCCTGGGCTGTGCCCACGTTTCACCAGGTGACAGGGAGAGACATGGAGGTGACAGGGACTGCATCAATCTCCAGCTCTCTATGTAACTGGAATCCCCGGCTTCTTCCCCTCTGGTTGGCCTTGCTTCTGTATCACGGGCTAATAAGGGCTGTTGGTGGAAGGGAGGTGATGGGGTTTTACGTGCATCTGGCCTGTTGGGTGAAACCTGCCTGGTGCCAGCACCGACGGGCCCAGGGAGAACCAGGGTGCAGTTTCTGCTGCGCGTCAGAGAAACATGAACAAGAACACCCACCTTACATAGCCTGCCCTGGGCATGGCAGCCAGAGGGAGGCTGCTGGTATCAGCAGGTGAGCTTAGGGTTCATTCTTATGTTAAGGATTCTTTCAAATTTTCACAAACTCTATTTTGGAGGTTTGGTTTTCTTTGTGTTTCTATTGATAGAAATTCCACTCCAGACCTCCATTTAAAATCCATCCTCCCTGCCATGCCCTCACTCTCTTTCCTCCCTCCCACTTCTCCCAGAAAGCTCTATAGACACCGAGTAAATACTAATATTAATAATAATACTACTCCTTATAACTGACAGATCGCTTATAAACAGTGAGCCATGAAGATGGGAAGTTATCATTAATTGCTAATTAAGAAAATGCTTCTCTTGGGTTTGTGTTCATCTGATAAAGAACATTTCTTGACTCTTTCTTGTTTGTTCTCCCTTTGTTTTCCTTCAGGGCAGGGACTGTGTATTAATTATCTGTGTATCCTCCTCCGCTGTGAATGAATGAATGAGTGAATGAGTGAACGAATCTATTCTTCTTTCTTTCTTTCTTCTTTCTTTCTTTCTTTCTTTCTTTCTTTCTTTCTTTCTTTCTTTCTTTCTTTCTTTCTTCTTTCTTTCTTTCATTATTTTTTATTCCATAGCTTGCTTCACCGGGTGCATGACCTTCCTCCTTTAATGTAGAGATTAGAAAGACATCCCTATCAAGACTTTCTGGAAACCATGATGAAAATGACTCAGTGCTGCCCCTGTCTTATGGCTCCCTGTCTCGAATACGCTCATTCTGTCTATATGGACTTGTGACAGCCTATCCGTGTGTTTGCATAGACGACATTATAACAACACATACTACCCACTCCCACCCTTTCCGACGCCGTATTGAATCAACTTTTGTCTTACTTTTGCATTTCCTACTTCTCTCCGATTCTTGTCCTCATACACAGTCTTACAGAGATGTAAGCCCAGCAAAGAGAATTCTGTATTGCAGTTTACTAGGATACCAGCGGATGTCTTCTGCAGAGGGTCGGGTTGGCTGGGGCGGGGTAGCGGTGAGTTAGGCAGTATATAATGTATATAATTTAGTGGCATATAATGGCCACTAAATATGTCAGTTGAATGAAATCAAAGGAACAAAAGCACTGCTCACCTTCTGGACAGGAGCTGACTAGTCTTACGTGGAATCTAAGGCTGCAGGCAGAGCAAGCTCGGTAAATGCCTCCTTCAGTTTTCTACTCTTAATAAACGAACTCACAAAATTTCTAAATTCCTTACCACAGACTCTAAGGGAGAGGCAGGAAGGAGGAGCAGTCAGCGAGAGGGGGTGAGCAAATACCACCATTCTGCAGGGTTCCCGCAGGTCAACTGCAATATGATTCCGTGCTTATTTGCAGATGAAGAAACTGAAGTCCAAAGGAAAAAAAAATGCCCATAATAACCCAAAGCTAGACAAAAACACGGATATCTTGATTCCATACTTTCTAGCCCCGGGCTCTTTGACTTAGACCCGGCAGGCCTGGCACTGGGGCCCTGGCCAGGGAGCTAACCCTCGCCGTTCCTCTGGAGGGATTCTCAGCTCGTCCTTGTCTAGAGCACACCCTTGGAGCATCTCTTGAGATCCTGTAGATCGTGTCCAGGACCAAAGGCCTTCACTGCAGCGGGAGATGAGAAGGGAAAGTCTCGTTCTGGGCCGGGAGACCCGCTTCGTTAGTTGTTGCTCATACTAAAGAAGCCTTTTCAAAATTTTGCTTTGGGGAAGTCAGCAATGCAGTGCACGCTCCTGGTGGAGGGCACAGGCAGCTGCAGTGCCTGCCCCCTGTACCCCGTGCAGGGCTCCGCTTCTTCCTTTGTGCACAGGGGGGCGCTAGCAATACACCAGCGGCAGCCCCTGCACCTCATGCTCTGCAGCTGCTGGGGAAGGGACTTAATTACACCCACTTCCCAGTGAGCACAGCTCGCTCTAGAGCGAGCCAGTTCTGCATTGCAGACCTGCGAGCTATGCTAGCTCACATGTCACCTCCTTCAGGAAACCTGGCCGTCTCCGCTTAGCCCCACTCCCCCGGGGTCACCCCTAATCCTCCTATCTTCCCCAGCCTCTTGGTCAGTTGGCCTTTTACCTTTACATCAAACATGCTGCTTTTAAAAGTATCCCTAGATATTTCTCTTTGTCTTCCTTTCTCCTAAGCTCCCTTTGTGCAAAGGCCATGTTTTCTCCTGTTGGCCCCAAGAGAGAGCCGTGTCCGTGGCGGGGCAGTAAGTAATGGGGTACAAGGGAAGCACAATCCTGACACCCTCCATTGCCATGTAACCTCAGGCAAGTCCTCTTCCCTCTCTGAGCCTAGTTTCTCTCTCTGTGGAATTAAGAATAATCCTAGTATCTCAGGGCTGTTTCAGAATTACTGAATGAAAAGTATGTGTGAGCGCCTTGCAGGGGACCTGGACTCAGAAGGTGCTTCATAACTGTTCCGTGGATCCAGGTAATGCCGGAACGATGTCCCCACTGGTCACTGAAGAAAGTGTGCAGTTTCTGTGCCATTTCTTTATAGCCAGCCCTATGCGGGGCACCAGATAAGCTCCCTAAAGAAGACACAGTTCCTGCTCTCAAGAAGGCCAGTGGGGACAATTGGAACAGGGGTAATTACATGTAAAATCGTCTTGCTAGGGTCAGGATGAGTCTGAATCCCACCTGGAAGACCATGCAGGGGTGGGGAAGAGGATTTTAGCTTCTCCTTCTCTCCAGAACTAAGGCACCTGAAATGCAAGTAAGGAATGTGTGGACATCGCTCTTCTGTTGTGTTCATGGCCCCTAGGATGCTGCTGACATTCGAGTAAGACAAAGAAAGCCAGGGTGGACTTCTTGCCCTCCCTCTGACCCTAAACAGAGTCCCCCCAAAGCACGCTCTTACCTTTGTCCCTGGAGACAGTCCTCCCACCCACAGGACTGTTGAAAAAAATTTCAATGAGATACACTCCTAATATGCAAAGCACGTGATTGGAAAGAAATGCTTGTTAGTTTGCTTTCCCTTCCCTGAGGGGCGCCAAAGTTCACAGCTCTTGCCTGGTCTTAGATCCCCCTTCTTTAGTGCCCGGAGTCTCCTGTCCTTCCACTTTCTTCTAATTCTAAGCACCTCCCATGCACTCGATCAAAAGTTTTTACACCAAGACTGAGACCTGGAGCACAGATAAGGCAATGGGATTAGTTCATGGAAGATACACGGAGATCAGTGAATGACCAGTCTGTTTGCAATTTGACGGTTTATTTGCATTTAAGACAAAGGAGCTCTGTTAACCTTATGACTCTCTAAGGGGTAGCGCGTATTCAGGGATCATATTGAGTTGGGAGTTCCTATCACTTTGGATCAAAATCCTAGACTGCCCGACTCTCCACTATTGTTCCGGCGCCAGAAGAAAGTGGGCCAATCATTTGGATCCTCGTGTCTAAAAGGTAGCTTGTCCCATCTTTATGTTGAATTGCAGGGATCTTTAATCCGTTTGTGGAAAAATGCTTCTTTTCTCTGACCTCTTCTGTCTTCAGAGAATGCTCCTGTTGTGCTTAATTTTGAAGAGAAAACAGCATTCTGTTAGATTCTAACTTGACGTGTGTGACCTCTAATGATTTCTTTTGACTGGAATGAACTTTTTGGTTTATTGAACTTTGTGCAAACCCACCCTTCTTTTTATGTGACCCCTTGTAGACTGGGCTCTTTCCCACTCCGCCTCCCCAAATTTAGGAAATATACTCTTCCTGCAGAAAATGTCTCCATTTATTTTGAGGGACTTTCATTGACCTTTGGCTGACCTTGGTGAACTGGAAATGAATCTATTGATCTCTGCCTGACCTCATGGGTCAGGAGCCAAGAGCTCCTTCTGCTTCTGGCATTACTGAAAAAGGAGAACATGACATAACAAGTTTGCAGTTTTATTCCATTAGTCATTCACAGCTATTGTGAGCTGTTTTGATTCCAAAGTGAAAACCATTGCCTAAAATTCAGTTGAGCCGTGGGGAATCGAGAGTGTCAGCCTCCGTCATCTTCCTTGTACTAGTCTTCTCCCTGGAATTGTCCATGCAACAGAATCATCTCAAACTAGCAGCCCCCTGATGTGTACTTCCTACTATGATTTGGCTCAACTTCTCTTCAGCTTCCTCCAAATAGATCAGCTCTCCTGGTCTTGGCTTACTGGCTTTCTGTGAGTCTTGCTTTCTTCCTCTGAAATTATAACTTTAGAATGCTGGTAAAAGATGGACTTTTCCTCTTTATAGTTATCTGTGGTAGGTTGCGGTAGGTTCCCTAAAAAATACTCACTTTCCAACCCCTGAAATCTCTGAATTTACCCTCATATAGAATAAAAAGGGGGGCAGGTGTGGTGTCTTTATAGATGGGATTAAATAGTTAAGGATCTAGAGATGGGGGATTATCCTGAGTTATCCAGTGGGTCCTAGATGCCATCACATGTACCCGTGTAAAAGAGACGCAGAGAAGGTAATGTGAAGACAGCAGAGGGAAACGTGAAGATTCTGGCCTTGAAGGTTGGAGTTTTAAAGCCCTACGTCAAGGAATACTGACATCCCCAAGCCGGAAGAGGCAAGGAATGGATTCTCCCCTGGAGTCACTGGAAGGAGCATGGACCTGTCAATACCTTGATTTCAGGTCAGGGATACTGATCCCTGGCTTCTGGCCTTCAGAATTGTAAGAGAATAAATATGTGTTGTTCAAAATGGCCACGTTTGTGATAATTTGTTGTGGTAATCACTGGCGATACGTGTACCATCTATTACTTTCTTTTGAACAATCCGGCATGTTTTCCATTTTAATTGCCTTTTCAGCTTTGCCACATTCTCAAATGGCGCATTTACACCACCGCCAGTCCCATAATTGCGGTCCTCTGAGCCTATGATGTTATCCTAGGTATTTTTTTAATGAAGTAAGAGATTTCTAATCCATTTTATACTGAGCTATAGGAAGCCACCTTCCACTTCAAACACATAGAAACATTACACAAAATATGTATTCTTTTTATTTTTATTTTTATTTTTTAATTTTTATTTATTCATGATAGTCACACACACACACACAGAGAGAGAGAGAGAGAGGCAGAGACACAGGCAGAGGGAGAAGCAGGCTCCATGCACCGGGAGCCCGACGTGGGACTCGATCCCGGGTCTCCAGGATCGCGCCCTGGGCCAAAGGCAGGCGCTAAACCGCTGCGCCACCCAGGGATCCCCAAAATATGTGTTCTTAAAGACATAAAAATAGGTAGCCATGCATGGAAATCAAAAAGGGACTAACTATTTTCTGGAAGAAAGATGGAGCACACGGTAGGAAGAAGCTGCTGAGATAATAGGATCTGTGAAGGAAAATGGGCATGTCACATACCACTAGGGTCTTAACATCTGCATAGGATGGATGTCAGCTTCCAGTCCTGTGTGTGCAGGGCTGCTGAAAACACGCTCCCTGGATAAAGCTAGGAGGCTGGAAAATGTGCCTGCTTAGAAAAACTTCACTTCCCACCTAAAGCAAGCAGGGAAGCCATACCTCCATGTGAACCACAGGGGGGAAATGATCCAACTGCAAGGAATCAGAGACCCGAGTCTGAACTCTACCAGAATGCCCGACCCCAATTTTTATATGAAATAAAGTTGGTCCCTGCAAAGTTAGTGACAATTTGACAGAAACAACTAGGAAACGACCTATTATGGATGCTTCCATAGACCACAGAATAAACAGAACCCCCACAGGAGGAAATGTCTGAAATAATAAGCTCATAATTTAAAATATTAAAATACATATGGAAATCCAATATCACAATATTTAAAGTAAAAAAAAATACAATGAATGGGAGACACCGAAACTTACTAAAGTATAAAGGCATTGTAAGCACACACAAAAGAAAAAAAAAGTAGTTTAAATAAATAAATAAGTGTAAATATGAATGTATGTTTGAGTATTAATGGTAAAGAACAATTAAGTCACTGTATTTATTCGTCTGTTTATTCAACAGATATTTATTGAATACCAACTATGAGCCAAGTAATCTTTTAAATCTTGTGAGACAATGATGAATAAAACATTATCCCAACCTTTGTGGACCTCGTCTTCTAGTGGCAAAGACAGAAAATATTTAAGTAAATATGTAATAAGTTGTCAGTTAGTGATAACTGCTATGAGGAAACAAAATAGCCTAAAGGAGATAAAGCAGAGCAAGCCGTAAGCACTCCAGACAGCTGAAATAGCAGGTGCAAAGGTCCTGGGATAAGCACATGGTTGGGTTTTGGAGAAATAGCAGAGAAGTTAAGCCAGATCTGTGTAAGGAAGAATGAGAGGTAGCAGATAACATCACAACGACAGCCAGAAGCTTCGTTATGTGGGACTTCGTGAATGTGATAAAAACTTAGTATTTATTTATTTTTTGCCTAAGTGGGTCGAGAAATCACTGGAAGTTTGTGAATTAGGAATGACATGATCTGATTCACATTTTTATTCTTATTTTTTAAAGATTTTATTTATTTATTTGAGAGACATAGAGTGAGAGAGAGAGAGAACAAGTGGGGTGAAGGGCAGAGGGAGAAGCAGATTCCCACTGAGCAGGGAGCCCAATGCGGGGCTGGATCCTGGAAGTCTAGGATCGTGACCTGAGCTGAAGATAGATGCTCAACTGACGCCACCCAGGCACCTTGACTGACATTTTTAAAGTGACATTTCTGGTTGCTCCATGGAGAGTAGATTGTAAGAAAGGAAGAGAGGAAGAAGGAAGGCCTGTTGGAAAACTATTGCAGTCATCCTGGCGAGACCTTCTCCTACTTGCTCTCTGTGAAGATCATGAGAAATACTGGATCTGGGCTTTGTGTTTAAGAAAAGTCTGATAGCATTTGCTGACGTGTTGGCCTGCCAGAGAAAGACTAATCAAGAAATCAAGGATGCCTCCAACTGTCCTTTCTGAACAACTGGAAGATGGGTGATATGCCTTGTGTGTGTGTGCGTGCACGCCCATGTGCATGCATGATGCATCTGAGGTTTCTCTTGGACATCCAGATGTCGAGTCGCTAAATATATGAGTCTAGAGCTTCGGGGGAAGTTGGAGCTGGAGACACAAATTTGGCAGCCATCAGGATATAGATGAGATTTAAAGCCAGAATCTGGAAAAAAAAATTGCTAGGAAGAAATTATAGCTAGAAAAGAAAAGAGGTCTGAAATCCAACCTTTAGAGATGGGGAGCAAGAGCATAATCAAGTAAAAGAGAGTGAGAATGAGCTGCCAGTGAGGTCGGAAAGCAACTGAGAGGGACAGGAACCTAATAAAATATGTGTTTCAAAGACACGATGATCAATGGGTTCAAACACTGCCAAAAGGTGTAACAAGATTAAGATTGAGACTGGACTGATATATTTAGGGAGGGCGATTAGTTTTTAAGAGGAAGAATACTGAAATGCAGTTTTAGTGAGTGAAGCAGTAAGGAGAAATCCTGGCTTACGTTAAAGAAATAATAGCTGAAGAGGAAGCAGAGACAATAGAGTTACTCCAGTGAGGTTTGCTACGTCCTTATGAGAACTAAGAGGAAACTGGAGGAGGGACCGATTTTTGAAGATGGGAAATATTGGCATGTCTGTAGTCTGATGAGTGACCCAGGAGAGAATGGGGAAGATGATGCAGGAAAGAGACAGTGGAAGTAGTTGCGAGACAAAGACTGGAGCCTAAGGAGGCAAAGAGGGATGATTTTGCTGCACAAGAAGTGATGCCTTCAAATGGAAAGAGGGGCATCTTCTTTGTTGGGAGAAGAGAGGCATTAGGACGCATGTGTACAGAGGAAGGCTCATCTCCTAGTCCGGATTCCTTAGCAGAGAGGAGCTGACTAAGCTTCGTTTGGGTAGCGCAGGTGCGGGCTAGCCTGGGTGAGGAGAGAGGAGGCGCAACGGGGAGAGACCTCAAAAGCAAAACAGGAGGGTGCTTTCCCCACTGGCTACCACTTCACAGTGAGCCAGCAGGGAGGAGACAGAGCAGGTCACCTGGCAGTTGCTCGGCTCCATGTGTGGGCTTTCTCTAGATGAAGAACTAGGCCTTGGAATAGTCCACGGGAAGGAGATGAGAGGGGGAATGCGTCTTCCCAGCTGCATTCATCCTTGGCTTTCCATTAGCCAAAGTGTTGTGTGTGCAGTCTCTGGTGCTCCCGGGTGGTATCACCTGCCCTCTTCGGCAGCTACTTGGGATAGGCGGTCCTGCACCGTGCAGTGGGGCAGTGTGGTGCCGTGTTTCATCCAAGATTGGAAGTGTTGCTAGTAGCTATGAACTACAGCAGAAAACAACAGCAACAATAACAACAACAACAACGAGAACGACAAACTGTGTCTGTGGCCAGGGAGCAGGGCTTGGCAGGAGGGCACAGTAGAGGCAGTACAGGTGCCAACCTGTCCCATTCATCTTCTTCCCTACAGTACCTCTACCATATGGGTGTGTGTGTGCATGGGTGTGTCATGAGAACATGACGCCTTAACACCTTCCCCAAAACATAGCGAGTTGGGTCATGAGTCTAACTGCTCATAGAGTCTTGTTTAAGATCAGAGGCGATCATGAGCTCTTGCGACGCTTACGCAAAGAGGGTTAGTGATACGAAGAACAGCACCGACCCTGCAGTACCTCTAGCCTAAGCCCGCGCTGGGCGTCCAGTTGTCCATCACTCCCTCCTCTGTGGGTGACTCTGCATTTCTTTCATTTTTTGGAAAGCACCAGGTTGGTCACAGTTCCATGTCTGACGCGGTGATCCAGACTCGGATCCCGTAGGTATCTAAGACATTAGTTTCCCCATCTCTTTTGGTCTGTGGCTGCTCTAATCGCTTCCTCACAGGTATCACCAAGCATGGCAGTTCCGAGAGGCACCCTCATGAGGTCACTACTCAGTGGCCTTGTCACCCAGCTCCTCGTGGCCAACAAGACCTGGTAATCCCACCAGTTACATTAGCTCCTTTCCTTGCCTGTTTATCCCCTCACATAAGAAGCCCAAATTAACGAGGTGACAGTTGCAGCTTCTGGTTCAGCAGAAAATTTCACGTATTCCCTGGCAGGCTTCTTCACACCCTGTGAACTGGGACTTCCACCTCAGCGTAGCTCAGGGCTGACGGTGCAGAAAGCTGAAACTCTGCTCCAGAGCCACTAGGTGTGACAGCGAGCCGAGCCATTTCTAGGTCCACTCTTGTCACCTGTACCCAGTCGTTCCAACCTTTGGAAATGTAGAACCGCGTATTGGTAGATGATTTAAAATACATGCCGAATCCTGGAAGCATAAGCCACATGGCTCCACTCAGCTGCAACTGCAATGGGCAGCTGCTTCACTGTTATTTCAGGCTGGCTACTTCCAGATAACGGTATGGATAAGAGCAGTGGGCCTTGTGGTCATGCGACTATTGTCAGATCGCCTTTTCTGTTAAATGTGTCCTTCAGTCTGAAGCCCTGCAATGTGGTTGTTCATCTCTTAATGAGGCATTCTGCAAGCCTTGGGTGGTTGTGATGGTAGAGACACATGTACATCTTTATATTTATTCTCAAAAGGCAAACTTAAGCTCCCTCATGATGGAAACGGTCCAATGAAATAGATTCTTCCCAACGGCCGGTAGGTACCCCAAGGAGTAATGTCGCCTGTCCATTTCTGCTGTTGTCAGGGGCATTCGCTAGAGAGGTCTTGGTGAAGACAAGCTTAGATTGCTGGATGCCTTCAGAGCCTCCTCTCTGCCACCATCGTGCGCTGGCCATGTATCAGGTGGCTGAAGACAGACGCTGACTGACATCTATAAAGAAGTCACCCTCCTCACCTGGTTATTGAGCAGCTACGCTACAATGCATGTGCTCTATGGGGCACTGACATGGGACAAAAAGACCTCCACGCTTTGTTGTACTTCCAGGGATCCATCCACATAATTCTTCCCCAGATCTCCTTATCTGTATTCTCCTAGTCTTATTCCTTTCAACCTCTGGTGAATGAGTCAAGCCATTTTGTCAGAAGTCAGTCTACATCTTTTCTTCTCCCACTACACAAGATGGATGGTTAGTTCTACCTCAAAAGGATTTGCTTTTGCAACTGTCCATCACCCCTTCGAGACCATGAGGCAGTAGTTCATTTCCTTTTAGTGTTAACATTTTGTGCTGACACATCTGGGAATCAGGTCAAATTTCTTTCCTCTTCAGTCAATTGGTCAAAGGAAACTGCTTACCTCACAATGAGGCTTTAAGTATAGGTTGAGGGAAAGGAGGGTAGAAAATGCCGGTAACATCTGTTCACATGTCGTATTTGTACTTCTGGATCTGCTCAAACTTATTCTCAAATGTGCCCCTTCCATTCCATGATGGATTTCTGATCAGCCTTCCCAGTTTAATGTCTTAGTAAGTGTGATAGATGGTATTGCTGTTAAGAAATCACTCTCCCACCCCACATATCCCGATTCCATTGAAGTTTGACCTGGTCATGTGACTTTCTTCGACCTTAGAATGGGCACAATATATTTTTCTGCCCCCGGAATTTAGGTTAGTTATGTGACTTTCTTTGGCTAGTGGAATGTTAACAGATAAAGCTCAAGAAGATCTTGAAATGTGCCTCTGTGTTTTGAGGCTTACCCTCCTGCTCCTCTAACACTGCATGATAGTCATCTGTTCTACAATCAAGTGTTCAGTATCTACTATGTCCCAATGTCTCACTAGAAGCTGTTTTTCAAGTTGAAAATAGTTCTCTGATAGAGAAGTCAAGGCTTTGCACCAAAACCTTAGATGTCTTCTCTATGACTTCTATTGAAGTTCAGCAAAAAATTCATATAGCATCCTTACCCACCATGGGTCTCCCAGTGTCTGAATTATATGGACCAAGGGGAAGAACAGCATGTACTGCAGTCTAAAAACTACTGAAACCCCTTTTACGACAGCCTATGGATGTCTCAGTAAATACTCTGAAGCAATGGTCCCAAATGAAGTATATTTTATTTCCAAAATCCAAAGAGAACAACCAAGTGCTATGCCTCTTGTTTGGTTTAAGGAGGTATGAAATGCAGCAGTTGTACTTTACAATGTCACAGCACATCCCAGACCAGGGGATAGTTAAGATATTCGTTGATATGCCATGCTTCTGAGCTTCTTTAATTATTTTATTTATTTTTCTACATTTGGTGCATGCATTTGTGTGTATACATACATATGCATATATAAATAGACAAATAAAAACACGCATATTATATATGTACATGGAGATACACACACATATATACACACACACACACTTGTCTTACTCAGGCATTTAGAGTGGTGCTGCTCAAAATAAAATCCTCAAACTGCTGCTAGGTTATGAGCTATTGGATGAGTCCAAAAGATGAATTAACCAGTCCAGGAGATAACTTAATATGTCCAGAGTGAAAGTGATTGAACAGTTTTACATATCACCCTGACATTTCTACAACGTCCAAGCTTTTAGTGCTACAGTTTACAAAACTACTGGTTTATGAATAATTAGAAATTAAAGCAAAACAAAAACACGGCAAAAACTTTTTCAACTGACATTTGCTACAGATCATATGAGAAGCATGTCTCTTGGGTCCTGCATGTGACTCTCTACTCATCACCTTGATGTTCCACAGAGTGTCAGGACAATGAGAATCTCTGTGAGCTGACTATCTCACGGCATAAAGCATACTAGTTAACAAAAGCAGGACAATAAGGTATATTCCTTTCCTTGCCATGTAAAGCCTAACTGCTTTTGATCCTTTTCATTATCAAAAATTAAGACAATAGACAATAGCATTTTCCAAATTATTACCCACATATCAAGTGGCAGAAACTATGTTAATCTTCCCAGTAAAGATGACATTTGAGACAGCTGGGATTTTGACTACCATCTCATTAAGTTCTCTTTTATTCTGCAACCATCTGCCACAATCCATTTTTCAGGGTCAGATGAAAAGGTATGATAGTGACTATCACCCCTGCATCTTATGTCTTCAGTTGTGATGTGAATATATCTATTTTCTCAAGGAATGCAATATTTCTTCTTGGCAATAAAGAGAGGAGGAATGATGGGGAAACCATTTCAGAAGTTTCCACTTAATAGTATATACCGTAATACCCACAGATCAGGAAACCAAAGGAAAGGGTCTGCTAGATGCTAAAAGTATCTATTCCCAGTTATGCATTTGGGATTCAAGAAAATAACCACAGGATGAATCTGCTAACTCAGTGAAACCACAATTAAGATAATCTCAGGCCAAAATCTATTTATCAACTGACTTCCAGGAGCCCTCAACCTAATTATAGGGTCCCTGTTGGTGTTTTTCTCCATTCCAGATGTAAATGTAGGTTCCAATGCAATAGCTAACAATTCTAGAAATATCTATTTTCCCATTGCATAGAGAGGACTTTTCTTAAAGTGTTTTTTTTTTCTTTTTTAAAGAATCAGAGAAATATTTACTGAAAATACTTACAGCAGAGTAGCAGCATGGTTCTTGATGGGGACATAACCTTGTCTCTAATCAGTGAGTTCTGATTCTGAGAATAAGCTTAGATCTGATAATGAAGCAAGGGGTTATGATTTCCTATTGTGACAGTTAACATCAATCTGATACTTGCTATCTCCCCGGAGTAATACTCTGGTCTCCTGTCCTTCTGTCCTACCCTTAAAAACACCATGGTCTATTAGCTTCCTGGTTATATTGTGAGTTAAGGCAGGGTACTGTCTATTACATCAATTACATTTACCTTGCTTAGGATGATTATGTGCTTCCATGAGTCTTTTGTCATTCCAATTGATGTTGATATGAAAAAAGCCAGTTCGAAAGTAGCAACATTCACAATCCACCATAGCCTCCAGAAGATAGCTGTAACTTAGCTTCTCAGCAATGTCCATGTACCCATCACCAATGTATTCCTTACAGCCCCAGTGAAGTATCTGCTTCTGGATCCTCCTGGGAAATTTAGTCAGATGGTAGGATCTCTGGCCTCACATAATAGATTCACTCTAACATCTCATCTCCCTGTCTCCTTATCTTTTCTTTAAAACTGAAATATCTATATAATTTTGTGCAGGTCATTGTTGAGTCCAGGTTTCAAGAAGCTAATCTAGGTAATTGCTGTAGACTTTATTCTGAAAGTCTTAGCCAAAATATTGACTCCTGAACAGTGGAAGAATAGCTCCAGTTTAGTAAGTTTTCCACTATCCTGCTTGATGGTTTATCCCAACCTGTCCTAATACCTCCAAGATCTACTCCCACCTGTGTTCCTCTCAGATTATTGCCATATGAATTGCCAGATCCTGAAATCCTTTTGGTATGTAGACTACATGTTCCTGGAGAAAAGTTTCTCTCTCCCTATTTCTTTAGTGTGTACTTTTATTATTAGTCTGGAGAACACAGTGAAGAGGAATCTTTGGAAATCAAAAGCATCTAGTGAAGCTTATTCCTTATGCTTCCAGTAAAGGGAGGATATGTTTTTGTCAGGAGAAAAGGGACTATTTTCCTCTTGAGAATTTTCCTGTGAAGAATGTTCCGGACAACTTGTGAATTCAATATTTTTAAGTTCATGTGTAAAAATGACCTTATCTGATATCTCTAGATCCCAATTCTCTTTGTCATGACACTGATGTTGACATTGATGTGCAAGACTTCCATGGATGCATTTTAGTCTTCTTTACACTTTTGTTACTTAACATTCAGATTTGGGATTTGACTTTCAACTTAGTCTACTCTGAGATTTTTTTTTTTTTATAAATTAATTTTTATTGGTGTTCAATTTACCAACATACAGAATAACACCCAGTGCTCATCCCGTCAAGTGTCCCCCTCCGTGCCCGTCACCCATTCACCCCCACCCCCCGCCCTCCTCCCCTTCCACCACCCCTAGTTCATTTCCCAGAGTTAGAAGTCTTTATGTTCTGTGTCCCTTTCTGATATCTCCCACACATTTCTTCTCCCTTCCCTTATATTCCCCTTCACTATTATTCATATTCCCCAAATAAGTGAGAACATACACTGTTTGTCCTTCTCCGATTGACTTACTTCACTCAGCATAATACTCTGAGATTTTAGAATGTAAGAGTCTCCCTTTAAAGCTACCAAAGAAGTCCTCTAGTTTTAGGATATCCTAAGGTGGTGAAAAATTTTCCTCAAAACAAAAACAAAAACAAAAAACAAACAAAAAAAAAACAAAAAAAAAAAAACAAAAAAACTTTCCTCAGCCTGTTATTTTTGTCAAAGTCTCTAGTGGCATCATAATCACCCACCTATTCCACAAGACTTGTAATGCTCATGGTTCCCATTGTGATTGATCTCGAAATATGCCCTTCCAATACCTTGAGTTGTAACTACATTTTATCCCAATCAACAGCAATGAAAGCTTAGATCAACTGCAAAGCTGCTCTATACAAGAGTGTATCATCCCAGTAACTACTAGCAATAAAGTCTATATTGCTTCCAGACAGGTAGACAATCTTAGAGACAATCTGAAGAATATGCTTTGCAGATTTCACATGCAGTATTAATTGCCTTTGTCTGGTATTCCTAGACCACAGATCCTGAATTAAGCATTAAAATGTTGACTTTCTATTTAAGTGTTGCAAACCCAGGTCAGTGAGGGTAAGGTAAAGGAAAGTGAAATGAGAAGAGATGCAAAGCAATGCAAATAATGCTTTACTGAGCTGGCTTCCATTTTGCAATGAGGCAGGAGAAAAAGACAGCCTGTTACTTAGGTGAATTGGCTTGGTACATGGTACTTCTTGGAATGCTCAGTGGGGGTAGACCTAGGGGAAAGAAGAAAGAAACTGAAAAGATAGGACTTTCTGGGACGTCCACAGGTCTCGCTGCAAAATCCAAATCCAACTTAGTACCAGCTCCATTTTTGAGCCACACGATGAGAGTTGTCAGTTCTGCCTAGAATAGCCATGGGGACAATACTAGATCCTTTGCCTGAGATCTACAACCCATCCCACACCTCCTTGCTTCCCCCAGGAGGTCTTATGCTATCCTTCATTTCGCTTCCACAACTCAAACAAGAGCCTTATAAGAAAACACACAGACAAAGGGTAGAAGCAAAGAACTATTTTTTTTCTTTAGAGCTGAAATCATGTTACATCAGGCCACCCTTATCATAAAGTTTTATATGTATAGTTGTACATTTATCACAAATTCAAAAGATATGCAGACTGACTTTCTTGACCACAATATATTAGCAACAAAAATAAATTCTTAATTACATTTCACCATATATTTGGCAATGTAAAACACATTTCTATGTAACTCATGAGTTAAAGAAAGAAATCACAGGAGGCTTATAAAATATCTAGACCTGAATGACAAAGAAAGCTTTCTATATCTAAATTGCAGGTTGCAGCTAAAGTAGTAATTAGAGGGAACTTTATAGCTTTAAATGCAATTTTATAGCTTTAAACATACAAATTTAAAAAAATAAGAAAATCTGAAACTTGAGTTATTCACTGATGAGTTATGCATTCAATCACAAATCTGCACCAAGAAAAATAAAACACAGAACAAATGAAGGAAATAATAAAAATAAAAGCAAACATGATTGACATAGGAAAAACCAAAATGGGTCTACAGAGATTTTCAACAAAACCAAAAACTAATTCTGTGAATTATAACAGAAAACTTATTGCAAAACTTCAAGAAAGAAAGGCAGTAGAAATAGAAAATTCTGAGTCCTTAATACATTGCTTCAGCCTTAGTAAAAATTAGAATAAATCATAGGCTACTAGCTTCAATGTTAAATAATGAAAAATTTCAAGTAGAGTGATTATAGATAGAACTGTTTTTAGCCAGCTGATGTAAGGTTTTAAAAAAAATTATATGCTTATATTATATTTTGTCATAAAATTGCTTTCCTAGCTAGTTTATTTACAAGAAATTCTCCTAAGAGATTCCCACCAAAATGGTTTATAACTTCAAGTTTATGATTAGTATGATGCTTGTTTCAGTTGTCAGTTATGAGAAACTGTATTGACTCACTTGGTATTTATTATGAAGCTTGAATTTACTCATAAATCTTGGAATTCATGTACACTGATTAAATATTCAAAGACCCTTTAAGAATTAAACTTATATGTGTAGGTTTTCTTGGACTTAAAGTCATTTGCAAGTTATTTCTTCTTGGATATATCTAAGTAAAAATAAATGTTTGTGATAAAATTGATTTTTAAAACATATGTAAATATGGATCTTCTAAGACAATATAGATGGGAAAAGGAGAGATACTTACAGATGCAGTTGGGACAATGCACTATACTATTTCCACCATTAAAAAAAAAGAATATGAGGCATATAGAAATAATAAAAAAATTGACTCTAGATGAAGTAGAAAATGGAATATACCAAAAATTATAAAGGAATGGGGTCAATAGTCTAAATTTTCTCCCTTGAAAGACATCAGTTGTAGATAATTTTATAGATTTCATCAAATCCTCTAGAAAGAAATAGATAATCCCTGTCTTTTAAGAAATAGATATTCCTGTCTTAACCAAATCATTTTAAATATTAGTATAATATTGACCAAAATTAAACAATATCCATATGAAAATTATAATCTCATATGATTTATAAACATAGAAGTAATATTCTTAAAATATTGAAAACAAAGTGCATAAAGATACATCATGACTCAGTACTATTTATCCCATGTATGTTAAGATATTCAACATAAAAATAAGCTAGTAATATACCACATTAATTAAAGAAGGAAAGTACTATGGACATCTATATATGTCTTTGAGAATAATATGCAATTTAATGCTCAGTTGTGATTAAAACAAGCTCTTAACAAAGTAGAGTCGAAGGGCATATCCATGACTTGATTAGAAATTTCTTATTAACGCTATCAAAACTAATCACTGCAGCTATATACTCAAACTCATTACCTTTCACTTGCTCAAGGACATCACTTCTACAATTCTCTTTGTCTCCTACATCATTTATTTTTCTCTTGCTATTGGATATTTTCCATCAGCATATAAACATGTTATTTGTCCCATTTCTGTGTCTTTTTGTTTCTCTTTTTCTTTCCCTCTATAATTGTCTCTCACAATTGTGCTCTCTCTGTCTCTCCCCCTCCTCCTCTGGCTACGGGCTCAGTTCTCCACTCTCCTTTACAACGAAACTCAGAAGAGTTATCTATATTCTCTATGTCAGATTTCTCTCTCCATTTTCTCTTTAAATCTCTCAAAGAATATTTGGCCCCTATTGAAAATAAACTTGTCAAAGTTACTCATGATCTCCATATTACTACATTCAATGATTATTTCTTCTATCTATCATATTTGACCTGTCTGTATAGCATTTGACACTATTAACCACTCTCTCCTTGATACACATTCTTCATTTAGCTTCTAGGATGCCATGGTGTTGGTTTTCCCCCCCTAACTGGCTGTTCTTTTTCCCTTACCTTTCTTAATTTTCTTAATAATCTCCAAGCTTTAGAGGACTCCAGACCCCAGTCCTCAGTCTTAATGATTTTATCTAGTCTCCTGACTTTAAATACTTTCTATTTGCCAATGTCTCCAGCCAGAACTCTCTTATAAATTTCAGATCGAGTATCAAATTCTTATCTCAATATCTCTTCTTGGACATCTAATCCACATCTCAAGCTTTCTTTGTCTGAAGTTAGAATCTTGATCTTCTCCCCCTTAACCCATTTAACTTCTATCTTTCCGTTCCCTGTTGAGAGGACATTTATCTTTCTGGTTGTTTAGGCTGAAAACTTTGGGATCTTTCTTGATAACTTGCTGTCTCTCAAAAATCACATTCAATCCAACAGAAAGCCTAAAATTCAATTACTTCTTTTTTCTCAATTTCCTCACTGCTTTGAACCTTGTCTGAGAATTTTCCTGTACCTAGAATGTTCTGCCCACAAATGTTTGCAAGGTGAACCCCTTTACGTCCTTCAAGCCTCTCCTCAAATATCACTTAAAGCCTGCCTTGATGATGCCATTTAAAATTGCAGCATATATATATATATATATATATACATATATAAAAATCTTTGTCTCTTTTAGTATGTGGGCAACATGAGAGAAGAAATATTTTTCTGTTTTGTATACTGAGGATACTATTTGTCCCATTTTTTTGTCTTTCTGTTTCTCTTTTTCTTTCCCTCTATAATTGTCTCTCACAATTGTGCTCTGTCTCTGTCTCTCCCCCTCCTCCTCTGGCCACAGGCTCAGTTTTCCACTCTCCTTTATGACAAAACTCAGAAGAGTCTGTCAGATAATAGATTTTTAATAAGTATTTAGTATATGAATGAGTATAAAGCATTTTATTAGAGATCCTAAGTAATAATGAAACAAGAAATAAAAAGAAAAGATGTTTTAAAATTAGAAAGAAGTTGACATTCTTGTTGATTTATTTAAAATGTGACTACATACATAGAAATCTCAAAATTATTTATAAATAAAAAGTACAGTAGAGTTGCTGGACATAATCTGAGTATTTTAAAGACTATTCACCTTTCTCAGGAATGATCAAATAAAACATGTAAAAGAAAAATCTTATTTGCAATAAGAACAAAATATATAAAAGGTCTTTTAGAAAAATCTAACAAAAGATGAGCAAACTATTATGGAAAAAAATACAAAACTCATGAAGAATATTAAAGAAGACCTAAATAAACAGAGAGATAGCTATTATTCTGATAGGAAAATTCAATATTATAAATATATAATCCTTCCAGTTTCATCTTTAAATGCAATGAAATTGTAATCATAATCTCAAAGGATTTTTTGTGTGATTTAAAACATTGTATCTAAAATAAAAGAGTAAATGAATAGGAATAACCAAGACAACTCTATAAAATAAGAACAAAGAGGAAAAACTCATATTACTATTTGTCAGTATTTACTTTAAAGTTACAGTGATTAAAAAGAATGTGTTATTGATGCAGGAAAAGACCAAAAAATCAACAGAGCAGAAGAGAAAATCTAGAACTATAGCCAAGTGTTTTAAAAGTCTTGTTTTTAATAGAGATGGCTTTAAAAATCAATATGGAAAGCAGAAATATTTAAAATGCATAAGACTAGTTTTCTTTCCATATAGAGTAATGCATGATCTCTTCCTCATTTAACCCAAAACTCAATTCCACATGGATTTAATGCAAATCCATAAAATTATTAAAGAACACATATGTAAATATCTTATGAATTTGATAGAGGAAATGATTTTTTAAACAAAGAGCAAAACAAAAAAGAAGTCCATGTATTAAATAAAAAGATTGATTACACTAATTTACATCACAATGCAAATTTTTGTATGGCTAACATTACAGACCAAAAAAAAAAAAAAAAGCAAAATCCAGCTGAAGGGAATATTTGCAACATTTATAAAAAATAAGAGATAAATATCCATATAAGCAATTTTTTAGAAAGTAATAAGAAAAAGATAAGCACAATAGAAAAATGTGCGAATGACACATACAGTAAATTCAAAGGAAAAGAAATATATATGACTATTAAACATACTGAGAACTGTTGTTTCTTACCAATAATCAATAAAATGCAAATAAAACAAGATACTGTGTGTTGGTTCCCAACCTCCTCAGGAGCTTCCCAGGTGAAATCTGAAACCTGCCCTTGTAGGCAGAGGACAAAGTCCAGCTCAAGAGCTACTGTTGGTCACTTCCTTTCAGTGACCTCCCCCAACACCATTTTCACCTGCTTGGTATAAAAATATATTAACATTGATTATATTTGAGTCTTTTGTACACAGTTTTCTTCATATAATTTTCTCATTAATCCTCAAATCCATCCTTGTCTGAAAAAAAAATCAAGTATTTGTTTCATGTAAGAGAATTGAAACTCATGTGGTACTAATTAAATTTAAATTATTTTTGGTATTTTGGAGGGCTGCAATTTCTTTTTTTAAATTTTTTATTTATTTTTATTTTTTTATTTTTATTTATTTATTTATTTTGCAATTCCTTGTAAAATTGAGAAACATTGTGCCTGCTGAGAGAAGAGAGATATTTATAGGGTCCAGATCCATTACTGTAGAGTAGGCCATTAAGGCTGGATTTGGACATGAGAAGCAAGTATATAATAACTGGTACAACCGGTACTCATAAAATTTAACAGTTCACACCTAAACTGAGAAGAACCTGGTTATACTTCTTAAAATTGACTTAAGGATATAGGCACATGCATGTTCAGACATTCAAAGAAAACTTATTGGCTTCAGGGAGGTAAGCAGGATAGCTGGTTAGTGAAGAGAGGAAGGTTTGATTTTTTTCTCATCCTTTTGTGCCATTTGAATTCTATACCATATGCATGTACTATTAAAAATTATACTTTAAAATGAAAAAAAAAGGTTCAATGTCACTAAATATCAATAAATAATTCAATGACATTCTAGCCAATATCCTCATACGAGTACAAGGAAATATATACAGGAATCTTTATAGACACATAGTTTTTAACATTGAAAGCAACACCAAATGTCCATTAATGGAGGATGAAAAAAATAAAATCAATATATGAAGGAAGTTTATATGTAATTTAATATATATTAGTCTCAACAAATAAAAAAAAATTCCTTACCTAAAGGTAGACACACATCCATATGTTTTTAATGAAACTGAAAAAGCTTGGACAGAGGAAATACAGACCAAATTTATGAGAATAATTGCTAAAAGGAAGTAAGAGGGAGAATGGGCTTGGGGAGAGATCAGCTTGGATATATAATTCTATCTTAAATCATCTGAAAAACATGCAACATTAAAATATGTATCCATGGCTGTTTGATTCATTAGTTTCTGAATGTATTTTAAATTTTTAGTTTGTTTGTTTTTCCCTAAGATATACAAAATCAACTCAAAATGGAGGAGATTCACAACACATGCTGCCATTTCTAAGTTTCCAGATTCTATCAGTTACCTATAGCTGTGTAACAAACCATCCAAAAGCTGTACAGTTTAAAATAACCATATATTTCATTAATGACTCTGCAGATTAGCTGTCAGTTATTTTGGTCTATACTAATTTAGTCTTGGTTAATTTCTGTTGGACTCTCCAAGGACCGAGGTCAGTGGGTGAGTTGGCTACGGTCTGGATGATCTAGAGTGGACTCAAGCCCCTGTCAGGGAGTTGGCAAGTGGTTGTTCTAAAGAGACTGCCAGTAGAGTGGCTTATCTCTGCTTCTCTCTGTGTGTGGCCTCTCCTTCAGCAGGCCAGCTTTTTCTTCACAGACTGGTCACAGAGTTCCAAGAGAGTGGCGAGAGGATAAACCTCCAGGCCCAACACTTCTAATGCCTCTGCTTGCATCACATTTACTGACATCCCGTAAGCCAATGGAGTCCCCAGGCTGAGTCCAGATTCAAAGTGGAAAGACTGATGAGTCACACGTCTCAAGGGGGTGTGAGTGGAGGAAGATGAAAAATTGTGTAATTTTGGAAACCTGTCACATAGACCCTAACACAATTTACATGATACATGGAGCTAAACATTAAAGAACTACAAATATACATGCATGCATATAGATGTGTGTATATTTTAAATAAGAAGACAGAAAAATAGAATAACTTTGTATCTGGGAAAGTGTACAGAATAAAGCAATTGGTAAAAAGTGAAAAGATATCTAACATCGGATTAAAACTATGGTGTGATATTTCTAACATGGTTATGGGTTTGGTGAGGAATCAATACAGGAAAGAGACAGATGGTTTAGTTGCTTTCTGTTTTCTGTTTTTACCTGTGGTATCACCAACACGGGTTACCTTTCAGACCATAGATTTTCTTTGGGAAGATAAACTTGATCACACTTCACACGTTTTAGAGTATAAAGAGAGGAACACAGATTTACGTACAGTAAAGCAACTGCATAGTAACATAAGGTGGGAGGGGGAGAGAAATGAGAAGAAAAAGGTCGGGGTAAGTCCCAAGGCTATCTACCATTGCCACATCCCACCCCAGAGGAGATGGAAGCAGAGCTAATTTTGGATATTCTTCAGTTTCCAGGCTTTTCAATGTACTCTGAACAAAGTTTCTCTTATTCTTAAAATCTGTAGATATAGAAGTTTCATATCCTGCTTTGAAAACATACTCCCTGCTTCTCATAGTCCTCACAATCAGTAAGTTTTTTCTTTGGTCTAGCCTATATTTGTGTTGCTGCAACTTGCTAATTTCCTGTGAGCCCATGCCCTCTGTGGAGATGGTGAACATAATCCTCCCTATAATATTCTCTCCTAGATCAGATACAATAGACTGAATCCCTTTTACATTTCTGCACATCTCTCTTGAAAGACTCAGATTCAGACCAGACATAATGCAAGGGTCTGACCAATAGCATGCACGGTAAAAGGATAAAAGTATTGCCAGGTTTTGTAGGCAATTCACACACTTATTAGCACAGATGGCTTTTACCTTGGATTTTTTTTATAGTGGTGCCATATAACAACCTCACTTGTTACCTACACTGTCTCCAATGTCAGACATCCTTGCTATAATCTACAGGCAATGCAAAAACAATGGAAGGATCACTGTACTTGGAACCAAAGATTCCAGTTTAAGTTCAGCCCCTACCACTTATTTATTACATGATCTTGGCCAAATGGCTTAAAATCTTTGCCTTACTTTCTTCATTGTAAGGATAATAACAAGACCTACCTCTCATTCTCTCAAACTTGATGGAGAGGATTTAATAAAATAATGTACCTGAATAGCACCTTGCAGACTGTAAACCAATAAAGCCATGTAAAGTATTAGCCCTGTTCACAAACTCAACACAAGGCAGTTTAATCATGTTCTCTAGAGTAGGCTTAAAAATTGTCAAAGTCACAAAATCTTAATCCTGGGGCTGTGGATTGGCTGCATTTCTAAAGTTTTTCTACAAGGTTATTATTTGCAACTTGACATATGTTTTCATTAGATTTTCCTTTATAAATAATTCTATGGACAGTAAATCTTCAGGTATCTCACAAGTTGACTCTTTCATTCAGTAAACATGGAGCACCCACTGTGTGTGCCCTGTTAGATAAAGGAGTTATAAAGATGGATAAGGTGGTTCCCA
Organism: Nyctereutes procyonoides; assembly: GCF_905146905.1. Lineage (NCBI taxonomy): Eukaryota > Metazoa > Chordata > Mammalia > Carnivora > Canidae > Nyctereutes > Nyctereutes procyonoides. The sequence continues at coordinate 86,967,061 of NW_026575140.1, read as the reverse complement.
CCTTCATGAATTCACAAAGGAGAGAGACTGAGAAGCAAATTGTTGTATAATGTGCAAACCACTGTGATCAAGACATGCGCAGGTGCTACACCATTCAAGTATCCTTCATGTAAAAAAAAGTAAAAAATGATGCTCTTTAAATGTGCCATAGATAACCCACCCTGGTTCAAATCTCTATTGTTTTCTCTCATTCCTTTATATATTTTACTTCCTCTCTTGGTCAATCAAAATAACTTTGTTTTTCAAATAGGTGAGGCTATTTCTAGTCTGTAATAGCCTATGTATACTGGTGTTTTGTTTTGCTTTTTTTTTTTTTTCATTACACCCTTCCTTACACTATCCATAGAACAATGATACATAATTCAAGGCTGCACTGGGCCTCAATGTCCTTTAAAACTTTCCCTACTCCTTTGTGCTCTATACCCCATGTGGTCCCTCCTGGCCCAAATATAACCCAAATATGGATGTTAGATGAATTGTCCTCAATGATTCAGATAATGGAGGCAGAAAACATGATAATGAAGCAAGTGCCAAACTTCTTTTTTTTTAATTGGAGTTCAATTTGCCAAGATATAGCATAACACCCAGTGCTCATCCCATCAAGTGCCCCCCTCTGTGCTCATCACCCAGTCACCCCCACCCCCTCCCCACCTCCCTTTCCACCACCCCTTGTTCGTTACCCAGAGTTAAGTGCCAAACTTTTAATGAATGAGGTGAAATGATCAGTAGGTCCATGAATGAGGGGGAACGAAGATGGATAAGAATAGATATAGTTTAATTATAAACTGACCAATAGCATGCATGGTATTGGGGGGATTCTGAGTAGGAAAGAAGTGATTTGGAGGCAGCCACAGAGAGCAAGTAGTACAGACCCAAAGGTATTTGGGGCACAAGGAGACAAGATATACCTCCATTTGAGAGGAACTGGAGAGGTAGTGTCTTCTAGGGCACTTAGGAGAAGGATGCAAAAATAACTTCTAGGGAAGGGCTCAGGATGGAGGGGGATTTCTGCTGACAGACTATAAGTTCTGAGCTATAATATAGAGTGTTGGAGAGAGGTGGAAAATTGGGCCAGCCTAAAGGCTACGTAAGCAATTTGGAGATGGGATCTGGCTGATGTAGCCTATCTGGGAGGTGTGGATGTTTTTGGAGTCAAGTGAACAGAAATGTGACATACCTTGGCCACAGTTGGCCATGCTGCGTGACCTGAATACACGCAGATAGAAATTATTTCTTAAAGATGTCCAAAATGAAACTTGAAACAGAGATTCAAGATGCTTTGCTGGCAAAATGTGTGACATGTGAGGTTTGTGAACTGTCTGTTGCTGAATTTCCTGCCACATAGAAAAGAATTTCCTACAGTGAGAATGAATCTAACATCATAGAGGAATAGATCTGAAAGGGGGAATGAGCATGCCCCGGGGACATTGAGTTCAGTTCCCAGTTGACACCCAGCTGCACCCCTGCTACTATCGTGACTTAGAGCTTGCAGTAGTTTCCTCTTCTTACCTAAATAAACTCAACGTGGCTATCTCTCAGTTACAATGAAAGAAGGCTTAACACATTAGTTTACAAAGAAAGTAATCATTGGCAAAGTTTGCTGCCTAATTATTATCAACAAATTGCTAGTGATGTGGCTCTAAACTGACTGCCACTGCTAAATAGTACAGATGTTGAGAACTATCTGACTCAAACATGCAAGTGGATACTCCAGCCAACTCTCCAGAGACCTAGAGCTCTTATTATCTTTAGGCTACAGAGATTCCTGGGTGAAAGAGCAGCAATCCTATTGTCCACACCACATTCGCATGAGCCATGTGTGACCAACATCTATTTAAGGGTGATCAAATAAGTTTCAGCCTGAGTCTGATCTACTTTTCCAAAGTGATGCGATGGCCTAAAAAAATTGCAAAATTTTTTCACTTCTGTGTCCCTCCCACCACCACAACCTCCACTGAAAGGTCTCTAGACTTCTACTTCATGGGGAAATAAACTTTCTGAGTCCCTGCCTTAGATGGATAATATTAACGTTATCACCATGATTTTCTTATTTTTGTGTTAGGGGCACAGTGATGCAGGTTAATGACACACAATTTTTCCTTGTAAGATTTAATTAATGACAACTTCTGAGCAAGAGTAGCAGACCACACAAAATCTCTGAGCTACTAAAGTTATTCCATGGAGAGGTATGCCCCATGGTCCACTGTAAAGCAACCTGCTGTTAGGACATGAGACAGAGTGGAGAGGGCCTCCAGAGTCATTCATCTGAAACCAAAGGTTTGTCTTCCCTCAGTTTCCAACCCTCTATTCTGAAGAAGAATTTTAACTCCATTCTGCCCACTGCCCTACTCTGTGTACTTATGATCTGTATTCCTTGAATTTCTCCTAGGTTGAGAGAAAAAAATCAAATGACAAGTTCTCCTCCAAGCATGGGAAATGAAGACTCCAAGGGTTATATTAATTTCATATTATACATTAGCGATAGTGTCAATTTGAATATCAAATGATATCCTTATGACCTGGGCTATCATTTTTGGTTACAAATACATCCTCATCTCTTTTATATTTTAAATTAGTTATCTAAGGACCCTCATGCCAACCTTAATAAGAAGCAGGGCCTCAATCTCTAAAAGGCCCAGCCTGCTGAATTATCCAAGACCCTAGGAACACACTTGGTCCAACTGAGGAATGAGGGGAGGGAACAGTTCTCTCAAATACCAGGCAGAAGGAGAGGAGGAGAACCCTCTCAGCCTTCCACCGTTCATCTGGCTGCCGTATGTTGTCACTGTTAAGAACAACTCTTGTCTGTCCTGAGACACTTTACCAGTTGAAATCCTGCTAGCACTGCCATGGTGCTGTGAGCCTGGTCTCCAAGGTTACCACTTTCATAGTTCATGAGCACACGCTCTGCTGTTTTCCTTCAAAGACCACCATGCCAGGTGGCTGGTCCCAAGGAGCTTGGCGTCATGGCACACCCTGCCACAGCTAGATCTTCCCTGGATGCTTGGGTTTGAATGAGCCTTCCACAGCTAGATAATGCCCTTTCTTGTCATTGAGCCTCAGGTCACTCAGGTACATCGTCATTCCCAATTTCAGGTCTTACAGAACCTGCTTGTGCTTGTCAGAGGTAAGGTGACTTTCATTTCAGCAGCACTAAATCCTGTACTGTTTGGGGTACAATATATTTCTTCTGGATAGATACCTACTAAGGGAAGGGAGAGGAAGCAAAATTGTGCAGAGGGAGGGGTCAAGAAAGCCTTGGTCAAGGTGATAGGGAGCTCTGGAGAAAGTCCTGCCTTTCAGAGCATTCCACTGCCGTCTAAAGTGGCCTGGCAGTGTAGACCCTCTTTTATTGTCACTACATGTGGACTGTTCCAGGAAGGGCAGGGCCTTGAGTGAGGAGGATCTTCACAGTTGTGGCAGACCCTGAAGAGGCTGGCAGCTCAGGGATATCTGCTGAGCACACTCCTGCAGTTGGGCAGCCAGTCCTGTTTTGAAGGGGTTCTGGGCACTGTTTCTTCTTGTCAACCACCCCAGAATCACCATGAATTACTCTGGCCAGAAAGCAGAGTTTGGGCTCTCCTAAACAGAGACACCTACACAAGGCTCTTCTAGCCCAGCGCTGACTTCCTGACGTCAATGCCACAGTCATTGTCCACTAGCTCCTGTCTTGGAGATGTTGTTTTCAATCCCTCTTGGCTAGTAGCTTTTGTTGAAGTGAAGAGAGTGAGTCTGGAAATGAGATTTGGCTAGACGGAAGGGTGTCTTTTCCTAGACCCAGTTTAAGTTCCAGTTCTCTTTATTCACAGGTGTGGGTTTTATGCCAGCATCTGTCTCCCACATAGCTAGAGGAAGCCCCTCACCCCAAACTTCCATTTTAGAAGTTTCTTAATAATTATCATCATAATAGAAACAATGCAGTGTTTAGCATCACCTCTGTGCTAAATAGAAGGCTGGATTACCACTGAACATCGATGTCTGGCACAGGCAGCAATGTACTTCCCTCTGCCCCATGTTGCCGTATTTTTCATTACCTCTGCAGGGTCCCATTCATCCATAAAGAAAAAAAGACATCTGTCAAGGAACTGTTTTTTGAACCCCTTTACTTGAAAGTGACAGAGCATCTTAAGCCTCGTGCCCTTCTGGTTTATCGTCATCCTTCTGGGAGGACATGACTTCAGAGACACCAAGGGTCTATGGTCAGCATCCTTCTAATCTGCCACAAATGGCCGACTGTGCTGGGTTGTATGACGCCCCCACCCATCCCCAAAGGTTTCCGAGTTGTAGTCGGCACAACTAGCAAAGATGTTACCTTAGTTGACCAAAAGCACTTCGCTGGGTTATTTGGGAGGGCCCAAGGTAATCACTAGAGGCCTTGGAAGAGGGAGGCGGGAATGTCAGAGTCTGAGAAGGCCATGTGACAAAGGAAGCAGACACCTGAGAGTCAGAGAGAGTTGAAGATGTTACACTATTGGCTGTGAAGATGGAGGAAGGGGCCACAGCAAAGAATGCAGACATCCTCAATCAGCTGAAGAGGCAAGGAGGCGGATTTTGACTTTAGAGCCTCCAGAGGGAGCCAGCCCACTGATACCTGGACTTTTAGCCCAGTGAGACTGATTTTGGATTTTTAACCTGCAAAATGATAAAATAGTGAGTTTGTACTGTTTTTTTTTTTAATTTTTTAAAATTTTTTTATTTTTATTTTTTTATTTTTTTGTTTGTACTATTTTAAGTCACTGTGTGTGTGTGTCTGTGTGTGTGTTTTGAATTTGTTACAGCAGCAACAGGAAACCAATGAGCCTACCTTACACGAAGTGGAAGCATTTGCACTCAGAGTCTTAGGGCTTCCTGGAACCTCCTCTTTGAGAGCTGAGTGATGCCTCCTTTGGACTTGGTTGCTGTAGAGGCAGCTGTGAGGACATCCTCTGGAAGGTCTGAATTCTCTAAAATGCAATGTTCTTCTTCAGACCAGCCTCCACAGGGACTGTAGGGTTGTGTCCTTAGATGATTTGCTTGTGTTCATGTTCCTTAGCAAAATAGCGGGGTCTCTACCCAGAAAGCCTTACATGGACTGCAAGATTGGCCGCCATCCCTCACAAAGCCTCAGGTTATAGACTCACCCAGGGTGGTCTGACATCCACATCAATTCTTACCCCTGAGGCCAGACCTAGGCCTTCAGTTGCTGCTTCCCCCAACCCTTCCCCTTACTTGAGAACCTCTGTCATTGGTTCTTATTCTCTCTCTTCCAGAATTACTTTTACTAACAGTGACCATCCAACCCCAAATGTGAACTTCCATAGCATCATTTCAAGTTAAGTCATGTCTAACATCAAGAGATCCACTTGAACCTCTTTGCTCAACTCCATCCCATGCCCCCTTTTGCAAGACCTCCTGGAGATGCTTCTCTAATTTCAAAACTTGTGCAGGGTCTTCTCTGCCCCCATTTTTCATGGAAAAGAAAATTGACGTGCACGTTCTTACAGTCTCTACAAGACTGGCTGCTGTTTAAGTGAAGTTAAGCCCTTGGCGACAGATACTGAGGCATTAGCAGTTTTGAGGTCACAGGTGACCTTTTGTGCAGGAACTTGTAGACTTTTAAAATTATTATCCTGCTTTGCCTCAGGGACCTGCCAGTCTTGTAATATCTAAATGCCTTTGTAGAGTCACAGCTTAAAAATTCCTTTCTAGGCACTGTCATTGCACTTCATAAAATCTCCTATAGTTGTAGGTACTCTTGGGGCCTTACTCTGGGCTTCACTGCCTGCCACATTGCCTACGCAGATGTCCATACAGTATAGATACAGCCTGATGTTCCATGAAAGGGAAGTTTATACAAAATGACCTCCAATGACCAGAAAAGCCATAAGACCAAAGAAGAGGGCCATGTAGCCCAACTCGATAAGAAATGGCTTATTAAGGGGACTTACAGACAGAAGCATGTCTTAGAGGATGAGTATATCTCTACAACCCCTAAGACCTACTTTTATAGCCCTAGAGGCTAAAGAGTGTGTGCTGATAGAACCCCTGGCAGGAAATGTTTGAGATAATCACATCTACTGAGAAGATCAAGGACATTATGCCCTGGGGGTGATTGAGGGTGTGGTTAAACAAAAACAAAGAAAGGAAGGGGAGGTGGTGTTCTGCTCAAAAAGGCGTCATCATGGCAGATTTTTCCAAGATGGCATTTGTCTGAGATGGAGGTTCACACATCCTTTTGGTACATCGGCCATAGACCTTCTTTCTAGGTCAAGCAGTGTCTTCTATAGGTTTAGAAACTGGGTGCACATAGAAACTGACATGTACATTACCCTCCAGGGCTCTTCATCTCTTGATGCTTTTGAGAGATTTAAATATATTTTACCATTTTAGAGACTTCATAAAAAATCACATAGGTCCTGCTCCCTGTTTGATATATCCAGTTCCTAATAGTACATTCCTTAGGGGCACCATTCCCAACATCAAAGTAGTTCCAACAACCTGTCTTTTCCTGTAGTGTGATATGCCAAGACTCAGCTGCTGAAGGTAAATCTATGCTCCGTGGAGCCACTGGGCGGTTTGGCAGCTATGGCGAAAGTGTACTTCTCAACAGCAGCACCTGATTTGGGCTGTTCCTTATGGAGGAAGCAGATGCTTACTGTGTGGGGAAGCTGATTTTTTCTTTATCTCAAAAGCAGCTCTGTGAAAGGAGGACTTTTCCTTCTTCCTGGTGGGCCAAAACCACTTCCATCCCCGTGTGATGTGTGGTCTTTTCTTTTGCCTGCTCCATGATGGTGGCCTTTCCTGGGCTGTGATCTCACACGTACACACATGGTCAGCGGGTCAGTTTCCAGGGGAAGACTCCATGGGATCCGTGTGCATCCCCAGAGCCCTCCTCCTCTGTGTTGCTTTCTTCTCTCTGATACTCTGCCTGTGATTCCATCTGTGTCCTCCTCCCTGAACCCTGAACTCAGCTCAAGAGACTGCTGGTGGGCCCCTGTTCCCCACATGGAAGCCTGGAAATTCTTTGAACACTAAGCTTGGGTGTTCACTAACCTCACTCTTTATTACCCTTCTCTTAGGAACAACTATGCTAGGCTGCCTTGGCTGTATTATCCAATGACTGAAATCTGGGTTTCTATACTCAGCTTGTTTTCTAGCTGCTTAAGGCAGAAGGATAAATCCAGTCCTTGTTGCTCCACCAAGGCTGAAACTGGAAGTCCTCACACTAGTCTCTTAGACCAGGATTGTCCTAAAAGCTTTTGAATGGGGTCTGCCATTGAGATGAAATAGATGTGGATGCATTTTTACCCTTTGTTGAGGTAGTGCCAGCTGCTTTACAAAACTGTAAATTCAGAAAAGCATCCTTTGAATCACTGAGTAGTCAGCCTTGGACACCCATGAAGTGCTTGGGCAAGTCCCTTAGAAGGGAGGACCCTCTGGAACCTCTGAGTGCAGCTGCCTTCAAAAAGGTAGAGGTAAGGGCACCTGGGTAGCTCCATGGTTAAGCATCTGCCTATGGCTCAGGGCATGATCTCGGGGTCCTGGGATCAAGTCCCACATAGGGATTCTCCTACGGGAAGCCTGCTTCTCCCTCTGCCCATGTCTCTGTCTCTCTCCGTGTGAATTAATAGATGATGAATGAATAAATAAATAATCTTTAAAAAAAAGAAAAAAAGAAAGATAAAGTAGGTTGTGCTGTTTGTCCTAAGGAAAGGATGAACAGACCTTTTGTGTCTTGTGAGAAAAAACAAAGTGCTCCTGATTGGGACATGTTGGCCATCTGGGCAGACAGTTGACTTGTCCTGGTTCATGAGTGTGTGGACACTGTAAGCTGGCCTGCTGCTGGTGCCACCTGGACAGGACAAATGTCACATGAGAAAAGGAGTCCTAGCAGCATCGGCACCTTGGACTAAAACCGGGCAGGGTGTAGAGCCTCAAGCAAAGATGAGGGGGAAGGCAGCCTTAGCCAGAGCAGAAGACTTGGCCCCTATCTCCTACTTGCAGATCCAGCTTTGAGAAGGCTTTGGGCATGTGAGAAAGATTCCACATCCCCCAGACTGTGTCTGCCACCCATCTGAGAGCTGCTTCAGGTCTTTCCTCAGAAAAGGCTCATCAACATTAGGCATTTGAGCGCTGCTTTCTCTTCAAGCACTGTTTCAGTGCCTTGGGTGCTGGGTCCCTGCAGTGCTAATCCCCCAATCCTCATCTGGGAGGTGATAGTCCTTGGATCTTGACTTCAAGGTGTTTTAATTCTCTATTTGTCTGGGAGTTTCATTCTGCAGATGATGAAATAAACAGTCTTTAATAGGAAAGACCCTGATTTGACTGGGGATCTTGCACTGGGATGTGACCTTGCCCCAGGCAGATTCTACTCAGCTTCCAGGGCCCATCCTGTAAGCACATCAAGAGAGGCTTGAGCCAAAGTGGATCTCTTGAACTGGTGGTCCCGGGAATTACAGGATGCTGGATGCACCGGAGGGTTTGGAAGTGCTCCAGGGGGAGCTGATTGTACTCACCCCGTACCCAGCCTGCAGGGCTTGGCACAATTTGCTCCTTGAAGATCTCTCCAGCTTTCTCCTTCACTACCCACTTGTTTATCTGCACTCCAGCCAACTTTCCTGTCTCATGCTCTTTGTCCCTTGGTGTCTCCACAATGTCAGTTCCTCTGCCTAGAAGGCTCTTTCCTGGTCTTAAACCAACCTTTGCTCAGTCAGCTGTGGCCCATTCTTTAGATCTCTCCTTAAATGTCATTTTCTCCAGGAGGAATTTTCTGATCCCCAAGATCAGGTTAGGTCCTTAGGTTTTCTCTCAGTTCACACTATCCCTCTCATTTGTGACACCCATATCACTGATTATAGACCAGGCATTACTCAAAGTGCTTTATAATATTAACTCATTTAATCCCAACAAAACCCAATGCTACCAGTACCATAATATTTGAATAATGATCGGAAACAGTTCTTGATGGACTCTAGTTCCCCTGTTGGAAAGTAAACATCCTGCAGGGAGGGACAGGGCGATCTTGTTCAAGCTACTAGCACATAGGACGTCCTCTTTGACATACAGGATGGAATAAACATCAAACTGTAGCACTGTTTTCTAATTGTCCTACTTTTTAAAAGGCATGTTCTTGTGGTCAAGATTCATTCCTATATCCTTCTCTTCCATCTGTATTTCTATATCTTATTCTGATATTCACATCCACTCCTATATCCTCAGTGCCTGATTCAGTTCCTGAAACACAATGGATGCTCGGATCTGTCCCATTGGTGGATGAATGCATGACTGCCTCCATAGGTTCTTACAAATGTACATACTTTTGCTTCTGATTCTAGGGGAACGAGCGCAGTGCCTCTCAGCCCTTTGCCATAATTCTCCACTTGGTTCACTTTCATCTGTGGTCAGTCTCTGTCTGCCTGGCCTATAGCTGGTTTCTTTCCCCACTGTGTTCACACTGCTGTAGCAGGAAGAATGGTGGAAGGGACCCTCATCAGACAGCGGGAGGCATCACGCTACGCTGCTGGGCAGCCAGAGCTGGGGAAGGGCTCTCCAGGGACCTGTGCAGAGTGTGCATGGGAGACACGGGTCTGATTGTTACAGTTCAAACCCAGTCCGGGCTGGAGCTGAGGAGCTGAGCTTTACGACCTCTGAAAGCCCTCTCAAGAGCTGATCTATGATTTCATATGGAATAAAGGCGATCCCTTATTTTTGTATTATATGTCTGTATATGAAGCAGCAAGTGATCACATTGAACGCAGAGCCCCCCATGGAGAGGTGCTATTCATGGACATTCATTAAATGCCAAAAACATGTTAGACATTGTAGCAAAACAAAGAATTAGGTAAGGTCTCTGCTATGATATAGGCTCTTCCCAGGGAGCAGAGAAACTAAATTCATTGAGTCAGTGAAAAAAAAAATCACAAGTAAAGAACATAAATGCAGTCAGGGTTCTGACCCTTTTGAAAGAATTTCTTACATGTTTCCTTTATATGTCATGGTTTTATATATAGAATGTGGCATTCACCATCCTAAAAAGGAATTGTAAGGTGAAGCCCAAAACCCTTGCAGACAGGAAAATTATAATGGGCCATTTCATTTGACCTTCCTGAGTCTTGGTTTCTTTATTTGAAAAATGAGACAGAAGCAGTTAATGGTCTGAATGGGGCTGATGGGCAGCCAGCACCACCTGTATACGCGGCTGCTAAAATATGGAAATGCTTCCATAATTCTGGTACGTAGCTCCTGCCAGAAGTCTCCTGAGCGGCCCAGTCCTTACTGGATACCCCAGCCACCCTCCCCTAGAGTGCCCTGTACTGCTCCAGAATCAACTTAAGGATCATTGAGGGGTTTTGCAAGAGCAGGTACTTACCAAACCTCAAGGGCAGTTGAAAAGAGATGAATGGAAAGCTCAACTACAGTGATGTGTTTGGAGTTCAGTAAAGCTATCACGGCATGATGAGACACCTCAGGTCTACCTACTGACAGTGAGAAGCTGCCACTTCTATTCCTTGGCCTGAAGTTTCAAGGCCAAGTGTTGGCTCTGGGAATTTGGTTAGATCTGTAACTGGCGAGAGCCAGCTGACAGGCACTGGGGTCTTTATGGAAGAATGTAACCACTGGCAACTTCGGGCCAACGGGGAAGAAGCCAGGGAATGAAGAGCCCTTCACTAGCCACATTCGGCCTGTAGCTAGACAACACAGGGGCTTAGGGGAGGCTAGCAATCAAGGCCAGCCCCCTAGATGCAGAGTGGGTGGGAAAAGAAGGAGATTGCTTTGGAGGGGCAAATGGAGGATACTCAACACCAAGCAGTTAAGGCTTGGCCGAGCAGGGCAACTCCTAGAGGGCTGGAGTCTGTCCTGATCGATGGTCCCGCTATGCCACCAACAGTAAAGGCTTGGTCTCCACCCCGGCACCCGGTTCGTGTGAAAGCACCAGGTCTTAGCTGTATCTCCTCTTTCCCTTTGTGTTAGTTTTTATTAAATTTTTTTTATTCCATTAGAATTTACCATTCTAGCATGTAAAAGAGAATCAGGTGCAGCCTATGGATAAGACCAGGAAGCAACTCCTTCAGTTCTTTAGGTTATAAATCTCTACGTACAGGCAACAGGACTGCGACCCACAGGAGAGCCAATCCAGCTCCAGGGCTAGAGGTTCTATGTGGGTGTTTACAGTCAGTGCTTTATAGCAATAAACTGGGTGCATTTGTCTGTGTGTCCTTTGCCTGTGATCTGAGCTGACGTGCAGTAGAGACAGGCAATAACTGCGCAGTGCTCAGCCGTCTTTTACAATCTCTGTCCACTAGAGAAATGTCTCGTTACCTGTTCATTTCCACCTTGGAGATCCCCTCACATGGTTTCCCTGCTGGCAGGCCTTACCTCCTTCCTGTCCACAACTCAAGTCCTATTCCATGGCTTACCTGGCCCTCCGGCCACCCCACCTCCTAGGCCCTTCTCCTTTGACACGTCCTCACACTCTAACTTTTTATAGAAACGTATTTTGTGCCCCAGTGCTGTCGTAAGGAGGTTGCCTTGAGGCTAAGACCACAAGCAGATCCCCATGAATCTCCCAACACACCTAGCGCAAGACTGAGTCTGTGGGAAGAACTCCCAAAGGAACAAAGACCTGCCGACCGACTGTTCTGGGTTCCCCTGCGTCAAAACCACTGAGACACCGGATGTCAGGCGCCTTGCCCTCAGACCAAGCAGGTGTGAAGACATTTCTCCTCACAGATTGCTTTCGCTGGGTGAGGACAGCAGAGGATGACAAGGTACGGGAACTTACCCCTCTGCACAGCTTCTGGGCCCCAACAAAGGACACATGGGGCCTGGGTGTTGAAGATGGGCAGAGACCCTCTCCTACCCCAGAACCCAAGTGCGCCCTTGTGGTTGGCCGTGTTTCTCACCATGACCCCCCACGAGGCAACTGCGTATCTGGGGACGCTCCAATTTTCTATGCTTATTGCCTTTTCAATATTAGCGGATGGAACTCTAACCCTTACAAAAGCAGCTTAAAGCCTGGAGGAGCTCTCACGTCAATTTCAGTTTAACCAGGTGTTGCTTTTCCTCTGTCAGTTGCCTGGGTGAGACTTCCTTTGCTTAGCAACAACCTCAGCTTTTCATAACAGCTTCTCCCTAAGCCTCAGCGGTAACTCTGGAGCTGCCAGTAGGGCGAAGGCCTCTTGGATTTAAACGGAATTGAAGGTAAAAACTCTCAGAGTCAGGGGGCTCCTGCAGGGCCTTAAAGTCTCTGGCATCACAGCTCGGTTTGATGGCCAGGCTGCTAATCCTGTTTAACAGAAAGGGCTGGTACCCACATCGTGGTGATGGGTGTTAGCCACCTGCCCTTGCTCAACAATGCTGGGTTAACCACATGGGATGTGTTCCTGCCATGCTGATAGTATCCGTCCCACCTGGAGATCTCACTTAGGAGATTCATCTCAGCAAAGGGGAGAGCCTCTGAAAGTCCTTTTGAGTCACTGTGAGACAAGAAGCAGGCCGGGTGAGGGTTGCGTGGCACATTCTTACTCTGAGATTTTACTTGTCCGGAGGTCCGCAGGCTATTCCTAGAAGTTTCCAAAGTCCCATGCTTTTCAAAGCCTCTGGGTTGGCATGGAATCTCCAGGGAAGAGGCAACGTCCAGACTTGGATAGTGAGTTAGTTTTAACATCTGTGTTAGAGAGATGCGGGGCCCTAGCATGGAGCCAACTGGGCCGTGCACCTCACCCACAGCTTCGTGGCAGCTGCTTCATGTAGACCACAGCTAGTGGCACCTGATACACTTGTGCAGTGAGGCACAGCCAGATTGACAGGGCGGAGATGGAACGTTCAATCTGCTAGGAGGTCTGCACGCGTAGCATGCCGGGATACATGGACAAAGCTGTTCACAGTAAGATGCTATGGGCTCAGGGGTTCCAGCAGCCCAAGGCCCTGCCCTATTGATTTGCTGCGACCCAAACTTTGTATGCCAGGTGCCATGGAACCCGTATTAGTAAGCTCTGGTCTTACTAACATTTGAATAATTGAGTTGCAGGCTCATTACCACTCAGAAACATACCTCCAAAATTTGCTGAGACTCTTGACCCAGTATCTCCTTGGCTTATTCATGACTTTGCACTTGTCTAAAGTAGTCATTTCAGAGCCCAGAGAGTATTCAGACAGAGGTACAATTAAGAAGATTCAGAGTGTGAAAGGCCAAGTCTCTCCATACATAGTTATGGAGAGATTTAAATAAATTAAAGGAGCTGGAGTGTGTGAAAGTGCTTTGTAAATTGCAAAGAACAGATGAGTATAAATTTTTATTTTTAATACTATTACTAGTGTATGTTTCCATAGGCAGGTATCCCTCAATCACTGATCATAATGCTGCAAACCTCCAGATGTTCAACCCAAGTCATCCACATAAAAGTAATGAATAAAATACATGCAGATAGGTAGAGAGGCAAGCATCATATATTTACCTGGTGGGGATTTTTTTCCCCTTTCACACAAGTAAACATCAGGCTGTGTTTAAAAGTATGTGACTCACAGAGAAGAAGAATGGTGACTAAAATTAGGACCATCTAACTCAAACCACTTAGAATGGAGAACATGGTGAAATTAATGCCTTTAAAAAAAAATCTCACAAGAATATCAGTTTGGGAGAAATACTTCAGAGTCAAGATTCTTAATAGTCATCAAGAAATATTAAAGGGAGAAAAAATAAATATTAAAGGGTGGGTTATTCTAATGTAATTTTCCCTTAAGTTCTTGTTGTCAAATAAGTTAAGATATAATTAATTGGAGTCATAAATAATTGATAGCAATAAGAACAGGCATATAGGTTTCTATTGATTTTTATCCAAAGTATTCAATGTGCTGTGTATGTACTGTTTGCTTGCGTGCAAAGACTAAAGCCGAGATGGCCAGGGCAGCTCCACCGACCTACTCTCATCCATTCATTCAACAAATATCATATTTCACCAACTCTAAGAGCCATCAGGTGTAAGACATTATTTTATGTAGCCTAAGAAAAAAATGATGCCAATTAAATTGTGATATGCCACCGATTGCAAGATACATCTGCAATTTCATAGATTTTTAAGTGAAAAAATGTGCATCTTACAATTGAATAAAAACACATTCCCTGAAGGTGGTATAACTCAGAGACAGAGCTTGCAAGTTCCAGAGTCAGACCCCCACGGTTAAAATCCTGGCTTCACTTCTTGGGGCCTCGAGCCCTCCCTGTGTCTGAACATAAGGGTCAGAAAATCAGAGTTAGAGAAGTATCTCGAGGGAGAGTTGTTAAGATTTAACTGAATTAAAATGACTCAAAAACTGCAATGAGTTGGGGGCAGCCGGGTGGCTCAGCGGTCTAGTGCTGCCTTCAGCCCAGGGAGTGATCCTGGACACCCGGGATCGAGTCCCACATCGGGCTCCCTGCATGGAGCCTGCTTCTCTGTCTCAATCTTTCTCTCTCATCTTTCATGAATAAATAAATAAATCTTAAAAAAAACCTACAATGAGTTGTGAAATGATAGGTATTGTGTGTGTGTGTGTCTGTGTACGCGTGTTTGAATATCACACCAGCCACTGGAGAGTGTGGAGAGTGTTGGAGACAAGGAGGTCAGTGAGGAGCCATTGTGGAATGGTTAGGGAACTAGGATAGACTACTTGAACACAGAGGGGAGCAGACCGGGGAGCTTGGAGCAAGGTGGCAGCAAAGTCGGAGAGAGCTGGACACATGTGACATAACTGGAAGTGATAGAACCTTCTGATGGATTGTCTGTGGGGGGTGAGGGACGGTGAGTCAGAGAGAAATCCTAGGTTTTTGGTTTGAGCCCAAGTTTGATGATGCCAGTTATGGAGATAAAGAAAATTGGAAGGACAGGATGTCCTGTTTTAGAGGTTTTGGATGTTCTCATCTTGAGGGCTCACCTGGGAAACTTGCATGGGATACACATTCCATGGCCTTCTCCCTGGAGATACCGATTTAATAGGAAACCCCACCCCGGTGATTCAGATGTGCTGCATTCAGATTTGAGAATAGTCTAAGTCCAGAACATAAAGACTCGTAACTCTGGGAAATGAACTAGGGGTGATGGAAAGGGAGGAGAGCGGGGGGTGGGGGTGAATGGGTGACGGGCACTGAGGGGGGCACTTGCAGGGATGAGCACTAGGTGTTATTCTGTAAGTTGGAAAATTGAACACCAATAAAAAATAAATTTATTATGAAAAAAAGAGAATAGTCTAAGTCTTAGTGCACACAGAGAGATTTTCTATTAAAAAGAAAGGCTCACTGCCATATTATTGTGTGTAAAGGTGTGTGTGAGATGAATGGCAAGTGTACTGGTTTGCATTCAACTGTATGTTATGAAGGTTACTGTGCCTGAAAAGAAAAGAGTAACCTATCGAAATGGTGTATGTAAGAAGCGGGAAGTGGGAGATGAAGGTTTTCTCTGCTAGGCTAGTCCCCCTCCGACGTCAGGGCCTTGTGTCTGTGGTTAGTGTCCTTCCCCCCTCTCTCCTGCCTTGAATCCTCATCCTTCCTGCCGCAAATCAAATCTCACCTGGTCAGGAGACCTTACTGGACCCCCACATAGCTCCTCTAACTGTGTTCACAGCGCCCTGCACGGAGCACATTTATAGTGCATGAATGCGCAATTGCATCACCGCCTCTCTTACCCACTAGGCTGGAAATGTCTCAGGAGCAAAAGCCGTGTTTTGTTTCGCTCCCCACTTTATCCTAGTACCAAGTACTGTGCCAGGAATACATTAAGTCCTCAGTAAATAAGGGGGAGTGAATGAATGTATTTCTTATCCAGTTTCTTATCCAGTTCCAAGCATAATTACTTTCCTTATCGTTGGCAGCAATTCATTGATTTCTCAAAAAGTCCTTGTTTACCCTTATGACCAGAATGCACCAGAAAGAAGCTTCAGAAATATAAGGAAAATAATTAGACCGAAAAAGTCTTTGCATAAACTTAAATGTCAGCAACAACACCAAAAATCTCCTGAACTCCCCTTTCCACCTCTGTGCGGAGTCCCGAAGTTCCAAAAAGGAGATGTAAAGTTCTCGAATGATATCATTACTGAAGTGAGAACTTCCAGGGAACCTGTGTGAGGTGCCTCTCATGCCAGAAACCACTGGCCGACGGGAAAGTGGAGTTTATATGACCCACTCTTTTCCTTAAAGAGCTGCTCCAGCTTTATTGAGACATAACTGACATAATTGCACGTATGAATGTAAGCGTAAAATGTGACGATGTGATGCACTTACATATGAACAAATGATTACCACGGGAGAGTTAGTTAGCACCACCATCACTTCACAGAATTGCCATTTATTTTTTGTGAAGACATTTAGGATCTGCTCTCTCAGCAACTTCCAAGTATATAATACAGTATATTTGGTTATGATCACCATGCTATCCATTGGGTGCATGAACTTACTTATTTTGTAACCAGAATTTTGTATTCTCTAACCGGCCTCCCATTTACTATCCCCCACAGCTCCGGGGAATCATCATTTTACTATTTCTATGAGCTCAGCTTTGTTAGATTCCACATATAAGCGATTACACAATAGTGTAATATTTGTAATATTTGTTTTTTTCTGTCTGATTTGTATCATTTAGTGTAATGCCCTCAAATTCCATCCATGATGTCAGAAGGGCAGGATTTCCTTCTTTCTCATGGCTGAATAGTATTTATATTCAGTATATTATATATTTTATATATATATATATATTCAGTATATTATATATATATCACATATATTAAGAAATCATGTTTCTCATATAAAGAAATTATATGTCAATATATATCTCATAATCATCTCACAGTTTTTATATATATATCTCATAAAATATCTGATATATGTCATGTATATATTATAATTTCTTTATCTCTTCATCCTCAGATGGACATGTAGATTGTTATCATGTCTTGGCCATTGTAAAAAAAAAAAAAGAAATCCTTCAATGAACATAGAAGTTCAGATTTTTCTTTCAGATCTTGATTTCATTTTTTGGATATATACCTAAAAGTGGGATTGCTACATTGTATGCTATTTCTATATTTATTTATCTATTTTTTTAGGAATTGCCATTCATTTTTCCATAGGGGCTGTACCAATTTACATTCCCACCAAGAGTGCAAAAGGGTTCCCTTTTCCTTGTCCTTGTGAACACTTGTTCTCTCTTTGCCATTCTCACAGGTGTGAGGTGATATCTCATAGTGGTTTTGATTTGCATTTCCGTGATGATGAGTGATGTTGAATACATTTTTACGTACCTCTTGGCATCTGTATGTCTTCTTCAGGAAATTTTTTTTAATAAATTAATTTTTATTGGTGTTCAATTTACCAACATACAGAATAACACCCAGTGCTCATCCCGTCAAGTGTCCCCCTCCGTGCCTGTCACCCATTCACCCCCACCCCCACCCTCCTCCCCTTCCACCACCCCTAGTTCATTTCTCAGAGTTAGAAGTCTTTATGTTCTGTCTCCCTTTCTGATATCTCCCACACATTTCTTCTCCCTTCCCTTATATTCCCTTTCACTATTATTCATATTCCCCAAATGAATGAGAACATACACTGTTTGTCCTTCTCCGATTGACTTACTTCACTCAGCATAATACCCTCCAGTTCCATCCACGTTGAAGCAAATGGTGGGTATTTGTCGTTTCTAATGGCTGAGGAATATTCCATTGTATACATCAACCACATCTTCTTTATCCATTCATCTTTCGATGGGCACCGAGGCTCCTTCCACAGTTTGGCTATTGTGGACATGGCTGCTAGAAACATCGGGGTGCAGGTGCCCCGGCGTTTCATTGCATCTGAATCTTCGGGGTAAATCCCTAACAGTGCAATTGCTGGGTCGTAGGGCAGGTCTATTTTTAATTCTTTGAGGAACCTCCACACAGTTTTCCAGAGTGGCTGCACCAGTTCACATTCCCACCAACAGTGTAAGAGGGTTCCCTTTTCTCCGCATCCTCTCCAACATTTGTTGTTTCCTGCCTTGTTAATTTTCCCCATTCTCACTGGTGTGAGGTGGTATCTCATTGTGGTTTTGATCTGTATTTCCCTGATGGCAAGTGATGCAGAGCATTTTCTCATGTGCTTCTTCAGGAAATTTTTTTAAAAAATCTGCCTGTTTTTTAAAAGCCAGTTATCTGGGTTTTTGTTTGTTTGCTTGTTTTTGCTGTTGAGATGTTGGAGTTTCTTATGTATTTTGGGTAGTAAGCCCTCACTAAATGTATGGTTTGCAATTTTTTTTTCTCCCATCCTGTGGGTTACCTTTTCATTTTGTTGATTATTCCTTTTGCTGCGCAGGTTTTCAACTTCTGGATGTAGTCCCACTTGTTTATTTTTGCTCTACTTCGTTGTGTGTTTGGTATCATATCCAAAAAATGTTGCCAAGACCAATGTGAAGGAGCTTGTCCCACGTTTTCTTCTAGGAGCTTTATGGTTTCGGGACTTATTTCAAATCTTTAATCCATTTTGAGTTAATCTTTGTGAGTGGTGTAAGATACGGGCCCAATTTCATTGTTCTGGATGTGATTATTCAATAACATCATTTACTTAAGCGACTACCTTTCCCCATTGAATATTTTTTGGCTCACTTTCTTTATATTAGGGTTTATTTCTGAGTTCTCAGTTCTGTTCCCTGGTCTATGTGTCTATTTTTATTTCAGTACCATATTATTTTGATTGGTACAGCTTTGTAATAGTTTGAAATCAGTAAACGTGGTGCCTCTAGCGTTGTTCTTTCTCAAGATTGCCTTGGCTATTTGGGGTCTATTGTGAATCTATAGGAATTTTAGGATTGCTTTTTGTATTTCTTGAAAAATGCCTTTGGAATTTTGATAAGGATTTCATTGAACCTGTAAGTGATTTTGGGTAGTCTAGATATTTTAACAATATTAATTCTTCCAATCCATGAACACAAGGTATCTTCCCATTTACTTGAGTCTTCTTTAAATTCTTCTTCAAAGTCTTATATTTTTCTGTGCATAGAATTTCCACCTCCTTTCACTACATTTATTCCTAAGTATTTTATTGTTCTTCTGCTATTGTGAATAGCATTGCTTTCTTTATTCCTTTTTCAGATATTTTCTTTGTTAGTCCATAGAAACACAACTGATTTCTGTATGTTGATTTCTTAATCCTGCAACTTTACTGAATTTGTGGTTTAGTTGGATGTTTTTTTGGTAGGATTTTCTCTGTATAAGATCATACCATCTGCAAATGAAGAAATTTTACCCCTTTCCTTCTGATTTGGTTATATTTTATTTTATTTCATTTTTATTTCATTTCCTTGCCTGATTGCTCTGCGTAGGACTTCCAGTACCATGTTGAGTAGGAGTGCGCACCCTTGTCTTGCTCCTGACCTTGGAGAAAAATCTCTTAACCTTTGACTACTGACTATGAGGTTAGCTGTGGGCTTTTCATATATGGTTTTTATTATGTTGAGGTACATTCCTTCTATACTCAACTGGTGAGAGTTTTTATCATAAAGGAATGCTGTATTTCATCAAAAATGTTTTCATCAGGGCAGCCCGGGTGGCTCAGTGGTTTAGCGCCGCCTTCAGCCCAGGGCGTGATCCTGGAGACCCGGGATGGAGTCCCACGTCGGGCTCCCTACATGGAGCCTGCTTCTCCCTCTGCCTGTGTCTCTGCCTCTCTCTCTCTCTCTCTCTGTCTCTCATGATTAAATAAATAACATCTTTTAACATAAAAAATATATTTTCATCTATTGAGATGATCATATGATTTTCACCTTTAATTTTACTATGTGGTGTATTGATTTACATATGTTGAACCATCCCTGCATCTCAGGGATAAATCCACCTGAATAATGGTGTATGATCCTTTTAATTTACTGTTGAATTTGGTTTGCTAACACTTTGTTGAGCTTATTTGCATCTATATTCATCAGGAATATTGGTCTGTAGTGATTTTTTTCCCTTGTAATATCATTACTGGCTTTGGTATAAGGGTAATATTACCCGCATAATTCCTCCTATTTAATTTTTTTAGAAGAGTTTGAGAATGACTGGCATTAATTCTTCGTTAAAAGTTTGGTAGAATTCACTAAAGAAACCATCAGGTCCTGGGTGTTTCATTGATGAGAAGGTTTTGTTACTGATTCAATCTCCCTACTTATTCACCTATTTAGATTTTCTACTTAGTCATGACTCAGTATTGGTAGGTTTATGTGTCTAGAAGTTTTTCCATTTCTAGTAAAAGACTATCCAAATTATAGGCGTATATAATAATAATATAATATAATAATAATCCTTTAGGATCCTTGTATTTCTGTGTCATAGTTGTAATGACTCATTTCTGCTTTTAGTTATTTAGTCTTCTTTTTTTCCTTTGTTTGATTAAAGGTTGGTCTGTTTTGTTTACCTTTTCAAAAAAACTCCAGCTCTTAGTTTCTTTGATCTTTTCTATTATTTTTCTGTCCTCTATGTCTTCATTTCCACTCTCATCTTTATTATTTCTTTCCTTATGCTAATGATAGGCTTACATTGTTCTTTTTCTAATTCCTAAAGGTGTTAAGTTAGGTTGCTTTTTAAAAAAAAATCTTCTTTCTTCTTAATGTAGGCATTTAGCACTATGAATTTCCTTCTTAGAACTGCTTGTGCTGCATCTCATAAATTTTGGTATGTTATGTATCCATTTTCATTTGTTACAAGATTTTTTTTTATTTTGTATTTGACATATTGGTTGTTCAGAGTGTGTTGTTCACTTTCCATTTATTTGTGGATTTTCCAGCTTTCCTCCTATAATTGATTTATCATACCGTTGTGGTCAGAAAATTTACTTGATGTGTTTTCAATATTTTAAAATATAGTAACACATATTGTGACCTATAGTATGACCTATCCTAGAGAATTCCATGTGCACTTGAGAGGAATATGTTTTCTGTTGTTGATTGATGGAATGTTTTGTCTATATCTGTTAGGACCACTTGGCCTAAACTGTAGTTCGAATCCAATATTTCCTTATTGAGTTTCTGTCTGGATGATTGATCCATTGTTGCAAATAGGATATTCAAGTCACCTATTATTAACAGATTGTCTACCTCTCCCTTCAGATCTGTTAGTATTTGCTTAATATATTTTAGGTTTTTTGATGTTGGATTTATAAGATCATTGTATCTTCTTTTTTTAATCTTTAACTTTCTTTTTTTATTTTATTTGAATTGAATTAACATATAGTGTATTATTAGTTTCAGAGGTAGAGTTCAGTGATTCATCAGTTGCATAAAACACCCAATGCTCATCACATTATGCACCCTCCTTAATGCCTTCACTTTTTATCCCTTCCCCCAACCCACAGCCCCTCTAGTAATCATCAGTTTGTTTATATAGTTAAGAGTCTCTTATGGTTTGTCTCCCTCTCTGATTTCATCTTATTTTATTTTTCCCTCCCTTCCTATGATCCTGTTTTGTTTCTTAAATTCCACAAATGACAGAAATCATAATTGATTGTCAATTGATAATTGTCTCTGATTGACTTATTTACCTTAGCATAATACCCTTTAGTTCCATCTGTGTCATTCCAAATGGTAAAATTTAATTTTTTGATGGCTGAGTAATATCCCATCACGCGCGCGCGCACACACACACACACACACACACACACACACACACACACATCTTTACCCATTCATTGGCGATGGACATCTGGGCTCTTTCCATAGTTTGACTATTGTAGACATTATATCTCCTTTATAAATTGACCACTTTATCATCATATAATAATTATCTTTTTCTCTTATTTCAGTTTTTGGCTTAAGTTTATCTTATATATGATATATATGAGATCTATCATCTGTCATCTATCTATCTATCTATCTATCTATCTATCAATCAATCAATCAATCAACTCTGCTTTCTTTTGGTTTTCACTGGCATGGAATATCTTTTTCTGTCCCTTCACATTAAATCTATGTGCATCATTAAAGCTGAAGTGAGTCACCTAAAGGCAGCATATAATTTGGTCTTTTTTTTTTTAATCTATCTAGCCATGCTATGCTTTTTGATTTCAATAATTTAATCCAATTACATTAAGACTAATTATCCATAGCGCTTACTAATGCCATCTTTTAATTGTTACCTGGCTGTTTTGTAGTTCCCTTATTCCTTTCTCCTCTCTTTCTGCATTCCTTTTTGAATTGATGATTTTCTGTAGCAATATGGTTTTATTTCCTTCTCATAAGTCTTATGTGTATCTACTATAGGTTTTTGCTTTGTGCTTACCAAAAATCATTTGGTATAAGTCTATTTTCTGCTAACAACTTAACTGATTACATACAAAAACTACTCCTTTATTACCCACTCATATTTTTGATGTCACGATTTAGTTCTCTTTATATTGTATATTGATTAACATATTATTTTACTGAACTTATTTTTACTCTTTTGTCCTTTAACTTTACATTAGCATTAAGTGGTTAATACACCATACTATAGTATTAGTGCATTTTGAATTTGATTATATACTTTTGCATATTTTTATATTTTCATGTACCTAGTGTTCTTTGACTTTTGCTTGAGGAATTCCTTTCAGCATTTCTTATAAGGTAAGTCTTGTGCTGATGAACTCCCTCAGCTTTTGTTTATCTTGGAAAGCCTATCTCTCCTTCAATTCTGAAGAACAACCTTGCCAGATAGAGTATTCTTGGCTGGTAGGTTTTTTTTTTTTTTCCTTTTAGCCCCTTATATGTATATCATCATGCTCTCTCCTTGCCTGTAAAGTTTCTGATGAGAAATTTGCGTAGAGCTTTATGAGGCCTCCCTTGTAAGTTACAACTTCTTTTGTTGTTGTTGTTGCTTTTAAGATTCTCTTTATCTTTGATTTTTGACATTTTTTTTTACTTTAATGTATCTTGGAGACTATATTGTTGAGTTCATTTGATGACCCGTGGGCTTCATAACTTGGATATCTAAATCTCTCTCCAGATTTGGGAAGTTGTCCATCATTATTTCTTTAAATAATTCTTCTATTCTCTTCTTTTTTAATATATTTTTTTAAATTTATTTATGATAGTCACAGAGAGAGAGAGAGAGAGAGAGAGAGAGAGAGAGAGGCAGAGACACAGGCAGAGGGAGAAGCAGGCTCCATGCACCAGGAGCCTGATGTGGGATTCGATCCCGGGTCTCCAGGATCACGCCCTGGGCCAAAGGCAGGCGCCAAACTGCTGCGCCACCCAGGGATCCCGTTCTATTATCTTTTCTATCTCTTCTCTTTCTTGCACTCCAATAATTTTCAGATTTCTTCTTTTAATGGTACTGCATAGGTCACATAGGCTTTCTTCATTATCTTTCATTCTTTTTCCTTTGTTCTCCTCTGACTGAATAATTTCAAAGGTCCTATCTGGTAATTCACAGATTCTTCCATCTGTTTGATTCATTTTGATGTTGATGCTTTCTATTTCATTTTATTCACTATATTTTGCAACTCCAGAGTTTCTCTCTCTCTTTTTGAATAATTTCTTGTTCTTTGTTAAACTTTTCATTTTGTTTGTATATTGTTTTCCTGATTTTGTTGACTTGTGTTCCAGTGTTTTTTTGTAGCTCATTAAACTTCCTTAAAATAGCTATTTTGAATTCTTTACTGGGAAAGTTGCAGGTCTTCATGTCTTTGGGGTAGGTTACTTGATTCTTTGATGGTATTGTGCTTCCTTAATTTTCATGTTCCTTAAACTTTTACTGTCTTTACATTATCAGTAACAATCACTTCTTCCAGTCTTTACTAACTGACTTTTGGAGAGAAATATTTTCTGTCCATTCTGCTAGAGATTCTGAGGCTTTGTCAGACCTCCTATGGGTATGCCCTTCTCACACTTTTTGCTCTCTCCTGTGGCAGATTTCTTAAGATTGTATGCCTTTTCTTTATACTGCAATGCACTAGGCCAAGTGCTGACACTTCCCTTTTCCTTTCCCAAGGGCAGGATTAAAGCTCAAGTTTATGGGCTCTTCTTGGCCTGTAGATTTGAGCTATTTTTCTGCACATGCTCACCAGTCATCTACCAAAGCTGACTCTTGCCAATGTTAGGGGAATGCACAGACAACTTGCCATGGGGTGTGAAGGTGTGTGGGTGAGGCATGTGGAATGCTGGGAGTGGGTGTGGGCCAACTGGGGGAATCTATGGATGAAGTATCACAAGGAGCTCATGGCAAGACTTCCTGATGGGAGACTGTGATCAGTTAGTACACTCTATGCCTTTCTTTTCTTTCTTTTCTTTTTTTTTTTTTTTGTAATGCCTTCCTAGAGTCCTATCTGCCACTCTTCTAGGTCCCCAATCATGCAGCTCATGGCAGTACTCTGGATGGAATGAGACATAAATGGGCCCCATATGAGGAAGATGAGGACTGAGGACTTACTCAGATACTTTTACTTTCCCCTGTGGAAGAAATAATGGACTGAGATGGTCTCATTTGGCACTGAGCTGTACTGCTTTGGAAAAATGGTTACATAAGTAAAGTCAAACTTTTCCTCCTATCCTCTCCAAGGCATCCAAACTTGTATTTATAATTCTCATGCTGTGCTAGAACTTCTTTGCTAGAAACCCGAAATTCCATAAGGGCTCTCAATATCATGGTTGATCTAAGATCATGTTCTCTAGAGGCTTCTGGACTTGACTGAGAGGGTCTAGAGCTGGTTCATGGGTCACTGCAGGGTCCAGAGCCAGAACCAAGCTCATGTCTGTTACTTGATGTACAGATGGGTAAGATTCCTTCTGGTTCCTAGGCATATGGTTCTGGATCCCACAGCTTCCACAAAGGTACTTTTGCCTCTGAATGGATACTACACTGTTGTAGAAAGAGTGTGAGGAGGTATGACAAGAACATCTCAGCTATGTTGTTGATATCATTCCTCAAGGACTTTTGAAGTAATAGAACCTGGGATTTCTTTGGTAATTTTTCTGTTCATGTGGCTCATTTAAGTTGGTTACCAGATACCTAAAGCTGACAAGTATTCCTGAGTTAAACCAGCTTTTCTTCCCCAAGTTAACCAAGTGGCCAGGATCTATTGATGCAGCTTGTAGTGTAGAACTGCTCCAGGGGTCCACCAAGCTGCTGCCAGTGATCTGGGCTGATGTGTAGTTCAGAACACTATATATCTAACTCAAGGTAATGTGTATTCCTAGGTATAGCCCAATCAGATCATGTTTTTTTTTTCCCCCTCAAAGTCACAATTATTCTCAGAATGCCTACCATAAACAGAGAGGTACTGAAACATTAAACTTATTTCTTCAAACTTATTTCTTTTCTCCAGATTCTTAGATCTCCAGTTTCTTAGGTTCTTAGCATGAAGACAGGCTATATTGGAGGAATAGAATGAAAGAAGAGAAAATGAGATAAAAGGAAATGTAGAGAAAAAAAATGCTACTAAAAAAGACATAGGTGAGCTAGGCTAGTGGGTTATTTAACCAGAGAGACTTTCTCATTGATAGTTCAGGGCTATGTCTTAACACTGCCATGTTTGTTAATGAAAGTAGCTTATGCTTCTACTCACAAACTCTGATTTGATGCCTAGAGTTCCGGAGCTCAGATAATCCTATGCCATGGACTCCTCCTGACTGATTATTCTTTTATATTTTTGAAGACAAGGAATGATGAGACATTAATATAGATGCTCCTAGTGTGCCAGTGTTTAGAAGGATGATTCCACATGTGGCTGGGGAAGGAGACAGGTATTAATGCAAAAATGATCAGGAGGCCAGGGTGTCTGACGTATTTGTAAAGCAGCAGTGTTGAGGTACGTGAGAGAATAGCAACAAACACGTTGTAATGAATTTGCTGCCCTTGGGCTGCTGTGATAGAGGGCGATTGCTTCTGACTGGAGAATTACGCCGTGGAATATTGATTTCCTTGTTCAGAACCAGAGCTGGGCAAATGGTTTGCCTGACCCTTTTACACACGTGCTGCGCTACTGTTGGCTCAGTCAAGTGCTCTGTAGATGAAGAAAGCCTTTCACTCTTGGAGGGGGGCATTGTCTACGCAGAACATGATGAAAAGAATGCTAGTAAGAAGGATGAGTTATCCATTATTCTAGATTGTGGAGGGCCTGGTGAATTCATTTTTATTAAGGAAAATGTCCTGATCACTTTAGACCTAACAGACACAGGGAGAAAACAGTGGCAATTTAATTTCTTGGGCTTTCTGTGGACTGTGAACCGTTTGGCTGATGGGAAGAGTCAGAATTACTAGCTAGTGCAAATAAAAGCACCAGCAAGATTGTTGTTACCTAAACTGGAGTCATTGTCAGAGTAAGGAACAAATTCCGAGAAGTCAGTCAGCAAAAAAGTTTGTAGAAAAAGAGCTTGAGCAATTACATCATTATGGGTTTGATTCCTAAATGATGAGCTTTAATCCATATGGGACTCCCTGGGTGATTCTAGAAGCGGCTGCTTTCTGTTTATTTGATTAAAAATCAAAGCATGCAGGATACAATCCTTATCAAATATATGTGAGAAATGTAAACAGCCTATAAGCGAAATTCAGAGTGAAATGCCACAGTAGGGTTCTTTAACATGGGTTTAGAATAGTCCACAAACCATCTATAACCATCTAGAGCATTTTATAAGTATTTTTGGAGCATGTGTACTTGCTTGGATGTCTTGTCTCAAGAATGTGACTGTAGTTGTTTTTGTCAGAGTCTCCAAGGATAGCTTAACATCCAAAGCTTTGAGAATGGTGGCCTTTTGAATCCGTATTTCCATGCCTGAAAAAGGGGCCCTACCTACTTGAGTGTGAATAGTGATACCTCTTAATATCTCCATAATACCAATTCAAATGTGGACTTCCATTTCGGGAAGTAGATGTGAACTATGGAAGAATGAAGAAGGAAGGTCCAGAGTGTTTCAGACATGGGAGGCCTTTTGAGACCAGTTTGTACAACATTCATCTCAGCCATTAGGAAATTGAGGCCCTGTAAGGTACGACAACCTGTTGCAGATCTCACTGCACACCCTAGCGCATGTTGGGCTAGAACTCCTCCTTTGGCTTCCTGTTTCATATCCTTTTGACTCTACCTATACTTATTCCTCAAAAAATGAGGGGAAGTTGACATGCAATAGCATGTGCTACCTTTAATGTGCAAAATCTGATTGTGTTTTGCCAAGAGCCTGTCTAGCAATGGTGCTGACAGTGATTGGTGAGGAAGGAG
Source organism: Nyctereutes procyonoides (assembly GCF_905146905.1). Taxonomy (NCBI): domain Eukaryota; kingdom Metazoa; phylum Chordata; class Mammalia; order Carnivora; family Canidae; genus Nyctereutes; species Nyctereutes procyonoides. Next base: position 86,939,913 of record NW_026575140.1, on the reverse strand, counting down.
GCAGGGCCTCACCGCTACCCTCCAAGAACTTACTGTTAACACCACAAAGCATGTTTGCTGTGCATATGTGTAGACCGCCTCCCACATACAGCCTCAGGAATAAGTTGTATCTTTTGAACTTATTCTCTATTTTATCATTTTATTTTCACTTTTCTTGCTTATTAAACTCTAGGATGGACACCTAAAGAATAGAATTTTGTGCTTACCAGACAGTATCTATTACTGTACATCTTAGTTCCTGTCTGTCTTCCTTTCCAAGTGACCATGTACAAATGAGAATAATTGTGGACAGGAATGAAAAGAATGACATGGCACTGTCTTGAATTAGTGACGTGATTGATAAAGCATTTATTTTGTTTCCTTTTCTTTCTAACCCCTCCTTCCAAAGGAAGACCAAGACTCCCTCACCCGTGTGTGTGCTCTATGGCTTGTGTTCTTCTTCCCTTTGCAGTTCACACAGTGCAGGGCATATGGCTTCATGACTTCTCCTGATCCTTCCATCAACTTTGCAAATAAACCTTCAGAAGAAGCTGAAGCTTAAGAGAATGGCCAGGAACAAACATTTGGAAAAAGGGACCAGGGAGCATGCAGTTTCCAACACCAAGCTCAGTCTAATCTTTGTTCACTGCCTCTTCTATCCTCATGCTCTTCACAGAGGAGTATAAAGGAAGCACAGAGTCTAAGGGGCAGGATGAATGGTGAGGGGCACTCAGTGAACCTAGAATTCAACCAACAATACACAAATATGTTAAATAAGACCTGCAAAAATATTTCTGGACCCTTGAGCAGAGCACATATCAGGATGATGTGATATAATTATTAAGAAATTTTATTTGGAGCTCTCTCTTTTCATCACTCTCTCCTGTTATTTTAACGATGAATCTTGGGTTTAACATGTGCCATCTATGCTAAAGGATTATGTAATTTATTTATTTATTTATTTATTTATTTATTTATTTATTTATTTTAAAGATTTTTAAAATTTACTTATTCATCAGAGAGAGATAGAAAGAGAGAGAGAAAGCGAGAGAGAGAGAGAGAGAGAGAGAGAGAGAGAGAGAGAGGCAGAAATACAAGCAGAGGAACATGCAGGCTCCTTGCAGGGAGCCCAACATGGGACTTGATCCTGGGTCTCCAGGATCACGCCCTGGGCTGAAGGCGGTGCTAAACCACTGAGCCACCCGGGCTGCCCAGGATTATGTAATTTAATAATTACAGTAAATTCTTCCCCACACACATGTGCATGCACATACAAGCATACGCGTGTGTATGCACATGCCCCCCTAGACACACTCCTAGTGAGAACTCTGAGTATTTTGCTTAGCCCCAATATCTTCTATTTTCCTAGACTTTAAGATATATGGCAGTTCATTCTCTTGTTTTACTTGTGTCATACAGAAAGCAAAACTGCACAGCAGCTTGGGGCTAACATCATTTCTTGTTTCAGAAAAAGCCACTGTCTTTTATTAGACAACACAGACAACACTCCTTTCCAGGAGCTGCAGTGTCCATCCCTCAAATTCTCCTTCAGGAGGCACTTTAAAAATCTATAGAAATAGCAGCTTTGATCATGCATGTTCCCTTCTTATAAGTCATCCTGGGAACACAGATAATACATTGGCTCTAGAACTCACCCCAATTACACCTTCCATTGTCATTTATCATAAACACAACTTTCCAAAGTTTTTTCTGCAGAAACCTTGTAAAATCTGAAATTACATGATTGAATTTTAAAGATTGAAAATGTTGAGTGATCCTCCATCAAAACATCTTATGTAAAAGATAAAGAGAATCCAACTAGCTAGCAATAGAATCTGGACTAGTTCTTAATTCTCCTGACCAGCAGTTCGGCTCTGTATCCAAAATACTGCACTGATACTTAGAAATTCCAAAAGGAGAGTCACTGGAAGCCAGGTAAATGCCATGGCCACAGCCAACTTGTACTCTAGGAAGTTTTAATCAAATAGGTGTTCTGGCAGAGGCATAATTCATTTTCAAATAGTGTTAACAATCCCTGAAGTATATAAATAAATTCATGTACCTTAACAATATGTCAGAAGCGATATCTATGTTACATGGAAGCTTGCATGGGGGTAACATCCACATTCAGAAAATGAAAACCAAACTAAGCCTCCTTCATAAAAAAATAATGCACCAACACGCTTCAGACATCAATTATAAGAAGTGATCATATCTTGAGCTCAGGAATCGGACAGTCTGCTACAGAAAGCCGTGTTGTTCTAGTCATATAATGTGGATAAGATGGGAGAGATATGAAGTCATGAGGGACAGGGAAATTAGGATGAAGATGCAGAGACTCAGAGATCTCAGTTACTCACAAATCACGGGGATATTAATTTGCATTTATTGCCTTAGAGAAAGATAGAGTTGGACACTCACGGAAATAGCATCTGAATTAAAAGCGGAGAGAGGCAGGGATGGATGCTTTAGAATGACCTGATTGAGCACTTTGGAATGATAAAGGAGACACTAACTATACAATCAAACCCCAGTGAGCAAGTTGTGAACCAAATTAGGTCTGGGATTTAGTTTACTTTTTTTTTTTTATTTTTAATGCTGGAAAGAGGTATTATTTAGTGCCTCTCTCAGATACCACTAATCTCAGTTCTTTTTGTCGCTTATCTGATGAAGAGTAAATGGCTGGCATGCGCATATGCATCCAGCCATACAAGCATAAAGGTGTGTGGGCTTATCATGAGCAGGACCAGCTCCTGCGCCACATCGCTTCTTTTGCATAGATTTTTCTCCTGTCCTGAGAAGTACCTCAAATCTGTACTATTGTAAGTGTAAAAAAAAAATGTGGATATTTTGCTGATCCCAGATCTTACATTTTTTTTTAAATCAAAAGCACACATTAAAAGGACATTTCTGTGACTGACTAGTGTGACTGTCCTCCCTCCTAAACAGAGATAAACAGTAAAGGTAGGTCGGTCTAGTGAAATGTGCTAAATCTCAATCAGATTTTAGTGTTAATTCACTTGCTAACTTATCTCCAGCTTGAGAAAGGATAGCTGTCATTCATCATCACCATCATTATCACCATCCACAGCAACACAAACTTTTGTGGATCATCAACTGTGATTATAGTTCCAGATTTACAAGTTCCACTCATCAGAAGGCCGTCCTTGGACAAGTACTCATAATGCTTCAGGTGAGACATCTGAACCCACTATGGAGAAGAATTATGGGGAAAGATTTAACAACAATTTGTGAGCCATTGCACATCTATGTGGCCAGAAAGCAGCAGATATTTTTGAAAGAAGATGAATGGGCTTCCTCAGGAGTTCTCTTAGAGTGCTTAGGGCTAGAACATTCCTCACCAACCCCTAAAACAGGAGAGACTTTTAATGGGATAAAACCTGCCAGATCTAAATCATGGCTCCCCCAAAGGACATCCCAAAGTTAGGGGGGTAGATAAATCCTAATGTACGACAGTGACTCCAGTACACCTGAAATCCAGGCCAGCCCATAGGAATGGTCTTCCATCAGTACCTGTATCAAGAAAGAGAACATCAGACACTATTCAGGATGCTTTTCTATAATGAACAAGAGCTCTCTAGCCAAGCTCCTTTTCCTGAAAAGAGACAAGCCTGAGAATTGTCCCTATGAACTCCTAATCAAAGCCATGTCTTCCTGGATTGAACTGTACATCTGGTTAAAGACCCTTTCTTGTGAGCACATGGATGCTCCCTTTAAAGACTGAAATTTAGCGGATGGGGACTCATGTGGCTCACGAAGCAGAAGAGAAGAGGAACTCCCTTCTGAGGCAGGATGGGGGGAGAGGTTCTCCCATCTGCTGAACCCATCAGTCATGCCAAAGCGGCTTCCGTGAGGCCCGTGCTCTTGAATAACCAGAGTTCTAAAGGACTACGAGACAAGAAAGGCTATTGAATTCGCAAATAGGTAAATTCAAGTCTTCCTCATCAATGTCACTTTATTGAGTTGGTCGTGACTGACCGGTTCCTCATGGGAGGATGGCGAAGGGGTGATCCCAAGCATGCTCAGTGAGTATGAAAGAGAAAGTTCTGTTTCAAATGGAGGTCATGTGTCCGCATGTTCTCTCATCCCAGCGAGCTCAGGGAAGTGTCTCTTTGCAGATGCCTTGAAACATTTTATTCAGAGGTATCTGGGTTCAAATCTGGCAATACGGGAGTTTCCAGGATTCACTTAAATCCCATGGACCATGACCTGCACACGAATCCACACGCCAGTGTCTACAGCAGTTTCAGGCAACGGAGAACTAGTAAATCCCACCCATCCACTCAGTCTAAGGACACCCAAAGCTCATGCCATTGCAGTCCTGAGATATAAGGGAGGGGTGACTCCAAAGCAGCCAAATTTATGTGATGTTGGGCCAGACCGCTCCAGATCACGCTCCTGGGAAGAAGGGGGACTATCCGGCACCTGGTAGTGAGCGTGGAATGTCCAAAGGGCACAGAGAGACCTGAAGTCAACCATCTTTTCTCAATTTTGTTAGTAACACCCAGAAATGAAACTATTCCTTCCTAAACATTCCTTCCTAAACATCTGTCTACACCCCTCGGGTTGAACTGACCCCCGAGGACACAAGTCTAGTAATCCCTGCGTGTTTCAGCTTCTCCCTTATTTCCACCTCTCAGAGAATCTTCAGCTGCTTATTTAATTCCCAGAATCAATCAGAACAGAGCCCCATTATTGGAATACTATTTGGTATTAAAATCTACTTCTTCTTCTTAATTTGTGACCTGAGGCAAGGTTTCTGGGGTAGGCATGGAGGGAAGAGAGTCCCCAAAACCCCAGTTGGTAGAGTTTGGGAATATTTAATACTAACCCACAATGTTTTGTGCCTTTTTTCCCCCTGTCTTTTTTTTTTTTTTGTGATAGCTGCACTCTGCTGCCTTCCAGAAATAATTACCCATTAAAGCCTTTCCGTAACTGGCCTTGACATTTTGCTCAGGACACGAAGCCAGGGGTTTGGACACAGCAAGATGCTGCAAACCTTGGCCAGCACCTTCTTGAAGGCATTGGAGACGCGGTCCTCATGAGGCCCACCCCTCGGCTGCTTCTGTGAGGAGGATGAAAGTGGTTTCCTGAAGCCATCCGTCACTGGAGCACATCCACAGAAGGAACCCACTGGACCCCAAGGAGGGAGCTAAAGAGCAGCAGCGTGAGTCAGATGCCCGTTCCCCTCCACATCTCCCCCCTACAAGCCAGGCAGTCTCTCCTACCCCTCAGCCCCTGCCTCCCCCCACCCCCCGGCTTGAGAATGAGGTACCACACCAGGTGAAGAGGGACATGGAACACTTTTTAATGTCAAGTCAGAGACAACCCCTCCCTCCCCTAGCCCCCAATCCCACTTTCCCTCATCACATCCAGGACCCCTCCCCGAGGCCTCTCCCGTTCCCAGACTTCGGGGGAGGAAAAAAAAAAGGTTATCTAAAAACTGCATTTTCTTCTCTTTCATACACACGCACACAAAGGTGGGAAATTAAATAAAATGAACCGAGAGGACTCAATTCTCCAGTAGTCACAAAGGCATCAGAGATTCCCATAATGGGCTAAAGCAAGTGGTTACTGACTGTTTAGTTGGTTCAGTTGCTTGCTGTTTGCTCACGCCCCAAGGCATGATGGAGAAGCCAGGCCTCCTGTCAAGGGCCTTCGCCTCCGAGAGCCACACCTGGAAAAGATGCTGCGCCTGGTATTAGTGTTTTGTTTTGTTCTGTTTTCTTTCTCTTTTCACTTTTTATAAATGTCTCTGACGTGTAAATAACCCAAGAAAATAAAAAGGCAGGAGCTGATTTACACAATTACCAGTAAACTCTATCATCTTTTAGAAGATCAACACACAGCTAACGCCATATACAGCATGCAGTAATGTCTGAGAAAGGACCCTGCTGAGAAATAAAATGGCTAGAACTCTAACAAAAAAAATATATGCATATATATACTGTATAATATATGTCATCAAAAGAAGCATAGCCAACAAACTCAGGATACAGTGCGGATCACCCTTCCATTTCTAAACAGCAGGTAGAAGCATAGTATTGTCTGCATTAAATGCCAGAATAAGGAGAAATCTGTAGCGCTGGTGGAGATGTTGGTTAAATCGTATGTGTTTTTTTGGTGGATTTGACATATCCTCACCGGGTGGTTAATGCCCGGTGTGTGGTCCACCAGTTGTAAACCTAGTTAAGAAGTACACTATCTTTAATGTTTAACAATCATACTTCTCTTCACCCCTTTCATTTGTGTATTTTTTTTTAGTCTCGTCTTGTTTTTGCACTAAATTCTAGACTCATATCAGAAAATATAATTAATAAAATTAATAATGAACCAGAATCCCTTATTTAATCCATGGTGTCCATGTAGTAAAACGAAACCCCCCCCCCCCAAAAAAAAAGAAAAGAAGGTTTAACGATATCTTTTTGTGACTGTTGATTGTGGGATTGTTGTAGCTGTTAGGCTGTCTTGTTTAGTTTCCTTTTTCTTTATTTTTTTTTTCCTTGAATTTTGCACTTTGTCACACACACAACAGTGGCACAGTCTCTGAAAGGAGCCACAGCGGCACATCCGGGCCTGCACGACTCACTCTGTTTGTCTCTATTGAATTTGGGATGGCCCACTCCAGAATTTTCCTTGCTGGGGGCACGGTAAGGGGCAGAGTGGCTGAGCCCGGGCCACCCTGGTCACAAACAGGTCACGATGCAGCTGTGGGTTGGTCCAAAGGCCGGTGTGCCTTCCTTCCATTGGGGCAGAGAAAGAAAACTCAGCTGTGCCTACGGATCTGCAAGGCCTGCGAGGCGGATTTTCAATTTCCCTTTGAAAACGTGTTTTCCCAAAGTGTTCTTTGTTCCCCTCCCTCGAATTTGTGTCCCATTAGGCTGTTTCTTGGAATTTCGTTGGATTCTAGCTCATAAGGAATGGGGGTGCTCTGGTCGCTGTCGGAGTTGCCGTTGCTGTGGGGTGGGTGGTTGCTGTGGCAGCAGCTTCTCCCGGGGGGGACGTGGCGCTCGCATCAAAACTTGAGGAGTAGGTGCAAGACCAGGAGAGGTAGCAGCCAGATGCAGCCCGCCCTCCGCGACGTCCCGTTGTTCACTTCGCTGACTGCGCCTGGGCCTGCAGAGAGAGCACACTGGTCACGGCTGGCAGCGGCTCTGCCTCTGGGGAGGCGACCCTCTCCCTGCCACGTGTCGTGGGCTAGCCCCGCACACGAGGCCAGGGAGGGGCGCTGCCCTGGGTGCACCCTTCTGCAGCTTGGGACCCTCAGATGCATGCTCCCCGCCGGCCAGGAGAGGCGGGGAGGCTCAGGTGACAGTGGCCTCACCCCCTGCCCGTGCTGAGGCCCTGCCTCGGGTCACGCTCAAGAAGGCGGCACACGGATGGATGGTGGACAGAGAGCTGCCGGGCAGAGAGACCCGGTACCGTGTGTGTCTCCATCTGCCCACTTCTGAGCGGCGCCTGCCCGGACACGCCCGGAGGCCCCCAGCTGCCACCCAGTGCACTGGGGAGGCCACATGGTCTATCCCCCACCACCGCGGCCCCGAGCGCCTGGCCTCTTCACCATGTGGACGAGGTCTCGGTGGACCTAGCTAGTGTCCTGCTCCCAAAAGGGGTCGAGGTGGTGTCGGGTAAGGGGATAGGTGGCCTCCGCTGTGCTCCTGCAGGTGAGGGGAGGCTTGTGTGGACGCGGGCCAGGTGGGCCGCTGGCAGGTGCGCGGGAGGGGACAGGACAGGACGGGCCACGTGAGGGGTGCAAGAAAGCCGGGAGGTGCCTGACGGGTCCCAGCACTTTCCCAATGGCTTGAAACATAAGCTTTCTGGCCAACGGTGCCCGCGACACTTGGGTCTGGGAGTGGTGACCAGCAGGCCGCATTAGGAGCCCCACATGGGCTGGGGACGGAGTGCGGGCACCTCCTCAGCCTGGGCTGGCTCCAGAGGGCTCTGTGGCGCAGATCGGACAGAGGGACTTAGCGCAGCTGCCCCCAATGCCACGTCCTCACAGATGCCAAAACACCAGTTCAGACCCCCCTGCCCGCTTGAGTCGGATGCTGCAGAGCTTCCAGACACGCCGCTGGCCCATGCGGAGCAGCGTGAGGCCAGCCTTCGGGCCTCCGCGGGGCTCTTCAGCACGTGCTGGGGCCCCTGGCCTGGAGGCACTGCCATCTAATTTTACTTCCTAGACCCTTGGCAAATCTCTGGTTCTGGGCCAGTGGCTCAAGGGACGGTCTGGAGCTTGAGAGGTACCGGGTGCCCTAACCTCATGTCCACGGCCAGGCGGTGCCCGCGCTTGGGACGTGCTGGGCGCGGCCTTCTGGGTGGCACAAAGTACAGGCCCGCCCCGGGCCGCCCTCCTCCCCTCAGCCCACGCAGGCTACAGGTGACAGGAGCACTCCTGCGCTCCAGGGACTTGCGTCTCAGTCTTAGAGACGCTCGTCTCTAACCACTGCTCACTGACTGGCTCTGTCCTGGAAAATCTGGCCAGCGCGCTCCAGTGCACGGACCGTCAGGACCCCCGGGTCACGGGCAGCTGTGTTTTCTGCAGGACACCCTTCGGGAGCCCGGCAGGGAAGCGCGGCCTTCTCGGCTGAGGCTGTGTGTCCTGTGCCCCAAGGAAGCCCTGCGGCCCGGCCCAGCTCCCTCGCATCCGGACCCTTGCCCCCACCGAGGCTCACAGCAAGCCACGCAGCTGGATTCGGGGCCAGTGGCCCAGTGGGCCTGGTGGAGCGGGTTCCCGTGAGGCTGTTGTCCGCGTGCCTGGCCCCATGCTCCTGGCCGCGGGCCTCTGAGCCGCGGGCCTCCCCCTTGGCCTGTCCTGCCCTCCCGAGCGCGGCCCTGCAGCCCGCTCCCCCGCTCACCCAGCTGCCAGGCCCGCCGCCCAGAAGATGCTCCGTGGAGAAGGGACGGGGTGCATGCCACTGCTCTGCATTTAGCGGCTCTGGGCTCCTGCCTGCACCCCCACCCCCCGGGCTCCCTCCTGCACCCCCCCCACCCAACCTCCCATTCGGGGCCGCCTCTCTGGCGGGAGTCTCAGGGAGGCCAGGCAGACAGCCCGGCAGGGACCGGGCTTTGGTATCACGTGGGGAAGTCGGGAGCCCACGTTCGCAGCCAGGGCCTCTGCAGTGCTGCGGGGGGAGCAGGGAAGCACCCCAAGGTGCCCCACAATGGCTGAGCGGACGCCTCTGCAGGGGCATCCTCCGCGGCTACGCCCCCTGGGTTGCTTTCTGCCTGCGGGGAAGCTCCACGAGGGCCTGCGAGCGGGGTCCTGACCTGTTGCGTCACAGAACCTTTCCCACGGAGGACGGGGAGGCCACCAGGTGTGCTGGGCCTCCTGCCACAGCATCGATCCCTGAGGTCTCTGTTGCTCCCTGTCCTGGGCCAGCGGGACACTGTTGCTCCTTTGGGGGATCCTGTGGGGGATCACGTCCCTCCGGCCTCCTCCTCCTCCACTGGCTCCCTTCACCCCGCCCTGCCCCACCCTCCCCCGGGCATGTTCCGGGAACCTGGCCTGGACAAAGCTGATCCCAAGATCAGGCAGCCCCAGGTGCCCTCCCAGAGAGGTGGGCTGCATCAGCTCTCCTTTCTGCTTCCACAACCATTCACGGACCGGGCCCTGCCACCTGCGGCCTTGCCCCCTTGAACTTCCCCAGACGCTCATTCTGGAGCACGGTCACTAGGATTCCGTGTTCGTCATGACTCTCACCGGTGTGGGTCCTGCAGCCCTTACAAAACGTCATAGTCCAGGCCCAAAGCATTATAGTCCGAAGCGTCCGCTTTGTAGGACACGCGCGACATTCGGTCACCTGCTTGCCACCTGCCTCCTGAGACGTTTTGCCTGCCACACCGCGCCGCACAAGCGCCGGGCACACGGGCATCCGGCCCACTTCCCTTCCCGCCCTCGTACCTCTGCCCCTCCGCCTGAAATGCCCTTCACCCAAATCACTCCCACTCCTTCCAGATTCTGTTCTGGGCCCCAGTTACCTCCTCCAGGCAGACTTCCTTGACTTGGCTCCTGTTTTTTTTTTTTTTTTCCACAGCACCATATGCATCCAGCTTTTAAAATACACACCATCTGTGTCTTATTCCCCTTTATTTGTCTAACGTGGGTTTCCTCTTCTGTGCTAGAAGCTCCTTAAGGGCCGGGTCTGTGTCTAACTGGGCCCGTGGCAGGTGTTTAACAAATGTTTGTTGAAAAAAGGGAAGGAACCAGAACATTTTGATGCATAGTGATGTGTTCCTGTTTACTTTGCCTCCCTGTTTTCCTTTGTCTTAGGATTCTACTCAGAGAAAAGAGCAAAAAGACCAGCCGAACCAAAGCAAGACACTCTTCCTCTACCTCTATCTCAGTTTTCCCTTCCAAACACCCTTCCCCTCTTTTTCTGTCCCTGAATGTTCTTACGGTTGAGGGAAAGTAGACACAGAAGTAAAACCATGTTGATTAGGATTTCGGGAAGAGTTCTTGCAGTGGGGAAAGGTGTCCCAGCCCCTCGAAGACACTCAGGTACGAGATGAGGATTATTCTCTTCAGATCCCAGGTGTGGAAACAGCCTCAGAGGGCTTAAGGGACTTCCCCAGGCTTCCTTGACTTCTGTCTCCAAATACAATATTCTTTCCACTAACTCAGGCACTAACCCGTCACATTGTGCAAGTCACACATTTTCCAAGAACGAGGAGGGGAAGTAAGGCCATGGGGCCCGTCCCACCTAGGCTCATGTGGCTACCCCATGCTTGCCAGCACGTGAAAGAATTCTAGGAGACGAGGCCCCTTTGTCCAGGAAGGTGTGGCTCACAGATCCTGGGGCAGGGCTGCCTCAGAGCACCAGCTCAGCATATCTGCCTGGTGACATGAGCCACACAGATGAGGCCTCCGTTTATCACGCAGCCATGCCTCCACGCTGCCGCGGATGCCTTTATTCCCTTTACCTCCTTCAAGAGCTCTGGAGGCCTACAATGACGAGTTACCAGGACAGCTAGGGTCCCAGGGAACTGTGATGAGTGTCAGTGTGTCCATCAGAAACATCTAGTGGGAATGAAAGCCTCAAATAAGACGTGTTTTATTCGTAGCCAAGTGACTCACCCTAGAGCTTCCCCCTCCCTCCCACCACTTCCCTTCCAGCTCCAAGTTAGAAAGAGAGAAAGAGAGAACAGGGTAAGCAAAGGACAGCATGCAAGGCCAGGGTCTAAGAAGATCATTGCATTAGAGCATCTGCACGTAAGGAGAGGCCAGCTTGGTATGGAGCAGCCAAGATGTGGAGTGACTCTGGGCCCTGGCAGGTGCTCATTAGTGCTGCCAGCAAACAGCAGTTAGATGTCTACAAGTGGAAGCTACCCAGGGGGAATGCAGGTCCTTGGAGACAGGTTAATCGAGACTGGCACAGAGATGGCCCAAGGTCAGGGAAGGATCCCACTGGGCTGCTTCCTGGGGTTAGCTCAGAAGAGAAGGCATCTGGGAAGAAGGTGAAGAGGTTTGGATACCCATCCCCACCCAGGCAGAGCGGCCTGGAAATAAATATACCAACCTTGCCAAGGGGTCAGAGCTGTAGTTTTCACTTCTAAAAAAAAATTAAAAACAAGCCGCTGTTAAGGTAGAAAGCAGTCAGAGGCATGTACTTTGTCCTTAGATGGCTCTGGGAAAGAGGTGGCCCTCCTGGCCCCAGGCCTTCCTCAGCCCTCCTGCACTTGGCTCTTGCTGTCCTGACCACAGCCCAGCTCTCCTATGTACATCCCTCCACTTTGCTGGGAAGTCAGTTGCCATAACGTTGAGTGGGCGTGGGGGGCTGGAGCAGGATTTGAATGATGGTCACACTGGATCATCGATCCAATGGAGCCAACACATCCATCTGATAGTAGCGAGGAGACTTGGTGCCCCGGGGAGCCTGAGGCCCCGAGCCAATCAATACTTCTTTGTACAACAACTTTCTTTCTTTGGCCACCAGACTATCCCCTAATTGGTCTGTAAGCCTTAAGTATAAAATTGGCTGATACAAATGGATTATACTGCAGCAATCTGAACATAGGTGTCCATGCCACATTTGAGATGTACAATGTTGGCATTTATCTACGCATTTTAGAAATCCTGTGCCAGAGGGCCCTGGCTTGTGATGCCTGACTTTCCTTGATGAGCCAGGCTATAGCAAGCTGGCCCAGAGGCGCAACCTCGTGTGGTGAGACCCGCACCTATGCTGCTACACTTGCACTTGCTAAGTAGGACCTGCTTGTAGGGATGCCCACTCCTCTCTGATGATTAGACCATGAAAGACCCACATTTCACCAAATTCAAGCCTTCTGTACAATCCACAGAGCCTTCCCTGCTAATAGCAGATGTCCTGAGTGGCCATAAGTGGTCCAGTCTCGAATATTTCACTTCCCTCTTTAACTAGGGGTCTCTGCAGTTGTTCAGCCTGGATACAGAGAGGATGCAAAATCCTTTCACAATGCATTTGTATATGAAATCATCATGATTACACTTTATAATATTTTATATCTTATAAGATATCTTAATGTCTTATAATTTCACTCATAAATTATACCTCAATAAAGTTGAAAACAACAAAAAAAAGTGCATGGAGTTCTTTGCATAAAAGTGATACCACTCTCTGTGCAAAGGTCCTTGCATATAGGGGATCCCTGGGTGGCTCAGTAGTTCGGCACTGCCTTTGGTCCAGGGTGTGATCCTGGAGACCCAGGCTCCCCGCATGGAGCCTGCTTCTTCCTCTGCCTGTGTCTCTGCCTCTCTCTCTGTGTCTCTCATGAATAAATATATAAAATCTTTAAAAAAAAAGTCCTTGCATATAGAAGGAAGACAACCTGGATATAATTCAACCTAAACTAAACTAAAACATTGGACCAAAGTCAGATGAATATGTATGTACGTATGCAAGCTTTCTATCTATTCTTTAAGGGCACTTGAGATATAATATCCCTCTTGACCGAAGTGGACATTAGCCAATGCTGGGAAGCCACTCTGAAAAAGATGTAAGAGGTGATGTATGATCAAAGATCAAAAGTACGATTCACAGATCTGATGTCAAGTCAAAGTGGTAGAGAAAAGCCAGGAGTGTTGGTTCAACGTCTTCTGTGCATTTAGCAAGGACAGTCCCTTGGGATGATTGCTGGGGCCTCAAGACCCACCCAGAAGCAAAGGTGGGGCTGTTTTCATGAAGTGTCTCATTCAGGCACCACTGACTTGAGTCTCTCTGTACCAAGAAGGATGACTGGAAGGAGGAACGAGGAAGAGGGACTCATGGACTATAAAGTAGTCATAGGCCTTCGACCCCAAACCACAAGCAGGCAGATGTAGGAACATTTGGTGGGGGCAGCCATAGACTGATGGGGTGCTAGTTTAGACTCTGCTGGAGGAAGGACACAGAGGAGGGTTCTACTTGGTAGTTTGTTGGCCCTAACAGAAAGAGGAATTAACGGAAAGTGTAAGTTCCCACCAGTGATCTAGACCAGTTGTGATTTTCTGAAAGGCAAAGATCTGTAAACAGCTTCATCTGAATTTTTCCAATCCAGCTACTCTTCTCCCTGAATGTCTAACACACACTACTTGAATAAGGTCAGTACTCTTCAGCGTCCGCCTCGTAAAGGACTATCAGACATTCATCCTTAGCTAGAGTGTATCCTTGAGCTTTTCCAGGTCGCACTGTTTTGAAACTTCTAGTTAAATGAAGTTGACCAGAAGTCCCCCTTACCCATCATCACAATGGGGGGTGGGGGGGCGGGAGGGAGTGCAGCCAAGATAATCTTTTTTTTTCTTTTTTCTTTCTTTTTTTTTTCAGCCAAGATATTCTTTATATTTACTCTGATGCTGCACTCCATCCCACCTGCTTTGATTTGGCACCAAGGAGAGACACAGAAATGCTAACATGCTTCCCATATCATGTGCGATGTCGTATCGCTGTTGCACCAGTGTGCAGGAGCGTGAGCCTTGCTTGAATCTTCAAGGTGCGTCCGAGCCACCCATAGGCGCATGTTTTTGAGTTCATTCTTGGCTATCAAGAAAACAAAAGATCCCTGAAAATCCAACCATTTTCAAGTATTTTCCTTGCCAAGGTTTGACTGAAGTTTGTGATTTTTTTTTTTGTTGATATATTAATGAGAAGCCATGTATAATTGGATAAAGTATTGAAAATAAAGAAAGAATGAAAGGAAAGAGAAGAAAAAAAAAACAAGAAAAAAGAACCACTGCCCTCAAGTCTCTTTGTCGGTGTCTGCGGCCAATCCAGAATGTGATCTCTCTGCCACCGAAGCCAATGCTTGCAGCTAAACCTAAGTGCCTAGGCTTCTGTTTGATTCTGGGGCAGAGGAAAGCTGGTTGTATGCCAGCGCGGGTACAGTCGCCGTCCAGAAAGAGGATGGGAGACCGCCTTTCTCTACCTTCAGTATTTAGACACACGTGCCAGAGAAGCACTCACTGCTGGGTGGCTGCGCCTAATTAACTACCTTTAATCCTCTGCAGGGAAGGACTGATCATCTTTCCTGCTGCAACTTTTTCCTTCTGATACACAGAGTTTACTTACTCCCCCATTCTTTAGTAAGTTGGTTTGACAGTCACTGTGAGGTTCACAGGCATTTATCAGCCAACCTTTCCCAGCCCACTGATACCATCAAATCTGACTTCATGCCTAGGAGATAAAAGACAAAGGACAGCGGATGGGAAATGAACAGCTACCAAGACGCTGAGTTTGCAGAGTGGGCCCCAGCACGCTCGCCTGCGAGGGAGCTCAGTGAGGGATGGTGGTGCATCCCCGAGTCCTTATTTATCATGGCAGGAGTCCTGTACCACCAAATATTAATACGAGAGGGTGACATGCAATCTGTTGTGTTTGCAAAAGGGGAGCAGAGAAATACTTCAAGGGTGGCAGAAAATGCTGAGGAGGAATGAAATTCTCTTATCAGTATCTCTCTAGTCCGTCCAGATATTGGGTAACAAAACAGCTGAGAACTTCTCTTAAAGCCAAGTGTACCCTGTCCATGGAAATCCATGCATTTGTATGAATCTTGCTTGGTATTTCTGAGATAAGATGAGCATAACTTAGGGGTATTCCCTGAGAAAATAGCAGACTAGCAAAGGAGGAGGTAAAAAAAAAGAAAAAAAAAAGAAAAGAAAAAAGAACTCAGATGAATGGAGAAATGCCCCAGGTGCAAGGTCTGTTTTCTCCAAGATATTCTTCAGTTGTACAAGAGTCCAATAGCTGTCCTGAAGACCGCGCTAATCCAAATCTTGGAACGTTCCAGATTGTCTGTAATCTACAACTTCTGGCAAAGACCCATTGCCCTGTACTCAACAAGAAGGAAGTGGGGTTGAGAGCACCCCGAGAAT
Source organism: Nyctereutes procyonoides (assembly GCF_905146905.1). Lineage (NCBI taxonomy): Eukaryota > Metazoa > Chordata > Mammalia > Carnivora > Canidae > Nyctereutes > Nyctereutes procyonoides. Next base: position 86,924,591 of record NW_026575140.1, on the reverse strand, counting down.
CTGAGAGCTGGCGCCCAGATCCTGTCACCCAAATGCACTGTTGCAGCAGAGAGGAGGGAGGCAGACGGGTGGAGCCTGGCCATTAGGTGTCCTGCCCCCACTCCCGTGCTCAGCGGCGGCCAGACGCGACTTGTGTGCTCTTAGTCCGTATTGTCATCATTGGTTCTGGTGTGGGACAGCGGCCCCTCCATCAGCTGAGCACACCTTCGGGTAAATTCTAACCCCGAAGCAGCCACTGCCTCTTTAAAAAGCTCCTACTCTCTCTGCAAATAAAGAGCTAAGTGATCCGAATGAGCTTGGTCACTTCTGAAAGCACAGCCTCTCGCACCGTCTCTCTTTGCTCCGTCCCGCACGCCTCCCTTTTACCATTTATGGTTAGCTACTCTCCTAACGCTCTTGGTTCTAGGTCCGTGGATATTCTTGCACCGGGGCTCAATAAACACAAGTCGAATCATAAATGGGACCTGATGCCTCCATTGACTTCACTTTTACTTTCTATTCCTTTGTTGCATTTTCCTGTTTGCGGTGCCCTCACTACGGCACCCTGCATCACTAAGGTGAGGGACGCAGCCCTGAATCTTTTCGTGATAAAAGTATTTTTTGCTCATGTGTCAAGGAGCTTCCCATATAACATATCTCCTTCCCTCTCCTTTCCCACCTTGCAAACCTAAGGCCAGCCTCCAAGGATTGTTTGCACAGCTAGATGGGAAGGGATGCAGGGGATGGGTGTGGGGGCGGATGGGATGAGACAGGGCAGGGATTGGGGCGGGAGGTGGGCAAAGCCTCACAGCTGCCTTCCTGCCGAGCCACCCTGTCTGTGGTCAGCACTGTCCTTGGAAGGAGAAAAGCGGCAGGTGCAGCGTGAGCCTCCTCCAGCCCTCGGCCAGGCTCCCTGCTGTCCCATTGCTCAGGCACAGTCAGCGACACCCCCTCAGCTAGGCTAGGGGACCTTTGTGAGTCACTTACGCTGGGCTGGCGGGCTTTGGGAAAGTCACAGAGGCTGTGTGCACCTGGGCAGGAAATGCAGGAGCTGTGTCTGGGGAAGGGCTTAACGGGAGATGAGATGAAGAGGGCCCGGGGACAAGAGTTTTGACGCTGTGATGTGACACCGAGGGAATTCCTGCCTTTCGGCCTGCATCTGGAGATGGGACAGGGACGATTCAAAATGCACCTGGCAGTGTTCAAAGCCTTTTTACTATGCAGTTTCAGCTGAACAGTGGGACAACTCTAAGGTATATAAGGCAGATCGATTTTATTTTATAGAAGAGGAAATTGAGTCTCAATAACATTTAGCAACTAGCTCATGAGAATAGGACCACTAAGTGTCAGGCTCTGAACTAGATCTCCGTGGCATCTCCCTCCAGGTCACTGCTTATGGACTCTCACGCCTGCTGCACCCTGCCCACCTGCCTTTCTTGGAGAATCTCGCTGCGAACCAGCTGATGCATTTCAGGGAATGCCTACGTCTTCACACACACGGTTTTTGCTTCTGTGGCTCAGGGGCCCCTGATAGGATTTTTCCTATGAAAACTGCTCAGTGGTTTGGACTGTCTCCCTACTGGTTCAAACTCATGCTCTCTACCTTCAGCCTTTACACTGATCTCCACCCTCCTGGCCCTTCTGGGGCAGTGTGGGCATGGAGAGAGGAAAGCTACCCTTGGAGCTCCATCAGCTCCAGTGACCTTAGCTTTCTCGAACATCCTCTAAGCAACTTCACAGACAGGTAATGAGGGGTGGGGGAGGGAGGGTGGGACTTCGGGAGAAAGGGGAGGGGAGAAAAACCATAAAGCAAGGGGGATACTGACCTTGCAACAAAGTTGAGCTTGTAGGCTCATTTAGTTCTAAATCGGGTGAGGGACATACAGGAGAGAAAAATGAAAACAAACATATATATTATATACAGCCGCTATATATTCATCATATATAGTTTGTATACTGCCTTTCACATACATTTCTGGGGGAGGGTGGATAAATAAAGGAAGACACAAAAACCAAAAGTGGTAGGACAAGATGCAGCATGAGAAACACTAACGTGCCTTATGCTTCCATCCTTGGACGCGATGGTTGAAGAGTGAAGGAGCTGGCCACTCATACATTTCCCAGAGCTGTGCTGAGCTGAGGGGCTGATGTGGCAACAAAGGACCAAAGTCCCTTCCCAGATGAGGTTTCTTAACCTCCCCCCCATTGTCTCAGTTTGGGAGACCAAGCTCAGGAACTTCTGGTCCCGTGGCACCGCAGCAGGAGCAAGATGGCCCCAAGAACCACCACGATGGGGGCCCTGCAATCCCTGCAGCCTTAGGGAGCAGGTGCACAGGACACTGGTTCACCATAGGAAGGATTACCCTGCTCCATCTGGCTTAAGGGGCCCCGACATACTGGCCAGGATGGAGCCTCCCTGCACAGCACTCTTCACTTTTCAACGTTCAGGTCACATGATGAGGGCATGCGATTTGTGTGAAAGTTGGTGGCACAATGGAGATAGTTAGCTGGCTTTCTGTGGTGCTAGAGGAGAATGGGCTGCATCACAAAGTTCACACATTTGCATGACACCAATGCTGCCTTCCCGTGGCCCTAGTCTGCTTGAAGGGTTCAGGCTGGGGGTCTGCTGACAATGGGAGATGACACAAGAAACTCCCGTAGAAGTTTGTATTTATTGCTGATGGTGGGCCTCCATCACGAGTTTTGGGGCTGCCCTGTCTGGACTAAACCTCAGTGAGAGCCAATGGGGTGGAAACACCCACCTCGCACACTAAGGACGTTTACTAGTTCCGCGGAACTATGTCAGCCGCTGTGAAGGGCACAAATGGTCTCTCATTTGAGGCTTGAAAATTGCTTTCTGTTGGATTAAATTTGGAAAATGCTCCAGCCTTTTCTCCCTCTTAGAGATTTAGCATATAAGGAAAAGCTCTGAGACCTCCGCATTAAAGAACATTCCCGGGTGTACCCCATTCATCTTGGTTGATGCAGTTTTTCTAAACTTATCTGAACACATACTATCACGTTTTCATTTTTTTTTTGTGTGTGTATTTTTTTGTTTGTTTATTGTTTTTTGTTTTGAGAAGCCTGGGCTCTAGAGGGCTGGCAATTGGAGGAACGTCCCAGTGACACACAGGGCGAATGCAGACAGACCAATGGTGGGGAGGCAGAGGTTCTAATCGCCACCCAGGGGTCTGCTGAGAAGAGCAGATTTATGGCGCATGCTTCACTGCATTCCTTGTCACAAACGTCAGCTATTTCACTCTTCAGGTTTGTGCCTTCTCCATGTTCTCATCTTCAGATGGCTTAAGGGGAAGAGGCCAGGGAATTAGACAGTAGTGATAAAGCCAATTGCAAAACCATGTCATGCATCCCAATCAGAAGAGCGAGGAGGTCAGAGGAGGAGGAAGACTGTTTACAGGAATGAGGGCTGCTGTGGGTGGAGGGCAGGGCTGGGGAGGGGTGGATGGCACCGCTAGGAGAGCCTCAGATTTGCAAGGCCAGGGAAGGAGGGGTCCGTTCCTTTATAATCCTGGCCCTTCTGTTTCTGCAGACAGACACCTGCCAGAAAGGCGAAAAGGCCTGACAAATGTGAGGGGCAATTATGACTATCCCTGTGTGAGAGATGTCAGACAGATCAATCACTCTAATCACAGCTCTGCCCATTCTGAGCTCCCAGCTCTGGGATCAAGGGCAGCCATCCCCTTCCCAGCCCCCTTTGGATAAAGCTGGGCTTTGTTTTATGTGCTGGATAGAAGGGGGGCCGAATAGGATTTGGAAGCAGAGATGGGACAATGGAGCAGCACAGGCATATTCGGGGTTTGCTGGATACACTGTGCCCTGGAGGGAGGTGGTAGGCGCTGGGGGTGAGGGTGAGAGACCTGAAGCTATTGGGGTTTTCCAGGAGTTCTCAGAGAAAAAAGGCATTCCTGTTCTTGCTAATTGCTAATTTCCTCACTTTCCCTCGCATCATATTCAAGAGTGCTTGGCACCAGGGCAGACTAGGGGAATGGATTTGAACAATGCCAACGTCCTGAACTTGCGAGGGTGTGGAGGGATTTCCCCTCAAAGGCAACCTTTGGGCCTCAAAGGCCTGCAGGATGAACCTGCATCTCCCAAGGGTTGCAAGTCATGGCCAGAGCCTGCAGTCCCGGCTGCTGACACGGACCTCCACACCCAGGCTCACCTCCGTGTCCTTGCTGGAGACATCCACGATCTGTGAGGGAGCTGGTTTGTTTGCTTCCTTTACTTGCTTCTGGCACCAATATAGTTGCCAGGTGTGTAAGGAAGAGCAATTTGCTGTGCACACATTAGCCCTCCAATAAACAGTTGTGTAATGAATTAATGCATGAATGACTATGTGACTTCTGGCGGGATGGTGGCTTGGCTGGACAAATATATCTTAATCCAGTCAGACAACACCCTTTGACACAAATGAAGAGCAAGGAAATCCCCGTTTCCTTTGTGAATTCTCCCTCTGAAGCTAATATTCAGGATCCCGAGGCCCATGACTCTACTCTTATAAATAGAATCCAGTTTCTCCTATGTCCCAACAGCCGGGAAAAAGTTCAGAAATGGTAACATTTTACACTGGTCTGGTGAATAAAGTATTGAAATAGTAAATGTCCCTCTCTGAATGCTTCACTATTATACCCAATTCGAACCCCCAACCCTAGTCAATTGAGGAGATCTTGAAGAGAAAAAAATGTTCTCCATCCCAACATCCTTTTCTCCTGCCTCAGGGTTTTGCCCATTACAAATGAAACGTGAGCATTCTTTCTCATTTTCTCCCGGCTACCGGTGCCCATCCATGCACTAGCTTTCTCTGTCACTCTCCTCCCGTCTCTTCTCATTCACCTCTGCCCAGCTTCTCCTGATTCTCTTGCATGTACCACTCCGTCCCGGCTGTTCCTTCCAACTCCTTCTGTCCCACGTGACCCTTTCCTGCTTTCACTGCCCAGCTCAGGGCTCAGTCTTACCAAATAGTGTGATGCTGGCATTGGTGTGGCCCAACTTATTGGAGGCCACACAGGTGTAGTTCCCATAGTCGTGCTCAGAGACATTGAAGAAGATGAGTTTTGAGAGAAAAGGTCTGTTTTCCACTTTGACCCCCTTCTTTCCTTCAACCAGTCTGAGAGAAACAAGAGAGAGACAAAAACGGAGAAAAAAAGGAGATGGTTATATTTTTCTCATAGGAGGAGGACAGACTCTGGAATGAATGATCGTCTTATTGACTCCTTTCTGACATTATGATGATGACTTTTTCTCCCCTGCTCAAGTACACAAGTTTACACACAATGACATATAGTTGTATTTCTCTATTTTTGTGCATGTGCTTGGGGACACTCTTGGCACTACACAGATAGCCACCACATCCCCTGAAGGCAGGTGATGAGCCTGCTGTGTGACATTCAGACAGTCATATCCACTCAGTAGGTGCTCCAAGTGTGGACATAATTGATGCTGATGATAAGATTAATGAAGATGATGATGATGGCAACCATAAAATTAAAAAAAAAACCACAACCCTCAATGTTGGAAGAGAAGAACCTGAGGGGTTTGAAAGAACAAAGCATTTTCAAGGACTTGGGTGATAAAGAATTATGAACTTGAAGCATTCTACAGATAATAGCTTATTTTTGGCGGTGAATAGGATACAAGAACCTGGGATCACTTTTAGATCACTTCAGAGCGAGGTACTCTGAAGGGCTTGGGAGGTGGTCTGCCTGAGTATTATAACTCAGTCCAGAAAGGATTATAGATCCTAAGCACATGACCATCTAGAGCCTGGACAGTCTCCGTGAGTGACCCGTTATGGCCGCCCAATACACCACAAGGGCTGTCCTTGGTGGTAGGGAAGGGTCACAGAGGGCGAGGGGGGAAAACACATATACCTGCTAGAACCGTGGATACCTCTACTGGGCAGGTGGAGAGCATAAGGAGAACACTGCTTAGGGGCTGGTGGGGTCATATCCTCTATCTCAGGAGGCTGTGAGCAAAAATTCCTACTACCATTGCATGTCTACACGGAAATTATGAGACCAACCCTCTTCCTTTTAAAAGCTCTGCAATGTCCTATTTCAGAGAATGGGCTTGAAGCCAACCTCTTACTTTCCCTGAAATAATTTGTCTTCCTTGCCCAGAAGCTGAGCCTATGCTATGGGAAAGATACATTTTAGGGAGAGAAATCCTTCTGAATGGAGGATCTCAGGGAACATGGTTTAGGGCTTGGCTGGGACAGGATGTGCAGAAAGTAAACATTGTCAAGGTAGACGTGCATCAGAACAGGCGCAGGGGACAGGAATTGGGGCCAATGGTTGGTTTCGGAGTCATCAGACCAAGAAATATAATATTCAAGGCAGAATAGAAAGTGAAGCCCAGCAAGACAATGATGAGAAAATGCTCCATAAACTATAAAATGTTATTCAATATACTATATTTCTGTGGAGTCAGACATCAAGACCTCCCGCCTGTCCCTGGGTTCCAGCATGTTTCTGGCACAGAGGACAGCTGCTTCGTCATCATCTGAAGATGTTGTCTCTGTAGGACTATAGAACGGCTCTCGCCGTCACCCCAACCCCTGATCAGAAGAGAAAGTCAGGCTCTGGCTTCGGTTCTCGCTCAACATCTGTCTCCTGGGAAGTCAAAAAGGTTGGCTGGAGGAACTTGCTTGCTTTTCATTATGTAGATTTTCCTCCGGGAGCTTTTTCTCTCTCCTAAGCTAGGGGCAGTGAACTGGCCTGAGTCCACGGACTTCATTAAAGTGTGAGCGCTGTAGGAAGGGAATGAGGCGCCCGGCTGTGCTGCCAGACGCCACCCTTCTATTTCCAGCTTGTTACGTAGATATTGATCCTCTAGGGGGTGCTGTCCAGAGAAAGCCCTACAAGCCCACCCACCAGGAGGTTTTCGAGAGCTCTTCAAGTGTATTGATCCCATTTGCCATTTTGACGCCCTTCCTGGCCTGGGGAGGAAGCCTTCACATCAGAACCAAGCTGTGAATTAGATTTCAGCGCTGCAGTGGCGAGAGACACTTACCGGAGCAGGCTCCTGCCCTGCTTGACAGCTCTGAAATGTCTTTAGCTAAAAGCAGGGTGGAGTGGCGCGCAGTGCTTTGCAGCACTTTGCAGCTTCTGGAACGGCACACTTGCCTCTTCTCTGTGTGGTCACACATTTCCCCATCCCATATTGCTCCCAGCCTTCGGGTTTTTAGTGAATCTGAGGCTTTTCATTGGCTCATGCCCCCATGGATGGGTGGATCTTATCAAGTACAGCATCCCATTTTTTTTCTCCCTTTGATTGATGACACACACAGTGCAGCTGGGTAGTACTAGGACGTAGACAAAAGAGACTTCTACCCTAAATTTTGAGAAAACTGCCTGTCCCCAATATATAAACTCCGTTGATTTGCCCCAGATGTCTGCTTATGTCCCTGGAAATGGAGCTAGAGTAGAGCTGCTCCCCCTCCACGGGGTCCGCCTGGAGGAAAGGTTGCCTGCCAGCCTCAGTGGCACAGGATGGATTGGCAGGCAGTGACAAGGACTTCGCAGCCAGAGTGGCTCTTGCTGAGCAGGGTGTCAAGAGGACAGACAACTCCACTCAGTGGGAGAGTACTGGAAATAAATAAATGAGAAGCACATGGAAAACTGACCAGCATCGGTTAAAGGGGAGAAAGGAGCCCCCTTGAGAAGAGCTTGGACAGTGGGGGATCAAGGCTGCTTGAGCCAGGGGTGTCTGAAGTCTCTGAGGGACCCGACTGGGCTTTCTTCCTCCTGGGAAAATAATGCATATCCAGCTCCTCTCCTGTGACACAGGGGGCGCAAAGCAGGGCCGTCTTTTCCTTTTTTCTTACCACTGGCCATTTATGCCCATGTCTATGTCTATGGCCACATCGCTTTTCCTCCACATATTTTAAGATCTCATGTTCTCCTACATTTTTGCTTGTATTTTTTTCCATAAAGAATTAAAAAAAAATAGGAGGCATCTGATTCGTTTGGGGAAAGACCTGGGTAATCGAACGTTCAGGAAATGGCTGTGTAGCTCCGTGGTGTTTTGTTACTGTTGTTTCTGTTTCTACTAGGCTTTCACATAGGAGGCCCCTTAGTGGGAAGAGGGAGGGACAAGGAAAGCAGGACTTGCAAGAAAAATGCTTCTTTAATGGGAAGATGTTACTCCTTTCCGCTTGATTCTGAATTCCTAGAAGGGGGGAAGCCAGCTATTTCTTATCTCTTCATGTGTTTGCTTTTCTTCTTTCTGCCTCACACGCTTCGTCTCTAAAATGGGCTGGATGAATAGGATACACCTTGTTAAGGAGCTTCCGGATTTTGTACTTCAAGATGGAAAAGCACTGCTTCTCATTTGGAAGAATTATGAGAGGACGCAACGACTCTCATGACGGAGTGACGTGATTCCGAGACAGGGAAGGTTTTCGGATGCTGAGCAACCTCATCAAGAAAGAAACCCAAGACGCGCTGGGGATGTTCTAGGTAGCAGGGGCACAGCTGGGTCACTGCTGGCCTGCACCTGCTCAGTGCTCCCTTTCTCACCATCTCCCTTGGGCTGTTTGTCTTCTGCAGGTTCTCGGCCCTGTAACGCCTTCCTCCTCCACCCCATACACACCCCAGACAGTTTTGCATCACCCCCTCCTCGGTTCTATTAAAGTGTTTGAACATGGGCAGCTCTCGCACATTTATTCGTTGTTCACCCACCTTAAAATAGCTCTTTGATCACAGTAATTGTCGTGTTGCCTGACTGTTCTGAGCTGGTGAACCCTGTGCTAACTCACCATTTGAGAACTCCTCGCAATGACAATCTTCCCTGAATCACAACAGATACCCCGATGATGGCTGCAACAATGAGAGGGAAGGGAACAGTCCCCTTTCTTTTCCTTTACCTTGAAAGAACAACCCAGGCACAAAGGGAGGGCTAAAGCGGGTCATGGACTCTTTTATCCATTCCTATCGATGGTGTCCGGGACTGAGCTGGAGACCTGCTAACTTCTTGGCCACTTCCAGCACCCCGAGAACATTCCCAGCTTCTTAATGCAAGCCACACAGTGTGTTAAAAATAGCTATGGGCAGAACACTTTATTTTCTTGGCCTACAAAAAAATTCACAGGCCTTTCAACATTTCTGGTGGCCTTTCTTAGAGACTTTGCTTTTCCAAAAAAAAAAAAAAAGTTTTCTTTCAGGCTCGTTGATTGGCGAGCGCTAACTCTGCATAGAAATGTTAAAAGCAGAGCTGAAAATCATGAATAATCAGAAAATATATCCTCTGCCCCCAACCCCTTGATAGCTAGTGGGAACTAGAAGAAAATTTTTCAGAGATTCATTTGTAACCATCTGGAATCAGGAACCTGGAAAAACATCCTTCTCCTCGGGGGCAGGTGGGGTAGGGAGGAAGTCTTTACCTTTTGTCATCCTTGTACCACTGGAATTCAGCAGAGGGAACAGCTGAGGCCTCACACTGCAGTGTTCCCTTCTGTCCCACGGGGACGCCTGTCCCCTTAGCTTCTGAAATGTATGGTGGATCTGCAGAGAGAAGATGTGCGGTAGCATTTTAGAACGCATCCTAAAATGAGGCAGGCTGCCTCATTCACTGGGTTTGGTTTTTCTTCCCTGCTCCACCTCTGCTTGCTTGAGCTGACAAATTGATACACGAATTGCGCCAGAGAGTGAAACCATTCAACACGGTGCTAAGGAAAAGCTTGCCTTCCTAGCAGGTATTGCTGCTGTTTCCCTCTGTGCAGAGGTGGGATGACCGGGTATTCAGGCATTTTTCCTGTTTAAACTTTTGAACTTTCGTGGGAGAATGCCAGTCCATCAACCCTACACTCCTTTAATCTGCCTTATAGAATTCCTGCACACCAGGTTCTTGCCAGAGTCTATAACCTCGAACCATTCAATTCCCATCAAAAGCTCAGTTGCAAGAAATAATATTCATAGAGAATTGCCTGAAGGATAGACATATCAGTCATTCTTCCAGGTATCCCAAAATGGATCCTTGAATCAAGCCAGACCGAACTAGACCAGTAAACTTGGCCTGCGTTCATTTGAAGTCTTTACCTAACTACCCTTGGCAATTCCAACCGTTTGCATTGAAGTGCATTATGAAAAAACAGCCGTAATAAACTTGGCATTCTATTTATTGCAGAAATATCGTGCGTGATGTTGTTGACTATATCTCAAAGCGATCTATTTGTGGAGACACTAAAGAGAAATTTCTCTTGGGTCTCGGTACCAGGAAGAGCAGTGTTTCTCCCGAGCAACGAGTTTGCTTTCATCTTATGGACATAAACCTTAAAGCAGATGATGTCTCCTCGCTTTGATTTCACAACTCAGAGCCAAATTCTGCACCTGCATCTACTCTCCTTGTGGTATGTGTTTCCTGTGTTCATTTATCCCTAGCTTTCACTTATCATCCTAAATAGGTTTTCCCTTTGCTCACATCATCTTATTCTCCAGGTTAATATTTATTAACTGAAAGTCATTTCGAGTCTCTTTAAAAAAATCAGTGGCACAAATTTTGATATATGTATATAGAGAGAGACTCGAAATGACTTTCAGTTAATATATATATATATAAAACGGTAGCATTGTTATACCTATTTCTTTGCTTCTTAAAGTGCTGTGTATTAAGTAGATTCAAATTGTAACAGAAAGCAAAATAGTTAAGAATGAGTAATCACTAAGGCACAATATCCTTCCCACACCTCCATCCCACCCAAGGTTAGAAAAGGAAAGGCTTCTTGGTTTAGTTCTTGGGTTCCATCCTGTCGTGAGACTTCCTGAAATGAGCATAACAGAGAAAACTTTCAAAATGTCATATGGAACTGAGTCAGGGTGTACTATGAGGAGTCAAGAAGAGAGAGGATGAGGAAGAAGGGGAGAAGTCGTGGAGGGTCAATGTCAGAGGGAACCTTGGTGGTATGTTTATTTATATTTAAATCTGGAATGTGTATTTCATCCATCAACATATGTAATCACAAAAGTACGAGGTCGCATAAATACCCCGTAAATATGTACCACAAATTTCCATAAATATATCACAAATTTCCCTCGTACCCCTAGCATTGCGCTCCCCACAATGGAGATGGCTGGACTAGAGAGTGAGGAGCTTGGAAACATTCTGAGGAAAGTATGGGAAAAATTGGGATTCAAGGACACATTTCTATAAATTATGCATTGAAAGCCATTTAATGATCTTCCAGGAATATAAGTCAAGTTTGGGGATTATATTAAATTACTTTCAGCTGCAATTTGTTTTAAACTCGAATTTGGAATTGCTTCTCTTGAGAGCAGAGAATGCACAATGATATGGCGCTGCTTCCCATCCCAGCCTGAGTCAGCAGCTGGCTCTGTGATCTGGCCCTTTGCTGTGGCCACGACCGTAGCCAGCCCGGTGCACGTGCAGGGCGAGGGGCTCCTGAGACCACTTACAGTTCACGGTGACCTTTACTCTCCGGACCACTGGTGCAGCCACATCATTGGAGGCGCTGCACTCGTAGTCTCCCGACTGCTCCCGCGTGATGCCCTGGATTTCCAGGTATTCGTCTTCACTCACAAAGCCCACAGCTGCAGGAGAAGGTGCAGTGAGAAAACAAACAGAACAAAACAAAACACCAAAAGTATGAACTTAGAAAATAAAGTATAAAATGGCTATGTCTGCTGAGAATTGTGCCATTTCCAAGTTCCGACTCTTGGGAACGATGCCCGTTCTCCATCCCCCAACTCCCTGCCCTTTTACTGCTTCCATCATCAACTTTCCTTTAGTTCCCCAGTGGACCAGCTGAAATGTTTGTGCTCCTGCCTAGACTAAACACAGAGTCTGGAGAATTACTGGTCCTCGATAAGTGATTAATAATTTTGACATTTACACTGCCCAAATCTTACCAAGCAGTGGGGCTCTGGGATCTAAGTAAGGCACCATAGGTGAATAGTAACTCTGACTTCAAGGTAGATTGAGGCTGAACCTTGAAGCATAGAGCTGATCACTGCATCCCAGACCATGAGTCAATTAAATTAAAAATATCAAACTAGCAGTTACATGCACACGCACGCACGCACAAGCCATAAAAGGCAGTGGAGGCACTGATAAAATAAATTTAAACTCCTATTTTTAGATTTAGACACTCAGTAAGATAAGCAAATTTTAATCACAAATATGGAAGAAAATCAAGATCAAGAAGACATGGCTGCAAAGCTTGCCCTTTCTTTTTTTCTTTTTTTCTTTTTTTTTAATTTTTCTTTTCTTTTCTTTTTTCTTTTTTTTTTTTTTAAAGCTTACCCTTTCATGTCGCCATTGAGACATGTCCCAGGCCTGATGTACAGACAGTCCCATTGCCTCACAGCATTGTTTGGGGTAACAAATTGCTTTTAAACATAAAAGCTATATATATATATATAAAAGCAATCCGAAAACTGTCACAGGCTGCATACCTGTTGCTTTAGAAAGTAAGCCCATGATCTGCTGGGAAGCACAGACTCAGGTGGAGACTCAGGTGGAGTGAAACTATCTTAACATGAGTAGCCCACATGAATAAAGGAAAGAAAGGAGCATTTGTCCCCAGGTAGTAAAACCTCTCCATAATTCACATGGATCTGCTGATCTAAAGCATGAAAATCAGAACAGAGAACCCAGAAGTGGACCCTGAACTTTATGCTCAACTAATATACAATAAAGGAGGAAAGACGATCCACTGGAAGAAAGACAGTCTCTTCAATAAATGGTGCTGGGAAAATTGGACATCCACATGCAGAAGAATGAAACTGGACCACTCTCTTGCACCATACACAAAGATAAACTCAAAATAGATGAAAGATCTAAATGTGAGACAAGATTCCATCAAAATCCCAGAGGAGAACTCAGGCAACACCCTTTTTGAACTTGGCCACAGTAACTGGAGAAGGACAAACAGTGTATGTTCTCATTCATTTGGGGAATATGAATAATAGTGAAAGGGAATATAAGGGAAGGGAGAAGAAATGTGTGAGAAATATCAGAAAGGGAGACAGAACATAAAGACTTCTAACTCTGGGAAATGAACTAGGGGTGGTGGAGGGGGAGGAGGGTGGGGGGGGGTGAATGGGTGACGGGCACTGAGGGGTACACTTGACGGGATGAGCACTGGGTGTTATTCTGTATGTGGGTAAATTGAACACCAATAAAAATTAATTTATAAAAAAAATAAAGCATGAAAATGACAACAGTAAGAAACTGGCACATACGTATGGTATGTAAAGTGACCATCCTATGTGTTCTGTGACATTGCTAAGGTCACCACCTTTGTCAAGGTAACTATAGAAATAACAATGACAGCAACCAGAAAATGACTATCTTGTAAAGAAGGGCCGTCACCTGCCCAACACCGCCTCCACTCCTTGGTCGTGAGAAGTCTGTGCCACTGTCCAGTAACAAGCCCAACCTGAGCATTTCCTCATACTTCTTCATGCCATATGGAACCCACACTATATATATATGTAGGCACTCTCTTGCCTCTATACCTACAGGAGAGCAAAAGAACAGCCTAGATCTATTACAGCAAGCTTCCAAAATTCACAAGAGCTAGGAATACTTTAATAAGTTTTTTTTTTCATTAATTTATTTTTATTTTTATTTTTTTTTATAAATTTATTTTTTTATTTGTGTTCAATTTGCCAACATATAGAATAACACCCAGTATAAGTTGAAAACAGGGCCAGAAGGTCCAGGCCAGGGAGAGGACAATCAACATTAAGCCATAGAGACTCACAGTGCCAACCAGTAAGAAACTTCCAATTATCCACAGTTACCTTTTTTTTGTTACTGTTTTGTAACTGTATTTAGGGGAAGAGGTACTAACACTGATTTGAGGAAGAGCGGAGGAAGTACGAAGAAAAGGTTTACATGAAGAAGCTGTGATTCCTTGTATATTGTCATTGTTTATTTTCTACCAACCTCAAGCCTGCATCTGTCAGTTCTTTCCCAGCTGGAATGCTGTAATTACTGTGCAGAGCATCTTGGAGACCAGTGTCACACTTCATATTCCCATTAATTTTAAATGGTAGTCCTTGGTACATATGTGTGGCAATTGGTGTCATATTTTAATTAGGCTTGCCCTACACCATCTGAAATTAATAATAGCTCGAATTACCAATGTAATTTATAAATTAACAGTGCCGTAGCATTAGGAAATAAATTAGCTCTGGACAGCTGTTTCTGGACTGAGCTCCAGTGTCGGAGCAGTGATTGGTAGGACCTCACATCTCCCAGGAGGCTATGTATTATGCCACCAAAGCAAGGGAACTAAAGGACACAGGGGTATCTGCATCTCTTATCCTTGCCTCCAACTAGAGGCCATGCATCCACTTTAATTTCCCTATCCAAATATGTTCTTGTGTGACGACAGCATGATCTATAGGGTCCAAGCTTGGATGAGCTTGTAATATGGACTTCCAAATGTCGGGGGGAGTACAGACCCATATGCAAGCACATAAATGCAAGGGTATTCACAATCAAGAACGCATCAAGTGGGGACGGGTGCATTGGTGTCTGTGTATATTTGTACATGAATATCAGGCAATCTTACGTAGGAAACGAAGTTGGACGGCTTAAGATTTGGGCAAGCTGTATGCTCTCCATCGATCTGGACTCCTGTTAGCAGAGGGAAGGGATTTACACTTAAGTCATCTTGCAGAAAAGCAATGAGGCTTAATTTCACCATCATATGTTCTCCAGACCAAATGTAGAATCGGAGAAAAGCCACAATGACTCTACTGCTCACCAATGTTACATGTATACTTTCTGATTAAATTGGGTAAAGCATGTGAAGATTGAGTTGTATAGTAAAATACTTCATACATTTTAAGTTTCACTGTTATTATCCCCCCCCCCCCGCCTTTTCCTCGAATACTTTTTTTTCCCTGGAAGCACGTAGAGCAAAGCAGGAGAGAAAAAGGTCGGAATACACATAGCAAATTAAACTTTGAACCACCAGAAATTCCTATAGTTGCTGCTTAAAACAAATGAATAATTCAACCACCACCTCCGCCACCACTGCCACCACCACCGCCACCACCGCCACCACCGCAAGCTGAAATTTACAAAGTTGGTGACTGAATTTATAGAGTTAGTGATTCAAGGAGAGCTTTCTTTTAAACAGCAATTGTGCTCTGGCTGTAAATGATCAACGCTTTATCACTCATATGAGGAACTTACAAAGAATATTGGGAGGGGGAACAGATAAGCACAGCATATTTTTTAAAATTAATTTTTATTGGTGTTCAATTTACCAACATACAGAATAACACCCAGTGCTCATCCCGTCATGTGTCCCCCTCAGTGCCCGTCACCCATTCACCCCCACCCCCCGCCCTCCTCCCCTTCCACCACCCCTAGTTCATTTCCCAGAGTTAGAAGTCTTTATGTTCTGTCTCCCATTTCTTCTCCCTTCCCTTATATTCCCTTTCACTATTATTCATATTCCCCAAATAAGTGAGAACATACACTGTTTGTCCTTCTCCGATTGACTTACTTCACTCAGCACAATACCCTCCAGTTCCATCCACGTTGAAACAAATGGTGGGTATTTGTCGTTTCTAATGGCTGAGTAATATTCCATTGTATACATAAACCACATCTTCTTTATCCATTCATCTTTCGATGGACATCGAGGCTCCCTCCACAATTTGGCTATTGTGGACATGGCTGCTAGAAACATCGGGGTGCAGGTGTCCTAGCATTTCATTGCATCTGAATCTTTGGGGTAAATCCCCAGCAGTGCAATTGCTGGGTCGTAGGGCAGGTCTATTTTTAATTCTTTGAGGAACCTCCACACAGTTTTCGAGAGTGGCTGCACCAGTTCACATTCCCACCAACAGTGTAAGAGGGTTCCCTTTTCTCCACATCCTCTCCAACATTTGTTGTTTCCTGCCTTGTTAATTTTCCCCATTCTCACTGGTGTGAGGTGGTATCTCATTGTGGTTTTGATCTGTATTTCCCTGATGGCAAGTGATGCAGAGCATTTTCTCATGTGCATGTTGGCCATGTCTATGTCTTCCTCTGTGAGATTTCTCTTCATGTCTTTTGCCCATTTCATGATTGGATTGTTTGTTTCTTTGCTGTTGAGTTTAATACGTTCTTTATAGATTTTGGAAACTAGCCCTTTATCTGATATGTCATTTGCAAATATCTTCTCCCATTCTGTAGGTTGTCTTTGAGTTTTGTTGACTGTATCCTTTGCTGTGTAAAAGCTTCTTATCTTGATGAAGTCCCAATAGTTCATTTTTGCTTTTGTTTCTTTTGCTTTCGTGAATGTATCTTGCAAGAAGTTACTGTGGCCAAGTTCAAAAAGGGTGTTGCCTGAGTTCTCCTCTAAGCACAGCATATTTTAAGGGCGTTTAAAGTGTGAAAGGAAATTCTTAGTTAAGAGCTACCAGCAGGGAAAGGAGCAAATCACTTGATAAAATCCTATGAAAAGAAACCCTTCATGGTCAATAGCTTCTCACTCGGAAGTCCTTCTTGTCCAAAGAAAACACACCCCTCAGTAGAAATGACATGCCCACCCTCCTAAAATACTGCCTCCATCATGTCGCACCTCTTCAGACTTAGTGTCTCCCTATTTTCTGTAAGATCAAACGCCAGCTCCACTGTCTTACGGAAACCCTGCATCAGCTAGCCCCAGTCTGCTCATACCGAATCATCTCGTACCTGTGCCATGAGGAAGGCAACAGGTCATCCTGGGGAAAAGCAAAAGTCTGGCATCAGACACACCCAGTCCTGTACTTGAAGCCTCTGGAGGAGTTAACTTGCTGTTACTCCTCTGTGCCATCATTGCTTCCTCTCTACAACTCAGAATAATGTTACCGACCTCTAGTGGTGCTTTGAGGATGGAATGCATGCTCAATGCACTTGGCACAGTGGAAGGCACGTGATAAATTTTGCAGGTGTTAGCACTGTCACCACCATTGTCCCTACCACTGCTGCCACAGCTTTCCGCCAGGCCCTGCCATCCATTTCTCATCTTGGACAGACATCATCGTTCCTTTTGGACAGATTGCATCTATCACTCAGAGCTGTGTTCTTTCTGTCACCGAGGCAGACACCACCTCATTTTCAAATCCTAATTCTTCCCTGAAAACTCGTTGATATGGGTTGAATTGTGCCCCCCCCCCAAAAAAAAGACCTGTTGAGGCCCTTATCATCAGCATGCACAAATGTGACCTTATTTGGAAATAGTGTCTTTATAGAAGTAATGGAATTAAAAGGAGGTATTAGGGTGGGCCTTCATCCACCGTGACTGGTATCTCCATGAAAAGGAGAAATCTGGACACAGAGCAGGCACAGAGGGAAGACTATGTGAAGACACACAGGGAGAAGGTGGCCATGTGACCATAGCGATGCCTCTACAGGCCAGGGAAAGCCAAGGATTGCTGGCACACCACACAAGCTAGGAGAGGCAAAGTAGTGATTCTCCCCTACAGCTGTCAGAGAGAACGTGCACCAGCTGACACTCTGATCCTGGACCTTTAGCTTTCAGAACTGCGAGGCAATACACTTATGCTATTTACGCCATCTAGTTTGGGCTACTTGCTTATGGCGGCCTTAGGAAACTCAGACTCCCGTCTGTCTCCTGTCAGTGCCCGTGGCAGTCCCAGCAATCTTGTTCCACGCAGAGCTCTTCTAGCCTTCAAAACCATAAGGGAATTAAACCCAAGAGCTTCAAGAGACATTAATGGTTATATATAACTCCATAGTTGCTATATTAGGACACAGTCTGACTTCAGTAGAATTTCCTAGAATAGTTGTTTAAATATAGATTTCTAGATGCCACCCATACCTATTAAGTCAGAATCTTCAGGAACGAGGAGTTTTAATTTTACTAGGAAATTGCCACATACAGCCAAGTTTGGGAGTTAGCGATATTATTAAATCCTTGTATCTTAATGTGGGAAACTGCAGTTCAGGGGCGCTCACGTCTGCTCAGTGACAGGACGACCCAGGTCTGCTGATGTCCGATCCACAGCAACTACAATAGCATTTCCCGGTGGCCGGTCGTTTTGTGCTGTTATACATTGGTCTAATATTCTCCAATGGAAATGAAACTCTGGCTGCAAGGACCAATCTTGGATATCTCTAGCTCTAAAGGCACCTAGGAAAGTGGTTTCCATAACCCGAAATTTGTCAACTTCTTATTAATAAGATGATCGACTGATGGAACTACAGGCTGAGTTCAGTTAAAAAGAGAAAGAAAAATAGTGAGGAGCTCCATGTTGCTCACCTAATCTTCATGTGGCTCTATTCCCAAGGCAGTGCCACTTCTGGTAATTGTTCTTAGCACAATATTTGTATTTCCTGACTTTAAAAAATATCATCACTATTAGTGTTCTAACAAAACAGACTTTCTTTAAGTATGTGATTTTAAAAGGTTTATTGAGTGTTTAGTATAATTTATATTTAGTCTTGGGGCCAATTACTTCCTCAGAGGAATGCATTCTTAATTTAAAAATGTAGATCAATGAGGAAGTATGATTTATCTAACAGAGTTTGTTTTACAGCCAACTTCTTAGGAGCACAGCTATTTCTTGAGGTGGAATCTGACAACCCAAGCAGGGAAACGAAGTAAGTTGGAAATGGGATTACTACGTCTGCCCCTCGATCCGCAAAGGAGTTTCACCTTGTCCAAAGGGTTGAGCTCAGCAGGTTATAACCAATCACAGGACAGAAACTGCCCTGTGCAAGTGATACTCTTTGGAAAAGAAAACTTCAAAATTCTGAGTTCATAGAAGGGGTGTTAAAAACCTTTATAACTGAAAATAATAATAGCCACCATTATCATTTTTATTGCACCCAAGAATAAGCTTGTCAGGAGAACAGCTGTAGCTATTGGAGAGAAGAGGACACAGCTGTCTCCTTACTTAATATTTTTATGGCATATATACCAGCTGAGATAAAAATCATAGGTCCTCAGAAGCTGAAAAAAAAATACAGAACCCAGAATCCCAGAATTTGAGAGTTGGAATTATTTTTTTAAATTTAGATTCAAATACCGTGACTAGCTTCATGCTAGACTGGTACTCGTGCCACTGCTCTCACTTTCTCTCTCCGTTTCCATCAGGATGTTCCTGTTACACTCAGACCAGGCTTCAGGGACAGCAGTTTACAGGACTCGCGGGCCAGTGTCCCTCCCAGGGCCTTTATTACGAGTGGACCAGCATGGGAGGTTTTTTGTGTTTTGTTGGAGAAAGACATGGTTTTGTTCAGAGACTGGGAGGTCGGTGGACAAGAACAGTGTGGCAGAGGTATGGTTGCTGTTCCACAACACCAATCCCTGCAAGCCAGAGGGAATGGTTCAAGGAGCAGGTGTTAGGGCCAGAACTACGGGAGGTGTGTTCCTGAGAGAGTTCGAGGTGGGCAGACCTGCCATGAGATCCAGGGTCGGCATCTGCCAGTGAAGTGGGGAAGTCCTTCCTCATCCCCAGCCCCCGAGACCTCAGGGCATCCTCGACTTGGGGCACACAGCCAACCACCACTGACAACAGGGGCTCGTTCTGTCAGTGGAGGCAAAGGTGAGGGGCTTTGCCCGGGGGGAGGCAGGGGCAAGACATGAGGGGACGTGGACTTGAGCACATGGAAGGGATTTGAAGAACTAAGCAGAGGAGACACTGAGGCATGGCTGGGGTCCCTAAAAGCCATACTGATGTGGCACTGACACAGTCTGTGCTGCTGGACCAGGCTGGGGACACGCGGGATCACACACAGTCCAGGCAGCAACATTGACGGCCACAGGGCGAGACTCTCCATGTTAAGAAGCATTTCCAGACGCGGTAGAAGTATAGATTTATCCACACAGCATAGCTCCTGAGGGTCTGACATTATACTCAAGAGCTGGTCATGGTTATCAGCACCGTTGGCCTGATTGCACCGCGGGCAGGGTTGAGTTCCCACGTCCTCACGTCGGCCCTGTAGAGCGCACTGGCCCATAGTTCCCTTCTTCTGCTTCAGATACCTCCTCCATAAAATGGGGCAAATCATACTACGTTATGGTTACTGTGAGGATTAAATAAGTAAATATGTGTAAAGAACTTAGAGCATAATAAGTTCTCAATAGACGGTACTATCACTGATACCACAATTCAGTTTGAGCACATTTTAATATACAAGATCCTCGATACAAGAAAATCTTGATGCAGAAATGAAAGAATAATCAGATCTCTGCTTTTCTAGTAGGAATTTAATAATAATAAACTTTACAAAGGATTCACCACAGATCCTTTAACGAGGAAGCTCTACTCTCTTCACTTAAAATAGGATTTGATTTACAAGGGATACAGATTCTTGGGATCATTTCTTCTAGGAAAGCAGGTGTAGCTGCACATGTGAGCTGCTGTGAGGGTTTGAAAAATGGCTCTAATTTCTCAAGTAAGAATAAAGGGAGATATATAGATAAAGATACATAATCTATCCATATTATATCTATAGATGCCAACTGTAAATTGCATCTCTATATCTAATCTATTATCTATATATCTAGATAATATGTCTATATTTTTATCTCTCTCCTTGACCTTTCCCTTGGATACACACAGTATGGTTGATAGAAAAGAGAGTCTGAGGATATTTCCAAGAATAAAACAAATTTATAAGATCTCTTGCAGAAAAAAAAAAAAGTTCTAGAAGGCCCCAAATACTTAGGATAGCCCTGCGGTACAGCCTCAAACATTCAATGAGAAAGTTACTCTAGGTAGCAACACAGGAACCACTTTTGGGAAATGGGACAGACTGACTTGTTCTCACAGCCGGCTTCCACTATATGGGAGAGCTCTTCCTTAAACACGTTAGTGGTTATTGCTAGAGAGCCGGGAGCCGAAGCTGTGGAGTGTACAGCATGAGGAAATGTCCTCATGCCATTACCTCCTTGCCAGTCCCAGATTTGTATCTATGCCACATGGATTCTTCTTATACCTGGGAAACTTATCTCATCATTTCCCTCAGCTTTCTGTTAGATACCTAAGAGTTGGTTGTTCTGAGCCATTCCCTCTGGTCACAGCATCTCTTGTACCATGTCCTACACACAGAAGATACCACTCCCCAGGCAGCTTCAATGCTCATTATCTCCTCGACTTAAGATGGAAATGCAAATTGGGAGTTGAAAAATTAATCTGTTAACCTGATTACATCCATCATCAAGCAAGAGATCCAATAAAAATACTACATAAACTGATGCCAACTACAAGTTGCATGCCTGCCTGTCTATGCACCAATTTGTCTTTCTATCTGTAAAGGCAACAGGGAGACACTTAGCATAGATCCTCGTATGCAGTAAGAGCTCATTAGAGGAGCACCTGGATGGCTCAATTGGTTAAACATCTGACTCTTGAGTTTGGTCAGGTCATGACCTCAAGGCCATGAGATCCAGCCCCACATGGGGCTCCATGCTTGGTGTGGAGCCTGCTTAAGAGTCTCTCTCTGCCCCTCCCTGCCCTGCAGGTGCATTTTCTCTCTTTCTTTAAAAAACAAACAAAAAGCCTCATTTGATAGTGGAAACTGAGCATATAGATATAGATATAGATATTTTGCATGTGTGTGAATATGCATGTATAAAATGTTAATGTATTATTGTACAGATATATAGAAAGGAAAATAAAAGAATTTCCTTAAGTTTTGATTGGGCAACTTTCTGGGAATGATCATTAGCTATGTATTAAGGAGGAGCTGAAGCCCAAAATGTAATTATATGAAAATGAGCCCTGGGACTCCACAGGGACAAGCCCTGTGCATCCCTGAGGCCTGTCCCTTCCTGAATGATGTGACACTAGTTCTCTGTGCAGATGCGGCTTCAGCAGCCGGCTGGGCCCTGGGAGTTGTGTGCTCTTCTATGTGCCTTTTCACGAAGCCTGTCAGCTCAGTTTTGCATGCAGACCCTCTATTACGGGTGATGATATCAGAGTCAGAAAGCACACAGCTGGATATTTGGAGTTTGCAGCTTGATGTCTGGAACCTGGGTATTTGAAGCAGTGCAGCTGATGGCTGCTAAGAAAAATAAATAAAGAAATAAAAAAATCAGCTTTTGATTTGTAAACTCAGCCAATTTGATCTGAAAGACATTGATAGGGGATAAATATAGAACTCCGCAGTGTCATATTACCTCAGGATCTTGGCTGTTTGCTTTCTCTTTTTCTAAATCTCTAGAGATGTAAGTCAGTACCGAGTGCTGAGAAATGTGAAGGATTTAATTGCTTTGAAATTTCCTGCTCAGATTAATTTAAGGAAATTATTTTCACTTGAGAGGCTCCTAATGGGTTAAATGTCTCCTAACATCAGCACGCACACCCTCAGGTCAGAAGTCCACTTAGAGTCCCCTTCATCACCTGGGGAAGTTGCCTTGGGAAAGCAGGGTAGTCTGTACACTCAGTCTGCCATTCACTCATGAAGACGCTTTCTAGATTGAGAAGAGGGGTTCTCAAACTGAAAACTGTGGAACTCTAACCCCAGGAGCCTCTGAACCCTAAGGGATGATGTGATGCCTATGCACATATGTGTGTTTATTTTCCCTAATGAAGGATTCTATGCCTTTCTGGAAAAGTTTAATATCTTCCTCCCTGTGTTCCTTTTGTTCATCCCACCAATGATGATACAGAATCAAATCTCTACCAACCCCCAGCCCCACAAAGAAAAAACAGTCAGAACGTGACCAATGATAGGAAGGACGTAACTCTAGAAGAAAAGCACAGCCTCGTGCATGTTTCATTAAATATTTTGTGGAGGATGGGGAGAGAGGTAACTTATAAATAACCCTTTTGAGGAATAGTTATGCAGACCTGAAGGGTTCTTTTCTTCACTAAAAGAGGGGAGTGCTTTTCCTGCCAGGACTTGGGGCGAAAGGAACGAAAGTGTGTAGGGTCCTGCCCCTCCCCACAGAGCCCCTGGCCAGCAGTGATTAACCAGGTGGCCGCGGTACACAGATGGAGGAAGGAGGAAGGACAAGGCCTTCCCTTCACAGGCAGCACCCTCAGATGGGGAGCAGAATGAAGGCTTTCCTGAAGAATTCCATTTATTGGTGACTCTATCACACAAACAACGACCATTTGGGGGGAGGGGGGTGCAGAAAAGGTGGGGTGGGGACCAACCTCTAGTTGAGGTCATATAATGAAGACTTTCAGATTAAATCATGAGGGGAGGCGGCAAAGTCCCATCCATACTAGAGATGTGAATACAAAGCCCCATCCGTACTAGAGATGTGAATACTGTGTGTGCATTTCCAACTGGCACGGGGTAGGAGAGTATGTGTGCCTTGAGACAATCCCATGGAAATACCCACGGAGCAGCAGGAAGCCCACTGGTGTAGGATGATCTGGGCCCAGAGAGAGGGGAGAGACATGCCTGAAAACCTTGGTATTTACCATAATGGATTACAGCCTATGAATATATATAAAATAGAATCTTTGCAAATAGTTCTCAAAATCTACCCACCACCAGATCTACTTGCTGCCAAGTCATACTGCCCGCCGTGCACGCATGGGCCTTGCCTGCCGGTCTGCTTTTCCTCGCTCTGCTATCCATGGGTGGAATTTTCAAGCACATAAAATCGATGGAAAGGGAGAGTGTATGGGAAAGAAAGGGAGAGCTCCTCTTTCACTGGCGACACTACTACGATTTCCTTCTCTCGCTCTTCATTTCACAGAACATCCAAAAATAGGCCTGCACACGTGAGTCCTGGAGGAAATGCAACGTATGGGAGCAAGACAACCATGATCTCCTGGAATAAACATGGTGTTTCTGAATCCTGATTATGGTTATTTCTCTTAGCAATTAGGTAATTTTGAGCAAATTGCTGAGCCCCAGTTCCCTCATTACTAAAATGTGAAGACTTATTTTATTACTCATTGGTTGGGTCAGAGAATTATATGAGGGAATTTGTGCAGAGTCACAGAGGGTGCTGGCACATGGAAGATGGTCAATAAACGCCAGGAGGCACACACTATAGGAAAGAAGACACTCAATCCATAAATCAGGGCCACTCGGCGACATCTATCCCCTCCCCCGGGCCCCTCTAGACTTCGAAACCTCCTCCCTACATTTTAAATTACCAGCTAGGCTCATAATTCCACACGTTCATCTCCACCCCAGGATTCTCTGCTGAGCTCCCAGCCCCCCGAACACCTCATCAATAAGTCTCACAGACACCAAGGGCGGAATTCATGGTCTTGCCCTTCACACCCGCTCTCACCCCATATCCGCTCATGTCTGTTGCTCGAGCTGCTAACTCTCCCACTCTCCTGAGATTAAGAAAAAAAAAAAAAAAAAGAGTCACATGTGATTCTTCTTTTTCTCTCATTTCTTGCCTCAGTCAACAAATCCTGTTGTTTTTACCTTCTTTAGAGGTTTCAAATCTATTTCCTTCTTTCCCTTGTCATTGTTAACGATCTTAATCCAAGTGCCCATTATCTACTGTGGATTATTTTAATATGCTCTTTACTGATCTCCCTGCTTCCAGCTCATTATTTTTATTTTTGTCTATAATTGCCAAAAATAAAAATTCCACCCCTGCTTAAATCCCCTCACGTTCCTCCTGGCCGTGGCATGCACAGGCTCCTCAGGGGCCGGCTGTTGTCTGCAGCTCCAGATTTCTCTCTTACCAGCTCCTTTCTCCTCACATCCACTGGACACACTGGCAAAGTTCCTAAAACATTAGGCCATTGATCTCTGCCTTTGTAACCTCTTCTTCTCCGCCTGGGATCTAATACTCCTTTGTCCACTTTCAAATGTCTATGCATCCTTCAAAAACCATCTTACATATCATTCCTCTGGGAACCCTTTCTTGACATTCAAAGTTCCTTTTTCCTTTCTACCCAGCTTATTTTTGGGGTTTGTTTCTAGAGTGTCGTACTAATAACACTGCATTGTTATGTATTTACATATGTTTACCCATCTGGACTCAAATTCTCAGGAAGAAAGGAACTCTTATTTCTTTCTGTATCTCTAATATCTGTAGCTGTGTTTAACACAGAGGAGGCACCAAGTGATCCTACGGTCAGAGACTGAGTGAATGAACTGAATGACTATAATTTTGGTGGCTGTTCTGGCTATCGTAATGAACTATTTACAACCTTCTTTGGTGACTTTTGCGAAAACAGAAGAGGTCTACTTTTTAAGGTTTATTTATTTATTTTTCCTCCTGATAAAGGGCTGGACCTCTCAAATTTCCTTAAGTTAAAGAATCCTCCCCCCCACTTCCTAGGAGGAATTGAAAAAAGCCTTCATCAAGCTAGGGTTGGAGTGAACACGAGCTGGGTTTGGCCATCTCCACAAATATCCTTAGTTAAAAGCTCTTGTAACTAATGTTCCTGCTTCCTCTGAATGAGTTAGGATACAGCGTGCCCTAATCAGAAGTGTCTCAGAGAGCTTTCTTATGTCATCGTCAATTTGGATGAATTTTTTCCAACTGGAATCAGCTTGGTGATTCAGCTCTGCCTATACGTAATTAGTGGTGGAATGATTGCAGGCAATGTGATTAGGCTCTTTACCTTCCTGGGACAGGCAGGAAAAAAAGTGCTGTCATCAACACAAAGTGGGCCTCAATAGGAGAGGGGGGAGACTCTGCAGGAGAGACACCAGGGCCAGCAGCACTACGCACAATAAGCAGCACCGCGCCAGGGATGGAAGCTGGCAACTAGGGATGCGGCTTCAAGCAATGGCTGCTTCTATTGAGGATATACTGAACTCCGCCTCCTAAACCGATGCTGTACTGGAGTGCGGGGACCAGCCTGAGTCTCCCCATCACCTGCTTCATGAAGTCTGAAGCCAAAATGCACAAAAGACCAAAGGAACGTGCCTGTTCTCACACACATGCCTGTGCAACTTCCCTGCCCTCTTTCCTTCTCAGGATCCAGGGCCTTGGCCTGCCACTGACAGTGCCATGTTCTTTTTTCTGTTTGTTTTTTTAAGATTTTATTTATTTATTCATAAGAGACACACAGAGAGAGGCAGAGACACAGGCAGAGGGAGAAGCAGGCTCCCTGTGGGGAGCCCAACATGGGACTCGATCCCGGGACCTTGGGATCACACCCTGGGCTGAAGGCAGATGCTCAACCACTGAGCCACCCAGGCGCCCCGATGTCATGTTGGGGCACCCCCACTGCCCTCAACTGCTTTCCTTAAACTGTATTAGCTCCTACTCCTCTGGACTTCTTCAAACCTAGCCACTCTCTTCCTTTCCCGTAGTTTCAAGAGATGGGATGAAGAAATAGTTTACTTTATCACACACCAAAATGTCACTGATTCTTGAATTGAGGAAACTAACCACCTGAGCTGAGGGGGGCTGTAAGTTATTCTTTCTTTCTGTTCTAATTCTCTACTTCAGGCGCCTGTCACCTTGCATGGTGCAGTGGGTAAGTGGACAGGAGCTCATGAAGCAACCCACGGAGTCAGGGGCTGGTGAAGCTAGCGTTCAGAGAAAGAGAGAGACAGATAGAGAGGGAAAAGGAGGAGGGGAGAGTGTGAGAGAGGCAGAGCATATGCAGATGATAAAACTGCACATCAAACAACAAAGACAGCAAGCAGAATGCAAGTGTTTTGCTAACGGCTATTTTCTGGTTGCTTAGGTAAATCAGAATCTCGCTCCCATGACTACCGTGTCCTCATCAAAGCTCAAAGGCACCGACACCACTCTGGAAGTAGTTAGACACAACCACTCCTGTCTGAGGCCTGTGGAAGCAGCTGGCCTGAACACCACTGGAGCATCCTACTAAACTTTAAAGACCCCAGGATTGGCTAGAATAACCATTCTTTCCAAGAGACTCTCCTACCCGATCCTCTAGAAAAGGGGCAGCACACTTTTTCTACATAGATCAAACAGCAAATATTTTTAGACCTTGTAGACCATGCAGCCTCTGTGGCAGCTACTGAGCTCTGCGGTTGTAGCGCAAAAGCAGCCACAAAGTAGACGTGAGTGAGTGTGAGTGGCTGCTGTCCAATGAAGCTTTATTTACCATGAACTATGATTCCTCTTATGGCTAATATTCAACTATTTAAAAACGTAAAAGGCATTCTCAACTTGTGGGACATGCAAAACACCAGGTGGCTGTTGCATCTGGCCTGTGGTCTGCAGAGTGCTGACCGCCAATGTAGAAGTATGAATCCGTCCGGCGGCTTTCTACTTCCTACGAGTCTTGTCTCACTCTTCTCTGGCTCATCTCCACACTCTTCCTCTCCTCTCAAGACTCTTCCATTCTGGTCTGTGCACCTTTACTGACGGCCAGACAGACCTTGTCCCCACACAGTCTTCTTGGACCGATACCTCCCCTTCACTGTCACAGAGTCTAAGAGTATGGATTCCACTAGAGACCCATCCTGTCAAGTGGAGGCTACTGCTTTATTCTATTGTTGGTTGGATGTTTGCTCTCTAGTGAAATGTCTAAACTCCATCTTCCGGCCTCACACTCTTCTGTTCTCCTGACCTCCTGGTCATTCCTTCCCATTCAATGAAGACCTTGCTCCTGCTTAGAGCCTTCATCTCCATGCCAGCTCTTACCCATCATTCTCAGTGACTTCATTGTCCAGAAATATAATCTATGAAAAACTTGATTCTCACATTCTTGATCCCTAATTTCCAATGAGTTTCTCTTCTGCTCACTTCACACACACCTCTGAAGTCATGAACCTGAGCATCTCACTCTGTCCATGACTTCCTGTCCTTGCCAACGCATTTGCTCAGTGACTTTCTGGAAACAATGATTTTACTTCACTAAGGCCTCAAATCCACTGACACAATACTTTTTACTCTTTTTCCCTTTGACATCCCTCTTGATAAAACTTAGGTTTTCATGATGCATCACTGTAATCCCTCACTGGAAAATACCTACAACTATTTCACCTCTGCCTGTGTGTAACAGTCACTGGAGGAAGCTCCACTCAACATGGATCCAGATATCTGTTTTCCTGGTGTCTGCTTTGGGAGTATCACACAAACAGCAGCCTGACTTGACTGGACATTCACCACAGATAAGCTCTCACCACTGCCCTAGAATTTTTCATTGTTTCTCTGATAACCAGACTCTCCCACTCTCAAGGTTTGTTTTCATTACTCATGCTTTCCAAACACCTCACTCCCTGGTCATCATCTCCTTCCTTCTATATTATTTTCTGATGATCATCTGCTAATGAGATGGATCCAGAAACCATCAGACAGTATCACTCCTCTTCTCACGATCAAATCTACAGACCTCTACATCTGTGCCTGTCATCTCATTGTGTCCTGAGTTACAATCTCTCAATGGAAAGTACCCTCAACTTCTTCCCCTCTACTCCTGCTCTCTAACAGAACAGCTGTTTGTCACTTCTCAAAAAAATAATTCCTTCTTTTGATCTATAATTTCTTCCCTTCTCACTTTTTTGAGAGCTTCACTCCATCTGCTTTATTTATTTATGCTTCAAAGATTTTTTTTTCATTTTTATCATTTTTAAATGTTTGATTCCAGGCCATCACACCAATTGGTTTTGCTCAACTAATAAAAATCAGTCTGCTCTCCCTTAGTTCCTAGTTGTAATCCACCCAGATTATTTTTTCACCTTTTAAATGTCTGTCTTAACACCACTCCTCACTGCTGACCCTGTGTTTCACAGCCCTGCTCAATAGTCAAGCGTCTCAAAACTATTGTCCAAATGTGCCACCTAAAATTCTTTACCTTAGATTCATAATTCAGTTAGTCCAGTGGAGCTTCTGTCCACATATCTTCACTGAACCTAATCATACAAAGGTCACTAAATGACTGCCAAGTTTCCAAACTAATTCCACATATTTTAGTGTTTTCTTATGACACTTCTTGGCAACAGGCTACACGGTCAACAGCTAGCTCCTTTTAATGGTCTTCTCTTGGCTTCTCTAATCACATATTCTCCCAATTTCCCATCCATCCTCTCTGGTTACCCTTTCTGAATCTCCTTCACTGGCTTTCCCTGAGTTATCCAACTTCTGTGTATTGGGGTTGTCAAGAGCCAGGTCCTAGGCATTCCTTTCTTTTCTCACTGTACATTTTCCAGGCAACATCACATATTCTGTGGCTTTGAACTTCCAGTTCTATGGCAACAACTCACAAATTTATACTTCTCCCCTAATTTATCTTTCATGAGTCCTGGACTCATGTATGCACTAGCATACCTAAAACAATCACTTGGAAGTCTCATAAACATCCAAATTTGTCCAACATGGAATTCTTGGCTTTTCTCCTTCAAACGTTCCTACTTTCAGTTTTTCTCTTATTAATGAATGATACCTCTATTGACCTAATTGCTCAAATGAAAATTCTGGGAGTTATGCTCAGTCCTAACCTCTCCCTGATGACAATACTGAATCCATTACCAAGTCTTGCTGATTCTACTTCCAAAATACGCCTTGAGTTTATTCTCCTCTTTCTATTTTTACCTGTATCACCTTACCCTTCAGAGACTACTGGAACAGCCTATGGACTTTCTAATTTACAAAACTTGTTTACAGATATTATCTACTTAATCTTTTCCAATGATACTATCAGGTAGGTAACATATGATCCAGTCAACACCAAGTCAGCATAAAGTATCACATGCCCTGTCATGACTTAACCCCTCTTTATTTCTTTGCCACTTTTCCCGTAATATATTTCTGTACTTGGCTCAGGCCTCACTGAAAAAAAAAAGTTATAATTCCAGAAGAATGTCATCTTATATTTTGTCCCTGGTTTTACACCTAGAAATACACTCTCTCTCAGGCTGTCTCTTCTTTTCCTTCAGGTCACAACTTAGATTTCATCTCTTATGAGAATCCTTTCTTAACCTTTCTGGTGCCCCTGGGATAACACCTTGTTCCTTTGTTCACTGTATGTCATAAGTCCTCTGTGCTTTCTTTCTGTGATAATGCTTTTTATATAATATTAAGGTGGTCTGGTTATTTATCTGTTTCTCCCTTCAGACTAAAAGTCCACTAAGGGCTGACAGCAGTTCTGTATCTGTAGCATATAGTGTTCACAACATGTAGTTACTAAATGAACAAAGGAATTAATTAATGCATTAGCTGATATGTTTGCTGTGGCCAACACATTCTTAATTTTTTTTAATTTAAACTCAATTTGCCAACATATAGTATAACACCCAGTGCTCATCCCATCAAGTGCCTTCCTTGGTGCCTGTCACCCTGAGTCATCCCATCCCCCCGCCTGCCTCCCCTTCCACTACCCTTTATAGGTTTCCCAGAGTTAGGAGTCTCTCATGGTTTGTCACCCCCTCTAATTTTCCCCCACTCAGTTCCCCTCCTTTCTCTTATAATCCCTTTCACTATTTCTTATATTCCATGTATGAGTGAAACCATATGAAGATTGTCTTTTTCCAATTGACTCATTTCACTCAACATAATACAAGGCCAACACTGAGTGTCTATCTATGTTGTTTGGACAGAGTCTGTTAAAGTAACCTACTTTATAACCAAATGCATATCTAGGGCCCCATGACACACATACCTGACTTTGTAGTCCCATTTCCTATTACTTCCAGATTCCATTTTTTCACATCAATGGTTTACCAGGGGCAGGGCAGTAGGGGATGGGTATTCACTGCCATTGTCCAAAAAGTTTACATGCATGGTGATGATTTTATTTTATTTTTTTTCATGGTGATGATTTTAAAAACTGGGCTGATTTTAGTCAATTATTATTAATTCTCTGAAGTTCCAGTTAAGATGAAGTAAGCACACCTTACCCTAAACACACCTTGGATCTTCCACTCATCACAGCTACAGAATACATTTTAAAATGACCTGAAAAGTAAGCAGGCAGACTGGGAAGGGAAGATCACTGCAATGGTAAGTTTATGGTTGTGCTTTGTTTTCCTTTCTCAGCATAAACTCAGAGCAGCCAAAGTCCTGAAATGGTGTGGTACATGCAAACTGAAAAATGGTTCAAAATAATCCTTCTCTTTGTGTCTTACGATGGAGAAGGGGGGAATCTACAAGATAGGGAGAGTGAGGGACATTCCCTGTTGTTTTGGTTTTTTGATGTTTCCCTTCTTGGCTCTGCCCTGAGGTAAATCTCAGTCCTGCAGCAGCACTAGTAGCTGCAGTGGCCACATAAACACCTAAAACTTGAAGAAAAAAAAAAGTATTTATGATTTGAAGAACTGAGAGAAAGGGCTCCTGTGTCCTGAAAAATATGAAGGAATTTCCATTACATATTTTTTCTTCTCTTCCTTCTCTTTCATTGTTTTGCCCCAGAGTTTGACTCAGTCGCAGGAAATGAGAAACATTAAGAGAAGTCTAATACTTTTGTTTTCTAGGTAGAGGGCAAGGAAAGGGGACCCATGGGGACTAAGAAGAGGAAGAAATCACAGAGAAGGGAGCTCAAAAGGGGTCACGTAGAGCAGTGTGAAAAACCTTTGCTTCACCTCTGCACATGTGTGAACTCACCCCAAACAGCATACCAAAATCTTCAAGAACTGAAGTCTTGTTTAGCTCAGAGTCCTAGTTAGCCAATCTCAATAACACTGTGGAGACTTCGGGGTAGAACTGGCATTGGAATCACAGAAAAAGGAGGATCAGTATTTGTGACAAAAACTTAACTGAACTAATTGGCTATTAAAACAGGCAGTTCCTATCTCTGGGTATGTTCTCAAGCAATTTTTATAAACCTAGAGCCTACTGACCTAATATTCAAAGTGTGAAGGGTATGATCCAAAACTACTAATCATACAAAGAACAAAGAAAAGCTCAACAACTATAAGGGAGAAGACAACAGAGACCAGAAGAGCTATATGTTGCATGTATCAAATATTTTCAAGGAGCTAGTAACTAGGACCCATGAAATAAAAAAGATTTTTAAAAAAGATTTATTTATATATTTTAGAGAGAGAGGGAGAGAAAGAGAGCACAGATGGAGAGAGGGGCAGAGGGAGAGAGAGAATCTTTAGAGAGACTCCCCACTGAGCAGAGAGCTCAACGTGGGACTCAGTCCCAAGACCCTGAGATCATGACTTGAGCTGAAATCAAGTGTCAGTTGCTTAACCAACTAAGCCACCCAGGCAACCCCAAAGTGGCCACTTTTGAAATGAATGAAAATATAAATTTTCAACAGAAAATTGGAAGCCATAAATAAGAAACAAGTAAGACAAAAATGGTACTGAACTTTAGATATTCACAGGATGGGTCAATGAACTTGAAGAAGATGAATAGAAGTCATCCAATCTGAACAGTATAGATTAAGAGAGGGCTCAGAGCTTGATTACAAAAGGGCAGAATAATAAATGTCTTGGGGTGATGGGGCTGCTGTGTATTCTGCTCAGTTCCAGTGGTGAGGGAACACATGAATCTATGCATAGAATCTACTCATAGAAATGCATACTCTTAAAAAAAAAAGATAGCTAACTTTAGTAGCTAGTACAGTACATGGTACAACATAGGTGCCAACCAAATTGCATTTCATATGTCAGAATCTTGGATGTTCCCAAGTTTTACAGCTTCTTAAAATTTATTTGTCCTTTAAGTTTAAGTAATTCTGGATTTTCTTTGCACTGAGAAAACTCAATGTTCCTTCAAATAGTTTAGGGATATTTGGGAAGCTCTTAACACTCTTGGCTTCTGTGGCTCTTGGTTCTGGATTCCACTGAGAATCGCATCCTCCACTCTGCTTTGTGTCCTGTCCAGGCTGTCTTTCCTCTGCGCTGTTTGGTAGAACTGTCTGCTTCAGTTCCCAGGGAAACACTAACTCTAGGCCCTGCATATAGCACACAATGCTAAAGGTTTTTGACAAGAAAGGAGACTATATTTCACAAAGCATATAAAGAACTAAAATTTCACTTTTAAATAGTCTTGCCTCCGGCGATAAAATACATCATCCCTGTCAACCACATAAATGTACGCTGAATGACTAGCCTTAATTATTCCTCAATGTTCTTCAAAATAGACACATATCCACCCAGCACATACCCAGAACACTGTGTTTTTCCTTTTATTCCCATTAACCATGTGCTGTCTTGGACATGCACAGAGACCCCAAAGTGTAAGCTAATAAAATTGTAAGCCTATCTGTTACACACTCACATACATACTCACACATACACATATGTTAGCACATTTTCTTATTTCTCTATTTAGCAGAATGCTTACATTTGCCATTTATTTCCCTTTAAGTCTATTTTTCAGATGTTCTATATTGGGAAACATTCATGGAATCATAAGTTCTTAATTCATTTGCACTTGACTTCCTATAATCATATTCTCCAGCAGTTGTTCAGTCTCCCAAATCCCTTTCTCAATTCTTTTTAGTACATTATTTTTTCTTATAAAACAGATTTTTTTTTTATTCCTAGGAAATCACATAACTTCAACCTCATACACACTCACAGCTTGACACATACACAGCTCAAGGACCCTCTGCTCAGTCACATGCACACAGGGCCTGACATGCAGGCCCAGTCCTGGATAAAAGAAGCCTCCCCAAAGGAATAGACAAGGGGAGAGTGGGGAGACCAGAGGGAGAAAGGTACCAGAAAAAGACTGGGAGGAGGAGTTGGAAATGGAGTCTGTGGGGTGACAACAGGGGCTTGCCACGGGAACTGAGCAAGAGCAGGATGTTTCATTTGTAACAACCATTATTGGCAGGAAAATTTCCACTTTCCGTCATAAGCCCCTCATCTAGCAGGAAAGGCCTATTTTAGTCTTGCCCATCTTGGCCTCCCTTCCAGTCCTCTTAGCTAAAAGCACTGTCAGTCCCCAAGACAACTTAGAACAGGGTTCTGTGAACAATAGCCTAAAGAAGAAACTTAAGGCATATTGGATTTTTTTCAATCTTCCAGGAATATATACATGATGCAAATATTTTTTAGAATGCCAAATTTTCCATCCAAATTCAAGCTCCAACATTAATGGGCATCATATTTATCTTCCCAAGCTGTTTGATCTCTGATCAGGATGCTGTCATAGCTGCCTTCCTTTACAAAGACATCCAGCATCAAACCCTGCTCCAGGGCTGTCAGTCTGTGCTTCTCCGAAAGGTGGGGCTCATTGCCTTGAAAGACTCAGGTAGGTTATGACTTTACCTACTTGGAAAGAGCTAAGAACTAAGAATTAGCCAGAAGTTTAATTTATATGCTATATGGTAGGATTGTCCATGCCATGTTTTTTCCAAATATATACATTGATAAGAAGGCAAGTTGACAAAGGTATATAACCCTGTATCTGTCCAAACAATTAGTTAAAAAATCACATACACTATGTAAACACACACACACACACACACACACTCACATTTCTTGTATTCAAGAAGCTACAGGTAAACGCAAGTATTCATAGGTATAAGTTCTAAGGTTATGGCGTAGATTTCTTTCTTAAATTGAAAAAGTATTCAATTTATCATTTTACCTGCCCTAACTTGCTTTAAACCATCTTTTTTTCCCACTGTAAACACAAAGGAGAAATTCATCCAAGCTGAGTGTAAATATCTCAAGTTATGAATTAGTCTAGCTGGAATTAATGATGTTCCCCTGTATTGGGGATCAGATATTCTTTAGAAAACATGAGATTTTCAAGTCATAAGCTGATCATGGAGAATATTTCTGCTCAGGGAGCTGTTTAAGACAAAATCCTCGATTTGGGGGTGGAGTTCTTGGTTTGTCATCTGAAAGCTTCTAATAATCACCATTATCCATCACCATAAAAAATGTGTCTTTGTGTAAACTTGGAAACCAGAACAATTTATAGCTATTTCAAGTTACCCACTCGCTTCCAGACATAAGCTATTCCCCAAACAGCTCTAGCTCAGCCACTCTGATGACAAGAGAATTTCTGAAGAATATTTCATGGAGATTTTTTAAATGTTTACAACAATGCAAATATTGATGTCTCAGCCAGTCAATATCAAAATTTATAGTCCTTCAATTTCAACAGTGAGCCAGGCTCCCTATTGGTCAATATCTGCACTCAGGTAAATAAATCTTTATACTGACTTCAGCAGATGTCAATAGCTACTTATTCCAGATAAGTAAAAGTAAAAACAGGAAGCATTATTTATTTTTTTGAGGTAAAATAGCAACTAGTTACATAAAGGCCCTGTGGCATTTCTGAAATATCAATATGTAGTTACTTTTGGCTATAAAACATAACAGTATTATAATATGTGGGCTTAAAACACATTGGTTGAAATTTTAGAAGTAGGAGTTAATAAAAATAAATTTCATCTGTTATTAATATCACAGGGCTATTTTTTAAGACTTGAAAGAATTCTCAGCTTTCTTGTTCTTTTCATCATGAGTGAGGTTAATTTTTGATATTACTCATAACTAGGAAAATTCACAAAGAGATATCATTCCTGAACCCTTCCTAGATTATGTGATTAACCCTTATTCTAAACCTAAAGGAAAAATATGCACACACTTGACCTATATGTGAAGGACTACATTTGTCTAATCATCTTTGGGCTTCATGTTTCATGCTTTGGAATCAGGCTTCACAGACGATTTCTGGACATCAGGCTTCTATATCTCTAGATGTCAAACAAGAATAAACTGGTTTCAATTTATGAAAGAAGGTTCTCCTACAACCTCTGCCCATAGGGTGGTCAAGGACCTTATAGGGCATCTTACAGGACACAATAAACAGCACCCAACTGAAAGTGAACAAATGTTTCTGTGTTACTTGCATGAGTGGAATTGCAAAAAATATAGATCTCTCAATTCCTTTCCTTTGGGGGGGGGGCCCACTGTGCTTTTTGCATGCATATTTTAATTTACCTACTCACTGTCAGATGTTTCGTTAAGAGTAATAATATATTGAGAAATGTAGCAATATTACTTCCCTGTAAGAAGAGTTCCTGCATACTTCAGGCTTGTGATTATGTTTTAGTAATTGGTGTGTAGACTTACAGAAAATTTAACCAATCAAAATGTGGCCATGCTCTAAATAACCCCTGGTCACACCCAGAATTGTTCCTTTATAGCTGTTAGCAGAATTCAGTGACTAAACGAGTGATACTCTGTGGTGATGTGGCACCGTTAAAGCAGCATATGTCAAATGAAATTAAATGAAGATTTATGCCCATTATAAAAATGTCTACAGTGCAATATAGAGGCCAAAAAAAAAAAAAGAGGAAAAAGCTGCTAAAAGTGAAATGTCATTTGTCTCAAGCCTGATTTTCCTGCAGAGTCTTTGTATTTGTAGCCTGTGGGCAATGATAGCCAACTCTGTAGAATGGTGAAGAACTCATATTTGTTGCTTTGAAATCTGAGTGTGGTCTATAAACCTGGAGTAAATGGAGGCAAATTCCAAGAGAATGCACTGAAGGAAAACTGTTAGAACAGCATGAGGCCTGGGAGACTCTCCAGATGTCCTCCAGGAGAACTCAGACTTGTGTAGCCTGAAACAAAAAAGAGTTGAGCTGGGCCTAGGTAATGTGGATGGCACATGTCTACTGGAGAGGCCTGGAATTTCATGACGCTACCTTACTATTTTTTTTTTCCTTTGGAAAATGGATGTCAATACCCTTTAAGGTAAATCAAGAGAGTTTGTTTTTTTTTGTTTTTTTTGTTTTTTTTTTTTTTTTTTTGATACAGGAATGAATGTAATTTTTTTTTGAATGTAATTTTGTTATTTTTATCCTACTTCCAGTATCTTTTTCTGTTTATTTTTTTAATCAAGAGAGTTTTAACAGAAAACTTCAAATTTACTTACTTGCCTTATGTAAATCACAATTTCGGCCCTAGGTGCATAGAAGACTTTCTCTAATGGCCCCAGTCAAGATCCATGCAATGCAGGCATTTTT
The DNA here is from genome assembly GCF_905146905.1 of Nyctereutes procyonoides. Taxonomy (NCBI): domain Eukaryota; kingdom Metazoa; phylum Chordata; class Mammalia; order Carnivora; family Canidae; genus Nyctereutes; species Nyctereutes procyonoides. The sequence continues at coordinate 86,887,869 of NW_026575140.1, read as the reverse complement.
TCTCAACAGCGTCTTAACACACTAGTGAGCATCCACAATAGCGCCAATTCGTTGTTCATTTTGTTTATTTACTTGAAAACTCAACACAGATTTTCCAAATACCGACCGGGAGCCAGTGATAGACTATGAATGAAGTCCTGTTTACCTGACAACAGTGATTGGCATGTAGCAGGGTATATGAGGCACTAGTTGTTAATAGAATGAATAATTAAGAAATCACTGAGGCAGAACTCTTACATTAAAAGACTTACAGCTTCTGGAGAATTCCATAATACAACCATTATAACACACTGGGATATTTTATACTGGAGGTATGTAGAGGTTACAATGCAATCAAGTATTACATCTCCAAGTCTCAGAGTTCTTGCAGCAGCTAATTTTGGTGGGTTTGTGTATGTGTGTGGGTAAAGGGAGTTGTTTATCAGGGAAATATTCATGGAAGAGGTAACACTTAAATTGAGTATGTATGTATGTATGTATTTATTTGTGTTTGAGATGTTAAAAGGCCAAACATAAACAAAGAGCATGGAAGACAGAGGAGGGGGGAAGGATTCCAGGAAACTGGAATAGCATGTGCAAAGGCTCAGAGACATAAAATAACATAGTAGTTTAAAAAATATTTTATTTATTCATTTGAGAGAGAGCATGCATGTGTGCAGGTGAGTGCATGAGTGGAAGGAACGGCAGAGGGAGAGCAAGAATCTCAAATAGACTCCATGCTGAGCATGGCATCCAACACAGGGCTCGATCTTAGGACCCTGAGATCAAACCTGAGAAGAAGTCAGAGGCTTAACTGGCACCCCAAGAGAACACAATATTTTAAGATATGTATATGAATAAATCGTTGATCCTAGGGCTTAAAGTGAAATAGTGGAAAGAATGGTCACTATTTAGTGTAGGCATTTGGGCAGATATCTACATTTGATAGACAAAAAGGTTTTAGGATATTCCTGAGGAGCATGAGAAACCATTTGCAAAATTTGGGAAAGAGAAGAAACAAATCAGATATATACAATGACAGATAGTGTCCTCTACCAGCAGAATGGAAGACGAAGTAGAGAAGCACATGTCTAAAAGTGAAAAAGATTAGTAAGGGAAGAGGTAACATGCGCCCCAACCAGATAATGGCAGTGGTCGTGGGGAGAAAGTAATGTATTGAAAGGATATTTAGAAGAACTGGAAACACTTCTAAGGGACTTGGACTTGGACACTCAAAGGATATGTTGGATATGTCGAATAGAAAGAAGGAATGCAAGTTAACTTACAATTTTCTGTCTAACTTACAATTTTCTGTCTGAGGCAACAGGACAGTGGTGCCATTCCCTGTAGTAAAGAATAGAGGAAACAAGTGATGGATCCTACTTGGGAAGTATAAGTTTAAAGTGGTTGTAGGGCATTAAAATGAGAATGTATTTTTCATAGTTGGATATTTGGCTTTGGAGCTCGGTAGTGAAGCCTGAGCTATACCGATCTGCTTGTCTGGTTATGTACTGCAGGTGTACATTGGTGGTAGTTACAGCTGGGGTCTGGAATGAGATAAAGGAGAAAGTGTAAAATGAAAAGAAGAAAAGATCCATGTCAGACCCACCCTGAAGATCCACTGTCATTTCACTAATAAGTGGAGAAAGAGCCCACACTAAGGTAAGAAACAAATTTTAGTGAGGAAAGAGAATCCTGAGAGTGTTATGTGGCTAACTAAGGCAGAGGTGTTTTCCACAGATCTCTGGACAATGTCATTGTGTCAGATGGACTTTGACTACCCACTCAATGAAGGGCAGAGTCAATGATGCCTTCTCGAGTACAGCCTCACTTGTTCTGTATGAATCCAGCTGCCCTGGTGTGAGGGAGCCCAAACAAGGCCATGCAGAGAGACCATGTAGCTGTCTGGCTGACATCCTGGCAGGGGTCTTAGCCAACAGTCAGTATAAACAATTATACAGGTGAGTGAGGATACCTTGAGGTGATTCCACTCCCCAAGCTATCTAGTCAGCCCTGCTTTCAGGTCTTCCCAGTCATGGAACTAAGGCAAGCTGTCCTCGTGGCACTCTGGCCAATTCCCTGACTCAAGGTATCTGTGAGTATAATAAAATGGTTGGTTTCCACCAGTAAGCTTGGGGATGGTTTCTTAGCTAAGTAGAGTAGAGGCAAAGCAAAGGAACAGAAATCCAAAAGAAATAGTGAGAAAAAAAAAAAAGAAATAGTGAGCAGTCTATAAACACTACAAAGGGAGGCAGACAATCAAAGTAAGGTGAGGAGGTGTCTATTAGATTTGGCAACCAGATGACCCATGGTGATTTGAGTTTCTTCCAGGGTAGTGATGAGTTCAGAAGTCAGACTCCTGTGTGGTAAGCAGTGAATGTGGCCTGAGGAAGGTGAGGCAATGAAAGCAGAGTGTTCTTATTACAAGCATTTCTCTAATCTTTCCATGACTGATAGTTCGTCATACTAATATCTTTTATAGTTCTTTATAATCTGTCATAAAAAATTGTCAAATATGCTTTTCATTTCTTGGAGCTCAGAAAACAAAAATCCCCTGACCAGAATTTACTTATTTGTTTCAAAATTTTAGGGCAAGTGATTGATATTTCTAAAAGGCTTTAAAAAAAATTAAAAAAGTAATTAATTAGAAAAATAATAGACTTGGGACACCTGGGTGGCTCTGTTGGTTAAGTGTCTACCTTCAGCTCAGGTCATGATCCTGGGGTCATGATCCTAGGCTCCTGGGATCGTGTGCCATGTTGGGGCTCCCTGCTCAGTGGGGAGGCTGCTTCTGCCCCTCCCTCTGCCTTCCCTTCCTTCCCTCTCATGCTTGCTAGCACACTCTCTCTCAAATAAATAAAATCTTATTTTTTTTAATAATAAAAAAAGACTTTTAAATATGGTATGCCTAGAACCAGGCTTTTACAATGATCCATATGCTGATAATCTCACTTTTGTTACTGTTGATTGCTGAAATATTTTAAAGTCATCCTCAGGCATTACATTTTCCCTGAAAATATTTCAGAATATATCCCTAAAATGTAGTGCCTTTGATACTCCATTATCAAATACAATTATGCATTTGACAAAATTAATAATAATGCCTTACAGTGATTTGAATTTTGATTCAAGTATTCTAAAAACCTAATTTTTTTTAAGAACCTACTATGATAGATAGGCATTGGTCAAGGAACTAAGAAATATGGAAATATGAATGAAGAAGAAGAAGAAAGGCAGTTTACAGGAAAAACTGCAAAGGATGTCAAGTAGTTCTTTAGGTACCACAATATCATTTTTCAATTCTTTTTGTCATCATAAATAAAGGCCTTCTACCTCAATCCCTGGTCATCTCATCCCTCCATAGCATGTACTAGGGTCTCATCTCCTGTTTGAGAGAAATATGCTCTTAGAAAATTATTAAGCAATGGTAAAGTCATTAAGAGATAAGTCAGTTTAAAAAGTATAATAAATTAAGAATGAGAGAATGGATGTCTTCCACCTTCAATAAGAAACAAGGCAAGAATAATGTGTCCGGGGTCCCTAAGACCAGTCTCACACTCAGGGGTTCACTAGAAGAACTCACAGGACTCAACGTGTAGCTGTGCTCATGGCTGAGATTTATTACAGAGATGTAGTAAGGATATGCAGCTGAGTCATAAGGGACAAAGACACAGGCAGAGTCTGGAGGAATCCATATGAGGCTTCCCTATGCTCTCTCCCTCCCATGAGGAGTCACACAGAACACAATCTTTCCCTCACCAATGAATATACAGCAACATGTGTGTGACATTTCTGCCCAAGGAAGCCCATTAGAGACTCGGTGCCCAAGGTTTTAATTATGGGCTGGTTTGTAGGTACCCTCTGCCTAGCATATATCAAAACTCCAGGCTCCCAAAAGAAAAGAAGGTATGCAGCATAAAACTCAAAGTACAAACAATCTAGGCACAGTGAACCTCCCATATCAGTTAGGGAAAGTTTTATTAAGTATAGGAAGTATTTACCCACTAAGAAGAAGGGTAAACTAAATCTAAAGCAAGCACAAGAGGGGAAAATAATAAAGAATATAGCAGATATTAATGAAATAGGGATTAAAAATCAATAGAATCCACCAAACGGAACATTAGTGCTTTGACAAGCCTTTAGAAAAGAGAGAGAAAGGAATCAAATACTAAAATCAAGAATGAAAGAGGAGCCAACTTCACAGGAAAAAAGACTATAAAGGAATACTATGAATAATTATGTGCAAATAAAATAAGGAACATGTGAAGTGAACAAATCCACAGAGAGACACAAACTATTAAAACTGGCTCAAAAAGAATTAAAAAATCTGAATAGATACGCAACAAATAAAAAATATTAAATTAGTAACTACAATTTTATTCACAAAGAAAGGCCAGGCCCATATATGGCTTTGCTAGTGAATCTACCAAACATTTAAAGAATTCATATAAATTCCTCACAAATTCTGCAAAAAAGAAAAAACAAAAACAAAACCAAGAGAACACTTCCCAACTCATTGTATGAGGCCAGTATTACCCTGGTTCCCAAACCAGAGAAACATCACAACAAAAGAAAACTGTAGACCAATGTCTCTCACAAGTATAGATGTGGAAATCCTCAACAAGAAATACAAGCAAAAAAAAAAAAAAAAAAAAAAAGAAATGCAAGCAAATGAAATCCAGAAGCATGCAAAAATGATTATACACTACGACCAAATGAGATTTATCCTGGGAATGCAAGATTGGTTCAATATCTGAAAAATCAATTAATATAATATACCAAATCAACGGAATAAAGTACAAAAAAATGCATGATCATCTCAATAGATCAGAAACTGCATTTGACAAAATCCAGTGCTCCTTCCTGGTAAAAACACTCAACGGACTAGGAATAGAAGGGAACTTCCTCAACTCAATACAGTGCATCTATGAGAGACCTACGGCTTGCATTAAACTTAATGGTGAAAGATTGAATGTTTTCCCCTTCTTTTTCACACCATTAGCCATGAAGAAAATGCAAATCATAACCACAGTGAGACAATACTTCACATCCACTAATATGGCCATCATCAAAAAGATGGATAATAGCAAGTATTGGTGTGGATATTGAAAAATAGAACCCTCATGCAGTGTGGTAGGAATGTGAAATGATGCAGTGACCTTGGGAAATAGTCTGGTTGTGACTCAAAAGGTAAAACATAGGACTGCCATATGAACCAGCAAGTCCACTCCCAGGTATATATACCAGGAGGAATGAATATATTCACACAAAAACTCACACACAAAAGGGCATGGCTGCACTATTTACAATAACCAAAGAGGGAGAATGACCCACATGCCCATAAACTGATGAAAGGATAAACAACATGTGGTATAGCCATACAATGGCATGTTCCATCATGAAGAGGAATGAAGTACTGCTAACTGTCAAAACATGGATGAACTTTGAGACAATTTTGCTAAGTCAGTGAGGGCAACAACAACAAAAATCCCATGTTAAGTAAGCAACGCCATTTTATATGAAATATACCAAACAAGCCAGTCTATTAGGGCAGAAAGTAGATTAGTGGTTGCTAGGGCTGAGGGCAGGTAAGCGAGAAGGCTGATATGAATACTCATTTCTTTCTTTCCTTTTTCTTTTTAAGATTTTACTTATCTATTCATGAGAGACACAGGGAGAGAGGCAGAGACACAGGCAGAGGGAGAAGCAGGCTCCATGCGGCAAGCGAAGGTGGCACTAAACCACTGAGCTACCCAGGTGTCCCTGAAGACTGATTTATAAAAGATAAGTTTCTTTTGGAGAGTAATATAAATTTTCTAAACTTATGTTGCATCAAAAGAAATGGATACTTGTACAACTCTGTGAATATATATAAAAAACCTTGGGGATCCCTGGGTGGCTCAGCGGTTTAGCGCCTCCCTTTGGCCCAGGGCATGATCCTGGAGTTCCAGGATCGAGTCCCATGTCAGGCTCCCTGCATGGAGCCTGCTTCTTCCTCCTCCTGTGTCTCTGCCTCTCTCTCTCTCTCTACGTCTATCATGAATAAATAAATAAATAAATAAATAAATAAATAAATAAATAAATCTTAATATATATATATATATATATATATATATATATATATATATATAAAACCCCACTAGATAGTGCACATTTAAGTGGGTAAATGCTAAGCCCTATTAATTACAATTCAATAATGCTGACAGCCGTATTTCTTTTAATTCATTATATTTTATATTATATTTTGATCGAATCATTAATTAATTGTAATACGAAAAGTATATGACACGCTTTCAAATAGCTAAGATGTCGATCAAATGGAAGGCTCGTATATTTTTGGTAGTAAAGTGGCTCAGCTACTTTGAAAAACTGTCTTTGATACGTCTTGTAAAGTTTAGCATACACATGAACATGTGACACAGACAGTTCTTGGTATTCATCTAAGGGAAATAAAAATACTCATTACAAGACATGTATACAAATGTTCACAGCAGTTTTTGTTTATAATAGGCCGAGACAAGAAACAACCTAAATGTCTTTCAGCAAACGAATGGGGAGGATATTACGGTGTAAAAATGCAACAGGAATGCCACATGCAACAACATGAATATATCTCCCGAACATGGAGCTAAGAGAAAGAAGCCTCCTTCAACAGAACACATGCTGCATGACTTCACATACATGCAGTTCCTTCTGTGCTTACAGAAATCACATCAGGGGTTGCCTGGGACTGAGTGCTTGGGAGAGAGGGGCTGTACAGGGGCACCGAGAACCTTCCTGGGGGGTGGAAAGGCTTTACATCTTGATTAAGGTGCTGGTTCCATGGCTTCGTACAATTCGTCAAAAGCCAACAACTTTAAAATGTTTGGGTCTCACTGTATGTAGATTATAGCTCACTAAAGGTGATTTCGGGAAAACAAATCACTCGATGAAGTAAATCACACATCTCTCAGATGTGTTCGCAGGCCTTGCTCCTGGGTGATGGGATTTCAGTACTATTTTTAAATTGTTGGCTTGCCTGGACCCCCAGATCACAGAATGGCTGCGCTTTCTCACATTCCTTGCTCGGCAGCCCTACGCTGGTAATCTCGGTACAGCGCTGTGTGATGCAGAGAGGAATCTTGATTAAATTCTGCCTATATCATTTATGAGCTGTGCAATTTTTGGTATAAATCTTGGCCTATAAAATACCTATTCTACAGGGTCGTTGCACAGATTGAACTATATAAGGCCTATATAACTATCTGCCATATCGGATGGGATTGCTACAGCTGAGGATTTTTATTAACGCCAGTCTACACAGAGAAGTACTACACTCTACTGAAATATTTGCAATTTGTAGTGGGGGTAGATGGTACAACGGTGTCCTGGCCCAGGAAGCACGCCAGCCTGCAGGTTAGAGCTTGTCTCATCCTGTTTTCGTTCAAACTCAAAGAGGAAACTTAATTACCCTTGGTGACTAATTTAAAAACAAAAACCAAAAAAAAAAAAAAAAAACATGAATCACTGGTATTGCTCTCTCTCCTTCACTCCAGGTCTTCAGATCTGCAGTGGAGCATAAGTCTAAACGGAAGACAAATTCTCAAGCACATAAAACAGTTGGTAGCTTTCCCTTATTTTATTTCTTGTGCTATTGTATGTCCTCGGCTTCTGTGTTTCAGAGCAATATCTTATCCTTCCTCCTGAGTTTTCCTCCTTTGCTTCACACAGTGGCCACCCTTACATTTAATTCAACTGGACACATGGAGTCAGCCTGCAGATTCAATTTTATTCCCCTCCCCTTCCCCCTGCACCCTCTGTGTAGCTTTTGCTCTGGAAGACAGGGAATAAAAGCATCAAGAGGAATGGAGATTCTGATAATCCTTCAATTATGTCTGAGACTGAGCCATCACGACTGACCACACCTGGACGATCACTTCAGGTCACCCAGAAATATAGCCAGCTCTCTCTGACCTTCACCAGACTCCTGACCCGGATTCAACATTATTTCTTTTCTGCTAGAGAGGTTATGCACAATAGCACTGTCCTCTCAGCAATCTGGACTCCCCTTCCTTCCTTCCTTCCTTCCTTCCTTCCTTCCTTCCTTCCTTCCTTCCTCCCTCCCTCCCTTATTCCTTCCTTCCGTCCTTCCTTCCTTCCTTCCTTCCTTCCTTCCTTCCTTCCTTCCTTCCTCCCTTCTTTCCTTCTTTAACTACAAAATTAACATTGGCCCAGACTGGTTTTAAAAACAATGCAGGTTTGGGTCACCTGGGTGGCTCAGTTGGTTAAGCATCTGCCTTCACTCAGGTCATTACCCTGGGGTCCTGGGATGGAGCCCCAAGTCAGGCTCTCTGCTCAGTGGGGATCTGCTTCTCCCTCTCCCTCTGCCCCTGCCCCCTGATCATGCTCTCTTTTTCTCAAATAAGTACATAAAATCTTTTTAAAAAAATCTTTAAAAGAAAAAGGGCAGGTTTATCCTAAATTCATCTCTCCATCTCAAAGACACGTGTATGGGCATGCGCGCGCACACACACACACACACACACACACACACACTTGAATTAGTAATCACCACCATTAGCCAAGCCTAACCATATGGGCAGCTTCTTCTCTCACCAAACAAGATCCTATGCCAATCTTCTAAAACAAAAATAAAACATGATGCAGAAGGTGTTTGATTATTATATGTGTGCCGCTAAATTTTTATTGAACTGTTCATAGAGTTTGAATTCCTCATTTGAAAACTGAGGATAATATCTACTTTCATGGTTGTGATATAGATTAAAAAACACACTAATGTACATTGAACCTACAGGGTAGCTGGCACAAAGGGATGGTCGATATAGTTTCCTTTTCTTCTTAGTTACACAGATCTACTTTAGGTTTGTGATCATTAAGAAAACATAGGTTCCAGAAGTTACCTTATTAGACAGAACTTGTTGGAAGCAGGTTGTTTGCACTTATATAACCCCCACGTCACACTGGCACAGAACTTTGCACACTGTAAGCACCTGATAAATATTTATTAAGTTCATGATTTGGTAAAAGCATAGGTATGAACCCTTGGGTCAAGAGTCTAAGATCCAGTGTCTGACGTTTAAGAGCTTCGTGTCTAAAAGAGCCAAGGGGGACAGAGTATTCTTGGTGATGTGCTTGACTATCTTTTGCATATATTAGTTTTTTTTTTCCTGAATGTTGAAGAAAACACCCACGTGGACTCCATGGGAGAGGCTTTATAGACAAGGTATGATTTCCCTTGAGTTTTTAAGTGAAGAGGAAAAAAAAAAAAAGAAAACAGGCATCTGGGCAGAGTTAGGATGAAAATTTGTTCCAAGGAAATGCCTGAGATGAGGGTTTGGGCATGTGTTTGAAACCTACTGAATGTTGGGTAGCGACAGTGTGAGTGAGCGAGATTATGTAAATTCCAGTAGATTTAAGGAGACTGGTATAACCAAAGGGTGAGAAATGTGTATATCTAAATGATAACTTGTCTTCCAATGATCTTTACAATATTTTAGCAGCATCTAAGTAACCAGCTATAATATATTACACTGTGTTTTTCAAATTAATTGATTTTGCGTGCCCAGACTGTACATTTAGCCTTTCATCTACTGAATCTTTGCTATGAGACTAAATGAGATTTCGTAAGGAGAGTGCTTTGATCTAACTACTCCGGGGAAAGGATATACCGTATAAACGTATAAGATACTGTCTGTCCTTATTACAAGGTGTTAGCCTGGGAGAAGCATGATACATGGTGAGTGCCCCCCATCTTGCCTCTTATGGTACCTGCGTATGACACGGGATGTTTTCATCATGATTTCATATGCCAACCTTTGCCAATGAGGACTAACAACCCCTAACGTTTGTAGTCTCTAAAAAGATCATTTGGCTTCAAATGAAGCATTTACAGTCACACTCTATTAATGGACTTCTCTGGTTCAGATTTTAACTAAGTCATTCAACCGTCACATATGCTTATTCCAAAACAGGTGACCACGGCCCATCTACACACACACCCATAGCTTTCCTCTCTGTAACCCTCCCTGCCCGACACCAAACTGTCATGGGCATATTAGCTCTATATTACTGACAAAAATGAGGAATTCAGAAGTCTTCACTCAGAAAGGTCTAGGGCACCTGGATGCTCCTTCCACTGCCATGTCTAAATAGCTATAAAACCTCGTTCAAATCACATAATCCTTCTAGCCTTCGAGTTCTCTATCTTTAAAACTTAGATCATGCTGCCATCTCAGAGGAAGAGATTAAAGGCCTCTCTCCTCATTACATGTGGCTTCCGTTTGGCCCTGATAGAGTGATCTTCATGTGAAATAATATTTGGAGGGTTCTCCAAAAGGAGGATGGAGGATGGGATGCCTTTTCTACTCATCTCCGGCTGTTCCGGCTAAATGTTGTGCTTTTAGCAGCAGTGACCTTAGCCTGGGTGACACTATTCTGGAGCCATGGTGGCCACCGCTACGACAGACCCAGGAGCCCAACCCTTCCTTGGGATTTCTCCCCTGAATAAGGAGTTGGCACATAAGACTTTGGCCCAAGGCTCTATTTCCCATGAACCCTGCACCAAGATGGATGGAGAATCCTAACAGTTTCTTGGGTGGGAAAGAGCTGGAGCTGGAGCCCACCACCTTGATTTGAGATCCAGATCCACCACTTTCTTAAGCATTTCTTAAAATACTTAACCCCACCTCAGGTTCCTTTATTTGCAAAATGGGGATAATAAGAATGCACGCTTCATGCCAGTTGTTATTGTAACTGAAGGAGTTACTACATGTGCCATGATCTACAGTGAGGCTCTATGTCAGCGGCTGTTCTCATTACCATCATCATCAGAATCCTCACTATTATTCCTCACTATTATTTATGTGCTTCGTTCTTTCTATCCTCTTTTGTCATGTTCTTTGCTTCTTGCCAGGCTCTCAATCAATTCTGTGGGTCTCCAAATTCTTGACATTCTAGTGTCATTGGCTTATGTTATTCAGAATCAGTGCAGGGTTTTTTTTTGTTTTTCTGTTTGTTTGTTTGTTTTGTTTTGTTTTTGTTGTTATTGTTGTTTTTTGCAAGCAAAGGATCCTAGCTGGTACAACCCAACTACCAGTCAGGGTTCAGGAAGCCATGGAGAGTTTAGGTGGTTCCTGGGCAAAGTCAAAACAGATCTGATGCCCCCTTTGAGCCAGGAAAGAATTTTATCCTGTCAGAGAAGTTAGGTAATTTACCCAAGATCACGCAGCTGAAAAATGGCAGTGGCAGGAGTAAAACCTAGGTTTGCCTACAGACGTCACCCCTTTCAATCACACCAGACGTTTTTGAAGTTTCTAACTTCTTAATAAAAATATCTGGCTTTCCTTAAGGGATAGTTATGCTTAACATGCTTCAGATGCTTAGTTTTATTTAATTGTCAGAATGATCCTACAAGCTAAGAGCAGATTCTAGTGTCATAGGAATGGAAAGACAAATATGACTGGGGAAGTTATCTTGTCCCATCCCCATAGCTAGTCTGCAGGGGAGCTGATATGCTAACTTTGGCCTCTGGACTTTGATGCCCAGGCTTGCCTCCTTCCTTCTGTGTGGCCTCATTTTAATATTTTAAGATTTTTTTTTGAGGGGGCTGTCAGTATGTAATCAGTAAAACCTAGGGCTTCCTGGACTGAAGTGTGGGAGAGAAGTTTCTCCCTTTGCCTGCTGCCCACACTCCCCACTCTGCTTCTTAGCAGCCTGTGCAGAGTGACATCTCTAACCTCCTGCCGTCTCACAATGATTGCCCTCTTAGGGAAGAGATAGCTGGGGATTATAAACATCAGGGCAAATGGTGCCACAAAGGGTCCATGACCACGCAGCAACCAGGAGGGCATCCTGAAATACTGGCACATGGCGCTGTCCCCCATGCCTGTATCCCCTTACTAATGACTTACTAGGGGGCTCTGGGGGGGCAGTCTGGGACTGTGGGCAAGGCTGTGGCCCCAGTTACAAACTTAAAGGGGCCTGCACATCCATCCAGGGGTGGAGCAGAAGGAATGGTGGTAAATCCAATGAGCAGCTGCTTGAGGGAGCCTTCGGCAGTTCTGTCTATTGGATAAATTGCAGACCTGAGTAATGAGATAATAAAGTTGAAAGCACTTGGGAAGTAAAAGTGCTATGTAAATATAAGGTGCCTCTGTCTTCCATGTGACGTGCCTGGGAGGAACTCTTCTGATTTTAATTCATTCATTTCTTTATGTCTTGACTTTTTTTTTAAAGGGATTTAAGGTGGTTTACCAAGTACACAATACAGTATCTGTGTGTATGAAAGCCTGCCTAAGCTAAACACAACATGTGATGAGGTCTTAAAGGAAAAGATTGACAGACTTTATTGCATATAAATCTAAAATTTTGTATGACAAATGACACCATAAAATAAAGTAAAAGGCAAGAGGCAGGGTGGGGGGGGGGGATATTGGCAACCTTTAGAACAAAGGGTTAACACTATGATATATATTGTACTTCCACAAATCAATTTTAAAAATGATAAACAATCCAATGGAAAAAAATGGATGTAGAACATGGACAAGCAATTCACAGGAGAAATACAAATACCCAATAAATATATGAAATATGAAAAAGAACATGCACAGTAACTTTCCTAGTAACAGGGATATGCAAATCCAAGTGAGGTGCAATTTCCTGTGATCACATTGGCAGCAATGTAAGCCACTGAGGGTATCTCTTCTGAGCTGAGGGGTGGGAAAATGGGCACTTCCACGCATTGGCAAGATTGCTCATTGACATGACCTTATTGGGGGGGCGATAATGTAGCTGGAAATATATGAAGTTTTTAAATAAACATGTCCTGTGATCAAGCAAGCCCACTGTGGCAATCCAACCTATGGAAATAAACATATTCATATATATGTGTATATAGGAGCACATATATTTGAATATATTATCTGTATGAAGTGATTCAGGGAAGTATTCTTGGAAAGAGTGAGACCCTAGAAATGGCTGTTATAGAGTCTAATAAATTACAAATGACAATCTGGTCATATTACGAGCTGTGCATTGTTACCCTGAATGCCATCCAGTTATGTAGTGCAAGTAAAAAAGTACATGATTTGTTGTTGACAACAGGCAGTTGTAGAGGTCTGCGGACAGTAGAACCCGGCTTATGTAGGACTTATGTGTTCTGTATACTCATCTGCATAAATGCATGGGGCATTTTCTAGGATAGTCATTAAACTGTAAACTGGGATGAATGAGGGTTTTAGTTAATTAAACAAATATTAATTGAGCACTTGTCCCATGCTAAACACTGTACAGGGTGTTAGGGATGGATTAGTGAACAAAATAGACAAAAGTCCTGGCCTCAGGAAGCTTACACCTTAAAGTGGGGAGATAGATAAATAAAATAAATACATACATATATAGTACAGAAATAGTGATAGGTGCTGAGAGGCCGGGGAGGGCAATAGGATGGCAGTTCCGTGATGGGAGGATAAATCGATACAGGAAGCTCGGAAAAGATCTACAGAGGTGACATTTGAGACAAAAAAAGTAAAGAAAATCAGGAAGTGAGCTACGTAGATATCTGGGAAGGACTATTCCATGAAGTAATGGAGTAACTGAATTCCATGAAACAGCAAGTGCAAAGGCCCTGGGGATCTGCAGGGTACATATGAAGAACAGACAGGAAGGCGATGTGGATGGAACAGAATGTTCCAAAAGGAGGGATGGAGGCAATGAAGCCAGAGAGACCATGAAGGCTTGTTCTCTAAATGAGACGGAGGCCGCTGCAGGATTTGGTGCAGTGCAGGACAGGACGACAGGACGCAGCTTTAGTCAGCTCACCCTGGGGGCTGTGCCACTAAGGGAACAGAGCAGGGCGGAGGGGTGGCAGGCTCTCATTAGGCGACTGCAAAATCCCAGGCCAGGGAAGAGACCGCCTTGGACCAGGTCGGCATTACCTAAGTCCCAGTTCCCTGGCCCCTCGCAGAAGACCGCCTTCTCCAGTTTGGATTCTATGGGATTCCTAATGGTCCACGATGCTAAGCTTCCACCACAAAACAAAATATAAGCCTCTCCGGGTAACCTATATCCTTTTAGCATTGGCACCCACAAGGGCAGAGAGAACCTGAATCAGCCCAAGCCTTGATTGTGACAAGCTGGGGTGGGAGGGGAGGGAGCTGGGGAGAAGGAGCTGCAGAAAGTGACAGAGGAGTCTGGGGCAGAAGGGGAAGGAGTCTGCACTCACAGGTGAGGTCCAGAAAGAGGGCTGGCAACCGAGGAGCATCCAGAAAGCCGCAGGGAGAGCTGGTGCCAGAGGCTGGGCTCTTGGGAGGAAAGAAGAGCAGTCACGCTCAAGGTGAGGTGCAGTCTGGGCATCAGGCCATCCGGGCATCAGGGTCAGGGCAGGAGGCAGAGGCAAGGCCTCAGCACAGTGTCAGGCAGGCCCTGCTTCCCCTGAGGCTTCAGACAAAAGAGTGCAGGAACCCGGTGCACAGAGGGGAAGGGCAGGGCTGGGGTAGCTGGCGGGTTCCTGTGTGGCGCAGGTCGGGAGGCTGCTAAGGGAGAAACCCACTAGGCCATGGGGGTGGGGGCTGCTGCGCTGCAGACACACCTGAACCAAGCTATTTCTGCAGTGCCTGCCCCGACCCCTGCCCCTGCGCCTGCCCCCAACCCCGCCTGTGAGGCTCTGCTGTAGACAGTCTGCAGGCAGGGTTCCCTTCCCTGGGCGGGAAGGCAGTGCCTGGAGGCCACAGGGCCCGAGTGCTCAGTGCTCAGTGCTCAGTGCACAGTCTGGGGGAAGGCCCAGCAGTCCGGAGGCTGCCCATCCAGTCACAGCCTCATTAACAGGAATCCGAGGAGATGCCTGGACTGGCAGCTGTTGGTACAGTCGACCCAGTCACCTGCTCCCGCGTTCCTGAAGTTTCCCCACGGTCACTGGGCAACAGGATCTCCCTGCTTTCTCCCCTCCTCCACTGTCCAGTCTGAGAAGGCACCTCAGAGATGCTGCCTTCTGAACGAGGCCTCTGCATGTGGGCACGTTGAACCTCCAGTTCTGCATTTAACCAGTTCTGACCACACGCAGAAGACCCCAGGTTTTCCTCCTTCCTGGTGCTCCGTCTTGCCCGCCGCTCTAACAGACCCTCCCGAGTATCATAAGCCCCACAGCAGGGGGGGTGTGTGGCACCTCCAGCTGCGGCGCTGGGACTGGAAGTTGTTTAAGGAACTTCCTCGCTTAAGGAATAGTTGTCTAAATGGAAAGTGCACCTGTCTCTACAGGTAAAGCAGATGACAATGGCTTAGTGCCCTAGACCAACTAATCACATAGGGAAATCGTTTCCCCTCCTTATCTAGTTAACAGATACGCCCATGACCATGCAGCTAAAGTGAGGAGAGCCAGTGAGTGACCCCAAATGCTCCTAACTCTACCCATGACACCATTCCCATATAAGCTGCAATGGCTCTTGCCTTCCTCTCCTAAAGCAGGTGAGCCTACAAGTGGTGTTCAGGGGGAAATGAGGACAAGACGCCTATAAACTTCTTTGCAAACCAGGCTGAGGATTATGACTTGTTGACTCTGGGGCACATCTGAACAGAAGGTTCCCTGGTGTTCTATTGCCAACCCCTGAAAACTCAGCTGTGTGTCAGGCAGGCCATGCTCTGGAGACCAAGGGCTTTCCCATCTGGTGACCCTCTCTGGCTATAGGTCTTTCACCAAAACAAGTTAGTTTGGCTAGATGGTGAATAAAAGCATTTTTTTGAAATATTTTATAATCTAGTTGAGCCAACTACAGACAAGTCTAATCTGAGGACATAGATTTGTGCCAGATTTTCTGCTCAGCACTAGTGGGTACCATATCAAAGATTTGTATGGCCACCTTTTTATTCCTCTTCTGCTTTCTGTAGCTTTTAATTATATCATTCACATTTTGAAGCAACTTCATCTAAAATAAAACTGCAAAGCCTCCTTAAAGATGAACAAACAAAATTAACTATCTGCACAGTGATTCAAAAGGACAGCGGGATGTTTTAAGAAGGATGTTACCATAAAAGTCAAACTCCTAAGATTTTAGTTTTGCTTCTGCTACTAATTAGCTGCGTGACTTTGAGAAATTCACTTAACCTCTCTGAACTTGTGTTCTTTCATCTTAAAAAAAAGAGAGGGGGAGGAGGGGATTAGACTGTGCGATATTTTAAGTTCTTTCCAGACTAAACATAAAATCTATCTCTGGCCCTTAATGACCATAGAGCAAAGGACTGCCAGTTTTCAGTTTGAGTTTAGGGTCAGGATGAGTTCTGGGTAAAGTAGAGAGTTGCTTACTCTCCCAAATGGAGGGCCTCTCCTTCCTGTCTAGTCATAAAATACCCGCCCCCTCCCCATATTTTCTCAGGGCACATCTTCCATGCTCCTCCCTGGCAAATCCATTCATCAACTGAATCTACACAAAAGTTGAAAAACCATTGACTAAGTATTTATTGTTGACTTATAAGTGACCAACCAAAGGACTGTTTTATGGCTGTTCCTCGGTGACAAATTTCCAACACTTGGTTTCCCCGTTTCCTTTATTTTCATCTGAGCCTCTCACTGAGCCCTCCTTCCACCCCATGGTCTTCTCCCCTCTAAGTTTATGGTATGGAATTTAATTCTTTACAACAGCAATCCCATTAATGCTTACATTCATATTTACGATGGTTATAGTCCTAAAGGCATGAATATTCTAGGAAATCACACATTTGTGGGGAGAAAGATTATAGACGTAATATTCCTATATATCATCTGCCCCTCCCTATACCAGCTGCCCTATAGAATAGTGATTTCTCCAAGGGATGGGAGGCATAGAGGGCAGTCAATGCTCACATCATATTCACAAAGAGATGGTCAATATTTCTACCAGTTAACTCACAGGGGAGCCTATAAACAGGAGCCTTGTGGAATTAAGCATAGAAGATGCTTCCAAACAGAACTGTTTTGAATTTTTACTGAATTGGACTATTTTGACTGCCTTCAGCCAAACATCCATTCGACTGTCACATGAGGGTATGAAGAGTGTCTGTCACTGTCTTATGGATGAACTCTTGCTCACTATACTAATGTCCTTATGGATTTTTGATAAAGCTATAGCATCATTCTGCCCACATGTGGTACTCTGGTGCTTGTGCTGAGTGGAGAGGGCGGGTCAGATAAAAGGCTCATTTTAGAGCAGTGGTCTGTGTACGCCGTGGCTCTTGGTCTTGTGCTATGTGCGTTTATTCCTATGGCCAACGATTGTTGAAAGACAAAGTCATCTAAGTGCACACGCTTTAGGATACGCAGAGAGAGGGATCCCTGGGTGGCGCAGCGGTTTGGCGCCTGCCTTTGGCCCAGGGCGCGATCCTGGAGATCCGGGATCGAATCCCATATCGGGCTCCCGGTGCATGGAGCCTGCTTCTCCCTCTGCCTGTGTCTCTGCCTCTCTCTCTCTGTGACTATCATAAAATAAAAATAAAATAAAAAAAAAAAGGATACGCAGAGAGAGCCCAAGGGAGCAGAGTGTACCAGCAGAACACAAGCCCGGGCCTGGGGATGACTCAGTTATGAAGGGGCAGAAAACAGACCCTGTCGAGGGCAGCACGTTCTGTTTGAAACATACAGGCAGTCCAGCAAGTGGCCACACATTTGGCGACATTCTGGAATCCTCGAGAGGAAAATTGGAAAGCTTACCAGGCACCTAACCCAGTGCCTGATATATTTTATCCAAGCCCAACTCTGTTTGAGGAAAGCGCACAATCGCAGAGTGTAATAACCCACAGATGGATCCCGGGGATAGAAGGGAAGAGGTCAGAGCAGAGAAAAATCCATCCCTCGGTCCCAGGTCCTTTCTCAGACCCATCAACACCCTGGCGTGCATTTCCTGCTCCTGAAGCTGAAGGCTGGGTTGTCCAGCCTAGGACCTAATGATAGGGGGCCCGGGGGCTCCTCCTCTCCTGGAAGACGGAGTCTTGCTATCTGCAGTCAGGAGCTCTGCTTGGGAAGGGCTGCGCTGGAAACGCCCGAGCAGCCGTCCGCGTGCTCCGTGCTGTCACAAAGTACAAATGTGTCTGGTGGGTAAGGCTCTGCGGCTAGACCCACAGTGAATGCCTGCTACATTAGTATGGCAGGTGAGCAATCTATTAGGAAATCGAAGGCCCCTCCCTCATTACAGGAAAATAAATGAGCTGTGTCTCACGGGGAGCCCGGGGGACGAAGGAGAAATTCTTGTATAAAGGGAAGAAACGGGCTTTGAAATCAGACAGATGTAGATTTGAATCCTGGCCCTGCCGCACACAAATTGGATGGCTGTGAGGAATTGCTTTCAATGTTTGGAGGTTCCTCATCTGTGAAATGGGCAAAAAATAATTCTTATCTCAGAGGGACATGAGGCTTAAGAGGCATCGAGTGTGAAGAAGGATCAGCCCTGTAAGTGACCCATGGCAAGGGTTTGGACATGGGATGGCCGGTTCTCGGGGGGGCCTGTGGTTTGCACTGATGAGGAGGCCGAAGACGAGTCCCTGCCGCCCCAGCATGCCTCCCCCTTGCAGGGTGCTGCTCATTCTCAGCTGTACCTGCTCACATTCTCACCCTCTGGAAGCACCATGCAGCTCAGGCTGTCCCCAGGCCTCATACAAGTCCTTTTCTCCCCAACTCTCCCTTTCCTATCTACACCCAGGAGCACTTGAGGATACAGCCAATGCTTGGAGAGACTTAGACCCACCACAAGTTCTTCTTTTATTATTTCCTTCTTGCAAGGTGAGAGAGGACAACGTCTCGGAATGAAAGATTCTCCTCCATGCCCTCTCTCAGCAGAGGCCCTAATTCATTTTTCATGGCCCCTTGCAGTGACAAAAGCCGCTGCTTTCTCTCTTGTAAGCGTGCTCCTTGCAATAAGTCAAAGCTGATGTGCATTTTCCCCCTGGGTGCCAGAGCGCGCTTTGATTTAATTTGCCCTGTTGTTTGGCACAGAGCCTTTGCCAGCGAGTTTCTTCACAGACCTGGGGAGGCAGGGCCCTGACAGCGATGGGGCGCAGTGACAGATGGGGTTCAGTGGGTAGTGTTTAAATACTTTGCTGCAATGATAAAGGAAACGCTGGAGAGTGACAGATGCTCCTGCAGAAAGTCAGCCAGACAAACACACACATCCCGTTTGTGGGAGCTGGGGGCCGTGACGATGACAACACGGGGCCGTGGGAGGCCTGCCCACTTTCATTCAGCTGGAGTCAGCCAGTGTCACAGGTGAGCTGTGGGCTTCAGAGACTTTGGTTGATGAAACCATCTTGGCCTCTCCTGTCATCACGGAAGGCCATCTGGAGGGGCTTTGTATAGACACAGACATGCTGCATTTATACCGCTTTCACACTCCCCACCTGAGAACATGCCATGCCTTGTAATACAGGCCCGGGAGAAAACCCAGCACGGTAGGAGTCAGGCTGGCTTCAGAAAGCATCCCTATTTAAGGATAGGACTTTAAGACCTGGGGTAAAGATGATGTGATGAGCCATGAATGCACAGAAAGGCAGAAGGACTCAGAAAAGCCGGCAGAGTTATGTAAGGTAAAGGCGGGAAGCAACGAGTTGGCCCTGCCAGATAAGCAAGCGCACGCGTCCCAGAAGCCCAGTGCTGCAGTGGCCGGGCTCACCGAGGACTTGGGGACCTGGCTAATTCGCTTTGTCCACTGACTCTGTGATCACCAGCGGCCAGAGGGAAACTCTGGGCAACTGGCCCTGTGAATTCCTAACGCTGTGGGAGTAATAATTACCGGGAGTCTTTAGTGCCACCTCCCCCAGTGAACGGCTGGACATGTGTCATGGAAAAGAATACGAGGCAACCGTCACATTCCAACGTTAGTGTGCGTGCAGGAAACATCACAGGAGATGATCACTGGGAACCCACCATCCCCATAGCCTTGACCGAATAACCCACATTTGCCTTCTAGGATGGAGCAAGCGCAAACGCAGGCCGGGGGAGAGAAAGGAAGGTGGGGGGTGTTTTATTTTATGTAGGGGAGGGTTCATGGAGTGTGTTTGGTTTCTTTCATTCCTTGATTTTAATTTTTTTCTATTTTTTTTTGCAGATGTGAGGGTGAGATGGATTTTCTAGAGAAGCATGGCAGGGACACACGTCGGACACCAGTTTGTTGCTTACGGAGGGGACCTTAGAAGAAAATTAACAAGATGGCATGAGGCCAGGGGAGGGGGAGGCAGCCCGGGGCGGAGGGGGCACCCAGCTGGGAATGGACAGCTGAACAGAGAGGGCAGGAAACCGCAGAGCTGTCTCCAGTCAGGGCTCAGCAGCTGAAGTCAAGGGACTCAGGTGGTGCCGCAGCCTGGAGGAGTCACGTTGGAATGGAGTCTGTTTGCCTGCTTACCTGTTGCAAATTTAACAGCTGCAACCCACCCCCCCCCCACCTCCTCTCCCCTGACTGGGCAGAGAGCGCCACTCAGAAAGGTGAATTGAGATATGCCTCTTGGTATTTTCCGGATTTTGTTTTGCAGCTAATCAAACAGGCATTAACCACCTGGGAGCCAAGAAGCTGCACTCCCTCGAGCCGCCGAGTTGCACCTTGACCTTCGAGGCTACAGATGGAAACAGCACAGCATCCTGTGGAAGAATCACTGAGAGGATTTAATCAGGGCCGTTTCCAGCAATCTGGGACTCAAGCCTGTCATGTCGTCATGTGGAGAAGAAGTTGGGGTGACAGTGAAGGCAGGCTAAGGAGAACATGGATAAACACATGAAAGAAGACTTAGAAAGTCGGAGCAGAGCCAAAGGGAGTGAAGACAACAAAGAGGCAGGCTCCAGTTCATCCTGACCGACGCCTGTTTCCTTTGCGTCCTCATCTCAGCACCAGGTTCCAGAAGTGAGGCTGCAGGCCGTGGGCCACGGTCGTGGTTCTCAATTATGTTGTCACAACTGGGAGGTGGCTGCTAATGGCGTGTACTGAGCAGAACCCAGGGATGCCGCCAAATGCAATACACGGGACAGTCCCCCCACCCCAACAAAGATCACCGAGCCAGATGTCAGTAGTGCTGGGGCCGATGATCCTCAGGCTATGGACCCAAGCGACAGGCAGAGGAGGCTGACCCAACGGGACACCCCTGGAAATGCACCGGAGGAGGAAGTCCTGGTTCCCCTCAACCCACCAGCTGTTGGCGTTTCTGCAGAATGGAGCCGCTCTGTCCTCCAGTAACAAGGAGAACGGTGACGGAGGTCAGGAGAGGCTCCCACACAAACAGCAGAGCGATGGGGAAGCATCTTGGGGCAAGAAATGGGTGTCTTTTTAAAAATTTTTAGGGTGTCATTGTTTTTTAAATTTTTTAAAGGTTTCGTTTATTTATTTGATTTTTAAAAAGATTTTATTTATTTATTCATGAGAGACACACAGAGAGAAAGAAAAAGAGAGGCAGAGACACAGGCAGAGGGAGAAGCAGGCTCCCTACATGAAGCCTGATGTGGGACTCAGTCCGGGATCTCCAGGATCACGCCCTGAGCTGAAGGCAGACACTCAACCACTGAGCCACCCAGGCCTCCCTCATTTATTTATTTGAGAGAGAGAGAGAGAGAGAGAGAGAGAGAGAGAGAATGAGACAGAGAGACAGAGATGGAGACAGAGAGACAGAGAGCAGGAGGGAGGGGAGATGAAGGAGCAGAGGGAGAGGGAGAAGTCGACTCCCCAGGGAGAAGACCTGAGATCAGGACTGAAGCCGAAGGCAGACGTGAACCCACTGAGCCACCCAGGGGCCCCAGGTTCTTGAAAGGAAAAGTAAAAAAAAAATAAAGGAAAAGTCAAAGCAGAAGAAGAATAGTATAAACAAAGGAAAAAGAAAATGAAGAGGCGACAAAGAAAGAATAGCAAAAAGAAAGAAAGAAAAAGAAAGAAAGAAAGAATAGCTAAGTGGGGTGGCAGTGACTCAGAGAGGACGCTGAAGGCAGAAGTGTGACACCCAAGTAGGAAGATGTCTGATGAGCTCACAACAGAGGCAAAGTGTATTTGCAGGGAGCACGTCAGAGAGATGGTGAGGAGAAGAAGGCGGGTGTTCTGAGAAATACGGGGGAAATGAGGGAAAGTACAGAACCGTAACTCTAGCCAATGACAGGAGGAGAAAAGAGGTCATATAAATAACAGGTAAAGCAAGCAAGAGACAAAAAACCGAGGAGAATTAAGCAAGGACAGGTAAAGGCAGAGGGAAAGAAGCTTCCACGGGCAGAGACAGGGCAGAGAGGAGCTTGAGCTCACAGCCAGGCGCTGCGCTGAACACCGTCTGCCAGCAGCCCACTGTCAGCTCTACTTAGCAGCTCAGATCCAATGTAGTTGGTGGGCTGGAAGCCGGGGGGCTGGAAGGCACAGGGTGCACAGTGACAATGAGGCTTTGGGCAGGCATTCCAGGCCCTCCTTGTGTTCATGGCTCTGAACCATCTCTTCAGAGTCTATATTTGAGGAGAATTCAGGAGAATCCTGGACAATAACCAGCCCAGCTCCTAGTCTCTCCGCACCAGGCACTGTGCTAGGCCCTCAGCAGGCACTGATGACTAGGAGAGACCTTGTTCCTGATGCCCTCTCACACAGGGCGTGAGCTATGTTGAGGGTGGTGACGCGGGAGGGGGAGCGCTCGTCTTTATTCTGCAAGTTGAACGCATCGGTAAATCTTAGCCTGATAAGAAGTATCTGCTTATTTCACTGAGACGTGGGGGAGAAAGTGTTGCCATGGGTAAAAAGAACTCCAGACCAGGACCTAGGGTATTGGTGATGATCATATTGACGCTGACACCAGCTGGCCATGCGATCTTGGGCAAGACATTGCACTTTCTCCAGACTCAGTTTCCTTGCTTGCAAAATAGAAATGAAAAATAGGTCTGGATAATTTTCACATTTCTTTTTTTTTCTTTTTCCTGGAGCTAACATTAAATGGTGCTCGTATATAATTTTAGAAAAGTCATTCAACGTGTTTGCATTTTTGAAAATTATTTTGCTTAGTCAATGTGTCATATTGTCATCCTACCCAATTGATGTAGTGGGATAGGAAAACGTTGCATTAGAGTCAGTCAGACCTTAGAGCAAATCCTGGCTCAGCCCCTGGCCTTGGTTGGGCACATTTATTAACAAACCTGATTCTCAGTTTTCTCATCCATGAAATGGGGATAATGCTATCTATCCTGCAGGATCATTGTGAAGATTAGAGGTTATGCATGGATAAAGCATGTAGGACAGAAGTAGATGTCCATAAATGGGAATATTTATCACTGTCAGGACAGTAAGCTCTTAGGACATGGGGATGTGTTTCAGGATGAGAATTTTACTCACAGGTTCCATTCTGGAAACATGTAGCTTAACAAATATCCCCCAATAGCGGAGGCAAAACAGAGATGGCTATTGCTTCAGGATTAGTGGTTTCTTCCCAAATTCTAAGTGCCCTGCAAGATGTGACCGTAATCAGTATTCTGGAAAGAATGACTTCTTTATTGAATAAGTTTGGGGAAACTCTGGGCTAAATAGATTAAAGGCAGGGCTTTTCAGGATCTTTGATAGGTTATTATACACCATGGATCTCCAAATGGGGAAGAGAGTACATACAGTTTGTTAGACTTATTTGACCAAGGTACGTTTTTTCCTTCCTACAGAAATAACTATTAACCTCTAAGAGACCATCAACGTTATTCTGAACACAATTTCAGAAATCGGGGTGTACACAGATGCATCCCTTGCTTGCCCAGCTTACTGTCAGTCATGAACAGACCCAAGCATTCATGTACCCAAGCCCATGTTTCTTATCCATCATTATCAAAGAGTATCCCAAAGCTATAACAGTCCATCTGTTTCTCAACCAGCAATGAACTTGCTGTTCACAACCACCTACTCACCCACACTCATGGGGTGGGTGCTTCCATGCAGCTCCTTTTCTTCAGGATTCCCCACAGAAAACAGTTGGTCTTTACTGGGGCCTCCTTTTCCTGCTTCCCTACACCCTCCCCCATTTTACTCCTTGTCCACCCCAGGAATTCTGCTCTCAGGAGCCGATGGGTAGATGGTCCAGGACATCTAGGATTACTAACTGGACCCGGAGGTCAGCCCTGACTTCAGCTCCCTGTTTTGTCTCTGGGCTGCCTTTAGCTCATCAAATTAAGAATTTTTAACATGATGCCTGTCAGAAATAAATGAGAAGTGTTGAGTTGGGGGAGCTGATAGGGAGGCGAGTGGAAAGACTGATTGCAGATAAATTTCCAATTTTTCATAAGACAGGGAGCAATGTTAAAATAAAGATGAGGGAGGGAAGGTTTGCCGAGTAGAACTGCCACTGAGAGACTAGCCCTGGCTGAGAGAGGGGGCAGGGCCAGTGAGAAGAGGGAGTCTGGGGGCTTTGTGGGACAGGTGTGGGCTCAATGAGACCCCCTTTCTAGACATGCCACTGGGAAGGTCACACCTCCTCAGTGCCCAGTCTCTATCTGCACTGGCAGAAGGATGAGGTGAGGTATCGCCTTCAGGCTCCCATTCTCTTCATGCTTTCATGATGCTGGGTTTGTCACTTTTAGCCTGAAGTCTTCTGTTGGGTAGGGCCAGAGGCAGCTGGAGATCCTGCCTCCCCTCCTTAGTCTACTTTTGTCATGTGACTCTACCCTTTTTTTTTTTTATATAGTGACTCTACCCTTTTTGAGAAGCAAGCAAATTCCAAGCTAGTAAATATGCAGTAGGCTTGGCATCTCACAAAGCACTTACATAGGCATCATCAAATCAGTAAAAACAAAAACAAAAACAAAAACAAAAACATTTATGATCTTTTTAAAGCTTTGCAATAACCTAGTGAGGTGGGCACTTCAGGTTATTGTCTCCCCATTTCACACACGAGAAAAGTGAAGCTCAGAAAGCTAAAAACAGCCAGTGGATATTGGAGTGGAATCCACATGCCCTCCTCTCTCCCTTTCTCCTCATGAGTGAGTACACTCATCCTCACATAAATAAGTTTTAGCAAATGGATGGAAAGTAATATGGGTTGTAGGGTAAGAAAATACTGATCATCTTATTTCTGGGAAGGACAGATTAAGTTGCCATTCAGCCCTCCTATTGAAAACAACAACAACAACAACAAAATCTAAAATAGCTTGACAAGACATATTTACAGCCTTCTTGAAAGCACCAGAGAGTTTCCTTCCTGGTGTGGATTTACCAAAACTCAAATTAAAGGGAAAACACAACTCAAGGGACAGCTGGCCCCTACCTAAGGGCCTTTTCTAAGTCAGGCAGATTTGAGCCTTTGTTTGATAAAAGTCCAAGGGATCAGAAACCAAAGCCCAAGACCCATTTGAAGTGGGAGGGTCTATGAGGACAACCTCTCTACAATAAATTGAGATTTCAGAAGGCTACATCCCCAAGATGAGAATGAGATAAAAGCCGAGCATCCCTCATAAGAGATGATGGTATGGTTTGAATGACCTGGGCTATCTGGGGGACCAGAAGAAGAACCTTAATTCAGTGTAAAGTGGTTCTGAACAGAGTTCCCCAGCCATCTTGCAGACACTAACCCAAAACATGTCTCATTAGGTACCGTAATCCTAGGTTTCAAATTATTTCAAGCTCTCCTTAACACAATGGGCATCACACAGCAAACCATAACCAGACACATAAGGAAACAAGATCCTAAGAGTAAAAGCAACACAAGAGAGACAACAACAACAAAAAACTCAAAAATCATGTTGGTTAATGGAATTATGAGACACAGACTATAAAACCGACATGTTACTTTTGTATAAAGAAATGAAAAAAAAAAACAAAACAAACAAACAAAAAGAAATAAATCACAAACTTGAAATATCTTCATGGAAAATAGAACCAAAAAGGGGAAATAGCCTATTTGAGGGGAACAATAAAAATAGGACTTCTTCAAATAAAACATGTAATAACTGGGACTAAAAATACCGATGGAAAGGCTTAAAAGACACAGCTGAAGAGACAATATATTAACCATAAAGAAAAGATTATCCAGTAAGTAAAAAGACAGAGAATGTAAAACAATGAAGAAGAGATGAACATAGAAGGAGGAGGTCTAGCTCACATTTGTAAAGAATCCCCGAAGGAGACAGAAAGGCCGAATGGGACAGGAGGCAGTGTTTTAAGACTGATGGCTGAGAATTTTCCAGAACTAATGAAAACACTGATCCACAAATTCAAGAATACCAAAAAAAAATCCCAATCAAATAAAAAAAAAAGACATACATACCTAGACATAGCATAGTGAAACTGCAAACAAAAACAAAGAAAAAGTCTTAAAAGCAACAAAGATGGTTGGAGATGGGAGAGAAAAAAATACATTTCATGGAAGCAGAAATGAGATTGTCAACTGACCCCCTAATAATAATGCTGAAAGTCAAAACACCCTTAGTAGCCAGGGGGAGAAACATCAACAACTACCACCTCTGAACTCAAAATTCTCTACTCAAAACATGTGCCTCCCAGAAAATCAGGGCAAAATAAGTCCTTCTCAGGACTCAAAAGCTGAGAAAAATATACTAACAGCAGATCAAAGTTTCTAAGAAGAAACTTTAAATAAGCAGGAAGAGAAATATCCCAGATGGAGGTGCAGGGAGCAATAAAAAGCAAAAGATATGATAAATATGTGATAAAGAAAAGCCATATAAAACAACCCTTTAAAATATATTCTTGATGAAACTGCATCCCAGCGATGGCAACGGAGTTGGATTGGGGACAGAGGAATTTAAAATATCCAGACATCCTTGGACTGTCAAAAAGGAAGGTAAAGACACCGATTACAATTACTCTTTAAAAGTTAAAGTACAGGGCAGCCCGGGGGGGCTCAGTGGTTTAGTGCCTGCCTTCGGCCCAAGGCGTGATCCTGGAGACCTGGGATCGAGTCCCGAGTCGGGCTCCCTGTATGGAGCCTGCTTCTCCCTCTGCCTGTGTCTCTGCCTCTCTCTCTGTCTCTCTCTCTGTATCTCTCATGAATAAATAAATAAAATAATAAATAAATAAATAAATAAATAAATAAATAAATAAATAAATAAATAAAAATAAAAATTAAAGCATAGACAGAGGGAGGGCACATGGCTGTGGCCTGAAGCTCTGCCACCACTTCAGGTGTGTGGGTATCACATTGAGGAGTAAGTCGGGATCCTGACTTAGCCTCTCTTCGGAGTTCTATGTGGTTTTATAGGTCGTTTCCAATGTTGGAGGGAAGGGAGATTTCCAAAAGGAAGACGCAACCCAATAACTTGAAGCACGAGACGGGATCTCCGATGACTTTCCCCTGCCACTGGCCCTTTCAGGCAGCACAGCCAAGGACTGCAGCCCGGTAGCTGGCGGGACGGTGTCCGTCTCCAGCAGGTGCGTGGCCTCCCCAGCAGAGCAGCTGGGGACAGCAGGCCCCGTCTGCCCCAGAGAGCGCCTTCCTCCAGCTGGCAGACTGGTCGCCTATTCCAAAGGGTGGAAGAACCACCTCTGCTCACCTTCCGGGAGCGCACCTTCCCGCTCACCACGTGCACACGCGCGCACAAACATTTTTCTAGCCTTCAGCCTTGTTCTGTCCCCTGTGTTTTATTGCAATGGCATCTTCCTTTGTGAAGATCATTTACAATATGATTGCTTTGCCATCGCCAGTTTAGGGGCGGCGGGGGGGGGGGTCTCTGGAGAGAGCTTGGGCGGAAAAGACAAGGCCAAAATCGCTTTCGGAGGTACAGGTGCACACATGGAAATGAACCGACAGGGCGACAGGCCGTGCGCAGTGGGTTTTCCAGCAGAGTGATAACCAGCCAGGGAGGCACACCAGGAGCAGGGGGTGGGGCAGCCTGGCACGGGGAACACCAGGGTCAGGCACCCTCCTTCCCGATGCCTAAAATAGCTGACATTTCCCTGGGGAAAGCAGCCCCTGGCCACCGCCTTCCATGGGCTTTGCCCATCCAGCTGAGGCGGAGATGCGCAAGGAGGGGTGTGATTGGCAGAGCAGCTGAGGAAAAGCTTGCATAGCAACAGCTGAATGCCTCTGTGCTTGGCGGCTGACAAATGTCCCCCTCCTGGCATCTCTGGGCACAGTGAACTTACTGCGTTCGGCTGATACCGCTTTGTTTGGATCTGATGCCTGGTAGCCACTGAGGGTCACCAGCTTAATATGATGGCCATTTCAAAGGTCGGGGCATTTCTAGGGCCTCCCCTTCTGAAGTCTTCTTCTTCAAAAAAAAAAACGCCTTGGGGGAAATCTACACCAATGCACCCACACCTGACTTGCACAGCGGTGCTACAGGGAAGTGCGTCCTGGGCGAGACCAGGGGCCACACGGGTCCTACCCTCCCTCCATAAAGGCAAAAGGCACTTCCCTCCCCCCCATGCAGGCAGCTTCCTGGGGCTCAGATGAAAGGCCATTTTAAATAACAGTCATGTATTAAAGCAAGGGGAGAAGAAAGAAAGAAAAAAAAACACTCCAGGGCTAGAGCACTGCCACAGTTTTAAATTATAGTGTAGGAGGATAAAAATAAAAGAGAGAGAGAGGAAGACAGAGCAAGGGAAAAAAATTGCCATTGTTTTATGAAGCAGATGGGAAAGTTCACGGGATCAGAAAAAGACTATTATTATCTCAACTCTACAGTGACAAGCCAGGAGAAGGATGTACAGTCTCCCCCCGTCCCTCCCTGAGAACGGCCACTGGTGGAATCCGTTCCGAACGCAGTCTACGGGCAGGCGTTCCGAGCAACAAGGGGCAGGATGAGAGATTCGGCAGGCCTGTGTATTTTGAGAGCGCATTCTCTTAATGTCCCCTTTTTTTTTTCTCCCATGTGTCGATGCTTTGCCCTGTGACCATTTCATGCCATTTCGATGCCACTTGAACGCCTTTCTCGAAGGCCCAATGAGAGGAGAGGAGGCGAAGTTCTTAGGAGATCGCAGGAGGTAAGGGCTGCAAGAGTCCTTTCCTAGCGGTCAGTGATCTCAAATTTAGCATTAAAGAAAGACATGGGGGAGAGCTGCATGGGGTAAGGAGTGCCAGCTACCCTGTCAGCTCCAATAAATAAAAGGAACCAGAGAGGGGGGCAGAGAGGAGACAGAGACAGGGACCTACACATGAGCAGAGGTGAACCTCGTAGATTTGGAAGAAAAACGAGCTTCTCTTCCTCAAGGATCACGTCAAGGACACCTGCTCCTGGATCATCGTGACCACAAATTGCTCTTGATCCTTTCCTTCTGCATCACCAGTATGACCTCAATCTGAGCCATATTTTTTGGGCACCTGGGTGGCTCAGGGTTGAGCATCTGCCTTTGGCTCAGGGCATGACCCCGGGGTCCTGGGATCGAGTTCTACATCGGGCTCCCCACATGGAGCCTGCGTCTCCCTCTGCCTATGGCTCTGCCTCTCTCTCTGCGTCCCTCGTGAATAAATACATCTTTTAAAAATTGTATATCTTTCTTACTTATTCGTTCAACAAACACTTACCAAAAAGAAGGCATAATTAATAAAGGGAACTGACATCTACTGAGTGTTTTAGTTTCAGTACCTAAGTTTTCTATTACATAGATATTTTCTCACTGATTTTTTTTTATATAATGTGTCCTCCATGGAAGCTAATGAGCCCCATTTTAAAAATAAGAAACACCAAGGCCCACGCAGGTGATATGATGAAGCCAGAGGCCATCGATAGCGGTGCTGGGTTGAAACCCAAATCTGTCTGATTCCAGTGCCCGTGTCCCAGGCTCGGAGCTCGATATCTGACGAAGGACAGACATCTTGAAGTCCCTGCCCTGAGGAAGCCACTGTGCCTGCGGGAGCTGGGCATGCAAATGGTGAGCAAATCACAATGAGATTAATGCTGGAACTGAAGTGTGTGCACGTCCAGCTCAAGCTCACGGGGAGCCCAGCAAGGGGGACTGTGTTCTGGGGGGTGAAATGGATGCCAAGGAAAGGATCCCCAAGGAGGGGCATCATTTAAGCTGACTTTGGAAGAACTGCAAGGGTAGCTCCAGGTGTGGGGCGGGAGGAGGGATGGAGCGGCGCTGCGGGCACAGGGAGCTGCAGCTGCAGTGACACACAGCTGGTGTGTGCCCAGGCTCCCCGCACAGCGGTGCCGATGCCCGGCCACAGCAGCGGGTGGAGGCTCTTGACTCCTTGGGAACAATCCCAGGCACCCTCTACCTTTGGGCCCGCTGGCCAGCTCAGAGGAGCACCCCCCCTCCCCTGCAACCCTGGGCGGAAGTCCAGGCTCCACCTGAGTCAGCACTTCAGCTCTGGGAGCACTTCAGCTCTGGGATCCCCCACACAGGGCACAGCCAGCTTCTCTCCAGCTTCTTCTCTTGGGCTGACAAGGCGAGGAGACGCCACCAGCTCCGGCTCGGTGCCCAATTTGCCTCTTGGTCCCCTCCAGCCTGGGGCGGCTATCACATCAAACCCTTGCAGGGGAGGCACCTGCTCCTCTGGGAGGAAAGAGCCTCACCTGGCAGCAGCTGGGAGCTGGGATCCGGGAAGCTTCCTTGCTCCACCCCCAGCCTGGCCTATGTGGCTCCTCCCCAGGCCCAGTGCTCCCTGCACACTGAGAGGGGCTGAGGGATCCCAGCCCTACGGCACCAAGGGGAGGGAAGTGGTGTGGAGGACAGAACAAGTTAGGACAGCCCAGGGAGTGGCCCCGAGCTGGAAGGGTGATAAGCTAGTGCCCGCTACTGTCCGCTAGTGCCCTGAGGTCAAGGACATCCACTCCAGGTCTAGGGGCAACTGGTAACACTCAGGCTCAGGCCAAGCCCCTTGCACCCGTCCCCTGCTCCAAGCTTCAGGCCAGCCCCCAAGTCCCGAAGTGCCATCTGGCCCTGCCCCTGCCCCACTGCTCTCCCCAAGTCCTGCAGATGCGCTGGAAGGCTACTTGCTTCTCCCAAGCTCGCCTGTGTGCAGCCTCCGTCCGCACTCTCCCCCCAGGCCTGCTCTCTCCTCGGCGGCCCCTCCTCTCTCTGCCTCCTCGCCCCTGCCCCAGCATGACCGGCCCCTCCATTTCTAGGCTCTGACCCTGAACCCCCAGGCCCCTTTCACCTCCCGTCTGATGGCTTTCCATCATTGGCCCCTCGGGGCACATTCTCCTTGCTCCTGACCCCTCAGCAGCCTGCAAGCAACTTTCTTCTCCTCCACCATAGCTCCAGGAGGCAGCCTAGAAACCCCAGGCTTCCCGCCACATGGGGCTTCCCAGTCGAAGTCATACCCACAGCCCGGCCGACCTCTGTCCCCCGCCAGGCCTGGGGAACCTCTTTACCTAATCCAGCAGCCACTGCTCCAGTGCACTTAATATTCACGACAGATAGGACATTTCACGGCGAATTGGACGCACATTCAACTGGAAATGAAAATTTTATGACTGTTCTCACTCGGAGCTGCAGATTACACCAGCTGAGAAAACACGGCCGCAAACGTACAACCTGTGAACTGTAAAGTATATTAATAATGAAACCACAGCCTGGGAAATGAAGGCTTTATTCTGTTTATATTCTGCTCCATTAATAGAAGCCACTTGAGCTAGCTCCGCCCCATTAGCTAGCAATCTGTGTAGTGAATGGGCTGGGCTGGGCGACACGGGGCTGGGGGTGCGGGGGACTCCGGGGCACCCCCTGCCCACACCCATGGTTGCAGGACCCCATGGGCACAGGCTTCCTCAGAGCAACAGCCATCGGCCTGTGCCCTGGGCTGTTCATGTAGCTCCCGTGTCCGGAGAGAACCTGTGTCCTTATTAGAACAGCAAGGTGGACAGGAAGACGTCACCACCCCATCCACAAACAGGTCACTTAGAGTCTCCAGCCAGAGCAAGGAAGAGTGAGACCCAGGGCTCAGCAGCCCTTCTCGTGGGATGCTGGTCCGCCACCCAGAAGCATCCGGGGTGCACCTTGAAAATGCAAACCTTTACACCCCATGCCAGAATCCATTAATCTACCTGCTGCATTGTTAACGCATTTGCAAAGAGCTGTCCTGACCTCCCAAAACTCCAGATGGCTGATGGCATCACTGTTCACCTCGGCTGCCTTCAATATCAAGACCATCACGAAAACCTCTGGCCAGAGGCGCCCGAATTCCTCCAGTGTGGTTGTACGGCCTGAAGCAGGCCCCAGGGGGAGAACGATCTGCAGGGGCGGCCCAGGGTCGGAGGCCTGGACGTGGGTGATTGGGCGCCCTGATGGGCGGGGTGCCCGGGGTACCTGGCGCAGGTGTGGCCGGGAGGCTCCGTGCGGCAGGCAGCCCCCTTCCCTCCCTGTCAGCCAGGCCTGGGATGATTTACTGATGTGCGGTATAATTAGTGACAACTGGAAAGAAATCAAGAATCGGATGAAACCACCGTGGGAGCCTTTGAGATGGGATGGCAGATGGCAGAGACCGAAATGAACGTGGGACCCTGTGGTGAGGGGGGGCCTGACTCTGGCAGCAGCCCGGCCGCCCCCCTGCCTCTGCTCTGGGCCACCTGCGGGCTGATGGGCCGGCCCCACACTGTCCCCGGACCAGTCCAGGCTCCCAGCCGCACCCGAGGCCCACAGCTGCTGGCGGTCACCCCGGCGGGGGTCGGAACCCACTGAACCAGGGCACCCAGAGCCCCGGAAGGTCATCCCGTGCTGTCTTCTGCTTTCGGCTGGAAGGAAGGAAGGAAGGAAGGAAGGAAGGAAGGAAGGAAGGAAGGAAGCAAAGGAAAGAAACAGCATCTCCCGGCCCCTGGCGCTGCGCCCCAACAGCAGGCTAGGGGGCAGGGAAAACCCCAGGCTTCTCCCGTCCTGTTGGGTTTTGCTGGTTTCAGGGGACTCTGTGCCCGTAGGGGGTACATCTGCTGCAGGAGATTCCACTCTCCGGGCCCAGCCGGGCGGAGGACTGTCAGGAGCACCGGCCCAGGGAAGGGAGCTGGGGCCTTCCCAGGGCAAGGCTGCAGTCGCTCCTCGCATGATGCCCCGGTGCCTGGGCGTCTTAGATACGCGCTCCTTGACTGACCAATGGCTTTTATTTGGACTCCTAGGGCGCGAGCCCTTATTCACCCATAAACCAAATTCTGGGACAAAGGAGCATGCGCTGACTTCCTTATCAAGCTGTTGGAGAAATCCCCCTCCTCAAGATTTTGCTCTAAAACCTGCCCAAGGATTTGAGCAGTGACATTAAGATGTGCTGTTCCCACATATGGAGAAGGGAAGCTTTGAGAAGGGAGGTGACATTCCCCCCCCCCCAAGTTAGAAGCTGTTTCCACCGAGATGTTGAGTGAGCCTCTACATCTGGGGTTGGAAGCCTGCAGCATCTCCTTACAATCTGGGGCAAGAATGGATTCTCCTGGCAACTCCGCTCCTGCGTCTGGGGTGCGACAGCCAGGAATACACCCCCGTGCATGTTCTTAAGTACAGCTGTGCTCCCTCTGCGACCCTCCCAGCCACACCAGGGCGCAAATGCCAGTTTATGCAAAGCACATCATGGAAGCTAAAATGAGCTGGAGCCCGAATCCTGCAGCTGAAACATCCTGATGTTGACAGAATGGGGACGCATTTCCAAGCTCAAAATTTTATAATAATACCTCGAGGGAGTCATTGGCAAAGTTTGGCCAAAATATAATTAGTTTGCACAGCTATTAGAGGCTGATAAAAGGTTTTAATTTTTGGAGCGATCTCACAAATCTCAGATACTCCTAGCTGTTCTTGTTTTCCTTTCAAACTGGGTGGCTACTTGGCCCACATGAAACCCACCTCCATCCCTGCACAGGCTGGGCTGGCTGCCGGCGTCTGAGAGGGGATTTCTTTGCTCTTTGAAAAGGAGTGTAGGAGAAAGATAACTGAGATGCCCACATGACTTCCTCTTCTTCCTTGGATATTCTTTCATCCTCTTGTCCCCTCCCCACCTTTATTATTATTATTATTATTATTATTATTATTATTATTATTATTTTAAACCAAGCAGCCCCTTTAAAAATGCACCATTTGTCTTTACAAATTGAAAATCTCCAAGAATTTACTCAAGATGACCCCCACCACCACCCACACCCCCTTCCAGACTTCAGTCATCTTGTATAAAGTTATTTTTAAGATGCTGCCTTCCTTGAAGGTGGATAAATGACAATAACGCAAAGGAAGAAGGCTTGCCATCCAGAGGGTCCCCCAGGATGGTGAGGGCTTGAGTGGTTGATTTGAGGCTAAGGATGGAGAGCACCTGCTGAGGGCTTCTGGATTCTTAACCAAGACAAACAAATGTGATGAGAGAATCCAAGGAGATGGTATCAAACTACCACAATCTATCGTGCCTCTGCAAAGTGCACTTGAACAAAGGCTGGGATGGCATACGATAGCATAATACACGTTTTACCCACAGCAATTTGCCTCTAAGGGAGAGAGAACACAGAACACATACCCCGAAACCATCACAACAAAGGCTAGTTTACATTTTTCCTCCCAAATGCAGCTACTTAACAGAGCATTTCTATGTTTATGGGCAATTGGGCTTGATAGATGTACCAGAAATCAGGGAGCAGGACAGGAGGGTATACTGATGGATGAAGGGCTTCCATACAAATACATGCAAAACAAGTTGGCATTTTCATCTAGCTTTTAAGTAACCTCCCCCCCCCCCCATTTTAGCTACATCTTAGGGTTAAGTGTTAGGAGTTGGGAACAACTCACTACTAAACTTCAGTTGATGGAGAAGAATGTGATAGGTTAGAGGAGGAGGTGAAGGTTCCTAGAGAGAGCCAGCTACAGAAAGGATACTGTTTGTATTTATAACTTTGAGTTATTCTGATTGTCCCTGCTCAATAGTTGAAACATCCCCTTAGTTAATTTGGCTCATTTAACTAGACATCACTGAACTGTATTGCTACGAGGGGATGAAGACTAAATAATATTAAATTTAATTACATAGTACTGTGTCCAACACATGGCTACCATTTCAATAAATGTTAAATCCACATCAGAAAAACAGCCACATGAATCTCAACCAAACAAGATGTGTTTGTGTGCCAAATGGGAAAACCTAATTCTATGCATGTATGTGTTTATACCTCTCATATATTGTCATATATATTTATTACATATACTATACATTGCATTTATATATTTTAATATATTCATATTTATATGTTAATATAAATTTACTTATAAACATATATAGTCTACATATATACACACAGTGTATATATAGATAAAATTTTATATGTACATAAATATATATATTTATGAACATAAATATATATAAATATGTATATATACACATATAAATATATATACATATAAATATATATATAGATACACATACACATTATTTGAGTCATGATTAAATTTCTAATAGGAAGTATAATTCATGCAAAAGAAACATTTGGAACTCTCCTACCCCCAGTATTACTGGTTAACTGCTTAAATCCCTCAGTTTGATACATCAAAATGCCTTTTATTAAGGACACATCTGTCACAGAGTTTGGAATTTTTCCCTCTAATATGATCCCACTATCAAGTTCTTTTGAACAGATTTTCTTCAGTAGAGTTTCCCACGTCTGGTTGCTTCAGTAAAGACTAGTGACAAAGCTTTTTCAGCAGGATGGTATTTTTTCTGACAAATAAGTAGGGTCGACAATGGACAGTAGCTGAGAGATCCACCATGTTTGAAACAATGCAATCTTTCATCGGAGTATATAAAATTGCTCTTGAGATGGAATAGCCAAGTTAGGATAGCTTAATTTTAAAATCGAGGAACCTGAGACAAAGAGCCAGTATTTTAGTTGTATTGGAACCTCCCCCCACCAGAAGACTTATGATCATTATCTCAATATTCTTTTTTTTTTTTTTAATTTTTTTTAAATTTATTAAATTTATTTATGATAGCTACAGAGAGAGAGAGAGAGAGGCAGAGACACAGGCAGAAGGAGAAGCAGGCTCCATGCACCGGGAGCCCGACGTGGGATTCGATCCTGCGTCTCCAGGATCGCGCCCTGGGCCAAAGGCAGGCGCCAAACCGCTGCGCCACCCAGGGATCCCTATCTCAATATTCTATCCAAGTTTACACTCTTAGCTTTTGGCTTGATTCTATTCAAGTTTGTCTCTGGTTCAGTAAAAAGAATTATAGGTAATTCCAATAAAGCAAACTGTTTGCAGGATTAGGAGAAGTAGAGAACAAGTGGAACGTACCAAATGGTATCACAATAAATTATTTATGTGTTTGCCTCTTCTGTAAAATTGTGAAATCCCTGAGGGCAGTAACCATGCCTCATTCATCATTATTTTTCCAATCTATTTATTTCTCCAGTTTTACTGGAATCTAGTAGGTGTTAAATAAATGCTTCTAAATGGATGTATGAACAGAAGGATGGATGGATGGACAAATGAACCAGGGAAAGCATAATACTCTCAAACCATATAAATATTATTCAACTGCTAGTGGAATAGTTTGGTAGATAATAGGAAATTAACTTGGTAGTGTTCTTTTGCTGAACTATAATTAAATTTAAAAGGGAAAATTAGTATTGTTGTTCTAGTATTATAAAGAATGAAAGATATGCACATCCTCACACCTCGTCATTATTCTTCAGATGCACGCCCTGAGATAAAAATAATAATACTAAGTTTCCAAAATGGATACTACAAAAAGCTTTGGTAGGGAAGATATACGGTAAAAGATGTTCCCAAGTTATACTGTCTGTCAGCTCCTGTCACTCCTGAGATTATCTATTAAATCACAAAGGCCTTCTTCTCCCTTTCTTTCTCTCCCTTCCTCCATGGTCTCTTTCAGAAAAACTCAGTACTACTTGAGAAGACTGGTGGGGGTAAACTGAGAAAAGTTTTTGAGAAGGATGTCAGCTCCACTGTTTAAAGAGAACAAAAACCCTCTAGAATGTTCTAGGAAACAATTTTGATAATTTCAACCCTGACTACCTGGGCTGGATATGTAGCCCAACTGCTTAAGCTTCAAGTGTATTTAGGTCGTG